>NC_140339.1:12329302-13529302 GCF_963514085.1 Chelon labrosus
GGTTTTGTCCATAGCTCCTTGCAGCTTTCATTTTCTTTACAAACCGAAAGAGAGATGAACGATAGACAGACTATGCTAACTAGTAATTTAGTGGCACACTTAATTTCTCTATCAAACGAGTTACCTGTTGCTTGAAAGAAATCCCAAAGGCCACGTATTTCTTGGATCAGTTTCCAGGAAATAACAACAGTATTTCTGTAAATGTGCATTGGTCAAGATCAGGGTATAGGGGATAAGGAGATACGGGTATTTTAGAAAGGTTGTAATTAGAAATTGTCCATGCGGCAGTTGCTCTTCAGCTGGAACATCACAAAAGTCCGTCCGTCCGATACAGAAGCGCCAGAATCAGGAAGCTTGGGGGGGGAATCAACTTCGGCATGTGGCAAATAACAAAATACACATGAGCTGCATGCAAAACTTTTAGAGAAGTGGGAGCTGTGCCCAACATTCACAAATGAGAAACAAATTACAAACCGGTCATTTGGATTTGACAAGGATTAGTCAAGGACACACAACCAAGTGTTGCGAGTCCTTAAGCATAACAACCAAATTCTACTTGCAACTTGAAGGTTTATGGTGACACCTGAATCAAGTCTTCAAACCTCAATAATCACCCTACCCTCTGAACATCACCCATAGTGTGTAATATAATCAAATTATTAATTTTTTTTATTTCTGTTCGGTAAAGATTAGGATCAAAACTACTCAGTGTTACTTAACAAAAGGCTCTTTCCACATTAAGAGTCCCTTGCCAGAAAATGGGACAGTTTGCAAAAGCTTTACAATAACACTCACTTCAGTGCAAACAGCCTCCACTCTCCCCGTAACAAGTTACAAGTCATTCATCTGACCAGAGCTGTTTAATCAAGGTAAAAATGATCCATAAAACAAATAGCATAAAGTCTGTCTTCGCCTCATCATAGTTTACTAATCTCTTTTAATTACAGTATATTGCTAATGTCCTGCGATGCGAGTTTTATCACTTTTCAGCGTGAGAAATGTCATGTGAGCATGTAAACTTATTGAAATGCGTGTTTCTTGCATGCCCTGCATGAAGTCTACTACAGAAGGAAGTTGGTTGTGAGCTGAATGGTGTAAATAGTTTCCTGTTGGCACACAAGGGGAAAATTTTCACCTGCGTGCTTAGGGGAGAACAGTATGCATGTGTGTGGTGTTTTCAGTACAGTATGACAATGAGTTTAGTTTCATATGTTTAGGTGAGAGTCTAATTTGAATAGCAGGCTTACTCATACTACCAGGAGGCCAGATATATTAAGCATAAGTGTTTGTTCAACTGGATGTCGAGAAGAAGGAGGATGAACACGAGGACGCTGCTACTGTAACCATTCCTGGTTAATGTTTCACTGCATTTTAAACTGTCTGCTTAGTCGTTACCTCTCATATGTGCTTGACGACTTTGCACTCTGATGATGCACTTTCCCAAGGCCACTTTCCCCATAAAATTTACATATGTATTGCTTTATGACTATTTTTTCTTCTTCTTGTCTTAGCTCCCTTGTGTGGGAGTGATTGTGTGAGACGGTTTGCTTATATTTCCTTATGACCAGCGGAACAGCACAATATATGCATCTTATAATCTTTGAAACATGCAGACAAAATGACTTTGTTTGTTGCGATGTTTTCTGCACTGCCAGTGCTAATGTAGACTAAGCTTTTCCTCCCAATCAAACAAACAAGTCAAAGAGCAAATGATGTGTCTACAGGCAGACAAGACTTTTGTCCTGAAAGTCGTAAATAAAACAATTTATTTGATTTAAAGGAATCTGTCCTTTATTAGATTAATATACTAATGCAGCTGCCACTTAAAAGTGGCAACACTACTGATTATGCAGAACTTTACACCTTAATACAACCGAAACAAGTGAGTCATCTAAAAATCCACCTCCATACAGTTGTCGAGAGGATTTTTATTTTTTTTTTGTACCATACTCTATTACAACTGATTCATTTCTGCAGTAAAGTTGCAGATTTTAACATTGGGGTCTCAAGGGGTTTCAAGTAGCCATTTGAGAAACTGCACTTTTGGGCATTTTGCTTCATTTTCTCAAAACCTGTGGCTTCTTTTGCAATTGACTAAAGGTCCAATGAACTGTTTTCTCAGCCCTTCCAGTTAAGTCATTTGTAAATATTGTTAATGTGTCGGCATAAACTATACTGCAGTATGAGTTGTAGATAATAGATTATTAAGATTAAAAGGACTCACAAATCTGTGTCTTTTTTCTCCTATGAAAAAAATTCATGTCATACTATTGTGTTTTTTTTTTTTTGTGATGGAGAGTCAGATGATCTTTCGAAAGAAAATTAAAACATTACAAACACTACGTGCAGTCTCTCACATGAAGGGTCATATATTAAATTGCCCCACCATGAACAAAGAAAGCTTTCTGAATCTGGATTTGAGTAATATTATTATGAGTCTGGCAGTAGATCCAAAGTTTTCAGTAAGGACAAAAATATGGATTAACTTATTTAAAATCAAAAGAAAATAATGCCCTACTTCATAATATCTCACTTAAAATAAAGATATGGATGTAAAGAATTAAAACATTTTCCCAAAATTTAGAGTTTTTGACCTTTTCTTCTTGTGTGTAGGAACACATTAACTGAATAGTGAATGTTGCCGTGGTGCATGGTGCTCATATTTTGATCATTTGCATTTCCACTGCTGATATAACTGCATCTGCAGTCCAGCCTCTGGTCATTTCAGTAGCGTGCCAAGTACGTGAAAGGTCATTTGGCAGTTTTTATCTTATCCGTCTTTTGGTTTGAAGTAGACTTTGACAATGAAAAACTGCTGTAAGAAACAGAACTGTTGACTTTCTTCCAGTTCTTCAGTTGTGAGATAATGGAACAAATACAATTTTAATTTCAACATAAACATTGACACGATAAGACTAGCTGAGGAGAGTGTAACATATCTCTTCAAGATATTATTCATTCGTTCATTCATTTTCTGGAGCCTATCCCAGCTGTCATCGGGTGAGAGGTTGGGAACACCCTGGACAGGTCGCCAGTCTATCACGTAACGTTACTGTTTATGTGTGTGTATTCATTTTGACAGCTCCTTTTCACCCATGTTGTTTCGCGTAAAGCGCCGGTTATGCGCACATCTGATGAAGAGCCTTCATCACTGTCCACCGTTTATCCATGTAGTGGAGAAGAAGGAGCTGCATCAAGGGTCTGGCAGGGCTCAAAGTCATCACAGTTAAATAGATGAAAGTCACATCGTGTTACATCCTTGTGATCAGAGTTCACCTGAGGTTTCAGCTTGCATGTCCTTTGAGGTTTTATTGACGCGGGAGTCAGGTGGCAAATTCCCTCTATAAAACCCACGCAGACACATGAACATGGAAACTCCACACTGGATTCGAACCCAGCACCTTCTTGCTGTGAGGCATCAGTGCTAACCACCACACCACTGTGCCGCCCTTCAAGATATTAGTGTAAATCCTTCTTTCATCATTGTCTTTGTTTTCATCTTACGTTCCAGGGCACGGGAGTATGTTGAGACACGGACATCTTGGCAAGCTCCTATCATATGGGAGGGGATGTTCGACCCAAAGGCTTACGATGAAAAGCACACCCGAGAAAAGTCAGCTGTGGCTCTCACCGTGTTTGCAGTGGGAAGGTACGTTTCTCTCTTAAAGGGAAACTACTGTTTTTTACAACCTTGACCTCATTTCTAGCATAAAATACGATTGTTTACTCACCCATATAACTTTTGTGTTTGCACTCAGGAGATAATTAGATCAATGTATATCATTATAGCGGGAGTGACTGGGGCATCAAGACACAGCCTCTAAACTCATTCATTTCACCAATATTTTGTTATGATACGCTAATGCTATTCCCCGTTGAGTCCAGAGTTACCTGTTATCATCATCCGGGCCGCTCAGAGATGACATCGTCCAGGTCAGAAGACATCATCCGGGGTCTGTAGGTCAATCTACAGACTCCGGATGATGAGTGCAAATAACACAAAAGTTATACGGGTTGCGTAAATGATCGTATTTTATGCTAGAAATATGGTCCAGGTTGTAAAAAACAGTAGTACCCCTTTAACATGGTCACTTAGTGGCTCCTTCAAGGACTGGTGCTGTGTTTGAGGGCTGCAGACGTGATGCTATGTAATGCTGTGTCAATGCTGTAAGGCTTGGTAAAAAATGCAAATTATTCTCATTATCGCAATGACTTAAAAAAGCCAAACACAATCTGAGTTGTCTTTTCCTGTGTCTCTATTCAAGGTACCTGGACGCCTACCTGAGTAATTTCCTCACCTCTGCGGAAAAACACTTCATGTTGGGATTGCCGGTGACATTTTACGTGTTTACAGATTTGCCAGACAAGGTGCCAAACATCACACTTGCCCCTCAGCGAAGCATGAAGGTGGTCAAGGTGGAGAAGCACACCAGGTGGCAGGACATCTCCATGATGCGCATGAAGACCATATCAGAGGTAATAGAGTCAGAGCTCCGCCACACCTTCCGATATGTCTTCTGCTTTGACGTGGATCAGGAGTTTCAAGGGAGATTCGGCTCAGAGGCTCTGGGGGAATCTGTGGCTCAGCTTCACGCCCACTTTTACAAGCTTCCGAAATACAGGTTCACCTATGACAAAAACCCCAAATCCAAAGCCTACATGGAAGGCGGAGATTACTACTACCACGCTGCTGTCTTCGGAGGATCGTGTGAAAAAGTGAAGGAATTGGCAGACTCCTGCTATCAGAGCATCATGGAGGATAAACACAACAATGTGGAGGCACTGTGGCATGATGAGAGTCATCTAAACAAGTACTTTTGGGTCAATAAACCTAGCAGGCTGCTCTCCCCGGAGTACTGCTGGGACCGGAGTATTGCGGACAAGAGTGACATACAAGTCACCCGCCTGGTATGGGCACCAAAACATTATGATGAGCTTCGTACGGTGTAGAGGTGGAAGATGGAAGAGAAAACTAAAAAAACTGTTTACTATTTTTGGGTTCTTTCTTTGATATGGGACAGTGGAATAATTTTGTGTTGGGATCTTACCATGGCAGGGGACAATGGTGATAACACTTTCTAACCGTTCTGGAAGTCTAACTCAGGTAAATCTTTATTTTCCTTTCTAAAGTTGTATCTTTGTGCTGAAGAGTGAAGGATGGTGTTTAATTAATGCGTATGTATATTGTATTTTTATATCTAAAATTTATATTGGTCAGATGAAGCTGATTCCATGAAGCTGCCACACTACCAAACACACCTCTCTGAGCTTCAAGAGTTTCTTAAAAATCATGACAATCCTCTGAAGACCCCATATGAACTGTCTACAACACTTCATGTGGAACAAACAAACATTTTTTTTTTTAGTTTGCATCACCAGCCATTTCCTTTGTTTCTTTGCATTGACTGCTGGCCCTGCCCAGCTACCTCAGTTTACAGGAAAGGCGTTAACAAAAGATTGCTCAGATCTAAAAATTGAAATAACCCAGCACTTGCAGGCATTTGGTGGAAATTGAAGCGCTTCCACCACAAGAAGAGAAAATAAATGAAATGAGAGTACAGGGTTGACGTGGAATAAGAAAAAGACTGCGCTTGAAACTGAAACCAAAGCTAAGTTCTTAACTCCTCCGAACCCTCTGTAGGACTGCGTAGAATTTGCCACCAACAAAAGAACACTTTCATCACATGCAAAATCATAGGATGGTATAAATGAGAGAGCAGCAGCTTTCAACAGCCATCCTGTTACATACTATGAGCATGATACAGTTAGTTTCATTTAAATTACAAAATATAAATAAACATTAAATCAGTGGAAAGCTCAGTTACTGTAATTCTGATGACTTAATATGATAGGGGTGTTGTGTTTCACTGGGAAATGTGTACTGTGTCCTTTGGTAATTTTTATTTTATTTTTTTAACTTCTTGAAGGTAGTTTAGACTATGCAAAGACGACTTGAGAATGTATTATTTCCAACACACAAGCAAGAACCATGTTAATCAGCACTATAGCCTGATGACCTTAGAACAGACAAATGGTGCCAAGGAACACTACAAAATGTAGCTCTAACTTTGAGACTGCAGGCAGTAGTGGCACTTTCATGTGGTCCTGAGTCAGGTACATGTTTTTGCATGACTGTCTCAGGCTGAAGCATCTTTAGATTGAAGCAATTTTTTACTGTGAAACTGGGTTAGCTAGTACTTTCAATATAAGTTAACATGTCTGCTTGTGTTTTTTCTGCTTAATTCTGCCTTATCTAATCAACTGCTGCTGAACCTTGACTTTCTTGCAGAGCAGGACGTAACAGGAAAATCCAGAGCTTATGAAAATAATAGGGGTGGGACTTTAACGCGTTAATTACGATTAATTCATTACAAAACAATGGAACGCATCCAATCGCAGTTTGCATCCCAAACAAACTTTTGTCACTGCACGATTTTGTGGTACACCGACTACACTGATTCACACGTCAGAGCTCGGCTGACGGCTACCAAAATGAAGGAATCGGATGAAAGCGCGTTGCTAGGGCTGCTGGAAGGCAAATTTTATTTAACAAAAAAAAAAAAAGTACCTGATGAAAGCCTTGATAAAAGTGGGGTTTTGTGCAAATTGTGCAAAAAAAAAAAAAACTATAAGCACTTCAACCCTGCGGTACCATCTAATTGCAAAGCATGTTGCAGTGAGAAACTGCCAGAGCTATTAGGGTTAGCAGTCCTGGTCCAAGTACAGACAAGACGTGTTGGCAACTGTTTTTTTTTTTTTTTTTTTTAACCATTTAAAGTCAATACTGTTCTGAAAATGTACGGAAAAAATGGCACTTTAACTTTAGGTCCACTCTGTGTTGGCCAGGGATGTTTTCTTTTTTTTTCTACTGTTTTAAATTGAAATGCAATTAAATGAATTTTTCCAGACATTAAAGGGCTTGAGTTTACAATATACATGTCCGTGTCTATTATTTGATTCAGTCGTCCACTAAAATCCATTTAAATTAAAAAATGTTGCTTTTTGGGGAAAATATTGTTATGCGATTAAAATGTGATTAATCAAGATTAATTAATTACAAAGCCTCTAATTAATCAGATTAATTTTTTAAATCGAGTCCCACCCCTGGAAAATAACTTTTTTATTTTTTTACTAAGGTCATTACAGGCCAGTTTTGTGAGTTTCTTAACATGTGATATAACAGGAAACTGTCAACTCAGATGTTAAACAAAGAAAATAGAGTCAAGTCAGTTCAAAGTTTATTTCTAAAGCACATTTAAAAACAACCTCAGTTGAACCAAAGTGCTGTACAAGCAGAAAAACATAAATAAATCTCTTTGTAAATCATCTTCGTTAATCAAACTTAATTTTGTTTTATTATTGTTGTATGATTACTTTGTTGTGGGTGGGTGATTTTAAATTTTAAGTCCAATTTTATTTCTCTTGGTGATTTTATTACGTTGTTGCCAGGAAATTGTATTTGACCTGTTTTATTTCTGTTGTTGTTGTACAGCACCTTGTAACTTGTTTTTCAAAGGTGCTATATAAATAAAGTTATTATTATTATTATTATTATTATTATCTGCGAAACAATGAAGTGAGATGTTATACTTTTTTTAAAAAGGACCCCAAGGGCAGCATGTACAATAAAAAAAGGCTGGGTCACAAGATAGACCCTTGAGGAAGCTAAGTGGGGATGCTGTTGAGGAATATTGGCCTAGCTGGACAGAGAAACTCCTGTCTGATAAATAAGATCAAAACTATATCAGGGCTGTGCCTTTAATGCCTACACACAGGTTGAGATGTGACGTAAGGATGTTGTGCTCTACTGTGATCTGCAGTTACTAGAATCAACAGTTAAAATCAGGTCATTAAAAACTCTTAAAAGGGCGGTCAAAAATAGTCGGGGTATGCCTGAAGTCGGCCATAAACTACCTTTTCTAATACCTTTGACAAAGAACTGAGCTTGAAAATGGGCCTGAAGTTAGAAAGAACACAGGGGTTTAGATTGTTCTTCTTGATGATGAGGGGTGTACTACACCAGGAAGAAATACTGAGATAATGTTCTTACTATATGAAAGGAAAACTTTACAGAATTTGTTTTATAATTGTTTGTAAAACAAATGTTTGACACAAACCTGCAAATGTGTTGGTATTATATAAAAAAAAAAAAAAAAAACACA
This sequence comes from Chelon labrosus, assembly GCF_963514085.1. Taxonomy (NCBI): domain Eukaryota; kingdom Metazoa; phylum Chordata; class Actinopteri; order Mugiliformes; family Mugilidae; genus Chelon; species Chelon labrosus. The sequence continues at coordinate 12,337,465 of NC_140339.1, forward strand.
TGGTTGAAACTGTTTTGCTAGACTGTCTCTGTCTGTGTTTACTAAACTGCACTGTTGTTCTGATCAGTTAAATAAATTAAATGAAAATTTTGTGTTCATGCAATTTGTGATATTTATTGTTTGGGAGGCAGAGGTGTTGAGTTTTTGTGTAGTTTCTAAAATGAATCGAATCCAACGGATTCATTCTAACCATAATAAATTATAGCCTATATTATACAGTACAACACATCAATCAGGATGGAGGTGCTAAGTGAGGCATCAAAATATAAAAGAAGAAGGAAAAGGTTTATTTTTGCTTTTGCTTTGCAGGCAAACATGTCATTTGTTTTGACAAACCGTGAAGCTGTGTCATTCCTCTGAACAGTTCAGCGGAAAATGTGTTTTCTAAGAAAGCTCAACATCCTGCAACTTAAGAAAACACATGCAAAAAACACATCATTAGGTTGCCAACACATGCGCTGAACCGAAACTCAGATACTGCTGCAAGTAAGGCAAACTACAAATCGGGTGATAAACAGGAAGTCAGTAATTATAGACCCATCAGTATACTTCCTGCTGTCTCGAAAGTGATTGAAAAGGTGGTAGGTGAACAATTGCTAGCCCACCTGAATTCTGAAAACCTATTACATCTTATGCAGTTTGGTTTTAGAACAAATCATTCAACTGAAACAGCATGCTGTTACTTTACTGAAGTCACTAAGTCCAGTCTTGACAAGGGAGGGGTGATGGGCGCTGTTGTTTTATTTATTTTATTATTATTATTGCGGTATATTCCAGTATTCTACCTGCCCTGGGACTGCAGAAGGAAATATATTACCAGATATTTGTTAAATCTGGTACAGTGTATCTTCTCCCTTTTTAAGTAATTAATGCATTTTGTACAAGGTCACTGTAAGAAAATAGCCTAAAAAAATAATAAAATAAACTAAACAACCACAGAAATGTTCCCGGGGACCCGACTAGGAGATGCCTGTTGTTCAAAGCAGACTTGTTTGTGTTTCATCCATTGTTGCATGTGTTTTCTTAAGTTGCTCTCTTGGTCATCAAAGTATAGGACCTCTAGAGTTTCTCCAGTGAAACTCTCCTTTGTGCATACTGCTGCACGAGTAATGTTTCAACCTGTTATCCAGCTATTATAATTATATCTCATACGCTTGAATGATGGTTTCTGGCTTAAACAGCGCCACCATGATTAGTGCCACTGTTGACACAGAACATACAATCATCCTTAATCATTGTTAATCAAGATAGTATTGTGGCAATAAAGCTAAATATGATTAAATCCTGTGACTTGACTGTGTTGGTCAGTTTCAATACCAAGGCCTCTCGTGTACAAGTTGCAATAGCTACAGCAGCTTAAGAGGAACGGTTCAAATCGTCTCGACAGCAGTGAATTAATGACTTCACTAAACGCCCCGTGGTAACATAGGAGGCTGAAAACCAAGACCATTGTCAAAGTTGTTAGATCTTTAGCTGCTGTACATGGAAGAGACTTGGAGAAATACTGCATTTTTGTTTTAACCCGGCTGCACTATCCCATCTTACAACACGCTGTGAAGTATTGTTAAATGCTACTGATGGTGACGAACTGGGCTATACATATCTGCAATGCACAGTAGCACATGAACTGTCTATTTTCAGCCTAACAGACACTTAGTCATTTTCAGTTACATTGTGTTCTATCATTTAACATTGTTGTTGTGGTTGTAGAGATTGTTTTTTTGTCCTTGATGTCAGTGAACGCACAATGTGATAGATGGTAGAGCTGAGAGTTTGCCGAGCCAGAGTCGGATATTAGAAGTGCCGGACTGACAGTGTTTATGTTGTTGGCGTGGGCTGCGGCCGAGAGTTGCCCGTCTTCAATAAACTTGCAGAAAAGCTGTCGAAGAAAAGGATGAGGTACCGGGCTGTACCAGTTGTAGCCTGTACCTCTTTACTTCAACACGTAATCTTGGTTCTTGGAGTCTACTGGTATCTGGAGTATCTTCAAAGTCTGGAGGAATCACTGGAGTCAAAGTCAAAGTTTGATGCAGGAACAGTTTAGTCTTAAAAAGATAAAAACTTGAGTCTGATTCTGGGTGCCATGCGAGTTCAGATTGATTTTGTGGTCTTGTGCAACTGATGTACCTTTGTGCTTCATTTACATGCAGGGACTGGACACGGCCCCTTTTCAATAAACATTTCCTTGTTTTAAGTGTGCGAAAGTACAAAATTGTCCTGTTCTGCTAATGTTGACTCAGACAGAGAGAGATAGGGAGCGGGAAAGGGAGAGAGGTCCATGCAAACACCTGTAAAGAGCAGACAAAATTTCCGCGTGCCTGTTAAAGTCACTGGACGCGGCCCCTTTTCAATAAACATGTCCTTGTTCTCTTTGTAAAAACCCGTGTCTTTTCCTACCATATAAGTCTACTTTCTGGCACAGTCTATATGCATGTGCCACGGTTGTCTTCACCTCATCTTCCTGGTGGAAGGTCACGGTCATACGGCCGTGTCCTTCTTCCCCTCTAACTAGTTTGGTTACATGATTACAGACATAGCGTTATAGATATGGTATTAATTCAATAGTTTGGTTATATGATTAAACCTCATAGATATGGTGTTAATTTAATCAACACTTCAAATCTTCAAATGTAGCTTCCTTTGTGTGAGACGCTACATTATGTATTTGTGGCAAGAATATAGATTTAATTGTTGCTAAGCATTACTTTCTACTGTGTTTATAATACTGACATCATCCCCTAATCTAGAATCAATATGTCATAATAATTAACGCTCAGATATCCCACCTATAGAATATATGTGTATTGGTAGGATGTCTACGTTTCAGTGATTCTGACTGAAAAATCTTACCCTATCATTCCTCCCAGTGATTATTTGTCAGATAAGATTAGTTACCCTCTGGCTGGCATCTGAAAAAATAAATATCAAAATGAGCCAGTCTTCTGAATGGTTCTTTGAAGGGACTGGATTTAACAAGACGTGTCTCTCTTCAAAGAGGCGTAAATCCCATCTCTATTCTTGAAGAACCCGGCACCAGGTATATTTGGTGCACTCAGTTATGCACCAAACGGTGCACTCGGTGCATAGCTGTTCTACAAGAAGGCGTTCTAGAAGAGTCGACTCTACTTTTTGAGGACACCGAGATCCTTCAACATCTGCCGGACAGTGCTGAGGATGTTCTATGAGTCTGTGGTGGCTAGTGCGCTCCTGTACGCCGTTGCATGCTGGGTCAGCAGGCTGCGAGTGGCAGACGCTAACAGACTCAACAAACTGATCCGCAAGGCCAGTGATGTTGTAGGGGTGGAGCTGGACTCTTTGAACAGTGTCAGAGAGGAGGATGCTGGCAAGAGTGGAGACCATCCTGGACAACTCATCTCACCCACTCCACCCACAACACACTGGCCAGTCTAAGGAGTACCTTTAGCAACTGACTCATTCTACTCAAATGCACCACAGAACGCCACAGGAGGACATTCCTGCCTGTGGCCATCAAACTTTATAACTCCTCCCTCTTGTCATGGTTTGTTTAGTTTCCTGGGTTTCTGTTTATTGTATTTTGTTAACTTCTTGGTTTTTCACAGTCATGGTTTAGTGTTTAGTTTTTCTGTTCTGTTTCCTGTTTTATTTTGTTAAGTTCTGGATTTCCTGTGTATGTGTTACTCCATGTGTTTTTTTCCTTTTGATTAGGTCATTGCTTTCTCCTTGTGTTGTTTCTTGATTTGCTTCACCTGTGTCTCGTCATCCCTCTGTTCCTTGTGTGTTTAAATAGCCCTGCCTTCGCCTTTGTTCCTTGTCGTGTCATACTGTTTGTTTGCCATGTTCGTGTGTTTCATGCCATAGTCTTTCCATGTCTTGATCTAGTTTTTCATAGTGTTTTGGTTTTTGGATATCCTGCCTCATCTGCAGCGCTTTTGTGTTTTTTTTTTTGTGTTTTTTTTTTTTTTATTATTAAATACTTTTTTGCCTACTCCTGCCTCAGCCTCCTCAGTCCTGCATTTGGGTCCTAACCTCCAACCCCCGCTACCCCCAACGTGACACTTCAGACGCTGTTAATTTATTTGCAACCTTTTACCTCTGTATATTGTGAATACTTGTGCAATATTGTTTCTTTTATTTTAAATGCATCTTACTTTCTTTTTTATATAGTTTTGTACTACTTTTGTTCTTTTGTATGTGCTCTGTCAACTCACAACTGTCACTTTATGGGAGCAACAGCAACAAAACAATTTCCTTGAAGGATTAATAAAGTATTCTGATTCTGATTAAAGACTGTATTTCTACAAAAAATTACAATGATGGAAACTTTTGTGGTATTTTATTTGTGCATAAAGTGACATAAGTGAATACAATAGTAGGGACATGAAATGGTAAAACAGTGAGATGTATACAATTATTTATTTATTTTCATTTCATTACCTCAAAAACCGGAATAGTCAAATCTTCTCATCTTCTCAATTTGTTGGACTTTAATTCACTTGTTAGGATATTACTTAAAATACAAATATTCAACGAGCTCTGATGGTGCTAAAGAGACAACCACTGTATAACAACTTGTTTTAAGTGTGAGAAAGTACAAGATTGTCCTGTTCTGCTAATGTTGACTCAGAGAGAGAGAGAGGGAGAGGGAAAGGTAGAGAGGTCCATGCAAACACCCATAGAGAGCAGACAAAATTTCCGCATGCCTGTTAAAGTCTCATGTCTCACAAAACATTAAACCTATTAACTAAGGTTGTGTGTGTAATCAAATAGCTCTTACCATACAATGCTGAACTAGGAAGTGGCTTTGAAACCTCATTCCGTACCACAGATTGGTTTGACTGTCATTTTCTAAGAAGTGTTTAGTGCCATTTCCAGTGTAGCCGGAGGTGGCGGACCATGTTCCACCACTCAGCATGAACCACGCCTGTGACATTCAGCTGACCTCAGATCAGCTTGGTCCTGTCTGGTTGAAGGTAACGATGCATTATTCATAGACTGCCACCATCTGGCACATCAGTGCACTGGGCGACTGTAGCGCTCACCTTGTCAGGAGAAAAAAAGGGCAGCTTATAATAATAATAATAATAAAAGAGTCCTTTCCTCGGTGCTTGTAGTGTTTTGGCCAAATGAAGGAGAATTCTAGTCTGAATCACTCAATATGCCTTTTTTTGGAACAAATTGCAGCCTAATATTCACACAGCCATTATGACATATGCTGTCATAAACCAAACCAGCGAACACTTACTCCAAAAACTATAAAAATAAATAATAAATAAATAAATAAATAAAAGGTATATAGATACATAGTGCAACACCATTTAAGGTAAAAAAAAAAAATGACTGCCAGAGAAGAAGAAAAAAGGATTCAGTTAATTGTAATTTAGACATGCACCACTTGAGGGTGCTAGTGTCAAGTCTTTGACACAGACCTGCATTATCAGACCAAGCCTTCCCCCTATGTGTACCAATCAGGCATAACATTATGACCACCTTCCTAATATTGTGTAGGTCTCCCTTGTGCCTCCAAAACAGTTGTGACTCATCAGTGAATGGGTCATGGGTCTTCTGAGGGTGTCCTGTGGTGTCTGGCAACAGAATGTTGGTAGAGGGGAGGGGCCTCTGTGGATCATCCCACAGATACTTGATCAGTTTGGGATCCAGTGAATTTGGAGGCCAGGTCAACACCTGCCCTATACTTGCTATAGGGTGAGGGTGCCTGGTCTGGTCTAGGTGGGTGGACATGTCTGAGTAACATCCACATGAAGGCCACATTCAACAGCTGTGTGTGACTGTAGATTGAAGAATAAAGAGGTCATATGCCAACATTAAAGATTGTACAAACACAGAAATAACTGACATGAAATAATTTTAATATTTGTGGTATATTTCTCAACACACACTTGTTATCTTGGAATTTCTTTCACTCTTTTGTGTCGCATCACTTCAGCTGACTGTGACTTCCACTCACGTCAACTCAGTTCTGAGCCAGCTGGCGCATGCGCTCATTTTTGAACGTTCCGATTCGATAACGGTGTCTGTGTGTGCCGTTTGTCGCTTGATTTCAGCTTTTTTTCTTTTTTGCTCTGGTTTGCTAAGCTCAACAGCCAATCCGAGAGTTGTTTCTTACTTACTCGTTCCGCAAAAACTAGGACCATAGACACTCGCAGACGCTCACTGATGGCCTGGGCTTTGTGTCCCACGGCCTTTAGAGAATGCTATGTTACAGACTGTGGAGTATTCCTAAGTGGTAAGTGTGTAGTGAGTGTGTACAGTATATGTACTGTTTCTATTTAACATGCAAGAAAGAAGTGTTTACTTTTTTGTTTCCTGTTTACTTTCACATCTTGTGTGAGAGATGTTTTTGCACGGTCTGTCACTTCATATCTTAAATCTGTAATTTTATAAGGGATGTAAAAAATAGCAGTTCAAAGTAGCAGCCCAATATCTGAAGACATGCCTTAAAAACAGACTCTAACTACAGGTCAGCTCAAACTAATAGTGAGACCTCAGATAGATGCTAAATTCAAATGTTGCACAAACAGCCTAGCTTGCTTATGGACTATACTCAAGTTCCAAACTGAGTGGCCGTCACCTAACTGGCCAAAATAACTCTTCCCACTTGATTACTCTTTGTAGCAATAAGAAAACACTGACGTTTGAAAAAACAGTGTGAAATATATGCTTATCCAGCTGCGCGCTTCTTTATACGCATCACAAGCAGACTGAGTAATCACAGCTAAATACATGTATATGACTTCAGTAGCTGGAATGGGAATTACAGCAGGAGGGGGGTGGCAGGGGCAGGGGGGAGGGTGTGTCCTCAAAAATCCATGGATCACAGAGCAGACAGCGTTTTCTTGTAAATTCTTCCACCAGCACCAACACAACAAATCCTCAGCTTAATTCCAATGTGAGGATTGCGTGTCTGTGTGTGTGTGTGTCTGTGTCTGTGTACAGCGTATGTGTTTGTGAGGGAGGCACTTTCAAACGGGGGAAATGGCAGACACACCGAAGGGTTCCACAGGTGGCTTTTAAAAACAAGCTGCTGTGTTAAGACATACTTGTACACAGGCTTTGAGCCAGACAGTTGGCTTGACTTTCTCTCGTGTGGGGCTCCACAGTCACCAGTGCTCTGTGTTTAAAGATAATGTGCAAACCGAGTACTGAAAAGTAAATTTCCTTCGGACAAATAGTGGCCATGCCAAGAAGGAGAAAACAAGGCCTGGTTGAGGCACCGAAGATTTAATAATTTATTTGACTTATTTAGTATGGTTGCTGTATCAAAATTTACTTTTTCAACACCAATCACAGGGATTTAACGGTCAATCCCAAACAGAAGTAATGCATGTGGTCTCAAAAATGTCTCTATTGCTTTCCTCCTTATTCTTTTTTTCTTATTGGGAGAATGTTTAATGACCCTGCTTTGAAATATTTCTCCGATTTGCAAATATTGAACTGCTGCATTGTGAAGTTTGACTCATGCCACTTTCTACTGACGGCAGAACAAACCGAAGTAGCTACTGAAAAAAAAAAAAAATCCACACTTCCACTGTAAACTGCTCAAGTCTCTACAAGAGTGCTGAAGTGGCAAAACGAAGGATATGGATGCCGAAGTGCCAAAAACAACAACGGCTGGTTTAAAAGCGAGCTAATCCTGACTGACAGATTGAAATTTGTCCCTTCCACCGCTTTCGAATCAGCCAGGAGTTAAGAGTCAGGTACTTCCAAGATGGCTACCGCAAAGCCACCGCGCTGAGCTTCAAAGCTACCCATCAGGAAAGGTGCGGGCGACGCCACCAAAGGCTTGTGTAACAGACGGTTGAATTCGCACCACCTGCGCAGTTCAAAATATTTCTCAACTTGTGGGGAAGACCGCAGTGATATTTGGTAACACTAATTAAACGAAAGGCTCCCTTTGTTCGTGCCGACAAGCTGTTGAAAATAATCGAATTATTCTTGAATGTAACATCACTAGCTGATCTCCAGGACCACAAACACCACATCAGGCTCAATTTCATTATTCAAAAATCTGAATAGCAATGTGATGGAAAACTGAAAACAGTTGTCAACGATGGCCGTAAATGACACATTTGCAACTTTTATACTTTTAAGCTGAATTTGCAAAAGATTTGACTTAAAAATAGGGGCCGGAGCTCCTTGCTCCAGCCACTATAATGTCAAATGTGTTAGAAAGCCTTAAAAAAACCTGCGTCTTAAGGAGCAGAAAAACAGCTACCTGACAGAAAGGTCACTAAAAGGTAAAACAACCTGTCACCTGTTTGTTTAAGCGGCGCAGTAATCAAAATCCTCCACTGAATCAATAGTGCCAAGTGTTCTTAACCAGAGAGGCTGTAAATTTCTCCACCGGGCCATGGCTGTCAAAGCAGCAGCTTCAGGTCGGGACACGCTGACATCATTCGGCTCTCGTTTTACAAGAGGTGACATCTATGTTGAAATCCAGCTATGAAAATATGGAGGTGAACTGGAATTATGCAGCCCGATGGCATGTAAACATTATGGTGAACATGAAATCATAAGTGTATACACCTGCATGGGTCCCTGGCACGGCTTTATCCTAACAGATCTGTCAGCTCTGCCTTTGCCTCTCTCATTCTATAAAGCAGCCTTCATAGAAAAAAGAAAAAAGGCGAATGAACAAACAAGCAAAAACACGAATAAAGGTGTGAACTAAGCCTTATTGTACTTCAGGCCTTGCTCCTTTTCTTTCCAAAGATTTTCAGAATGCCGGATTTCACCAGTTCGGTAGAATAACAGCTGCTTTTCCTGTCATGCGATCCCATGTCATCTTTTAAAAACACAGCGGGTCTGTGCCAATACAGCCTGCAGGCCTGAAGTTCACAAGTGCATCGTCATTTATCACCACGAATTAGACGAATGCCCTGCATTGGAAAAAGAGCAGCTCACAGTTCATTTACACCACATCTGATGGGCGCTTTTCGTAGTACGGCTTGAGAGGCAGGGGCTGAAAAAAAAAGACATGTTGGATTTACATTATAGCAACACATTATAAAGTCACTGAGGGTATTCAGCAGCAATTCTGTCAATGCTTTCTGTCCAGAGATGTTTGCCTGAAAAGCCCTCTGAACAACAGTTCAGTCTCGACACCCATATGTCAGTTTTTGTGAACAGTCTCCTACTCCTGACACACGTTCCTGATAACTCCCGGGATGCTCATGTGTCCCTTATCCTTTTTGTGTTCTGCAGAGTAGAGCTATGTACACCTAGACAGCGTTGGCTTACACATCTAATTACATTTTTCTGCAACAAGTCAGGGCTCCTAGACTTAGTAATCACATTACAGTTTTTAATCAGATAATTGTGTCACGTAAGTTATAGGAGTTCTTCAGTTTCCTGCACGACGGGTGGATAGCACAAATAGTCAAACTTGCCTCTTCCTGCACACTTGCCCAAGAGTCACTTGTTGACAGAGTTTCTGGTGGGATAGGCATGCACATTACCACACTGGGATTGCCTTTTTGATTATCTGCATGATTAATGAGCACTTGGGTATGTGTGAGGGTTCTCAGGCATCCACGTCCAAAAAGCAAAGCTGAAAGGGGAACTGGACTTGTTGCATTTTCTTGAAGACGGTAAGGATGAATTTTAGGTGGACACCACTCACAGATGTTCCTAATGAAACCTAAAGTCTCCTAGCATGGAAGCCAGCTCACAATTTTCCGAACTTGCACAGTTTTTGTGGTGGCAAGCTGCTCTGGAAACTCTCCATTGGGAACTTATTACGCCACAGCTAAGATCTGCTGACCAAATCTTTCGGGACGAGCTCTTTGCAGTGAAGGGTGAAACAGTAACAGCAACATGGTCATTAGCGCACCACAGAGTTGAATTTGTTCACAACAAAGTGGCCTTGATTTGTTGTAGAACTTTCCAGTTTTGTGCATCGATTGATACATACCCCATAATGAAATCCAACCATTGTTTTGGATAATAGGCGCTTGAGCATTGTGGGAGTTACCAGGAACATGTGTCAGGAGTAGGAGACTATTCACATAAACTGACGTATGGGTGTCGGGACTGAGTCGTTGTTCAGAGGGCTTTTCAGGCAGATGTCTTTGGACAGACAGCACCAAGAATAAAGTCTTCAGTGACTTCAAACTTTTTCTAACACACAAACAAGACTGTCTGAAGCTTGTAGGAGCCTGCAGAAAATGTAAAATTAATCTAAAAAGAAATTCCCGTGGATGATGCTCAAACGATTTTCTTTGTCAGACACAAGAATATGAGAGTAGAGCTTTGTTTGGCGGGCTGAAGGGTAGATTTTAAAGGTTTTACCTCCCCTTGACTCTCATACCAATTTCTCACTTTGATGAAAGTTGCTTTCACACAATAGGCCCCTCCACCCCTCCATGCCCTTGCGAGGATATATGTCAAAGCTGTAACATCATACTCCCAAGTATCGCTTCAGCTCTCCACAGGTCACATTCCTCCGTGATGGCGGAGGACATGTGAATAGATGCAAAGCGAGAGGAGAGGGGAAAAAGAGAAGAGTTAAAGCAAAACAAAGAAGGAATCGGAGAAAAGCAGAGAAGACTGCGAGAGAGAAAAAAAATGACAAAGAAGAGGAAAAGCAGAGTTATGAAGGCAGAGGTTCACAGACGCAGAGCAGCTTCTGGCATAGCTCATCCTTCCCATCATACACATTCCTGCCTGACACCCTCACAAAGCACCATTGTGCTGAACTGGATCAGAGTCATTTCTTCGCTGCTACCTACTTCATGAGCTACAACCACATACACACAAAGACGCACACACACACACACACATTTGGCCTTGAGCCACCCCCATTGTGCAGAGTTATGGCCTGGCAGTTTTAATACCACCTGTAAATGATTCTCTACTGTACAGAGAGGAGGCGTGAACTTCAAATGATAAGGAGAGAGAGGAGAAGGATGGAGAAGAGGTGATATAGGGGTGATGTAGTGGTGCTTTAATATCTTGTGACCTGTGGTTGAAGGGGTTACGAGATGCACAGATGTGTGTATGTGTGTGTTTTTATGTGTTGCTCTGCCATTTCTCAGCTCCTAGCCGGTGGCTACAGAATGCTTACATGGACAATAATCATTAGGATCAACTAAACTGTTTACATGGCAAGTTTACATTATTAGTGGAATACTTATGCTGCTGTACATGGGAACACAGCAAGTGTTCAGAAACCTACTGTGTCTCCAGAAGGAGCTCATTTGTTCTTTTTCTTGTTTAAATGGGCAGCACGGTGGCACAGTGGTCAGCGCTTGTCCCTCACAGCAAGAAGGTCCTGGGTTCGAATTCCAGGGGCGGAGAGATTCTCAGGGCCCCCTCTTGGAGTCTGCATGCTCCCGTTGTTTGCATGGGTTTCCTCCCACCATCATCAAAAACCGTGGGTGCTAGGCGCCCATGTTCTGCCTGGCCCACAGTGGCGGCGTGCTCGGTCACAGTGGCTCGGGACTAACCCTCCATCCGACCATGATACCACCTGTGAATGATGTACAGTGACAAATAAAGCACTACCTTACCTTACCTTTACCTTTAAATGCAAGTGCATTCACCAAAGAGCCAAACTAGACAGAAAGAAGAGTATGGTAGTAAAGGAAAGGTGGCACAAATCAGTAAAAGGATAAAAGGAAGGTCCTATGGTCAGTTCAACCTTAATTAAGACCCTCAAAAGGGTGGTCCGTTCAGCGGAGCAGACCATCAGAACCCCCCCCCCCCCCCCCCCCCCCCCACCTGCAGGACATTTATACCAAAACGTTGCAGGTTAAGGGCCAAGAAGATCCTCAAACAGCCCAGTCCTGGACACTCTCTCTTCTCTCTGCTGCCTGAGGACAAAGACTGAGAGGCTGAAGAAGAGATTCTATACAGATGCCATCTGCCTGCTCAACTCTGAGCCTTAACCGGACTTAAACACCACTGCACCACTGCACTTAAGTCACATAGCTGTTTTCAATACTGTAAATGTGTGTGTATATATATATATATATATATATATATATATACGAGCTACCCCCCTCTAAGTTTTTCGAGTTTACAGTCTGTATTTTATATTACAGTCTATATGTTATTTTAGTTTTCTCAGTTTTACTTTTACACTTATATTGTTTACCTGGTTTCTTATGTGCAATTATTACTGTTTTACTGTAGTTCTTTTTTACTACTGGCTGCAGGTACTAAAATACATTTCACTGTGAATTGTACTATGTATAACTGTGCATGTGACAAATCTTATCTTAGCGACACAAAGCTCACTGTTGGCTATTAGATATCTTTTTTTTTTTTCCAACAATATCTTTATTGAGTTTTCAAAATGATATACAGAAATTAGAGTGCTTCCACATCAAAGGAAACATCCAGGGCAGCTAAATTATTGTACAACAGTCAATCGCCCTTCCTTGCAAATCAGACATTTATAAGATGATAGAGCAACATTTAAGTGGAAGTACAAAATATATGACCTGTAAATAGTAACTTAATCAAATAAAAGAAAAAACACAAAACCCCCCAAAACAAAAAAAACAATTTTTTCCAAGGGTTGCTCAACTTCAATTCAATTGCACTGTTGTGCATGGTTCAAAATTACAAACTCAAATGTACAATTCACACCGCTTCAAAGATCAAGTATTTAAATAAAAGAAATTAGTTTAGGAAACTGCAGAGGACCAACAACAATTACACCTCATCTGCCTCATTCACCATACTACTAAGATCCACATTTTCCATATATTGCATAAAGGGACCCCAAATGTTTTGAAATTAGATATCATTTTAACGGCTCACACAGCCAACAGTAGTCAGCCTGCAGCCGATGCTTAATGTAGCATTTGCATTGCAAACCAGCAGGGCTTACCATGTTTCATTTGAATAATCTCAGCGATGCAATATCCTGACTAACCAACAATCATAAATGTGGATAAATGCTCCTTGATGGACTAAAATATAGTAGCAGTATAAGATGCCATGTTTCTGTGTTGTTGCATCAAATAAAACCTCAGATGTTTTTCAGTAAAAATTATGATGAATTCAGGATCTTTGGAAACTCTGTGATCTTTGTGAAGTCTCTCATACCGAATGAAAGAAAAGAACAAAGTGGAAAGAAACACCGTTGGCACTGACTACAAAGTGTAAAGAGGCTGGTGTTTGCGCGGGGTACTTGCATCATCGAGTCAACAACAAGTTTTCTTCACGGACATCACGACGGCTGAAGTTCAAAGCGAAACGAGAGAGAGAAGCAGCAGATAGCCCGCCCGTTATTTTTCTCCTCGTCACGTTAATGCTTAAGTGGACTCGCTGAGCGCTTGCCCCACAGTCACCGTGGAAAGAGAGCGGGCAGGTTTTCTTGGCTGCACCCGCAGAGCTCGACGTCCCTGGGGGCAGAGGTGTGTGTCCGCTAAATGGGACAAGAGAGGAAAAATCCCCAAATTCCCTCTGTGAATGGCACTGAGTAATTAATCTCCAACAGGGGTTTGCCCTCCTCTCTGACATGTGAGTGACACGTAAGCTCTATGTGTGTGTGTGTGTGTGTGAGAGAGAGAGAGAGAGAGGTGTTTGATTGCCTCTCCCCCGGGCCTGCTCCATCATGTCCATGTTCTTTTGATGTTCTCCCTTTCTTATTCCTTTCCTCTCTTCTTCCTCTTTTTTTCTCCGCTACCTGTTGTGCTCAGAGTTCTATGCTTCTTCATTTCCACTGTAAAATGAATCATACCATGAATGTATATATGACAAGTCAGAGTTGATAGTCAGTAAGCTGATATGTACAGGTGAGCTACACCGATCAGCCACAGCATTAAAACCACTGACAGGTGAAGGGAATGACTTTGACCATCTTGTGACAATACAATGTTCTGCTGGGAAACGTTTGGACCTGGCATTAATGCAGATGTTACTTAGATGTACCATCCACCTATAGACCAGACCAGACACCAGACAGGGGGGCATGTTACTGTTTCTGTCTTTTGTGTCTTCTGAGGAGAGCCATCATAATTTTGTTGTATGTGACATACAATGACAATAAAAGCATCTGACGCTCCTCGAGGGCAGCGGCCATCCCTATCAGGATGCAAAAGCAGCACAAGGTGTTGACCTGGCCTCCAACTTCATGAGATCTCAAACTGATCAAGTATCTGTGGGATGCACTGGTACAAGCCTGATCCACAGAGGCCCCTCCCCTCAACACATAGAACCCAAAGGCCCACACTACTAACATCCTGTTGCCAGACACCACAGGACACCATCAGAAGGCCCATGTCCATTCTCTGTTGGGTCACAACTGTTTTGGAGGCACAAGGGAGACCTACACAATATTTGGAAGGTGGTCATAATGTATAGCACATTTGGATTTGAGGCTGCTGTAATCAATATTCCTACAGAGAATTACCATACTTAGCAAACGTTGCTGGCGCCCACTAGCCTAGCATAGCTGGATTCAATCATCTTGTCAGAAAATGTCTAACCATTTGGCCATTTGGACATCATTATGGGACGTATTTCAACCGATTAAAAAAACTCATACATGCAATTGAGTGGTTCTACAACCAATCAGAGCCACTGCGTTGTAAACAAACTCAATGCCACGGTGCTCAGATGACATGGACGATTACATCACTGTTGCTCTTCTGTCATCCATCACTGCATTAAGTCCATCCAAACTATTTTGATTGGCCCGGCAGTTCCCAACAGAATGGTTCCAGACCAACTTTCCACCACAAAAAAAATACATGGGCGGGAAAGTTTGGTCTGGCTTCCAGGCTAGTCGCCCACAGCTTTGATTTAGTGTAATGGTCAACAATTATCCGGGTTGGTTGAGTCTCACTGCTCCCAGGGGTCACAACAGTATGCTATCTTGAGCAAAAAAAGCTCTGATAAACTTTTTGTACACTCGTTTTCCCGAACCAGACTGCAGCCTGACAAGTTGGAGCGTTAAGAGGAGCCAAATTTATTTTTTCCTAGGATTTGCAGAGATTAATGACAGCGCTAGAGAGTGGTGATTATGGGAAACATAGGGTAACAGCAAATTTATGATAATGTGTCATGGTTTTAAATTTTGAATATTTTCTTTGAATTTGATTGGTTTTACTTGTGTTTCCTGTTTTTATTTTGTAAAGTTCTTCCTTGGTGTTTCTTGTCTTCCTTTACTTCCTGTATTTTCCCCTTTTTGTTGGATTGGTTTCTCCTGGTGTGCTTCGCCCTCATTAGTCTCACCTGTCTCACCAGCCAGGCCATAAAAAAGTCGCCACCTGAATTTAACTAAGCAAATGGGTACGAGCCTCCTATTGGATAATTACTGCATGGGTGATTATCTTTCAGCTGGGAACAAGTTATATAACCCAGACTGATGCAAAGACTAGCTGCTCATTTCTTAAATAACCATGTTGAAAGACACATCTCATGGTCGTGGAAATAATCTTAGTCTGTTTGAGAACGGTCAAATCACTGGCATGCATCAAGCAGAGAAAACATCTAAGGAGATTGAAGAAACTACTAAAACTGGGTTAAGAACTGTCCAACGCATTATTAAAATCTGGAAGGATAGTGGGGAACCATCGAGGAAGAAATGCGGTTGGAAAAAAATCCTGATTGATCGTGATGGGCGATCACTTAAACGTTTGGTGAAATCAAATCGAAGAAAAACAACAGAACTCGGGGCAATGTTTAATAGTGAAAGAGTGTTTCCGCACATATAATGCAAAGGGATCTCAAGGGATTGGGACTGAACAGCTGTGTAGCCTCAAGAAAACCACTCATCAGTGAGGCTGACCAGAAAAAAAAGGCTTCAATTTGGTAGGGAGCATAAAGATTGGACTCTGGAGCAATGGAAGAAGGTCATGTGGTCTGATGAGTCCAGATTTACCCTGTTCCCCAGAATGATGGGGGCATCAGGGTAAGAAGAGAAGCAGATGAAGTGATGCACCCATCATGCCTAGTGCCTACTGTACAAGCCTGTGGGGGCAGTGCTATGATCTGGGGTTGCTGCAGTTGCTCAGGTCTAGGTTCAGCAACATTATGTGCCCAATGAATGAGATCAGCTGTCAAGTCACCTGTAATGTTAGTCCTGTTTTTCCTACACTCATGCTTCCTTGTGTTCCTGAGTTCTCATCTTGGTTTTGGTGCTTAGCTTTTATTGGAGTTAAGTTTTTGCATACCCTGCCTTCTTCTTTGAGTTTGTATAAAAGTAATTTTGTTGCCTGCTCCTGCCTCCCCTCAGTGTCTTGCATTTGGGTCCAACTTCACGCTATACGCTTTATCCTATCCGCAAAATTGAATTGAATGGGCCACAAAAATCAGTTTGTGCAGACTGAATAGGTTGAATTGTCAGCTTAAGAAAGTAAATACAGTACAGAAGCCTGAGGCATTGCAAATTATGCACATTTGTAAAGTGGGCCAAGGAAGAACCATTACCGGAAAGATTAAGTTCAGCTGACAGCCTTGCTTTTCTATGCCTCATCATTACTGATGTTCAAATGATAATTGCTCATAATCTTTAGAAGTGATACACGAGAGCTTCCTTTTTGCATGTCCAAACACAAACTCCAAAGCAACACAGTTTCTACAGATCAGTTAGAGTTTAAAATGACCCAGCTGTGCCACCCAGGGATGTTATTCAGTCCATGCTAAATTCCACACCATTTTGCTGAGATGTTTCCAAATCAGCAACATGTCTTAAACTTTTATTAATATACAGACTGATCGATCAGGCATAACATTATGGCCACTTTCCACTGTTCCAAAACAGTTCTGACTCATCTGAGGTTGGACATGGGCCTTCTGAGGGTGTCCTGTGGTGTCTGGTAACAGAATGTTATTAGTGGGGACCTATGGGTTGAGGGGAGGGGCCTTTGTGGATCAGGCTTGTTCCAGAGCATCCCACAGATCAGTCTGGGATCTAGTGAATTTGGAGGCCAGGTCAACACCTTGTGCTGTTTTTAATGTTTTTTTGAGTTGTTCCTAAACTGTTTTTGTGTGCGTTTGTCTGTGTCTGGCTGCATCCAGCTGGGGATGACTGCTGCCATCAAGGAGTGTCATTGCTATGGGGTGGGGGTGCCTGGTCTGGTCTGGTCTAGGTGTGTGGGTGGTACACGTCTAAATGACATCCACACAAATGCCAGGTTCAAAAGTTTCCCAGCAGAACATTGTATTGTCACAAGATGGTCAATTTTATTTACTTTTCCTGTCAGTGGTTTTATTGTTGTGGCTGATCAGTGTATGTCCATACATTGTCTGTATTTTTGTTTTGAACCCAGCATTTCCATAAAGCATTCATGTGACATGTTTTCACATGAGAGAAAATAGTTTTTTAACGAGAAAACTATTTTCTGATGCATCTTGTCCTGCATCTAAAGGTAATACACAAAAGAATTAGGTGTTTTGTTTAAATTAAGACCAGTTCCAGCTCTGACCTTACATATACAGTAAATGGCTCTGACACATACCCAAATGAATCTCCCTGGAAAGTCGGTGGATTTTCAAAAATGTAACCGTATGTATCTGCATTTATCATCCGTAAATGCTGGAACATTTCATTTCCCATAATTGTGCTTCTTTAAATAAAAATCTTGCCACTGAGCAATGCCGACAGTCTATGGGCTGTAACCTGAGAAGCAGCTATTTGCGAAACAAAGTGTGTGTTAGAGCTGCAGAAGAGGAAGGGAGGAAAGCCTGTGCCACATTAATGACAACCACACTTATGTAAAGCTCCACGAAGTATTTATAGAGTCAGCTGGGCTTCAGAATTCCGGAGTCGGAAAGTCCTCCAACCACAAATCATGACACACATCCAGTCGGTCACAACATATTTTAATTCATGTGCAGTATACAACCATAGATTCTTCTGCAGTTCCTTTCAGCAATCAGTTCGTTTTCCTGAAATTTAACAAAATATCCGCAATGTGCCCAAAACAGGAGATACTGCACATGATTAGAGCGCAGAAAAGTAACACACATGTCTCCAGCATGACAAGAGGATTAGATGGAGGAAGCACAGTTAACTGAATGCGGTTTATTCCTCTGCAGGACATAGATGGCTTAACCTATGCACATTTTGTTTCTACTTCCTGCTTCACCTTCAACAGTGGCGACTGAAACTTTCACCCACATTTCGCCGAAGACAAGTCATACAAATGTTTGTACACTGCCTGGCCAAAAAAAAGTCACCACCTGGATTTAACTAAGCAAATGGGTACGAACCTCCTATTGGATAATTACTGCATGGGCGATTAGCTTTCAGCTGGCAACAAGTCATTTAACCCCAACTGATGCAACGAGTAGCTTCTCATTTCTTAAACAACCATGTCTAAAGACATATCCTGTGGTTGTGGAAAAGATGTTAGTCTGTTTGAGAAGGGTCAAATCATGGGCATGCATCAGGAGATGCATGAAACGACTAAAACTGTGTTAAGAACTGTCCAACGCATTATTAAAAACTGGAAGTAAAATAAGGGATTTATCAATAAGCGTCTTTGAGGAAGAAATGTGGTCGGAAAAAAATCCTGATTGATCGTGATCAGCAGTCCCTTAAACGTTTGAAGAAAAACAACAGTAGAACTTAGGGCTATGTTTAATAGTGAAAAGTAAGAGCATTTCCACACGTACAATACGAAGGAAACTCAAGGGATTGGGACTGAACAGCTGTGTAGCCTCAAGAAGGCGGATGAAGTGATGCACCCATCATGCTTAATGCCTACTGTACAAGCCTGTGGAGGCAGTGCTATGATCTGGGGTTGCTGCAGTTGCTCAGGTCTAGGTTCAGCAACAATATGAGCCCAATGAATGAGGTCAGCTGACTACCTGAATATACTGAATGACCAGGTTATTCCATCAGTGGATTTTTTCTTCCCTGATGGCACAGGCATATTCCAAGATGACAATGCCAGGATTCATGGGGCTTAAATTGTGAAAGAGTGGTTCAGGGAGCATGAGACATCATTTTCACACATGGATTGGCCACCACAGAGACCAGACCTTAACCCCATTGAGAATCTTTGGGATGTGCTGGAGAAGGCTTTGTGCAGTGGTCAGACTCTCCCATCATCAATACAAGATCTTGGTGAAAAATGAATGCAACACTGGATGGAAATAAATCTGGTGACAACACCTGTAATCAAAGCTAAAGGCGGCCCAACAAGATATTAGAGTGTGTGACCTTTTTTCCAACAATTTACAAGAAAATAATAATTGAGTAACACAAGCACAAAACCTTTCACCTAATACAAGTCATAAATATCAGGGATCAAGCTGGGGAAATATGAATTAGTCGAAAATCTACGGTCTGATATTTTTGCATTTAAAATTAAATTAAAAATCACCATTTTCAAGGCTTTTTCATATTCTATTGATTTTTCTTCACTCTAATTCTCTATTTTTCCTGTCAGTTCAGGCAACATGGCATAAATATATGCATTTCAGTGTTGGTGGAAGTATTAGACACAGGGTGCGTGTGTGTGGTGTCTCTGAACTGATTGTGACCTTGCTACAAAATTCAAACTGTGTCTGCCATATTTACTAGAGCGACATCTGTGCTTACAGAGCTGCCAGGGCAACTGCACACACAAATATACACAACACCAGCACTGACACATCTGTATCTGTATACATTACGTTGAACACGGAGATAAATGTGTACTACTCTGCTGTAAAGACGGAAGGAAAGCCCTTTTATTCTCCCATATGTATTCTCCCCATGTGCATGTTTTCTGGTGTTTTCTGTTTTCTGGTGTTTTCTGGTGACAATTTTCAGATTTTGGGCCACCAAACTGTTTCTATCCCAGTTCGGGATAAATCAGTGTCTGGGTTGTGTTAGAAAACCAACAGGTAGCTGTTGCCTAGTCGTTTGAGATGTGGGCCTGGGACTAGAGATTTGGCAGGTTGAATCACAGGACCAGTGTTGCCAGATATGGGAAATGAAGAAATATCGTACTGTCGCTTTAAAATCGTATTTTGACCAACGTGATAAAAATCACACACTAGGACATTGCATTTAAAATCAAATCAAAGCTATTCTTCGTGCATGTCACTGTAATAACCTACCGAATTAACATGGAGACTTGGCCATTTGAATGAAACAATGCTTTACTGATTGTCAGTCAAATGGCAATCAGTCAATAGAGCCCTGCGATACACTGGCAACCTGTCCAGGGTGTACCCGGCCTCCCCCCGCCTTACAGAAGATGAAGATGACGATATCGTATAGGTCCTGAAACTAAATGGTTTCATATCGTGTATCTGGCAACACTGCACCGGACAGATAGGAAGAAATGTGCAAAGGTGAAGTGTGTCCTCCTCTGCATCCGGTAGAAGTGTCCTTGAGCACGGCACCCAAACCCCTGAGCTCCCGTGGATCTTTGCATGCTTCCAACTGCTCACTGTCTCATGCATGTACGAACGGATGGGTTAAATGCAGAGGAAAATGTTTCATGCGGGTATTTTGTTAATCATTTATGCCGTAAAATGCGGCAGTTTCATCCTCAGCCATTACATCCAGTCAGTTAGTTTGACTTCCTGTCTTTGTTCAGTTTCCAGACAGTCTCTTGCGTCACTTGCGTTCAGTCAGTCACCTATATACACCATACCTCTCACTGTCACATTGTCTCTCGATGTCTTTTTTTTTGTTGTTTACTCATTAAGTTTGCCTGATTTCAACAGATTTTCACCTGACCCCCCCTAGTGAGTCTGCCAACTGTTTATTTTCGTGGACTGATGTCTGCCCTTTGCCTGAATTGTTTGTCTTAATGACTGATTTCCCTTGTATAGACCTCACATTTAGTGGCCGTGTGTCAATGGCATCATCTCCCCATTACCCGTTGTCTAAAACTTCCAGGGATAAACCGGATGATAGATAAGAGAGTGTTTGAAGAAATGACAAAACATTAGACCCATTTCTAAACATGACATAACATAACCATGTCCGTGAGTCAGGTTTTTATCATCAAAGGTGAAGATAACAACTGATCCCATACTACTTTGCAAAGTCGCCAACTATATCTTGTTATTGTTTTGTCTAAGAAATCCCTTGCAGCACAAAATAACACACTGCATGTTTAAAGAAGCTGCTTCACGTTGTAATTTTGGCTGCCAAAAGGAGGCCATGGCCGGACAAATTTAAAAAGACAACAACCTCCACGAGTTACTGAACTTAACTGAATTTTCTGTGTGTTTAACTGTGTTTTTCATTTATTTCTTTACTTTTCCTGCAGTTTTTCTTTCCTTCTGGAAGTACAGATTCAAAAGTTTGCGTGAAGTTGAAGAAACACAACAACCCCGCGTCTCAATTCTCCTGATACGATAAGTACAAGCGCGATTCAATTTCTGTCAGTTTTGACACCTTCTCCGAGGGATATAACAGGCTGCCTCGGTGGGGGGTCCCCATAATTGGCCTGAACTGACGGATGTGGATGCAAGAGGCTTATGGATGGGAGAGTGAGTGCGTGGCCCATTCTTTTAAAAAACAAATTTACGAGTAAAATGCCGAAAACTGCACAAAAACAAGCGGGTGTCATGTTCCCAACAAGACTCTAAAGCCTCGACAAGCCTATCATTTGTCTTTGCAAGTTTTATTTGTGTATTTGTAGATCAGTGTGTATTTTTTCTTCTTTTGTCTCCGGTATGAGTCAGCCTAACCAGTGTCACAGCAGAGAAGCTTTGCATAAGTGTTATTTGAAATAAATTAATACAATGCCATGATCCCTGGATTTGCAGCAGTATACAGTGGCAAGAACCCTTTGGATTTTCTAGGCTTTCTGTAATTTTCATAAAATCAGCTCTTGTTTGTCTATAGCTCTTGAGGTCAGAGCTGTAGACGAACACAATGTGCTAATGACATGAAGGAAATTACATTTTTTTTTTTATCTTTATTGAATAGAGCCATTCCAAACATTCCTAGCGGTGGTAGAAAAACATAACAGAACTTGTGGGTTTGATAACCATCAAACCTTCTTTGCACATACAAACGTTTCTGGATACGGATCAGACCTAAGACATTTGGACCACTCTTTCTCACAAGTCATTCTCAAGTCATTCGTATTCTCTTGTCGTTTGGTGTGGACAGCTCTTCTGAAGTCATTCCACATCTCTGTTGGCTTAAGGTAGGATCAATCCACTTGTGCTAGGCTTCAGCACTTCAGCATGCTAAGAGTTAACAGCTACCCCCGATATTATCCTGTAAGAGTGCCCCGTCTCTGTCCGTAACTTGATAAATCCCTTAATATCTGAGCATACGCTGTGCAATTTTGGGCTATCCCACAGGAAGGATAACTGTGAAAGAATGTGATGATATCCTTGGCCCTACACCGCACTGCCAGAGTCGTTTGAAAGATGTCTGTTGTAAAATATAGTCTTGGAAAAATACTAGTAGTAGTGGCTGGAATTTGGTATTACTGTCTAACGGTGTGACTGCTCCCATGACCTACAAATAGCAATGTGGCATGTCCAACAAACAGATGTTTGTGTACTGTATGCAAAAAAGAATTGCTCTTATTATGTAATTTAAATCCCCCATTTGATTATTTTGTCTTGAAATTAAAGAATCCACATTCTTCTTAACTTCCCTTTCTTTGGAAAATGTTTCCTACACATGCATAACTCCATAGTAAGGGCTTAGCCGGCTTTTATCGAGGAGCAGATGGATGATCAGAGCACTTATGGCGCTTTAAATCGTCCCCAAGTTTATTAGATCCGTGTCACGCATTGTGGGCTGCAGTAAACTTTTCTGACGACTGCCGAAATGTCACAGTCTGTAGACGCTTTAAAATGGTCAGCTGTCCCAGAAGCAGCAAAGCAACCATAAACCATGATGCTCCCACCGTCATAACACACCAACATTCACTTCAGACACACGTTAAAGACAAAATCAGAGGACATGACTGATTTAGCTTTGTTCAAAAAATTCAGTTTTGTGTAAAAGCAGATTTCCAAGCAAAGCCATCATGCACCTCTTCGAAACATGTAAATATACATTGGGAATACTGTGGATGACGGTGCATGTAGACTGCAAGAACTCCATTGGTCAGCTTATGTTGGTTGGATTTTCTCCTCTGAGTTTCTGGTGTCAGTTGAGACATCTGAGTTTGTACACAATTTTCAAAAAGCTGTAAGAAATCTCCTTTGCCAGCAAAGTAATATCTTACGCAAACATGCTGATTGATAATGGCAATCACTACTGCCAATCACAGTGAATAAAAATGGGTAAAAGCTTGCTGATTACATGGCCACAGTTCCCTATTAAGTAATTAGACAGGAAAACATTTCTGTCACAAAGAGAATAAATACAACTCTGTGGGGAAGTTGATTAAAGTAGAATGTAGTCTCCTCATGCACAAAACATCCATCTTTCAAACTGAAAAACCCTACAGGGTGCTGTGAGACGGAGATCAATTTTCTACAATCAAGCTCAAGTACCCCTCACTCATATTTAACTTTGTGTGTAGAAACTCCTTATCTATATCTCTCAATCTGTGTTTTAAATGTGAAAATCTTAAGTTAAAGGGCCAGTGTGTAACAAGTACTGGCCTCTCAAGGTGAGGTTTTGCATTGCAGCCAACTGACTACCCCTCTGTGACCTTTACCTTTATAAGCGTTTTGGAGAAACTGACACTCATGGAAGGCCTTTTTTGGAGTCGGTGGTTGGTTTGTTCATTCTGGAAACATGACAAGACATGTTCTAAGCTTATTCTGAGCTTGGAACTTGATCCGAAGACAATCATTCACGAGTTTTTGCCCCAACAAAGCCATAATTAAGAAAGTTATATTCAATGTCGACTAATAGATTCCCCCCCATAAACATACACGCTTGTTCTTTAATTAAGGAAGTCCTGTTTTAATGAATCCCATTCAAGAATTTCTGTCGTCTTGGGATTCAGGAGCTTGCTTGCTCTAAATCTGACCTTCTGCAAAATAAGACCTGTAGATGTTGGTCCACATGAGGCAAAGCTTGTGAGTTGTATAGTCCTTAAAGAGAACATAAGTGTAGTAAAATGCAAACCCAACACAATGTAGGTTCCTTCAAATGCAAGTTTGTCAGAATGTAAGTCCAGCAGACATCTTCCACCCCAGACATTTGATACATCACAGCACGAAAAGTAATTGATAAGATGAAAAACAGCTGCATTGCATTTACACAAGTTAGGTTTTCTGGTATTGTGCATGCTGGCCCACTGCCATGGCTTACTGTGATGTTAACTAGAACAGATCCTTTGTTAATGAACTCTCTCTGTATCTCTGTTTTGGTTTCCATCCAATGAAACTTGGGCAAAAGTTCAATAAGGAAGATCTGTGCCCTCATGATCTGTTCCCCTCTGGCGAATGTGAGCTGTCGCTCTACTTCCTTATCTCTTCCATTTTCCCATGCTGTCAAAATCACTACCGCCATCCAAAGAACTATTTGCCTTCTCCAAGCTGATCATTCCCTCGTCCCTGTGCTTTAAAGTCGCTGTCAATCTGTCACTCCATTAGCAGGCTGTTCGTTGCACAACCCTCCTCCTCCGCATCTCTGCCTCTCCACGGTCATCCTAGAGGTCTTCATCAGAGGTCTCCTTCACTCACCTGCAAACTTCTTCTTCTTCTCCACCACCATCAGCGTCTAAACTACCTGCGTCCCTATCTACCTGCATCATCTGAGATTCAGTTCTAATGTACCCTCACTCTCGGAGTCTGACCGCCAAACTATTACCTTTCATGTTCAAGTGTCCTCAATAAATGTTCATCCTTCACCTACTTGATCTCTCCTTATTGAACTCCTAGTTGGGAAATATCTGGCACATTATAGAGTTCACTAACCAACTCGGCCTATCTGCTGACTGTCTGGAAACTGACGACCACAGTCAGGAAAGGTAATCTGCACAGACTAGTTTGCAAAAAAAAAACAAAGCTATGATCTGAAAGACGCTACAATGTGACACAAACCTCAGGGGAACAGTAGAGTCAATTAATAATTATCTAAGCATTCATCATTATCCGTTCTACATTCATTTGATTGTATTATTATCACAATATTGACTGCAGCAGCTTTAGTGTTGTTTTGGCTGAATAGGAGCGTGTATTTTGAGCTCTACAAGTGTGGAAATCGATTTGTGTCTTCTCAGGTTTCTCCCTGAACATGGCTGTCGTCAAGATGAATAAATGCAACAGACACACCATCTCTAAACACTGAACCATGATAATATTGTGCTCTGCAAGACAAGTAACATACTCAGCCATTTAACAGATGCACTTGAGCTACATAAAATGTAATGCTACACCGAGGTAAATGGGTTTCACAGTACACTGCTGACTATTTAGACTCCACCAATGCCCCAACAACATAGCCCGTAGTGTTTTTTATGGTTCTCGGGTGACCTGTAGCAGGATGTCCGCACAGTAACATGACGGGGGAAAGTTGTCCGCTCGAGGCTCATTTCTGTCCTCAAGAGAAGGAATAACCCTCAATTCAACCATCCGTCCGTCAATAACCATGTTCAGCAGAGTCTGAGACGTGTCCGTGAGTCTTTTCCACAACATAAATCTGCCTTTCCAGCTGGGATATCCATTCATATCCCAGCACGCTTTTAACAATTTACAGTTTGTTCATGCAAAGTGAATCCAGCAGCAGTGTCCATTTGTGTCCAGGCCTTTGGAAGTTGTTCAGCTTGCTGTGCTCACGTGACAAACATGTTGGATGAGACACCTTGAAGGGGACTTGGATTCTACAGTAGAAGGTTTAAGTCCCGACTCCCAGGGACACACATGCAAAAGCATAATGGCAACACAAAAACAACAAGAAAACACTGGGGAAATAAAAATCACTGAATTAGTTTTGACATTCTTTCTCCTTGTATCTCACTTCTACTTTTGATTTTTGTGAATATTTTCTCGTTCCTTTCTATACTGAGTGTCTCTCAGCTCAGCAGGTGTTTTGCGGCAGTGGCAGCCGGTTGCACTATGAAGTTGTGTAGTTCTGTCCTGTAGCTCGACACCTGGGAGGTACATTCAAACTGTCGGAAGTTCAAACACACAGCCAGACACGATGTCCCCCCCGAGTCAAGCACAAAGACTATGCAAGGACAAACTTTCCCTGCTTCTGTGTCTCTGCTGACGTTCAAGGCCGAAGGTGTCTCTGTGGTCCAAAAGTCTTTTTTTATTGTGATTCCTATGCTCACCTTCTTTTTTTGTTTAATCCCCCACTTTATAAGGGTAGGTTTTCTGTTGTCGTTGTTGTGACACTCATAGTTGTGCTTATCATTGAGCTCACTGCACACTAGAATAACATGCAGTAACACATATATGTATATTTGCGCGTTTGTTGTTGAAAAATTGCACATATTTTATCAGACGATAAAAGAGGTGGTACACGTCTGGAAAACTTTTAAAACAAAAGTCTGGGGAAAAATACAGTAATCTGCAAGAATTCACAAAATTGTTGTCCTCAGTTTACTGTTTCATGGCATCACAAGCCCCTCACATTATGTCTGAAGGCTGTGGCTGACAGCTGAAATTAGCAGTCTGATCAGGAATGAGGTGAAGCTGAAATAAAATCAGCTGTTTGCAGTTACCGTTTGGACCTTTGGGACAGTGAGAGTTCTTGAACTCTGCTGAATTCACAATTGGCAAAATAGCCTATTTTTAAAATAGTAAAAGTTGCAGTTGATTATGTGGCTTTACATTGTATGTGACTGATTATCACATAGAAACATAACAAAAAAACAGTTCCACAAAATGTTATGAAGAGAGGTCTCACAGTCTACACATGTATCGTCACTTGTTCTGATACATTACAAATTACGAGAGGTTTATTCATGAAGTATCCATGTGTTTCCAGAATACAGAAATGAGACCGTATGGTTTAGGGACAGTGGCTTTGAGGAAAAGACATGAAGAGGTGGAGGTGGGAGAGCTGAAGATGTTGAGGTTTTCTTGGGGCATGACCAGGATGGATAGGATCAGGAATGAGAACATTAGAAGGACAGCTCATGTCAGATGTTTCAGAGATGAAGTTAGAGAGGCCATGTTGAGATGGTTTGAATAAAGAGGTTTATGGATGTAGAGAAGGAGGACATGAAGGTACTTCAGAGGATAGGGCGAGATGGAAGCAGATGATTCGCTGTGGCAACTCCTGAAGGAAACAGCCGAAATGAAAAGAGGAAGGAGATGCTGTAACTTGCAGTTACACTTAAAGCTGCACTGAAATCTATAAAACAGCTATTTCAGAAAATGGTATAGAATGGAGTTTAATGATTCAGAGAATCTATGACAAGGTGCCAAGAAGCTGTTTAAGCATCATGTGGTGGATCGTACTGACGCTTTAAAATTCGTATCATATTTTGGCCCTAACTATTGTATGTACTAAAACAACTTCACTGTCGTAACCTAAGGAATGAACACGGAGGCTTGGTCATTTGAATGAAACAACTGCTTTATTCATTGTCAGTCAAATGGCACACTATCGTACATATGCCCTTTTATATCATATAGGCCCTGAAACTATCGTATAAATACGATAATTATCATTTATCTACTATACTTTATGTTGTTTTTTTCCTTGCAAGAATTTTGACATTTGCGCACAGTGCACAGGTAACAATGCAGAATATGTACTCACACAGTTCAGTTCCTGCCAGTTAAATGGAAGAACACACATCATGTATTTCTGGCTTCTTAGTATATATGTGTGTGCGTGTGTTTACTTTAATTCCACTTACAAACCCAGATCCCTTATCACTAACAATCAGCAGCTTTGGAGGGCATCCATCTATCACTGTCAGTGAGCTTCTGGCCTCCTCCGATGTGCTGATTCATGGCTTGAGTCTGATTCGGCAGACTGTCCTAAAGAGACCCGCTTCCAAGTAACATTTGCCAATTCATGCTTCCCGTGTGTCTGCAAGGGTCTGCGTGATGTAAAGTCTGTCATTCATCCGAGACTGTGTGCACCGATACCTCTGCAGATTTCCATCTGCGGCCCAAAATTTAAAGGACGGTACACGGTGTAAGCTCGCCAGGAAAACAACTTGTTTTGAGGAGAAGCTGTGAGAGGAAGTTTGCAATCATCCACACCTTTTATAATTTATCACTAAAAGAATACAAGGACACAAATGACGTCAAGCACCTGGCAACAGACAGTCCCACGTTGTCCAGAAATGTTGTGTTGTGTTGTGTTGCGTTCGCCTACTGTGATTTGGACACAAGTTAACAAACTCCAGCTGCAAGCTGTTCCATAGCATTTGGCACACTACTAGAATGGACCAATCCGTAACTAGCTGCTATACGGGACAAAGGTCCTGCGGCCCAAAAGTTTTAAATCACAGGCAGCACATCCTCATCTTTAAGAACCCTGTGTGTTTTTCTGCATTTTTCACATGAGGAGCACTAGATTCAGTGCACATGTCTTTGGGTTGTGCATGGGCTTAAATGTGATAATTGTCCACACCTGAGAACGTTTGGCTAAAAGATTCACCTAAAGAGACATGCAAATTGCTCACCTGATCTAATTTTTTGGAAATAAAACCCTTTTGATAACTCTAGCTTTATGGTCTCAAATTTATGTTGCAACCTACAAACCAACGGCCAGGGCTGCTAGCACCCACCTAGCAACATGTTTTAAAAAATGTAAGAGAGTCGGCAGAGAGCTGCCACTAGAGGAAGTGTTGCCTTTGTGACAGTGTGGACAGTCAGGGGACACAGAGAGACTGAATGACCACTGCTCTGTGTAGCATGGACAGAAATGTGGAGCTGCTAGTCAGAGCCAACAGGCATTAGAAGCCTCTGTCACACTCTCCTTGTCTCCACTGTAAAGATTGGGAGTCCGGCCAAGTTTGACAATTAGCTGATTTATGGCCCTTTGAGGGAGTCATGTGTAAGTACCTGTGTTCATATCCAAGATCCTCAGATCATTAGCTCTCTTTTCAAATTCCAAGTTCACAGACAGAGGCTAATTTGAAGCAAAACTACATCCATCACGTGCCAAGGACGAACACATAAATGCAGTTCTTCTTTAAACCAGTTCTCCAAATCACTTATTTGAACATGAAGATGAAGGTCAAGTATCACCTGAAGCAACTGTGCAAGCAGCTGGTGCCTATGTATTCACCCACGAGTGCAGACAAAGATTTTTACAATGCAAACCTATTTTTAACACCAAAAACTTTCATGTTTTCTTTCAGATAATCTGTGACTAAACTACTGACCTGGTTGATTGTGAGGCTGCGGTTGAAAACCTCTGGAATAAAGTTGTTCAGTAAAATGTTATTGTAGCTGCTGCAATAAGACTGAACTGGTGTTGGTGGCGGACCATTCCTTTTATTAATAAAAATGGGTTTTCAGCAGACATTTACAGTCACCCCTCTGAATATTCCTCAGTCAGTTCCCAACTCTTAATGCTTCTGTGCTGTGAAGACATCTCATCTGAAAGGCTCTAACTGTGCAGCGGCTACACATTCAGCTTCATCCAAGGCTCTCAGCAAGCGTCTGAGTAATTCATCAACAGTCACAATAACAAATCAGTGATTAGATTATATTGTGATGTGTGTGAGCGTGTGTGTCGTGACTCAGTGGCTGCATCTAGATCATGGAACGGGCGGACTCTGCCAAGCAAGCCTTTTTTTTATTTTTTTCTGTGCAAACACAATCCTCCAAAGTCACAGGGATTGGCGACAAGTCAGATACAGACATAAAGCAGCCAGTCCAAATCTCTGATTATACAGTTGACAGTGACGCTGTTGCTCGGAAACAAGGTGTGTTCAAGCACTGCCTTAAAAAAATGGAAAGATTTAAAAAAGAAAAGAAAATTCGATGTCTTTTTTTTGTAAATCCGTTTTCATTAAACAACAGTTTATTCTTTTTTTGCTTTCTTTCGACCTACAGAGTCTCGGTGTTATGTATTTGCAGCAAAATCTGAAGGATTTCTCCTCTGCTCAACTAAATTAGTTTTATTGATAATTAAAACTAGACAAACAGAAAGAACTGTACTCAGAACCGAAAAGTGATTATGGGACCTAATGTTACGTCAAATTTCCAAAATGAGACCTGCTTTGTAGATATGAAATATACCTCTTGAACACGATGCATAAAAAGAAACATTTCTTATCAAAATGAAATACTGTTCTGGCTGTAATGGAGAGACTGAGCCTTAATATTTACACAAAAACAAGAAAACTTCCATGTGTTAAAAACCTGATAAAAACCTAATTTGAAAATTAAAAAATCTTTTTTTAATGCCATAGTGTTTTCAAGTATACATTCTTTTTGCATCAGACTAATTTTCCTTTGTATTGCACCTATCTATGTTAGCATGCTTATGTGTTGATTTTAAAATAGATGTCTTACACTGTCAAATACACTTCAGGTTTCCATATTAAAGTAAATATCTTCATCTGAAGCAGGAAACCCTGCTGCACCCTTCATAACCTTTATATATTTATATATATATATATATATATATATATATATATATATGTGTGTGTGTGTGCGTGCTTTAGGTGTCGCGTGATACACAGCGTTAATGGTATTCTTCACCACGTTTCTCTGAAGGTGGCCCCCCAAGCGCAGTTTGTCCCTAATGGTTTCTTCCCCCCTCGCCGCCATTCCCATGATGCTCGCCGCCTTTAGTCCTCGTTGCGATCCTCTGTCTGCGACCATCCAGCACCTCATTGTGATGTTCTCGCAGCAGATGGGGGCCCATTCAGTGACATCAGCTGTGGCTTCGGCCCACCAAGACATTAGTCATGCCTCCAGGCTACTGGGGACACAAGAGGGCTAATTGGAAACAGATCACACACACTCACACTTGTAGTCACATTTACTCTCGAAATCGCATAGATGGGCGAGTGAACTCACATGCTGGCCATTACACACACGGACACACACAATATCACACACTTAATTACATAGACCCTCACAATAATACGCTCGCACAATGCGACACACACACTTGCACTCTCTGTCTTTCAGAGGCCCCTCCGTCTACCCTGAAGGAAGCACCTCGGGGTGAGAGGAAAGGGGGTCAGTTTATTGTTTCTTATGAAGAGCATGTGAAACAAATGAGGGACTCCACAGACGGGTAATGAGCGAGGGATAGAGGCATTGAAGGACAGAGAGAATGAGAATCCTCCACCTCCATTAATGTGGCCTTTCCTCCCTCTGTATAAAGCCCAGCTCTGTCCCCGTACACATTGTGTGAAGTCAGCCCAGCGTGAACCCTTAATGGGTAATAGCAGAGAACACACACAGTCCCCGATCTGGCCGAGCACCAACTCCGCTGCTCCCTCAATCAACTAACTGCCTCTTAATTAGCTCATCAAGGCATGACAGGTGGTTACACTTTAGCCACACAAAATGACAGGTTATGTCCAGGCATGACTGTGAATGAGAAAATCTGAGTCACGGTGGTTATGGGCAAAGTGCAATTTTGAAGCAGTTAACGGCACACCTACTCATTTGTTTTCCCTTTTCTTCCCAGTGACAGTTCATGAATGCAGTTTGACATCATCTGAAATCCCCACATCCATTCTACGTCGCGGTGCTCATTTAAAAAACAATGGCAACACCTGGAACAATGTTTTCTTTTGACAAGACACAAGCGCACAAAGCACGACTGGGTGCAAATTAGCCTGAACAGCTGACAGTTGTGATAACAAAAAAAGTTATTTGTTTTTCTTTTAAAATCATCCTAAAAGGTAGGTATTCATTATCAGAGGACACTATGAACACAGCGCTGCCTGCACTTGAATTAAAACAACTGAGTCAAGAACAATCGGGTCGCTGTTAACTAAAATTGTGCTTGTGATGTTGGGAGGTTGTAGGGTTCGTGCAGTTCGGGACAAGCAGGGAGGACTTAACAAGATAATAACAATGTGTCAATCTTGAAAATGTTTAAAACCTTATGCCCCGTAATCTTTGCTACTATTGTCTTGTGTGGGCTGCAGCTAATACTTTTATGACACAAGTTGTTTACCTAAAGAAAAGTGATTTCTTGCTATCCTTACCAAGTCCATCCATCACCAAAACCCTCATCCTGAGCTTCCAGGGTTTGTACCTATATAGAGCTCCAACAGTATTAGCAGGAAACCAAGCCCTGAATGTACCAGTACCGGGACGTAGAACAAATAATCGGAATGGCATGAGTCGGCTTAAAACAGTGACAAAAAAAGAAAAAAAGAAAAAAAGGTTGATTGTGTCTTATATTTTTTTTTTTTTTGTCAGAATCAGAAATGACTTTATTGCCATGTAAACACATGTGAATCTCAGTAAACATAAGGAGAGTTTAAAAAAGTACTACAAGTCAGAGGCATAAGAAAAAAAAAACAGAACAAACAGAACAAAGAAACTATAATACATAATAGCCTTCAATGTTTAAAAAAAAAAATGTTCAATTTGTGCAGCGATGTGCAGAGTATGAGCCATGGAAGGAACAACGTCATTGTTGAGGCCAGTCGCCAACAGGCAAGAGGAAGTCGCCATTAGGTCGCATCCTGTTTCTAAAGCGTCAAATAACTAACTGAAATGAAACTTATCCAAATATGAATTATATTAACTACCTAAAATGACAGAAACCACCCTTGAAAAAAAATATGTGACGTGTATTTTAGTGTTTTAGTTTGGCCCAAGTCCCATCCACTAACGTGGAGGAGGTGGAGCTTATGACCTATACTGCAGCCAGACACCAGGGGGAGCTCTACTTACGAATTTTTTATGTTGTAACTACAGTCCCGATAAGTAGCGGTGAGAAGCTAGTTTTGTTTTTGTGACGTTTTTCTCCAGTTTTTGGTTAGGGAGCTGTTGATTAAGTTTTGATTTAAGTTTGCTGAGCACTGGTTCTTTTTGGGTGCAGCGAAGGGGGGGGGGGGGGGGGGGGGAGTCATCTTTTATGTTGGTATATACTGGTTTCCCTTAGGCAGGTCATAAGAACAAACTGTTCTTGTGGTGTTAGGGTTTGGCGCTGATGTGCCGCAGGGTGTGTGGGCTAGGCCACATTCTTTCCTTGCCATGGAGTATGGGAGGCGTTCAGGTCTTGGAGAGATGGTTTAATGCTTCCTTGGAAGTGGCAGCAGACTACCAAATAGTGCAGGAGTAGCTTAGAAGGGCCCCAGCATTGTCACTGGAAATACAGGAAGTGCATGTGTTCACTGTGCTTTTGTTTCAGATAGAGAGCTGATGTTTTGATCCCACTAGAGTTCCTGCTTTGGGAAGCTCTGGGAGGCTCCACCTGAATACATGGTACCATGTTTTTATGGGGATAGTTCGGTTTCTCAGAAGTCAGGTTGTATGAGGTACATAGTAACTGTATGAACTACAATCATTGCCACGTAATACAAGGCTCACCTGAAAAAAATATAGCATCCGTTTAAGTGTATGCTAAAATTGGAGAGACAGACAGTCCTATCAATGCTTAACTGACATGACACGTACATGAGAGTGCAGTGTACATTCGCCTGGGTAGCAGAACATAGCATGTGAAAATATATTCAAATAATGTGCAGAAATACATGCCGCTGGGTGGAAAAGCGCGGAGGTTAAGGCATGCCTGTTTGAGCCAAGGTGACTTCCTCTGCCTCTGCGTTTGTGCATTTCCCTCACACTGCCAGACAACGGTGAAACGGAGCGCGGGATGTCATTCAGTATCTGCCAATTAAATGATGCCCTGGAGCATGCCTCGCTAACGCAGCTAATTTGTGTATATTTAGAGATCGCACTTTGGAGGCAGCGCAGCTAGCGGCGGTGGGTGGGCAGCCACTGTACAGTACCTGTTCTCTGGATCAGCCGACTCAGCAGCAGCAGCAGCAGCAGAAGAGCGGGGGCAGCATTGATGGACAGCAGCTGATTAGGGGAAGTCCAGAGCAGGTTGGATTTGCTCTGATGCCCCAAGGCTTTGTCAAGGAAGAAAACATTTCAGTCTACAGGGCAAACACACCCCTCATTACTTATTTATTCATCCTCTTGGGGTGATGTGTTGACAGCCGGGGGCCGCACAGAGCTGTGATGAACAGAATATTGTTGTTTAGAGGTTATCAAGAAACGAACTGCTCCACGGTCCGCTGGGCTCACTTCTCACGCTGAAAATTGGCCAATGAATGACATTAAGCAGTGTAGAGCAGGAGGGGAAAAGAAAGCACAGGCACACATAAGAAAACAAAACCTGTGAGCCATTCCACCAAAACTGACTGTCAGACTGGACAGGTGTCATGTCATCCGGCGAACTGGAATTTGTCCTGAGGCGGTGAATACTTTCGCCCACTGTGATTAATAATACATCTGGTAACACATTAATATCTAAGTGTAGTAATATCCAGTGCGCAAAAATATATAAGGGTACAGAAATGCAAATCCAGGTCTCTGTTGTCAAAGCTAGGGGCTTTGTACACCTCGGGATCCTTAAACCATCTATCTATAGATAGATACATAGATAGATAAATCCGCAACGCTGAATGGAGGCTTTGGCTGGGTCCCTTTTGCTAAGTTTACCCACATTAACCAACTCATTAATTTACAACAGTAAAGACAGAGTTTCGCTACTTCGAGGGCATCCCCTATTGGGAGTCAACTTGCAGCCAATCAGAATCTTTTGAGTTTTCACCCAGACCTTGGTATGAACAAAAAGCATTGGTCTTTAGCTTTTGTGGTACAAACCAGTCCTAAACCATTGATGTATTATTACATGACATATAACATGTCATGTACTGACGCATGTTCAGTTATACACAGCTTAATATTCAGAAAAATAGAAAATACTAGTAAACTGTAGATGCAAACGTTCATCTATGATCTACACATTATACCGCTCACAGCAGCTCTAACAGCAGTCAGCTGGGATTGCCCCTTGAACTCATGGCAGGCACTTAATGTGAAACAGATGCAGGAAGCGTTGAGTTGGCATTAACGGCAAACAGCAGCGGCAGCAAATTTTCATTATTAACGACGGCATAAAGACCAGAAGACTCGCTCAGGTTAAGGTTGCCTCACATGAAAGGCCCTGCTCACCATTAAACAAATTCATGTCAACCGATAGAGTTGATTTAATAGTATGAGTTTTGAAATTTAGAATTCTATGTATTGATAGAAATGCATAAATAGCACAAAAGACTGAAGAAACAAATGTGTCTGTGTGAATAAAACTGGATTTCACTGTGGCGTGATGTTATTGACGACAGTGGCCACATGTTGAAAGCGTAGAGCTCCAGCTGTGATATGACTCAAATGTCATCCCGTTGGAAATACAAACACAATATTGAAAAACCTAATGTTACCGTTGGCTCCGGTGACATATTTCACATATTGATTTTGTAACCTCTTCCTCGGGTTACATCCCTGGAAATATCCCCCCAGATCATTGTCCTCCGCTCCAGCTGAGACACGCGTCGCCGTTCCAGGTGCATTCCATATATTGTGTGTCCACGGTTTGATGAGAATGTGAGCAAAGCTGTGTTTGTAAAATTTGGTTTGCATGCTGAATTTAAGTGATTTAATTTAATAATACGCAATTAGCGTGGGATGAATTGCAGTCTGTGATGTGCTTACCGAACTGCTTGGACATTTGAACATCGCACAGCAAGCAGTCTCGTTCCTCAAAGATTTCACAAGTCACGTCATTACCTTAACAAAACCCTGACATGTTACATTTTACAGCCGCTACCTTTGTTTACATCCAGCCTTAATGGGTTCCCTCTCTGAACATAAATGTGGGAGTTGCACACTGGCAATGGAAAAATCATGGGACTAATATAGCTATAATTTATGACAGCAGGGGGCTTTGAGTGCAGACACATGGTGGGAGCTTGCATATGCATTTAATCAATAATCACATTATGCAAGAGTGCATGAAATTGGAAATATTATAACGTTCCTCTGCTATGCATGTAAACACTTCAATTGAATTACCCCCGTAATCAAAGTAAGAGCTGGAATTACATTATGCGTATGTTATGCATACAAGCAGAGTCACTTATCCTATTAGTGCACGGCCACATAGGGCCAGCGCAAATCATCTGAACATTCACTCATTGCTGATGTGCTTCCATTTGTCTGGCATTGGCGCCTTTCATCCTTTTTTATGAAGTAACAAAAGCTGGAAGACTGCTGAAATATGTGCGTGGTACTCACATACTATTGTTAAAAATAGTGCATGGTCAATTTTCTCTTCTTTTGTTTTTGGCTTGTTTAGTGGAGAATCTGGTTTGAATTGTCACGTGAAATACAAAGAAAAACCCACTTCAGAGAAATCCTCTGCATAGACAAAAAGTACTGGGCCCTTTTGTCATTTGGCCATTTGGACTTTGCAGATTCTCTTAGTGGCTGCAATTGATTTACATACATACTCTGTGAAACGCATGAATGACAATCAGTGTAATAATTTTGATATAAAATCCTGGATAGCTTATTTAAAGCACAAACAAGGACATGTGATAATTTTACAATAATTTTAACATTTCCAGTCACATTTTATGGCGTCTACTGGATTCTGTCAAAGCAAGCCATGTATTCCTTATTACAGTCATGTGACGCTCATTCACTTTTTATTTCTTTTTTTTTGTCTATGGAGTGGCTCTTTCACAAAGAGCAAAGACATATACATATAGAAAGGCCTCAATGTATTGCTTAACTAGTCATAATCTGGTCTTTTTTTTTTATGTAATTTTGATCGTAACCAGCTTCACATGGTGTGGCAAAAGGCTTGCGCACTGCTTTGTTACAAGAAAATATTTTTAAATGGGGATCAAGCTGTGGTCGAAATACGGCCACATATCCCCAATGTCGTGCTAAAATATGTTCAGATAAAAGTAATATATGGAGATCAAAAATGTGTTGTAGACATGGACTCTTTCTCCACCCAAACCTTTATAAGCTTAGCAAACCCTACAGCCATGTATAGGCCATAGCTCTGCCACGCAGGTTCTGCTCGGGGTCAACTCACTGTGCTTACAGTGAGTCGACATTAGACTCACCTGACTGGCTTTTGCTTTCTGCTGAGAAGAAAAAATGATTATGGAGTGCTAAACAAAAGCTTGGAATGGAGGTACAACCCTAATTAGTGTTTTATTTTTTTCTGCATTGATGTATTAGAGCTTCGCCGTGGAACAATCCATCATTAGTGGTAAACTGTAGACTGCAAGAAAAAAAAAAAAGGTTTATTAAGCTTTTTTTTCTGCTTGGGGGTGAGAGAAGATTGACTCTTCTCACCCGTGTCTGTCTCTGAAGCATATAAACTCTAATTTCCTCTCATTATCTAATCAGATTGTAAAAACCACCACTGGGGCAGACGTTTCCTGTAGGGCCATCACACATACACAAAAAAGAAAAAACTAAATAGAAAAACAACAAGAGAGAAGACAGAATGGGAGGTCAGACTGAGGAGTAAAAGAGTGACGGACGGCTGGACAATCATCACTCACACGAGTAAAGACCCACAGACGACACAAGAAATGAAAACTGACATTCTGATAACAACTCTGTCCCTTGTATTCAGGAAAGTGATTGACTAGCGGCACTCAGTGCAGTGAACTGGACACGAATGAGTGGCGACTGAAGAGGAGGGGGAGGAAGCCAGAAAGAAAGAGTCGGAGGAAAGGAGAGGAGGGAGGTGACACTTCAACCGCAGACCCTCCACCGTGATGAGAGAAGAGGAGGAGAGCAGGAGGACGGACATCAGAATTATTCCTCGCTGCCAAACCACTGTCTCCTACCGATCTCACTGTAGACGGCAGACGGTTTATGGTGGAGACGGAACAAGAGGACGGAGGAAACAGAGCTGGTGTTTAACAAGCCGAGTTCTTCAGCAGTAGGAAGAGGCTTATCTTAGACTAAATAACTCTCAGACGGAAAGAATTACAGCTCAAATAAAACTTATCATTAGATTTAGGCTGCTTCAAAAATACATTTAATGTATAGATTTTGCACGGCCCTCCGCACTGGAACCCGAGTATGACATCAGTTTTGTTTCCTTACATGTACAATATTTTGTAATGACAGTAAAGCATCTTGGTCTTCTTGATCATCAGTTGAGTGGACGCTCAATTTCAGATGATGTAATACTTGGGAAGAAACCATTACAACATTCAGTGTCTGAGTTAGGATTAGTTTTAGGATTACATGGTCTGTAGACAAACACAAAGAACGAGTCAAGTTGTAGTCCTATAATATGGATATATCATGGGTTCCTTTTAAGGAATGTCTAGTAATGATTCACATATTGTAAACCATACAATGCCTCATTTATAATTGTCTGTGATACACAGAAAAGGGGATAGACTCAATATTTTGTTTGTTATCAGGTCTGTTTTCAATCTTTACTCGAATCACACTGCGTCATCTCAAAGGGCTCGAAGGACCCACAATTTTGCAAACAATACAGGGAGGTAATTTCCTTACTGCCACTATTTGACATGAAGCAATGCTCATATTTTCCATGCCATTTTGGGGGAGGGGACTGAAACTGAGACGTGAGAAGGTAGAGCCGACGAACGAAAAGCTTCTGAGATGGACCAGAGGTGGTTTTGGACTTGCACATGCTACATTCAATAAATAGTGTCTGCTAAATGTAGCCAATGATAATATAATAATGGATGCCTAAACCTGTAAGTGGTAGTTTATCTGATTCCCTTATCACTGTCAAGATATTTGAAACATATTTGAAAGAAACCACAGCTGGTGTTAAAATGGAAATAACTCTTTATACCAGCAGGTGGCAGCAGTCTGTGTTCTCATTCAAATAGGAGCTGCTTAACTGGGATGCTAGGAAGCTAGGAAGAGCTACAACCCGTTATACAGGCTTAGCTTCTCATTAATCATGCTGATCAGTCGGTCTAGATCAGATGGCTCAAACACACGACCCGTGGGCCAAAACTGGCCCGCCAGAGGATCTGTTACACAGAAGATCACTGGTATTTGGGAAGGTTCACTGAGTATATGGAATGTCCTATGTTCAACATGGTCCCTGAACGCACCACAGTCTTGTGTCGTAAATGGTATGGACAGGTGTCGATCTGTTTGATTGGCCAATTAGTGATGTTCAAGCTAACCTACCGGCGTAACCAGGTGGGTTGGACCGAGAGGAGAGAGACGGAGCGAGAAAGGAAGTCACCGCTAAAACTTCGTTCAGTAAGCTATAGTGTTTTAAGTTAGTGTGATTTATTTACGTACCTACCTGCATGAAGTCGACTAGTCGCCGATCATGTGACAATAACAACACGGAAGCCTCAGAGAAGACGGGTGAGGAGCATTGACTGTATATACGGTGAGGAGCCCAGCGGGTCATTACAGCAAACTAGCAGCGGTTCATCAACTGTGTGGAAATACTTCACTTAAGATGAAGCCCATTCTACAGTGACAAGCAGAATATGTAAATCAATCCTGAAATACAACAAAAGTATTAGTGCATTTCATTCTTGCAAAGCGTTACTTTCTACTGTGTTTTTATGTGTGACGTCATCGACTAGTCGACTTCGACTCGACTTTGACCACATATTAGTCGACTTTAAAAAAACGGAAGTCGTTTAATCCCTAGTGTGTGTCCCTAGGGTAATATATAAGAACAATACTCATCATCACATATTGTCTTTTTTTTTATTAATATAGGCATCTGTCTTATTCGATATGAATATTAAATATATATATACATATATATGTATGTATATATATAGATCTTTAGAGCTGTCAGAGTGGATTTTCTAATATACACACATGCGCACACACACAGAAATACAGTCCAAACTCCACCTCTGTTGCCATTGTTACTGTCTGTTGCAGTTACCACAGCAACTAATACACAAAGACACACACACACACACACACGCACACACACACACATCTAGGCTTGTATTTGTTCTTGCACACATGTATGTACCCCCTGCCTTCACCGCTCCCCTCCTCCACACACACAAAAGCATACACGCACACACACAAACACACACAGACAGCGGTGTTGAATGACAGTGCTCTCCTGACCTTGGCGGCACTTGGAGCTCGTCCAAGCGAGAGGCTGCTGGAGGTGTTGAAGCCTAAGTATCCAGTGCTGAAAGTGTTGCCCGTCCTTCGCCTCGCTGCTGCGCTCCTCATTCTTCACCTCACATTCCACCTCCAGTGGAGGCACTCATCAAATTATTTTGACTCTACATTCACCCACACATACACGCGTGCTTGTTACCGCCACCGCTGCTGCTTCATGACTTACCATGACACCGTTGTTCTGTTGACGCTGCCATCCTGGCTCCTGAAACAAACGTTCCCAGTTTGCGAGAGAAAGTGCCAACTGCAGCTATTTCACTAAATAACTCACTTTATTCTGTGAGTACCAATTAAAATGCCTGTCATACGCTGTGCCCTCGTTTGTGATAATGGTGCCGGGATAGGAGGAGAGTCTCGTTATTTGCCCGATAGTAAAAAAAAAAAGGTGTGACATAGCGGTATTAATTTATAAAGATGATACTATCTTATCTGCCAGGCAATCACTGATTTTCTCTCTCCTACAGATGAACAAGTTTCGAGGATGTTTAAGTCCCAAAGTGACACTTTTGTTTAAAGGAACGTTCGCTCTGGAACCTTCTACATTTGTTGGCCAATGCTCTCCTCCTAATGACCCAGTGCCACCTGCAACAACAAAGTCTGATGGGGCAATAAACACAAACAGTAAGACAGGTTGTAATAAAAAGTTGGGCTTTAAAATTGGAGGTGTGCTATGTTAAGAATAATGGCCATAGCCTTCAAAAAGTAAGATCCAAGTTCTAAATCATCCAAGAATCAGCTGCAAAACATTTTATTGCAAGGTACACACTTCATTTTAGAATATGCTTTTTGTGTCTGCCTTATTTGATTTTGTGTTAACACAGCTTGGGACTGAAACGCGTCTACTCAAAGATCACTCCCATTCCGGCAATTGCACCACAGCCCTGTGATTGTGACGCTGACCAATAACAAAAGACAACTGAATGTTCACTGTGATGGATTACCGACCCCGTGAGGAACTGGAATCAATGACTGGCTTAAAATGCGTTGCTTTTACTGCGATTGCCTTTTGATTTTCAATTTTATTTTACCTACTCTTGTGATTTGTCTGACATATTGATACTATAAATAACACCGGTGCCGTTGTCACAAACTGAGCCCAGTTTTGACAGCGTGTCCCACACTGGTGCCACTAGTCAGACAGTGGTTTGTGGTTCTTTCTAGCTTCCTAGCGTCCTACCTCTTCCAGATTTCCCAAAATGAATGATACAGACAGCTGCCACTTGCTAGTAGGAAGAGTTATTTCTTTTCATGCAGGTGCTGAATGTTCACCAATCAGTCACAACATTAAAACCACTGAAACGAGAAGTAAATAACACTGACCATCTTGTGACAATACAACGTTCTGCTGGGAAACTTTTGGACCTGGGATTCATGTGGATGTTACTTAGACATGTACCACCCACTCAGGCACCCCCACCCCATAGCAATGACACTTCTTGATGGCAGCAGCCATCCCCAGCACCTACTGGACTGTACTGGAACAAGCCTGATCCACAGAGGCCCCTCCCCTAAACCCATAGGACCCAAAGGCCCCCCACTAACAACATTCTGTTGCCAGACACCACAGGACACCCTCAGAAGGCCCATGTCCATTCTCTGATGAGGCACAACTGTTTTGGAGGCACAAGAGAGACCTACACAATATGAGGAAGGTGGTCATAATGTTATGCCTGATCGGTGTATGTGCTAGGTGGGTGTTGACTCAAGTCTTTGTGATGTGTTCCAGTGCAACTTTCTGGTCCAGGCACAGGCTACACAAGGCCACGTCACAATTGGCCCTTGTTGCCGGTAGTTCTTAGATACCAGTTTGTTGTGTCTGTACCCAAAGTTTCTTAAGAAAACTGTCGTCTTCTCTATCTAGATTTTCCAAATTCACACTTCACATGAGTGGGAGTCATTAAAATAGAAAGTATAAAGTAGCACATGCACTTTGGGAAAGTAAGCTGTTATGTCAAATATTCGCTTTTGGTACAAAGTGATGTAAAACGCACATCAGTTTGCCTGTCAGCAGCTACACCAGAAGACAAGAACACATTCCGAGGCTTCAAGTGAGATGCTTGTTGGTTTTCACTTAACATCAGCAAAACACGCGCAATGAAATATTTAGTTTCTCCTTCCTTTTCTGTTTACCGGTGTCATAAAGTCCAGAGTGAACTTTTTGCCAGAGACTGACTTTGCTCTCTCCTCCTTGTTCTTTGCCGTGTTGCTCTTTGTCAGCGTGTCAGAATAATGAGGGTGAGAGAAATACAGCATTTGGGCCAGAGCGGGGGACAGCGAGCTCAGTGCCTGCATGAATATTCAGCGCTGCATATGGCGCCGCGCATAAGGATCTGCATCCACTTAAAGGCACTAATTAGGACGCCTGATCTGAAAAGAACCGGCTGCGGTTGCTGTCAAAGAGCCTCTTGAGCTTAGTTAGTAGTTCCTCTTTTGCTCGAGAGGAAAAGTGAGGGCGAGGAAGGGAGAAGGTGGATCTCTGAGTGGATTATTTAAGTGTGGCCTGACCTGTAACTAAACACCGAGGCGCTTTTTATTTGGGAGGGATAGAGAATGTCATGTCACATCCTGTCATGGATCACTGGGCTTAAATAACTGTCTCCTTTTAAAAGGGTAATACTGGTGTTTTTTTATTTTTTTTAAATGTGTGTCAGAGGTTCAGGTTCACCTCTCTGGAGTCTGTATAGTTACAGATATGAAGACTGTTTGAAAGCTATTTTTACTTGTGATCAGGATGAAAAACTCCCACGGAGGGAGATAATCAATTACTGTAAAAGTGACAAACCTTTCTGTTCTATCTTTCTTCCATCGGCATTTTCATTTCAGTCCAGTTACGAAGTGAGGACAAATACATTTGGAACACCTTATTTTCAGACCTTCCTGCTGTTTTGCACATGTCGGATTCTGTCACGGAACAACACGAACATGGGAGCCAATTCCAGGAAATAATCATATCTGTTGTAGTTTTTATTGCCAATTTTTTTGTCAGCTGTCTTTGTTAGAAGACCTTCTCTCAGCTTGTAATTCTGCCTCCCAACAGACATACAATGGCAACTTTTTTTTTTAGAAAGTAAAAAAAATAATGGTGAAACCATGCCACGCTAAGGAACAACATTAAATATCAAGCAAATGTGACGGAATCACTAAATAGATGATCAGCTGTGAAAAAGAGAAGCAAATTGGATAAACAATAGAAGCTTATGCAGTCCATCCAGACCAAAAATAGCTCTTCATTTAAAAAAAGACAAAAAAAATTCAAGGGAATACATCAGCGGGTGTGGGTGTGTTGTAATTTACATGCAGATTGTAAATGAAGGCACGACTACCGTTTGAAAAGAGCGGCCACATATGTCAGCCCCACGGGCTGTCAGCACGCCCGCAAAAGTGGCTTTTGATTTTATTTACAAAGCTATTACGATGATGATGATGATGAAAGGAAATGGTTTGACTTTGGTAAAACTGGCTCCTGCAGGTGGGTTGACGGCTTGTCTGTAGTGAAGGCCAAACGCGCATAAACACCATTAAAAGTTCCTAAATAGCAATTTGACATTTACGCAGGCTTTACGAAACTAGCACACAAATCCTCCCTTTGTTTTAAACAACATTAGGTGTCTGAAACCACCGCTGAAGACGCTTCCATTTGTCTTCTGATGCTGTGGTCACAACTTTTGATCTCTTCCGATTCTGCTTTGGATATAACTTTTAGAGGCCCACTTAGAAACCTTCAGTTGAGCTATTATTTGATGAGGAAAATTCTTTCTCAGAGAAACAATCTGACTTCTAATACTAGTTCTAATGCTGTGTTTCCTGCTGCTGCTGACATGACACAGTTATATTCAGGCCAGGTGAACAATGGCTGCAAATGGATTTACTTGAGCAAACCTCTGAGTCGGCCAAACCCACCTAAGTCTCGGCTGAATAAGTAGAAAGACACAAGAAGAATAAGTTGAAGCCGCAGCGCATCCAAACATGCTCTCTGACATGCTTCAAATCCAAACTCCAAACTCATCTTTTTAAAAAAGCTGACTCCATTTAATCCACTTCCCTTTTATCTAATTTCTATATACTTTTTTTACTGCATTGTGTGTTTTATTCTTATGATGTTTTATGCATTGCTGTTTTATGTAAGGTGACCTTGAGCGCTCTGAATGGCGCCCACAAATAAAATGTCTTATTGACAGATCCATTTTATAGAGGTGCAGAGATGCAAGCAGAAATAAATGTGTGTTTCTTTACAACACAAAAACCCTCCTATGCACCCTTTCGTTGTACACGACTGTTTAACTCTTTTGTCTGCGCCGAGGTCAGTCTGTCCCATAAGTGCGATCAGGGCTCAGATTGCGAATTGCAAATTCTTGACCACACGCTGACTTTGAGGTCGCCCCTTCAGCAGGAGCCAATCTGTCATGTAAAACACTCGGGATGACTTAAAGTCCTGTGTCCTGCTGTAAATATTTCGCAACCCACTAAGTAGCCGTTTGGTGGTTTGAGGCCGTCCCTTCCGCTGTGGAGGTATCTCCTTCCTCCTGGGGGTGTATTGGTTTATCACGGTCTCATCTGGCGAGGACAGCAGAGACAACCAAGAAGATTTTAAGTCAGGCAAGAAGCACTTTTTAGTCCAAGACTGCAAATAGTTTCCTTCCAGTTTTCCAGGTTTAAATCTTGGCAAGGGTGTTATGGTCGCTTACTGTCTGTTTTCAATCTGTGTAATTGGTGCATGTTATGGAATTTATTCTTATTCCATAATGTTACTGTACTACACAGTGAACTCATTCAGCTGTCATCCGTTTGTCTCTGATATGTTGCTGTTAATGTGTAAAACTTTAGCCTTTTAGGCTTTTTGGTTCCTGTCCTCTTCTCTACATTGCCATATAGCAATTAAAACTGGGGACTCCAGCTGCAGACGGGGGCAAGACAGCTGTAGAAGTGTTTCTTCACTTTCTCATCTTT
Organism: Chelon labrosus; assembly: GCF_963514085.1. Lineage (NCBI taxonomy): Eukaryota > Metazoa > Chordata > Actinopteri > Mugiliformes > Mugilidae > Chelon > Chelon labrosus. The sequence continues at coordinate 12,382,351 of NC_140339.1, forward strand.
AGGTAGAAAAGGCACATGTAACTAACTCTGTTCTATAAAGGTCCCAGTAACGTGTACCCGTGAACCTGTATCATTAATTTTGCTAGCAGCACCTGTGCTTTTCTTTCTATGATGAATCAAAATGTCTGCCGTGAAAAACACATGGGTATACTATGAGGACAAACATAAAGCAAACATGGAAACATATTCTAGGCTCTGCTAACTTTTTGCAAACGTGTGTAACAGAAATGAAAAGTACAAAAAAGTAGTAACTGACCTTGTTTGCAGTTTAAGGGGGCCATGTCCACGATGGCTGCTGATGCAGAAAATGTTTTTTGGGGCCACATGGGGGCTTTTCTAAAACTGGCAACAAGGCTGACCGGCAGTATCTTTCAAAAACGTACAAAAGCTGATTTTGACCGTACCTCTATGGGTTATAAAACAATGGCTCAACTGTGATGCGACGCCACTTGGGTCTATTGCTGTGACCTGTTTTTTCCCCATCTGTCCAACAGATGTAAGACCCCATGCTGCAGAGACTCTCCACCATGGACTGAGAGTAATTTGTGACACTTTATGTATGCAGATGGGAGGGCAGGGGGACCGACCGTAGCCAAAATAAATATTTGGGGTCATTTATGTGGGCAAGACTTTGGTAGACACGGATGAGGAAATGATGACATTGCACAGGGTCGGAAAGCTTTACCATGAAACACACGCTGCCATTGGCTTAACCAAACTGAACGGACAGTGCTAAGCAGTAATGCACTCTATACTGAAAGTAAACCACCCTGCGGGCTGATTATTTTTCTTTCACTCTGTTGTGGACAGCAGTGCGGGCACATTTCTGAATGTGTTTGACAACTGCTGGGTTGTAAGCTTAAAAAGCAGCTCAAAAAGTAAACAGTGAGGCAAACAGAAACAGACAACACAAAGAACATAAAGTTTTTTATGTGACCACAAGGCTTAAAGAGGACAAGGATATAATAATATGCCATTCTTTTTACTACAGTGGTTACTAAAAATACCTTAGCTTAGCTGCCTGAAGTCAGTAGGCTAAGCTAAAACAGGCCTCTCTTTGTTGCGAGATTAGCGCCATCAGCCGTTTAGCTTTGACTTTACACAGCTAAATGTGCTTGCAGGATTCGCCTACATGGGCATTAAAATGGAACTCGTGAACTTGTGGTTATGATGTGGGAAGTGGTGTACAAAAAAGAATGGTTGGTGTTTAAGTGGTAACATCAGCTGTAAGTTGCGAGAATAACGCTGCTAGGCAACTTTTGGCCTCCACAAGCCACCGTGGCTAACCGTTAGCAGCTCGACTGGGTAACTTAAAAGAGGAACTGTAACGGTATAACAGTAAAAAGATGTGGTTATTTGGAATATCTGTATTCTACAAAGAAACCTCTAAACAGCTAAATTTAAAAAATCCATTCCTCTGTCATTCCCGAGTGAACTTTGACCTAGCTACTCACGCTGCATGATTTAGTTGCATGCATGGTCTTTTCTGCTAAAATTAAGGGGACATAAATCCTAATGTCAGTGTCATAAATGTGTTGGCTTATCACTGAGCTCTTGTACAAACCACTGTCTTGTGTAAACACGGCAAGTGGCGGGACAGCTGTGCTACAACAGCAGAAACACTGAAGTTTAAACAATGCCCAGGATCCAAATGCACGTACAAACGTATTAATCCAGATAAACAAAGGTAGGACTGTCCCGCTTACAGGAATGAGGGGCCCAGCTGAGAAACACTAACCGTTTAATTGAGGCATTTGATTTAGGCTGATGATCAACGCGTCCATATGGGGGCTTAATGGATTCACGTATAATCAAGAGAGCTTACAATTCAAAACAAAGAGCCTCTCAGTTGGAAAGCCTTTACTGTGATTATGTAATGTGAGTGCTGTTGATACAAAAACCTTCTCTGGGACTGGATACTAATGATATCTGAGCTTTGGGCTTAATCCAGTATGTCCAGCATGTAGAGACTGGAGCATGATAAAGTGACTTTTTCCTCTCTCTCACACACACACACACACACACACCTGTCTCAGCACAGGAATAATAAAGAACTACTTTTAGGCTTATTACCGAGATCTTAGATTACTCTACTGCATAAATACATTTTAACTACTGAACCTTTTTTTAGAGTTATAGTGGTAACAGTAATTTGTTCTATACCTGGCACCTTAAATCTCCAACTCTTTAAGTCGTAAAACAGTTTGCAGTTTTTCCAAAGAAAGCCTTAACATAAATTCAGTCCATCATTAAGGGAGTTTTGCATAAAATGAAAAAAAAAAAAATCAATACTGCTGCAAGTAAGTGATTAGGTTAGGAAATATTAAAAAATGCGTAGTTTTCTACACCAAATATGATGCCTTCAAGTGTGTTTTTCATTTGTTTTGTCTTTTCAGTCCAAAGATATTTAATTACAAGTACAAACTAGAGAAAATCAGCTAATTCTGGCTTATAAGAAACTGTTTGCCTAAAAAATGTCTTCACTGCTATGATTAATTTTCTTTGGACTGACCAGTTAATCAACTAATTGTTGTAATTCAAACTAAGAACAGTTTAATGTGGAAACTTTCCTTTTCCCTGAAGGCATCTTAAGTGACCCCAACTATGTCATCAGAATATACACAGAACAGGCATAACATTAAAACCACTGACAGAAAAAGTAAATAACATTTACCATCTTGTGACAATACAATGTTCTGCTGGGAAACTTTTGGACCTGGCATCCATGTGGATGTTACTTAGACATGTAGCACCCACCTAGACCAGACCAGGGACCCGCACCCCATAGCGATGACACTCCTTGATGGCTCAAAAAAACATGAAGAACAGCACAAGGTGTTGAAATGGCCTCCAAACTAGATCCCGAACTGATCAAGTATCTGTGGGATGATCCACAGAGGTCCCTCCTCTCAACCCACAGGACCCAAAGGCCCCCCGCTGACAACATCCTGTTGCCAGACACCACAGGACACCCTCAGAAGGCCCATGTCCATTCTCTGAGGAGACCCACACAATATTAGGAAGGTGGTCATAATGTTATGTGTCGGATAACCTTATACCAATTTGAGTTTAAAAGTGGTATATCTTTGTATTGTACCTCTGATTTCCCCCATTGTTCTCTTCCTACTGGTCTGTATTGTGCTGTGGATGTTGTGAGCTTGTAAACCGCATTTAAACCATCTGCTCTTGTGACGTCTTAAATTAATTTAATACAGAAAAAAAAAAAAGGTATTTACCAGGTGGATTTCTCCATTTCATGACATAAATCCTTTCCTGACTCGGAGCTGCAAAGCCACCAGCTGCACTTGATCTGTATTGCTCATCTACTCACGGGCAAGACTTTATAAGGCAGTGTTATCCTAAAAGCGAAGTGTTGGGCCCTTAAAGAGTCTCACAGAAATCTGTTTGTCAGTAGAGCGCTGCACTGACACTGTTTACTAAAAACCAGTGAAGCACTGAGCAGCTTATTGAAAGCAAAACCCCCTGAAGGTTGATAACAAACTGTGTGTTTAACTGCAGGGCAAGCGAGCCAGGGTGGATGATGAATGCCCCGGTTTGGCGTTCCTTCTCTCTACGTACGCTCAAACTAATTGTGTTTCTTTTATTCCTTTGCCAAAACTCTATCGGTATATCTCTCTCCTGCTTCTCTGTCTTTGGATGCCCGGCCTCATCTCCTCAGAGGAGGGGCAGAGCTTTCAGTAAAGCCGGTTTGAGTGTGCCTTGTTGACAGAATCAGGATGTCCCCTCCCAGAGGGACGCAGGAGTGTCAGGCTGAGACGGAGACTAAAGAGGGCCCCAGGTCTCGCATTAACAACCTTACACATGCACACACACACATATTTGTCCCATATGCTCATCACTATTCATCACTCGTCATCTGCATGTCCTCATGAGCTGACGGGAGGTGGAGAGAAGCAGGAAGAGAGCGAGAGAACGAGGTGAAGAAGGGAGAGAACAAGGGGGAAAATAATAGTGTACCCTTCAAGTTTTAAAGTCACAAGGACTTTGATGGTTTCAACCTTCTGTGGTTAATATATTTGTAAGTGAACCAGCACGTTAAGGCGGGAACTTAGATTGGATTCTTCTAAATGATTTAAGGTCTAGGACTGATACCTCACAGCAAGAATGTCCCGGGTTCGAATCCATCGGCCGACTGGGCCTTTCTGTGTGGAGTTTGCATGTTCTCTCCGGGTGCTCCTGCTTCCTCCCACCATCCAAAGACATGCTTGTTAGGTTAACTGGTGACTCTAAATTGGCCATAGGTGTGAGTGTGAGTGTGAATGGTTGTCTGTCTCTCTGTGTTAGCCCTGCGATAGACTGGCGACCTGTCCAGGGTGTACCCCGCCTCTCGCCCGATGACAGCTGGCTCCAGCCCCACCCCACCCCCCCCTTCACAGGACGGCTCCACAGCCGTTGCAGATAATGAATGAATGAAAGAATGAATGAACTAAAAGGTATTTGACTTTGAAATAGAAGGAAATCCGATGCAAGTTTTGTTTTTGGTCTTTGATACTAGAAAAGAGCACTACAGACGGTCAGCTTGGTCTTGGTTGCTCTGAAGCTGAAAGCATTTCCAGAAATATCCCCCGGCTTACAGGCCTCAAGACCTACTTCCTCATTTGTTGGTGTTTGGGGAGTGGTTCATTAGCAGTGATGGCTGACACCTGGATTGATGTGATTGCAGTCTCTCTCTGTCTACTTCGGTTTGTCTGCGTTGAGTTGAGCTTTGGGTTGTCTTGTCTTCTTCTGTTCTTGCATTCACTCACTCCAACACACACTGCAGACATGACTGATTTACTAATTGCATATTTGTTAGAACAAAACATAAAGATTCAAGTGTGGTTTCCAGATTTTGTCGTTCCTTTGAGCCGGGTCGTGACACCCCCAAAACTGTCATGAACTTCTGTTCAAACATTCAAGGCCGCCAAGACATGACTCCCACTGACTTTGGCGATCCCCGACTTTTAATTCTGCGCCATCAGAGCTTCGTTTCTTCCATGAAGTATTGCATCTGAGCATCTACAAGATCTACTGATACAAGATCAGACATCAATTAAATTTAACGGTCCTGGCGATCACTTGGACTTTTTATCTAGTTCTGAACATCTGGACGTTGCCGTGTCATTATGTTAGCAGAACACGCAAACCATTTTCTCTTTTCATACCCCAGGACACTTTGTTTTCTCATAGTTTTTTTTATTTTTATTATTATTCCATTACAATGGACATTATTGCCTCACACAGTCTTTTGTAGCTTTGGTGACGGGATGGGAGCAATTTAGTTCCTCAAAACCTTGTGGTCTACGTTAAATCCGACACCTGCAGAGTTCTCACGTGTGTTTGTTGACCAGAAAATAACCAGTTTTATTGCATTTGCTCACTTGAATGATGAAAATAAATCTCTGTGGCTGCTAATGTTGCTAAATTACCAAACATACAAGTGATCCTACTAAATAATTCATTTAATTTGATTACAACTACTGTGAGATGAATTTAGGAAACCTTTTATTGGTAGCAAATTCTGGCCTAGACTTCTCGTTATGTATCGATCCATCTCAGAACTCCCACGTTAAAGTGAAGATCAAACAGTCAGTCAGTCAGTCAGTCAGTCAGTCAATCCTCTGATCTTCCGCGTCATCGGGACGTGCCTTCAGGCTTCGATCCATCAACAAAGAGTTATAGGTTGCACTAATGGCACAGACAATATGTTTTCTGTCAATACGAACACACTTTCTGACTCTACAAATAAATCAGTTCAAACAAGCTTCCCACGCATCCTTGAAGCCTGCGTCTTATTGATTATCAATGCTCCAGAAAACTCTCCTTTAGTAGAAGCCCGATTGTCTGGCTGCTAGTTGTGGAAGACAATCGGTCACGGTCAAAAATATTGATCCAATTACTCAGATTCTCTTTCATGGCGAGGGGAGAGCCAAAACAAAGATTAAAAAGCAGCCTCTGCAAACCCAGAGGAAATGTGGCTCATATGTTTATCTCTGCTCCAATCGCTGGCTGGGCTAACTCAAACCGAACGGAGAAGAAGACCTTCTCTCTCTTCCATTTGCCTGCCTGCCCTCAGCGTTTTTAAGCACTTCGCTAAAAAATAAGCAACTTTCCGAGAACCACATGGTACAGGAAGAGAAATGGAAACAGCCCTCCTTGTTGGTTTAGCCGCATGATTTTGTGTGTTTAAGCTGAAATGGGGACAACTGATGATTTCTTTATGCATGGTAAATGTTTTTGCTTTAGGGGGAATTACCAGCACACAATGCTATAAGTCTGACCAAGCAACACATGCAACATAATGAAGCATTGTCCTAAGATAACCCACCCCCTCCCTCTCTCCCTCCCTCCTTCTAATGCCCCTTTCTTTTCCTTTAGCATGCCTTCAATCCTTCCCATTCCTCACTGCGCTCTCCTGCTCCCTCTCTCCCTGCAGCCTGCATCAGCTGGTGTGCGCAAGTGTGCCGGTGCGCGGGTATACATGTACTGTAAATATGAACATGTGCACGCCAACTGTGTGTAATATTAGACCCGCAGATTCAATCAGGGCACATCTGCAAGGCATTAATAATCCAACCAAACCGCACAGAAGGAGAACACATCCATTCTGCCTGTTTAGAAACGGTTAAATATAGGCTGCATACTGGAAGCTTCGCTTGGGGTAACCGGCCCCCCATAGGAAGAAATATTTTTCATGCAGTGTCACTGTACTGTGGGTTCATCGCTGCCTGGGATGATGGAAGCTAATGAAGTGTCGCAATGGAGACGCTGCTGAGAAGCTGTGGGAGTAAAAAACAGGTGAATCAGAAAAGAAGGAAAGAGTGGAAATGTGGGAGTGAGATGAACTGCCTCTCTGTCCTGTTGCTGCAGATGAGCTATCAAACCTCAAGTGTCACGATGAATCATTTAAAATATTCAGCTATGACATTAATAAAGCTGCTTAACTTTTTCTTGGACATTTGAATCCACTAAGTTTACATCTTCTTAAATTTCTTATGGATTATATTCTTCTTGCTCCAATCCAGTATGCAAAAAATAAATAGTGAAACTTAGTGGATGTTTGACAGCACAGCTACCAACTTTCCCGGTCTTCAGGAGGCGGAATTTGAGTTTCTTTTTATTATTTTATCACTTCACAGTGATTTGGGATACAGCCTGAATCCCTGCACTGATCTGAAAAGTTGATGAGTTGATGAAGGAATGAGAATATAAAAAACAACTCTAAATAGTCTATATTTTAAAGAGCTTTGGTGCAGAAAAAATTATTCATCAGAATAGTTAAGGGGTGAATATGGGTGATGCATCTCCAAGAGAAAGGGGAGAAATCAGTTGGTTTGTGAAATCAAAGAGAGTGAAACTTGTTTTAGAATTAAAACAACCCTTAAAGCTCAAAAAGCAAATTGAAAAATAGACAAAAGTAGACATGTTTGCATGTCCTGCACGTGTGCAGTTGGCAGTGAACTGGATGCTGACTGCATGTGATGTTCAGACAAGCTCTGTGGATACTTTAGATACATTTCAGGGGCGCGTTTCAGGTCAGTTATTACGCTGAGATGAGTTCAGTTGACTGTTTCGAGCTTCAATAACCTTCTGTCAGTCAAAAGAAAATCAACCTCGTGCTGTTAACTCATTTTGAGCTCAGGGCTCCTACGTGGGAACGCACAACCTTACAGAGAGAAAGCGAAATGATAAATTAGGATTTCAAATCAAAGAACATCTCCAAATCACAACATATATCTAATCATCTACATCAATTTCAACTCACTGATGAACTGATAAGAAGAGGTAAGTAAGTAATAAATACTTTATATTAGATGTGTGTTCATGCTGCTGCATGTTATTACTGGTATTAATAGGACTGACTTTTAAGTTGCTCAGGGTGTGACTATAAGGATTGCAGTCTTTCAATCCCCAACTTTAATTTAGAATATTATATTAATATTTCAGTAACACCTTCTAACAGTTTGTACAGGCATTCATATTCCATATAGAAAAATCTATATAAGATTTGTAATTGTCAGACATAGTAGGAAATAATATAGAAACTAGCACAGATCCAGACTGAATACCTGATTTCCAACTGACAGTCTAATGAATTCACATATATGCATAAATTATAGATTTCTAAAACCACAGCCAGTGTGATAAAACTATATCGCAGGACTTTCAAATAAAATATTGTCCATTCCGTTCAAGGCCTTGCTCATCAAGCTCCTGTAAAGCCAATTAAATTTCTCTGCATTTCAATGAATATTGATTTTTATTGTTTTCTCTTGCAACCTTCTTATGCTGTCGTGACAACAGGAATGTATTTCACTTCAACCAGCAATGATTGTTTGCTAGAGCTGAAGAGTATACTGCAGCTGGGAGTATTGCGGAGCCTATGGCAGAGAAACAAGTTACAAATGTAACCTGGGTTCCATGAATTCCACTTTCTTGGTGGTCTGGAAGAATGAGAAATGTTTGTGATTCTCTGCATAACAAATGGATTACAGTTTGTGTGACATTACCTCATTGGAGAATGCCGAAAGAAGAAATTTGAGAATGTAGGCATACGTCACAACACACATCAACAATGTTTGTGTAATTACTTTCACCTCCTGAGGGGGGAGACAAATGTTCGCCAGCGTAGCTTTAACAAAACATGTTAATTAATTAAAGTGATAGAACGCATGAAACCACTGCCTATGACATTTTACGTTAACAAACATTTACCACACCAACTAGCAGCACTAACACGACTTTAAAAATGAGTTCCTTTTTCGAATATAAACAACATACTGAAGTCCAAACTAGAGGCTGAATCTTTAATCTTAAAACAAGAAAGATGTAAAAATAAATACACAGCAAAGAAAAACAGAAAGAGGGAGGTTTGTGTACATCTGAATGATGATTGGTTCTCTGGTTTCTTTCAATGAGAGAGTGGTTAGAGGGGGGCAGTTTGGAGTCAAATCAATCACAAATCAATTCACTTCGAATGAGGTAGGGGTGTGTGGGCATTCTTACTGGAAAGCAGCATGTCTCAACTGAAAATATCAGCCCCCCCCCCCCTTCCTTTTTCAGTTATTATGACAAATTGCTGCATTTATGGGACTGAAATACATAAACACATTTCACTTTAAACATCCCCCCCGTGGACCGTTCGCCTGCTGCACCCCCTTATTCCCCACGTCAATCACGCCACTTTCTTTACTCCATCCGCCATCATCATCATCATCGTCGTCATCATCATCAGCAGCAGCAGTCTCTCCCCTGCTTCCTCCCTCCATCCTTCTGTCTGCACACAGCAGTCTGTCTAAGCTAAAATCAATATGATATGGAGTGTGGCCACTTGCCTCTCAGCCGCTGTCTGTCGAAGAGATTGTCACACACGCACAGCCTCTATTGTGTTTAATTTAGCTGCAAAAGAGCCTGCACAGGATTTCTCTACTTGTCAAGGCAGGCAAGTGGATCTGTACACATATTATGATTGAAAATGATGTAAAAATAACATTTAATACCGTAATAATAAATGCCCTTTCATAAATAAATACGCTATCATGCATAATTCATAGATTACATATAATATACATACATATTGAGTGGAACAGGCCTCTCGGTTGGAGTTATTCTTTGTTTTATATCGACTTAGACTGTCCTGCAAATAAAAACTGAGAATTGTGCATCATCATCATCATCATCATCATCATCATCAATAAACATAAATCCAAAATTGAGTTTTACTCTCATGCACACATCAGGTTATCACTGGGACTCCACACCTGTATGAATAGAAGATGGAGCTGACAATGAACAGCTTCTTAGGAGAGCTGCAATAATGGACAATAGAGCTGCAATAATAGATATTTTTCTAGTATTTTAGTTGCAGCAATACATCCGGAATACACAGCTCACATCACGCATCTCTCAAAATAGGCCCTAATTATCACCTGATAAATGTATTCAGTTTTATTCACTCTCTGCTTAGCTCTAGTTTTGTCTGCTCCAACTATTGAGAAAAATAAGTGGTTCTTAAAGCTATATAGTGCAGAATGTTTGTTTCACAAAGAAGATGACGTATGTCCGTTCTCTTCTTTAAGTTCTCTACAAACTTTAAGTGTCTATCGGCCAAGTATACTTGTGTATACAAGGAATTTGGTCTCTGCATTTATCCCATCCGTGAATTAGTGAACACAAAGCACACAGTGAGGTGAAGCACACACTAACCCGGAGCAGTGAGCTGCCATGCTACAGCGGCGCTCGGGGAGCAGTGAGGGGTTAGGTGCCTTGCTCAAGGGCACTTCAACCGCTTTCTACCGGTCGGGGGTTCGAACCGGCAACCCTCCGGTCACAAGCCCAAAGCGCTAACCAGTAGGCCACGGCTGCCGGGAAAAGCCATACTTATTCACTTATTTACGTTAAATATTTTCTCAATAAACAAATGTGAATGAACCCTGTGCAATTACAACTAAATGTTTAGAGAATTTAACAACACGAAATAATCTTTGAGCATTCGGCCCATTTACCATTGGGCATTTTCTGAGTGGACAAAAATCGGCACTCAACAAAGAGCTGAACAAAGCTCCATACGGCTCAGGAGAACTACAAAGACAGTGCTTCCATTAGTGTCACACAATGTCATTTGATTCACTGTTAACATGAGAATACAGATTGTCAGCAAAACAAGCACACATGTCCTAGTTGTAATGTATTACGACTGTATTATTACGTATTACGAATTTGTGTTGTGTAGTTCAATGGGTACGCTCAAAGGTTCAATTTGGAGAGAAAAAATATATTTATGTCTGCTCTACTGCAGAATTATCCTTTGAACGGACAGCACCTCAATTATGTAACAAAAACAAGCAGCATGGCATTAACAGCCTGCTGTGCATCTTTTGTTTGCTTCGATTCGGTTTTGACGAAACCCAAGGCTCATTTCTGAGACACAAATGCAATTCTAAATGTTTAAGTCCCCCATAATGTTGGCAATTACACGTGAGGCACACCCAAGGGCTAAATACCCCCCGCGCACTGTTTTCCTAGCATTGTGTAATGTCCAGGGGTAATTTTAGCACTCCACTTTTGTTGTTGTGGAAACATCTTTTCACATTCCCTTTCTGAGTGCAGCTCGGACACGTGTTTAGTACAAACCTCCGGATGTATAATCAAGCCTCCACGCTATCACCAGAATTAATAAAAACGCAGAGAGAGAGGGAGAGAGAGAGAGAGATGTTTGGCCTTATGAGCTCAGAGGGATTTCACAAATGTGTTTCCCCTTGCAGTATTGGTCTGTCTAAATAATTACGATGCTCATCATGATCAAACCGATCCTTTGGCAAGTGATGCTGCTGATCATTAATATGTTGCACTGTGTGCGTTACATATTTTATTGTTAGTGCTTTTATCTTCTCTCAAGAGAAACATTCAATGATGATCAAATACTAGTGCCGTGCAGAGTTACATTCAGTTATTTAACTATTTAACCATGCATAAAGTACATTCTACTGTATATATGGATATTTTAACACCGGCTGTCGCTGGTTTAAATCACTATCTCAGTCCAAACATGTCAGTATCCCAATGCAGACCCAACGGACATCCGTAAAATGAGCTTATGTATGTTAAAAGAACATAGATGTGATACAGCTTTAAAGGAAAAGGATGGTATACTCTGCCTGGTACGACATGTGCTGAAAATAGTCCCTCAAAAAAATGCACTATTTACTCATGTTGTCCTGCCCTGAGTAATGTTTGCTGTAAACTACAGAGCACAGCTGTTTTCAGGAAATTGCAGACCCTTAAAAGAATTTTTAAACATTCTTCAGATAGAAATGGGGTCAAAAATACTGTATTGTCCTTTAAGATACGTTCAACAGACTTCTGTTTCTTAATGTAAGTGCCAGATGATTACCAAGAAGCAGAGCACAAAAAAATGTTCTGAATGTTGTTCACGTCCAAACGCAATCTTCAATAAAATTTGAGCTCATCTTCATGAGCCACTCGCCTCGGGTGTGGATAACGCCAGGTAAATCACAAAGGTGGTACTGTAATCCCGGATGAATCACTATATATATATGTGCTGATGAGTGGTTTTGTTTCCATCCATCTGCCGTCTGAGTTATGTTTCTTAGTCGACTCCCCACATCACATTGACCAGACCCGCCGTGTGTGTTCTGAGCGAATCATAAAAAGGTGGTGAGTATTTTCATTGCTGTTCCAGCTTCTTTATTCGCGCTATTTTACAAGCTGCGGGGTCTGATTCAGCTGCGGCATTGCTTCGTGCCAAAACCGGCGAAGGTGAAATTTATCTCTGAGTAGATTGCAGATTTTCCAAATAAAATCCAAACAACGCATGAAGCTGCGGTGCAGGGGGGGCTAAAAACAAAGACAGCAGACCTACATATGGTTCATATCCATCAAGTTCTTGGCAACCTATTTGATAATTGAAGTATTTTAGTCATGCACAATTAGAGCTCTGTTAAGGGTTAGAAACGACCTCGTTCATAGTATGTTGTGTCAAAAATGTGCTAGTAAAACAATGTTGATGATGTGTGGGTGCCTTCATTGTACTGATGTACGCACAATGTTACGAGTAATAAACACTTTATTAACATGTATTACATTGAAGTATTAGGCAAGCAACAATGTACGTTTGTGCGATTGCCAACAAATCCAATAAAAGTTAGTTAGGGTTAGGGTTAGGGTTTTTGCTGTGTGTTTGTATTCGTCAACCCCAAGCCAGTTCATTCTTACTATTTTTGAAGTTTGGTAATAATGTTCAATATTCAGAAGAGTTCCTAGTTTTAATGAATCAAAAGGAGTACCCCATTTAAGAGACAACAATGGCTTAGGGAAATAATCTATATCAGGCTTTGGATACACCAAAAATACTTGTAAATCGGATTAACTGATTCAATTTTTGTGTTTTTTATGAGACTTACATCTGCTCCAACATCAAGAATTAACCTCACAGGGATAAGAGAATGGACGTTGACACACTGAGATTGAAGTCGAACAATACAAAGCCTGTAGTCCTTTCCATGTAGCCAGGCAAATCAAAACTTTATCCAGTAAAAATGCTACCTGTTAGTTCATGTGACTGCTGTTTACAGGCCCTGTCTGGCTTGTAATTCAAGTGTGTGAAATTAAATGGAGCAAGTACAAAGTCCAACCAATTTTCCACTCCAGTTTGGACCAAAGAAAAGCCAATTCTACTTTCTCTCAATTCCGACCTTTAGTTGGTTTTCTTTTCCATGTCCTCGCGGCTCTGTAAATTCTCTTGCTTTGCTCTGCAACTAATCTCTGTCACTCTCCTTTTTCTCCATCCTTCGCGTCGACACAAACACCGCCGGATCCCTCCGCCCACAGAGCTGTGCCTAGAATGACGGCTGGTGGAATTACAGTAAAAATATTGATCTGTGGCTGGCCGAAACACTGAGCAGGTTTCCAGCTCCGCTGCCAGTTTGCCTTGGGTTTCGAGGTCCGCTTTTGTTCTTGGAAAGAGGAAGGTGAAAGGTCACCTGAAATGAAATTACAGTAACATGATTACAAAACACAGAAATTGTGATAGCCATGTTGGTTAGACCAGTTATACTGGTCTGTTTATTGGTTTGATTTGATGGTGGCATTGTAAAGCTTACAACAGGGAGATGACAAGAAGAGAGACTTTAAAGAGAAAGGTCAACAGTACACACCAGGTGTGGCATGTTCAGTATAACCTCCAATCACACCTTGGCTGCGTTCAGACTGCAGACGGATCTGATTCAAATCTGATTCCTTCTCATATCCGATTTTTAGGGCTGACTGTTCACACTGCCTTTAGCAAGTGTCCAAATCGGATATGGTTCTGTTCAGACTGGGCCACATTCTTCACCGGTCTGATAGGTTGCTGTAGCAACGAGCGGAAGCGTCATTCAGCACGTGTATTTGTCAGACGTCATATAATTGCGACAGCGACAAGCAAAACAACAACAAACAACACGATGGATGTACGTCACGTCAGTGTAAAGATTTATAAGGCATGCAGTTTCTTCCTCTGTCCAAGGCGAATTGTTTTCAAAGTCCTCCTCCATTGTGATAGCTGTAATATCACTGTCCGTGGCCGTAACGTGGCTCCTCCACAACGGAAATAGGCACGCGGTCTGGCGCATTGGTTCTGGCCTGGCGTCGCGTAAGTGACGCCACGGACAGTCAAAACCCATCTGAGTGTTGGGAGCTGTTCAGACTGAGACGCATCTGTCCATATCCGATACGAATGCGATATGAAACTACCTCTGGATGTGGTTTGCAACCGTTTGGCAAAAATCGGATTTCATGTGATCTGTCACTGTTCAGACTTCAAAATCGAGATCCGATTCAAATCTGAATGGGCTAAAAATCGGATTTTGGCTGGCAGTCTGAACGCAGCCCTTGAGTCTTCAGTCTCTGGCCGCAAGTGGGTCATCATAGTACCATTCACTGGTAGAAGAAAACAGGTTCAAAACAAATTCCTCTAGTAACAGGTCATTCTAGACGCTATCAACTTCAGGTGGACCACCCACCAGGCGTATTAGAACTAAAGAGGTGACTTGGGTGAGTAATGAAACGTCTTCAAAAAACCAAGCAAGACCAGTTGCCATGGTTTCAGCTTTGTTTGTTGATAAAATTACTGCCAATCTAGTCCTTTAGTCCGCAACGGAAATGGTTCCCTCCAATATACAGCAGTTTGGCTGAATACCAGCTAGGAAGCCACCCCAGTTGCACTAAAGAGCATGCTGTCCTCTAATTGTGTCTGCCATTTGTTAAGGACATTTTAGGACAACAGATGAGGTCTGAAGAAAGAAGAATAAGATATATCTGGCTTTGTCTGTGCAGACAATACTTGACAATAGTGCAAGTAACTGAAGGACATTGGTCTGTGTTGACTACAGACTGTATCATAAGCAACCTTCAGACAATTTCCAGATTACACTTCCAGCCCAGGTTCCAGTTACTACTGACACCATCCCAGATGATTGTTTACAAGCTGTTGTAGGTCAAATATACGGTAAAATCTCACATCTCACGGTAAAATCTCTACCTGAATACCACCACAGTCCCATCATTCGTTGTTGGGGTGTCCCAGAGATACAAGAGACTAGAGGTAGAATGCATGTTTCTGTTGCAGTCGCTGTTATTGTGTGCGTGGTGACTCACTCACTGAAACAGACTGGCCCGAGATGAGAGAAGGGTAACTGAGTCGTGCCTGCTGAGTGTTAACAGCTTTTCAGCACAGCTCTGATTATTGTACCTATAAAACCCTTTTATCATTTTATACCTTCTATAAAAGGAACACACACACACACACACATACACACACACACACATGATTTTATTTCTACCATAAATACTCTCTGTATCCCAACCCAAAAATAAATGAAAACCTTTAAAGCATAATGCCCGCTGTAACTGCCCTGTTGTTTTCTCTGAGGGTTGGGCCTTTGGCTTCAAACCAAACTTGGAACTTCTACAGAGTCGCGTGTGTTTGATCCGCTGGATGCCGCCCCCTCCTCGTCGCAACGGGATGATAAATTCAATTGGAGGATACAGAGGGAATTTGTTCAATTGCTGTTGCACCGGAGTTATCTAATCTTCCAGCCATCTCTGAGATGATGAGAGTTCGGGGACAACAAAGCCACTTTCCCCTTCTGACTGAGCTAATCTAATTGTGCCCTTATCCTGCTGCTTCCTGTCTCTTTACGTCTGTTTACAGTCCGCCTCTCAGAAATGTCGACTGCAGTTTCACGACCTACGTCTTATTTTCACAGGTTTGAGCTGTTAGGTTTACATTTGTTCCCCTTTTCTTGACACAGGAATTGTTTTAAAAAGCGAAACTGTCCAGTACTGTACTACAGTTCTTACAGCAGGAATGTTGTGGTGGAAAAGGCAAAGATGAATTGTTGGTAGTACAAGCCACATGACACCGGATACAGGCTTCTTGTGTCTGACCTTTTTCTTTTGCTTTTGGTTACTAAAAAACTTGGTCAGGATTAGAGACAGCCTCTTTAAGAGAAAGTCACAACAGAGGGTTGCATCCTCTAGGCCACTATATTATTAGAATGGGGTATTTTAACCATATACGTTCAGAAAGCACGTAAGCAGGTGACACACTGAACCCTAACCCTAACCCTAAGTCCTCTGTAATGCAGAATAGCAAAGCTTTAAGCAGCATTAAATACAATCTGTGTACTCTTCATTGATTGTATTGTATTTAAAGATAGATGTCACCCATAGCATTCTTGAAGAGGAGTTTTGAGGCTCAGTGTGGCTGCCTCAGCCATCGCCACCTTGGCTCTGAGTCCATGTAACTCCCGTTTATTCATAAGTGGCCAGCTTGAAGCTATCACTTAAGACATTACATCCTAAATTATGCATGACTTCAAGTGCTTGTTGGCTGTTAGATGAAGGCAATAACTTTTTTTTTCTTTTCTTTTTTGAAGTCGATGAAATGGAGCAAAATTAAATCATGGATGAGACCGCATTTTCTAACGGGGTTTTTCAAAAGCCCTGTGTGTGCCGAAAACACTGGGACCACAGAGCACACAATGTTCAAATGTCCCGCTGGCAAGAACAAACTGTTGAAAATAACACCAAGAAAGGCTCAGGTGTAGCTTTTTACTATCTGAGTAAAGACATCTGTCTTTCATTGGCCCTCGCCGCACCGCTCAGTTCCCACATGGTGATGATGTGGTTGGTCTCCCCACACGTCTGATCAAAACCACCCAGCGTGCCTGGGGGAACCTGATCTGCTGCTGCAGGACCGAGGAAGGAGGAAGCACAAGGGCTTGAAACACAAGTCTTTAAAAAGACAGAGAAAGAATTTGGGAAAAAGAGACTCAAACAGAGGATGCATTATTGAATTTATGAAAACACTGGGTGTTATGAAGCTTTGTAATGGCTGAAGAGATTAGTCTAACATTCCCCCAGGCAAACATAAGGCAGTAACCAATGACGTAATTTTACAGAACTTTATCAACAAACGGGCTTGTTGGACTCATGTTAACACATGTATACCATAAATTCCATTCCACAGCTACACTGATTTAGCCCAAGGCTCTGATGTTATCTTTTTAGCTTCCATATCTCATTTCCTGGTCCAACTGAGGCACTTGTAGTCGGGGTCATCGCACAACTTTCTTCACAGCAGACACACAAACAAAATTTGGCAGGATTTCATACGAGGAGCCTCTTCTTGCTACTATTTGACCCTGAGTCATGGGGGGAAAATTGCTGCTGACAGGGAGGTAATCATCTGCACTGGAGTCTGTTGTTCTTCAAAGGCCTCCGTCCATTTTTAGCTGCATGTTGTCTTTGGAGTTTATGATGTCATTCCAGCGTCGGCTTTCATGCTCCTCTTCTGAGTCCCCGGTTCTGTTTTTAAAACCTGCCATTAGCCAACCATAGGAGAGAGGGAAGGAGACGGGTGATTCACCACCCTGCGTTCATTTACGTTCCGCCGCTCGGAGTTTAAATGTGCCCGTGTGTTTGTGTGCGTGTGCAGCGAGAGGGTCGGAGATAGAAAGTGCAAGAGAACAGATAGAAATCCTTCCCTCTTCTGAAATTGGGACAGAGAGGGACAAATGGGGTCCAGATGAATCCGAACTGATACGTTTTGTTGAACGTTTGGACACGTGTAAGTGCCTGATCTCATTTTAAGCATGTCTAGTATACAAATGAATACATGGGGGTTGGAGATTTCGTTCATATTCTAGCTTTAAAAGGCTCACCAACCATAAACCATAAACAGAAAATTGATCTTGTTCCAGTATCCTGAAATATTGTATCAATGTTTTGTGTATGGTATTCCTCCCTTAGACAACAGTTGCACTGATAAATGTTCCCTAACTGTTCAGGGCCTTGTAATTCTGATATTTCACTTGCGTGGGTTTTTTCCAGGTTCTAGGATTTCCTCCAAAAGTCCAAAGGCGTGCGTGTTACGGTAGTCACGTAGTCCTGCTAAGGACTGGCAACCTGTCCGTGGTGCACCCTGCCCCTCGTTCCGCAACTTGGGTATGTTCCAGCTCCTCTGGTTTACTGTTTATAGGCCTGTAGATGGAAGAATATCCCTGAAGTTGGGATTTGTTGCTGGCTGTAATTCAAATTGAGAAACACCCAACACTTAACTTCCTATCTCCATTGTATTATTCACTCTAAAATATAATCCACTGGCTCAACTTGAAAAAATTAAGGCAACAGTTTGCATGGATCTTATTGAGTAATTTCAGCTCAAACAGTAAATCCCAACCAACCCACTTACTTTTGTACAGCCAACTTGATTTAACTTGTTTTCCTAGAAGGCTTATTTAAGGTGAACCGCAAAGGTTTTAATGACATTAGGTGGTGAAATGATCTAAATTCAAGCTTTTCTAACTTAATTATTTTACCTCCACTTTACTCACAACGCACTTATTTAATGTGAGTCACAACAAATTACACGGAGCAATTCCTTTTTTAAAACTGACACATTTTTGTACGACACGGGCAAGTGTTAAAATGTCCACTTCCAAAAATACTTGTGCAAATACACAACATTAATGTGGATTTTGGAAGTCACTTAATGCAAAATCCAGTCTTTCGCTCTCTCAGAGTACAGCATACAACTGCAAATAAAAATTACTTATAGAAAAAATAATAATAATTAACTCACTATATACCATGTGCAGAGCTGATGGTGTTGGACAAAACTCATCAAATGGCTACATGCACTTCTACTACTTAGTTTTAGCCAACCGTACAACTGCTGTATTTTTTCCCACAAAACATTTCAACCATGCAGTATGATATTGCAAAATTTCTTCTTGAGCTGGGGGAGAGCATAATTCTTCAGTTTAATTCTTCAATTCTTCAGACCAACTTCTTAAAACAAGTACAATTCATACAAGTTTATGCTGCAAAAGTCAAAAGTTATAGATTTTAAGTTGAACGTACTATCACCATGAATCATTTCTTAGAGTGTTGCTGTTGCAGAAACCCAGGAGAGACTAAGACCACACTGTATTGGTGAACTGAACCTTTAATGTACTTGTACTTATAGATAACAACTCTTCCTGCGTCCCTCACTGCCCAAGATCCTGCTGCTGCTCGATTCCCATCTGCGTCTGCTCACATCCCCAACCAGCGTGACACATTGATTGGTGAATGATGACTGATGGTGTCTGTGAGGGAATCTTGAGAAGACCTGGCGTCAGAGTTGCCCCTCTTGTACGCTGCAGAGATCCGGCGTACAATATAATCCATCAATTCACTCTGCTGGGGCTTCAGATGCTCGAAACCGTGTTTTTGCCAAGCACTGGCCACGAGTTATAGGAAGACAATAAATCTCATTGTGTTGCTAAGCATTCTTTCCCCTGCGTTGAGAGGAGACGTGGAAACTTCTCTGGCGGGGAGTGTGAGCTCAGGTGAAAGAAAAAGAAGAACGCTAAATTTACCGTCCATCACCAAGCAGCAGAGAAATACTTAAACTCGACATCTGTTTCACATTGACACCAAAGAGAGGACTTGAATGTTTCACAGAAACAAAGAGACGAAACAGGTGATCCAATTTACTTCAAATTAAAACCTGTCCGTAGACTAAAACTGGTTCACTTTAGAAGAGTTTACATGACTCATTCGGATGAATTGAAAACATGCAGATTAAAGCTGCTTTAGCCGTCTTCTTGAAATTGCATTTATATTAACATTTGGCTGCGTTTCTATTATAATATAGGCTTAAACGTGCTCTGAAATTTGCTAAATTTACATTTGCTGAACAGTGTATACATTGCTTTAAAGTTGAACTGAATTTAAATTCTCAACATCAAACACAATTTGGAAAATAACACTGACTTTTTTTAACAGAAGGACACATTTTTAAAGGAAACACATCTGGAAATGTTCATACTGTACATAGGTGAATAATGCCCACTGCAAACACATTAAGCATGATTTAGCATTTGAGGCAGCAACACTAGGTTAATGCTGCAGAAAAGTCTTTGTCCTGGTTAAAAATAGAAGAGGTCCCTCAGAGGACAACTTTTTCTTTTTAATAATTTAAACTAAATCAAGTATTTTTGTAACCTAGTTTTGTAAACGGGAACATTTGCAGGACACAGACCAACAAATCCCAGTCCCAGGCCTCAAAAGTCCTGCTATGTGCAATGACAAATATTACATCTGAAGACAGCCCAGTCAACCATAATTTATTTCGCTAAAACATAATAGGCAAAGCCCTACACAGCTTAATTTGCAGCAGTTTATATAAATAGTTTTAGACTTGCTTGTTTCTTTCTCATGGCCCGGAAAAAGCTGGCTTGTGCTTTTCGTCTCTCACATCTTAAATACTCTGATGCAGCTTCCACCAGCCTACTAAAACAAGACAATAGACACAGCACAGCCTGTGCTGAATGCCTCAGCCAGAGTGCTGACTGGGACAAAAGACAATGAACACATCACACCTGTCTTGGCTACCTCACAATGACTTACTTTTTTCTTTTAGCATCGATTTTAACGTCCTGGAACTTGTTTGCTAAGACCTTGTATGGCTCGCTACCAAACAACAGATCAGATTGCTTCAGGGTTCATAGTCCTTTTCACATTTTAAGATCAATAAACAAGAGCTGTCTTTGTTTTCAACGGTAATTTAAAAGAATAAAAGTAGTAGAGATGCTTTCTTATCTAACTACAGCAGTTAATTCATAGGCAGCTTTCCAGTTGTTGGAGTCAAATGCACTTTGACTGCAAAGATATTGATTGACAAATACTGATTTTCTTTCTGTGCATTTGAACAGTTTGTAGCTACGTTTATTTTTCTGCCTCTGCTCTTCAGCTGGTCCATTGTTGTGTGATATCTCAGGAACGCCTTAAGGGAATTTTTTCAAATTTGGCACAAATGTCCTCTTGGACTTGCAGCAATTAAACTCTAGTGACCAAAGGTCCAAGATCAAGGTCACTGTGACCACACAAAACTTCAAATTTGCCTCAAACTTTCCCTTTGACAGGAGAATTGAATGATTAGAATTTGGTAATCAAATGTCAGGGACTTACAATCTTCATTACTTCAATTTAATAAACAGCCATAGTAAACATGACTAGCTGAGAAGGCATACAACCTTGACGTGGCAGATATTTCCTTGTGTTGTCAAAAAGCTCTTATAATCCCCACCTCGTAAAAATCCCTTTTTTCTTTGGAGAGACATTTCCACTAAAACCACAACACCATATTTTTCCTGTTGTCTTAATTCCCCTCTTGCAACATATTTGAAAGTTTCCGGGGACCGACTTGAGCCTAGGGTGTCACAATAAGATGACTATCAAAAGTAAATACCGCTTGACATTCACTGCCGTCTAACACAAGCTGCAAAATCAAACAAGTTGTTAAACTCTAACATGACGTCCCTTTAAAGAGAAAAGCAAATGTTAGGGAATTTGAGGGGGAAACCGAAGCATAAAAGATGCCTCGGGGAAATCTGCACCGGGGCCAGCAGAATGAAATGATGATGAGTGGAAGGGTCAAGCCTACCTGCTACCTCTGGGATATCTGGGCTGCTGTTCCCCCTGTCAGTCAAGGCATGCATCCTCCCCAGCACCTGAGGCTAAACAAACTATAAACAGCACATACTTATCACATTAAGACAGCTGGAATTAAGCTAGCTACATATTGGTAGTCACAGACAATCCAAGAAGGTGAAATCCAGCTGGACGGCAAATATGCTACAAGCCACACAAGCGCAGAGATGGCTGTATGGAAATCAACATACTAAAATGTGCTATTTGGGAAAAGAAGTAAAATCCAAAGTGTGGAAAATAACTGTATGTCTTTGGTGCCTGTTACACAGATTACAGAAAATCAGGCCTTACAGTGGATCATAAACTTGCGAAACAGTACCCAGTCCTTCTTTACCTTTCGTTTCCTTGAATCTAATCAAGGGATTCCTCCTGGTATCCCGGTGGAACGCCGCTCGGCGCCTCAGCCCGCCTGATTCTGTTCAATAAACAGTGTAAAACGACACAAAAGCTTGTAATGCAAAGCATGACATGCAAAAATATACACGAAAGTGGAAAGGCTATTTCATGGCTGATTCCATGAAATCATGCATCTGTTCGGGTGGCTGTTGTTTTCTAAAGGTTTTGAGCCAGAAATCTAGTGGAAAAATGTAATAGCTATTGCTCAGTTTCACTTTCTGACTCCAGATTATCTTGAGCCTAGGACAATCGTTTTTACTTTATCACGTCATGCTCATGAGTGCAATGTACAACGGGGATGTACCCAAGATGAGGGAAAAGATTTATCATGCTTTTGGATTCGTTACTTGAAATATTTACTGCGTTTTGCTTTTCTATCATCCTGATCTTGAGAAAACTCTCTCTAGTCCAGATGTTAACATGGCTGTTTTTCATTTTGAACACACAAGGTTTACCAGCTGCACCGAAACTGTCTTTGTAGCGCTGGTTATGAAATATGTTTTATGAGCTGTTCATGTGTCGGGAGGTTGTGTGCTGTGTGGTATGACAGTTGTGGATTTGTCTTAATTCCGTGTAGCACACTGTCCACTCTGTAAATGGCTTTTGCGCAGCGACCACAGTCGGCTTCTGGGCGGTATGAGGCCGGAGTGGTGAGAAGTGACAGGCAGAAAAAGGTGACAAGGGTGACGAGGGTGAGCAACCACAGGAGGAAACCCAGTCTGTTTACCCAAGCCATATATTAATTTGAGCTGTGGGCTTCAACCTAATTTTTTTTTCTCTGGATCCTTTCAGCATGGATTGGCTTTTTTTTTTTTTTCACCTACTGCAATTGGGCCCGGGACCTTAAGACAACATTGACTTTGGCACGAGGGAAGCGGCTTGGGAAGTGACGGGACTCTTAAAGAAGTTTTTCCCCTCCCCACCTTGCTGCCTGCACTCTGATCAACGTCAGATCACACTCGACATTCACGACAAGCAGACACGGGCCAGGCTCGGGTCCCCTGACGTCCCTCCGTGTCGTGGCGATGAGGTTACAGACTCCCGTAGAGGTCAGAGCTAAGGCGGGAGTCGGCGCCTCTGGAAATCAAACCTGTTTTGGAAAAGAACTGCCCTTACGACTGTTAACTGCAATAATAGTTTTGATATAAATGAGTCATATTCAGATATTTCCATGTGTGTATCTACAGATCAATATGGATTTTTAACACGCACAAGGTTATGTGGCCCCTCACATGGTGCACAAAAGTGTGAATAACAGCAAATCTCCTCACACAGCCTCTCCTCCAAACAAGCAAAGCCCACTGAAATCTAATAGTTGCATTAAGGCACGCTGTATTTTTTAGTAGAGGGTTGAAAAGGAAAAAAGTAGTAGGTGTGGGTAGATGCAAAACTAACTATAAATCAGAAAGAGCAGTAACACATTGTTCCTTACCCTGTAAAGACATCAACGGGGATATTAGTCAGTCAGGATGAACAGAGGAGAAAGATCAGAGCACCCATCCATTATTTGACACAAAGAACCATCTTTGCACACACGACTATTTTTCACGTGATTGAAATTCTATTCTTTAAGTCACATGACGACACCTCGGTGGATTTTAAACCTTCAATTGCTTTCTTACGCTTTTATAGTCGAGCGTAAAAGCATAGGTCGTTGCCATAGCCGCGTTTGTGCGATATCTGGGGCAAAGACTTTGAGCGAAAGACAGAAGGACGGAGACAAAGAGGCTGGCGTCTTCCCTTAATGGAACAAAGACGATCTGAGGAGCGCTCGCTCTTGACAGGCAGATGATGGAGAGTGACAAAGAAATTGATTTCCTTTATCTCAGGATACATGACAATCTGTTCCGTCGCATTTGTACGTACATCAGTCACTGCGGCACCGACACCGGCCGACGTTAGTCGGGCAGCGTAAGAGCTGTGGATCGACTTGCAATCTTGTTAATTGTTATTTGATTAGTTGCGTTCTTGTTGACGTTTTGTCCTGAGAGTGGAGGAAATCTAATAAAGTCTCCAGAATCAATTGGATTAACACTCTGTGAAGCGTGAATTTGCTTATATTTATTGTTAAATGGAAACTTCGTACTTAGTTTGGCCCCAGGAGGAGGTGGTCACCAAAATGTCTCAGGTTCAGTAGATTTTAGGAATATCAACATTTTTTGTTTTTTAATTCTTTTTACATTTTAACATGAACCAGATATACATAGCAGCTTTGCAACAGCCGTGACAGTCCTGTATGAAAGCACAATGCCGGAATTTACCAAATTCCCAGCACTTGTACCTCTTGTTTGGTCTCCTCCTACCTTAGAATGTCACCTGTTGTTTGGTACCGGGTAGGTAGTATGTTTTAGGTCATTCTAATGCCTTGTTTTTCCAAGCTTTGCTCTGTAGTTCTGTATAATATGTTTCCTGGCACATTTTGCAACCTCTCTCAAATCCAGTGCAGAATATAACGTACTACCTTTCCTCTTGTAGCTGGAGACACAGTTTGCAGGGACAGTTTGCAAGAACTGAGCATTAGCTGAGGGTTTTTCATGCGGATGAACCTACAGATCAACCAATTAATTTAAATATTTAATTGCAGTTATTCACATGATTTCCATAGTAAATTTCACACTTTCACAATCTCACTTTGTTTCATATTTGTTTTAAAACTGCTGTAAGGGATATCTTTCTGGTTTATGTTACTATTATCAACATCTTTTTTTTTTTTTTAAATGTTTTTTAAAAATGCACAAATGCACTTTAGAAATATTGTTGTTTGTTGTAGTGTGTGTGCTCTTCTTGTGTCCGGGTCTATTTGTGTCTATTTTTTAGCTACTTTATGCCCTTTTAAGTTTTTCCTAAATAAAGTGATTTGAATTGAATTGAACTGAATCTCAGGTGCTCAGCAAGGTGCCCGCTCAGTTCACAACCAAGATGGCATAGACAAAATTAATGCAGATAACGTTGTTCTTGTTGACGGAAACATCAGAACTGCTTGGCAGGAGTTTGAAGAGCTCCATACTACATCTGTTGTTGTGGTCTCATCAGCCTGCCCAGTCTTCATGGAATCCTGCAGTTATCCACTCCTACCTGAATGAACAATTCTCCAACCTGCCTATGATTCCTCTTACATTTTCAAACTGTCATGTAACATCATCAGTTTGTATCATAAGATTCCACATGTACGCTTTAGTTAGATATGTGTATCTATGACAGATGTGTGTTTATCTTGCTGTTCTCTCTCTTTGCTGTCCTCTTCTCTCTTTCTTCTGTCTGTACCCGGCTGGCCTTAGGCAGATGGGTCCCTCCATATGAGCTGGGTTCTGCTTGAGGTTTCTTCCTGTTAAAAGGGAGTATTTCCTTCGTTGCCTTCAGGCTTGCTCTGGGGGTTTCAGGCCGGGTTTTTGTAAAGCGTCTTGGGACGATTTGTATTGTTATTGACGCTATATAAATAAAACTGAATTGAATTGAATTGAATTGAACTACCCGTTCAAAAGACCCACGTCTATATCCATTTCTACATATTTATTTCTGCTTGCTTTCTTCTTTTGCTTCGCTAGGAATTTCTTGGCAGTGTTGAGATTTCTGCAGGGTAAAACTATTTACTGTGACTGCACTTCAGGATCTGTCTGCTCCCAAACTACGGTTTGGGCTGAGGTCACAATAACAGAACATGCATGCCTTATTCCTAATCTAATCTAAATTAAATATAAACTTGTACTGATGGTTGCAGCTTTGCATGTCTAAATTGAAGAATTGGTTTATTAATAATTTTATTGGAAAGTGATTATAAGATGCAGTAATAAAGCCGTTTCAATCATTAGTTTTAATATCACTGGAAGTAAAAAAAAAAAAAGACCTATGATCAGTGTGCAGCTGCTATCCAGGCCAGACTACAGAGGAAGTGCTGATGAGTATCAGTCTGCAGTGACTCTTCCCCCAGTGAGAGCAGAGACGGAAACTAAACTGCCCCAAACACAGACTAATCATCCTCTCTCTGTTTACAGCACCCAAGGGTGAGCTTTAATGAGGCTAACGGTGATCTGACTAAACATCCTGCAGCATTCATCCGTCAGGGAAGCAGCAGGCCTGAGGCTTTTCGCGACTGTCCGAGCAGCAGAAGAAGCAGGATCCCTCCTCCCGTCCTTCCCGATGACTTTCCTGTCTCCTTGTCGCAGTGGCACAAGTGTGTAAAGTCACAAACTGGTTGAAAATGTCAGTGATACAACAGCTTGTTGTATGTGCAGGAGACTGGAGTGAGATTAAAAGAGGCTCAGAAACTATTTCATTCAAAATAACCAACACGACTCTGCTGGGGTGCTGCTGACATTTCCAGCTTTCAAACAGACTTTCTGGTTGGAAGTCCTATTTGGAATAAAAACTCCCAAGCCTTTTTTTTTCTCTCAAATCAAAACTGCAAATGCAAAGGTAGTTATTCCTGTTTTCAGTTTTAAGTAGTCTTTCAGTTACACTGTGAAACTGGATTGTCATTCATCCTCTTTCCCATCTTTTCCTCATTGTTAATGTGCCAATTTAAGTATTTATTTAGTTCTTCTATTTAAAAATGCGAGGTCTGCTGTCTGACGTGTATTCTACATTTGAGCGATGTAATGCTCTTAAAGTTGAAGTGAAGTGGCCCGAAGTGAGTCTGTCAAAATGACAGAGGTGATTTCTTAATCCTATTAATCAGAGACAGAAAATAAAAAGAAGCCGTATTAAAGGACAATGGAATGATTCCGAGGCTACAATTTTAAGCTTAAGGTAACAAACTGAGTCACCGTGCCTGAAAAAGCTGCTAACCCAAAAGTAATTAAGTTAATCTGGGTGTTGTTGGGTGATGTCCCGTGAATGTGTAAATGCAAGTCGGTTTTACTGTCCTGAAATTGCTTAAATTTAAAAATGCTGACGTCTGGCGCAGCAGTAATCCTGCAAGCTGTCAGTTTTCAAGATCCAACGCAGAAAGCTTGAATACATAAATTAAATTTATGTTTCCTTCAGAACTCGCTTGACTGTCCTTGCAGTCTCCTACTGTTCTGCAGTCAGTGTCCCTGACTCAAGGGCTAATTTATGCACTGTTTGGAGGGGGGTAGAGCATCGAGGTGTGACGCCCCCCACCTCTCCGAGGTGAGTCCACCTGAGTGAGGAGGACGAAGAGCAAACAGTTGTAAGGATGGACACATCCGTGCAGCGATGAATATGGATGCTGTGAGGCTGCAGAAGCTCCTGTCCTGCTGCTATAAAACAATTCGATACTGAAGAGCACCACTAACAGACATGACGCAGGTTGTATAAATGCAATCTGCAAGCCTCTATCAACAGAACTGGCAAGTTATAAATACATCATATTTATTGGATATTTGTCTTTTGTGCCTTCAAATCAAAGCCCCTTTAAAATGCACATTAAAACATAACATATACACATCAAGCCGTTGAACATGGCTCGGTAAATATCCACCTTCTCTAAAAGATCTGTATCTGTATCTAAATTAACCTTCTAAATGTCTTACTATGCACCCACTGGGTTTAATAGACGACTTTCTTGGAAAATTTCTTCCACGATGAAGATGAGGAGACACACTCTTTTCTTTCTCATGTGCATGGCGTGTTGAAGCTATGGTGCAGGACTTTAACACATAAATGGATGTTTGTGGCATTCAAACCCTTGCTGGTATTTTGTTGAATACCGGGGGGTTTTGAATATGTCGTCTGTGCTGTCAGTCCCATGCTGGCACACTGGTACCGACGTGTTTTACATCAGCCGTCAATGATTGGTTTGAGGCATAGACTGTAGAAAAAATGGATGATGGCGGCTCCTCTGTCTATCTATACGGCTGACCAGAGGGTCGAACCTGGCCTGCAGGATGAATTTGCGAGGGTGCAAATAAATTACATTGAAAATATTAACTGGGATCTCTCAATAAAACTGGTACATATTACTTATGTCTACCAAGGGTCGCTCTGTAAGAACTGCGGATATAACACTGAGACCCAGAACTGAACAGCAGATGGCAGCAATGTGCAGAAATTGCACTTATTTTTCTTAAAAAATTGAAAGTGTCAAGCGGCTAGATTCACATTTGCCATGTTGGATTATGAGCTGCACATTTTATTTTTATTTTTTTAAGCAAGCATCATTACGAATTCAGACTTTGAACCACAGACCTTATGTTAGCTAGTTAACTGCATTAATTCACTTACAGTCTCATTAAGTTTGCTCATTTGTCTGGTTTAGATTTTAATTTGCGGAGATTTATAAAAAATAAAAAAAAAGGAATCTATAGTGTTGCAAAGACATGCTGGTCAAGTAAATGTCAGGTGGTAACCAAGATACACTAACAAATCATTTTTCTCATTATTCCCCAGCCTACTTTATTAAGAAGGAGACTGGCTTCCTTGAACCCACTGAACCGTAGGCGTACCGCTATATCACTGCTGGCAGGTGTGTCTTTATCACAAGGTTCAGGTGGTTGACATTGAGGTGTATTTCTGTATTACCGTTATTGGATAATGGGGGTTGTGGTATATTGCAGGATTTTCCCCCCCATCCACTCAGGGAGAGCAGGTCATAACGGCTTCATGGTTAAGCCACAGAGGCCCAGAAAAAGGGAGAGGAAGTCTGTCTGAGCTGAAGTCTTCATCAAATTGAAGTTTCCATTTTCTCTCCCTCTGAAATCCCTAAACCAGTGCCACGGTGGATCCATTTCACACCTGGAAATAGTTTCCTCGGCGTGTGGGTTCACGATGGGCTTACAGTCTGGCGGAGGAGGTGCGGGACTTTAAAGCCTCCATCAAATGACGGCTTTGTAATTTCACAGCAAACGGCCACGCCGGGCCAGTCTCAGCCGCCGCTGCCTGCCTCTAATTTTATCTCTTCAGCTTCCTCCCGCTCTCCTTGTCTACCTGCCTGTTTCCCCCACAGACGTCGCCCCCTATCTCGCTCTGTTTCTCGAGCCGTCTCTATCTCTGACAGCTGTGGACTCTATTAGCTGTGATTGGTTGCAGTTCACAGCCATGAAATGATCCTCGGAAAAAGAAACGCCTAAACCTAAACAACTCACATTAGCTGCAGTGTGAAACCTGCTGTACTGTGTCTGTAAATGTGGCATGTGACAGGTAGGTAATCTGATGGTGTCACTTCAAAGCCTTAAAGAAACATCTGCGCTGTATCAAACCTGGCTGTCCGTCTTCGTTTTGCTCTTTGTTCAGTTGGACTGGGGAGAAAGTGGAAGGAAGTGGGAATCACTGCGGAATTTTCTCGAAGGTGTTGCTTATGGAACAAGTAAACTCCTCTTGTGTGGGTTGTTTGAACGACGGTCAGGTTGTTTAGGATCCTGTACTTTTTAAAGAAAAGAAGAGATATATTCTGTCAGGTGGCAGTGAAATATGGCACACGTGGAGGCAAACATGAATCAAAAAATGCTTGATGAACTTCACAGACGCCACCTCTTACTGGTATACCAAAGCATAAAACAATATTTGTGTGTTTAGAAATATAAACAATCAGGTACAAGGACAATGGAAACTTCATTTGAGGTAGGCAGTAGCTATAAGATTTGGATATACACTGATCATGCATTACATTATGACCACTGACAGGTGAGGTAAATAACATCTTGTGACAATCCAATGTTCTGCTGGGAAACTTTTGGACCTGGCATTCATGTGGATGGATACTTAGACATGTACCACCCACCTAGACCAGACCAGGCACCTCCACCCCATAGCAATGACACTCCTTGATGTGTGTGTGCCTGTGTCAGATTTAGGAACAACTCAAAAAACATGAAAAACAGCACAAGGTGTTGACCTGGCCTCCAAATTCACTAGATCCCAAACTTATCAAGCATCTGTGGGATGCACTGGAATAAGCCTGGTCCACAGAGGCCCCTCCTCTCAACCCGTAGGACCCAAAGGCCCCCACTAAAAACATTCTGTTGCCAGACACCACAGGACACCCTCAGAAGGCCTATGTCCATTATCTGATGAGTCACAACTGTTTTTCAAGGCACAAGGGAGACCTGCACAATATTAGGCAGATGGTCATGATGTTGTGCCAGACAGGTGTACTTAACACGGTGTAACCTGAGGGAGAGGACGACTTATACGAATTCTTTTTAAGTTGAATCATTCTCAAGTGCAAAAACACTCCTCAAGTCACATTTGTTAGAATAAAAGGGGTATTTGCCTCGGTCTATTTCCTCTAGATTGTCCACTTCCATCTCCATTAAGTTTATCCCAGTCATTGTGATGGAGCCAGGATCTTTGGTGTACATTTGAATGCTGCCTCTATCCCTTTTATCCATTTTCAATCTCCCATGTATCATATGCCACTTAGTGTATACACGAATGCACGTATACTTTATCCAGATGCACTGTATAAATATATCTACTTACTTCTGATTCACTCTCCTCCGCTCCCTTCTCTTCTTTAC
This sequence comes from Chelon labrosus, assembly GCF_963514085.1. Lineage (NCBI taxonomy): Eukaryota > Metazoa > Chordata > Actinopteri > Mugiliformes > Mugilidae > Chelon > Chelon labrosus. The sequence continues at coordinate 12,412,707 of NC_140339.1, forward strand.
TCTCTTCCTATTTTTACCATCTATCCACCTGGGCGGCCTCATGCAAACGGGCCCCAGTAAACGGGCTGGCTTCTGCTCAGTGTTTCTTCCTGTTCAAAAGGGGGCCACACCTGGCCACTGTCTCCGTGGTACTTGCTGTGTGGGGTTTCAGGCTCTGGGTTCTGTAAAGTGTCCTGAGACAGTTTGGATTGTTATTTACGCTGTATAAATACAATTGGATTAAACCGAATAGGCATTCCCAGATGGCACAGATCTCTTGGAAAAGATTCTGCAGAAAACTCTTTGTGGAGAATTTGTATTGCTGTGTTTTTTTCTGTTCAGTACCTTATAGACCAGTATAGATTGCGTTTTCCTAAAGCTGCAGTGTTCATCCTCACCCTGACAGCAGGTAGATATGTGTTATCTTCGTTGCTTCTGTACATTTTCTTCACATCTAGGAGCTTCTAGCGCAATGTTGATCCCTCGCTGACTTCCTACCAGCAAGCACAGCGATGCTAAAAGTATTGCATTCTGCCTGCGCCGTGGAAACCTTCATATTTACATCTGTGCTACATTACAGAGCGCTGAAAAACGGTGAAAGTGTCCTGCCTCCTGAGTTGCAGCTTTTCGACAGTGTCAAAGCGCTTTAAGGTGGATTTCTCCTGTAAGCCTGCATCACACATTGCCAAAAAAAAAGGAAGAAGAAAAACGATGAAAAGATATCCATGCCGTAATTAAACACTCCGCAGAGATTAGGAGTCGCAGAAAAGAGATATTCATGTTTCGCGTGCGTACGGGCGAGAGTTGAGCGCGAGACAGTGTGTAATTCACGGGCTGCAGAGGGCGGAGCGCGTGGGAGATTTAGTGATGATTTAGTGCGAGCAGTCAAAGCTGTGGAAGAAGTGGAAATGTTTTCCTAGGGCTCACGGCACTTAACAGACATGGGTTACATTCACAAACACACACTCCATCCATCGCTCACGCACACATAACTCACCTGATTTTCCCACTCCCTCTGGAGTGCTCCAGTAATGAAGTGCAGATTGAAAAGCATTTGATGCGAGAAGCTGGCAATTATATGCATTCATACGCAGACAAACCTACTGTACGTTTACTGCCACATATTTTAAGTATACTGTATGCATTCGTTTTAGGCTGTGGGATATCGTGATCATATCACAACATGCCTAACCGCGCAGTGATGACAAATATACTGGAGTGAAGGGATGCTTAACTTTTCCAGTGCCAATAACTTTTAGTGCCTTCTTTTATACATCCACCTCCTTCTGGAACTCCTGGTCTCTTCCACTTAGTAATCATCTTTCATCTCTCCAATGCAGGGCTAAAGGTCTTATCAGCACTCTTGAAGGCAAAAAAATATATACATCTTTTTGATAACAGTGAAATTTAAGTGAATGTTTGAGTCAAACGTCAGGTTAAGATGCCAGCCGGTCAGGAAGAGAGCTTTGATCAAAAGATGCTAACTAGCCGTGTGGGTTTTTTAGCTGCTCAGTGCAAGTATTACTTTCAACTTGTGGCATCTGCCAGCGGTAACATACAGTTATATTAAAATAAAATTCAATATTGACTTGAATATGTTGAGTTTGTTTGTATCCGGTTTGACATAGGTTTATTTATCTGTGGTGAGTGCGAATTTAGCAGTGGCGCTAAAGGCGAGCCGTCTTGGAACGGTGCATGGGTACGTGTGGGATATAAGTCAACTTTTCGTGACGATGGTGGCTGTGTGGGGGCAAAAAAGTTGTATTTCTGGCGCAACTTCACCCGCTACCAAGGTGCATGGAGGAGGAAAAGAAACTGTAGGTAGGTCAAGACTCCTGCAGCACTTGTAGTAGATGGAACAACTTTGTGCCTGCAAAGTGTGCTTGGTCATGTGGCATCAGGCCAATCAATCACATACATCCACATACATATATATATATATATATCAGCCAGGGAACACCTAAGTATGGGTTGGATATGTTACCATGCTGTGTGCTCAGGCTTGGAGGACTGAAAACAACAGGACGACGTGAATCTTTCCACATGACCATTAAGCGCGAGGAAGCAAAGTGAGGAAGCGTTGCAAAGTCACGACATGTTTACAAGGGCTTCAGGCGGTCATCAGTAGTTTACAAATACATCACATGAAGTGGACTGACGAGAAACCACAAGGGGGATGAATAATGGAAGGCAGGCTGTTTGGTAAACCTGGATGCCGACAGTCACGTGGAGTTGCAGATCTGGGATGTGTCACCTTTTATCAACTGCCCCCTTTTTTAACTGCAAATTTAAGACACATTTTCAAAATTTAGGCTTTTGTTCAAAGTCAGCCTCCTGGCACATCCTATTTGGAATGAAGACACGGATTCATCCTCCACATCTGTGAAGGTTTTACTCAGGACACGGGACACATATACCCATATGGACATGATGAATCTACAGCTGAGCAGCACATGTTTACATCCCAGGCTGGCATTGTCAGACAACTCTGGAAAATCCCTCGCTTGAGCCATCACGGTTTTGTAATGTGTGACCGCCTTGGAATGAGCACCACTGATCAGGTTCACCTTTACGGTCTCAGGGTGAAATTGGTTACCTTGGCGTGGATGCCCGTTTCCAAAAACCTGTATATAGGTTCATACACCACTGGTGTGTAAAATTAACTGAATATTTACTCTGTATGTTATTTCTCAATCAAAATACGCACTGAGCCCAATCTGTTGGCGGCCAGAGGCGATTCCTGAATAATTTACACTTTAAACCGCCTGATGCAGCTCTATCGCCTCATCGCAGATTCAGTCACGGAAGCAGGTCACCCACCCTCATCTATAATCCACAAAGAAGGGTTTCCCGTCCATTTAAACCGTCACATGCATGAGTTAAAACCTCACGGATATTACATGAGGAGCAATGTACTATATGTATGTTTGTGTAGGAGGAGGAGGAGGTTGTTGTTATGGGAAGTGACTGCTGGGGTACACACAAGTAGATGTTGTTGCCTCAGAATTCCTATTTTTAGCTCTTTCTCATCAACCTCATCAGTTTTTGGCAGAATTGATCACTTCCATGTCAGACTTGTCACATTAGGGGAAGAAAATTTGTATACATGACTACTAACATTGGCTCATTTCCATCAAGTGTCCTACCAAGCATGACAAATGGCATCTTCAAAAGCACGATCTCCCATACAAGGAACACATTATTTTGTTTCCCCTACTGTTGCAAGTCAAGATGTCTGCTGAGAAAGAAACGGTCTCTTCTCGCTTGACTGAATGTGTGTCAACACAGCACTTCACCCTCAAGAGTCAACTGCTAAAGCCCTCAAAACACGAGACCCATCCCAGAAGCAGATTGCAACCACCAAAGAAAAACATTTTTACCCTGATATTTTGAATAGTGACACCCATGACTTGTAATTACAACCTTGTGTGTCTGTCATCTGGCTATTATGAGAATGGTGTCCTATAAGATGCAAGATAAAGGTCTCACGATTTATGACGTAAATCTCTTTCAGAACGAGATTTATCCCTTAATTATATATAGTATACAGTTCCTATGTTTTTGGAGTTGGGTGATTGCGACACACTCCTTTCAGAAGTGAAACCGAAGGGTTACCCTTAGAGCAAATTGCTCTAGTCAAAACTTTGCATGGATACACATTGCTAGTAACAGTAGGGGATGTGTGATATCAAATGAATTGTTAATTAAAATGAGGTAATGTACCATTCAGACCATAGTGTCTTGGGATTTTAGGATTTGCAACAGCTTAGCAGATGAATTTAGGAATAGAGATGTCATCTAGCTACATACCTGCCAGGAATAGCAATAGAACATGCATGGAAATGATATTGACACAAATTGCCTCTCTCAAATTAATATACATACTCCAGCACCTATGACATCTTCTGAGTTAGTGCACTATTGATCGGTCAGGACAAAACAAACAACTACCCCCTGTAAAAAAAAATAAATAAATAATAAAAAAAAATAAGGGACTGAATGAATCTGTTGAAAATAAAATAAAAAGACAATTCAATCCAAAGACCAGACTCAGTGCACACCTCTGTGTTACATTTTCTGAAGGTGCATGTTGAAGGAAGAACCACTACAGTGCAATGATGCAGCAAGTGGAAAATTGCCTCCAGTTCAGTTCCTTTATTGGAGCCTAGATCCACTGAAGTGAACATCGCAACATCTCTATAGAAATACACTTTCCCCCACTAGACTAGATCTCGGCAGTTAAAATGATTGTTCTATTAAAAGTGTATTATACACCAATCAGGCGTAGCATTATGAACATCTTCCTAATATCGCGTAGGTCTCCCTTGTGCCTCCAAAACAGTTGTTACTCATCAGAGAATGGACATGGGCCTTCTGAGGGTGTCCTGTGGTGTCTGGCAACAGAATGTTGTTAGTGGGGGCTGTGGGTTGAGGGGAGGGGCCTCTGTGGATCAGGCTTGTTCCAGTGCATCCCACAGATACTTGATCAGTTTGGGATCTAGGGAATTTGGAGGCCAGGTCAACAACTTGGGCTGTTTTTCATGTTTTGTGAGTTGTTCCTGAACTGTTGCTGGGGATGGCTGCTGCCATCAAGGAGTGTCATTGCTATGGGGTGGGGGTGCCTGCCAAATGTCAAGTTTCCCAGGAGAACATTGAATTGTCACATGATGCTCAGTGTTATTCACTTCACCTGTCATTAGGTTAGGGTTATGTCTGATCAGTGTATTATTATACATTTTTAAATAAAAGTCCCAGGTCATAACACGTGCTGGTTAAATAAAGACAGTGGAAGCAAATATCGACACTGATGTGAAACATCAACACAGAAGCTCTCGTGGTGTGTACATCGGTTTGGTTGGAATATTGGGGCTGGTTGAAGAGAATATTTCTAGATGAAGTAATGAAAGGCTGCCCCTGTTCAAACATGGAAGCTGCTCTGTTTTTAGCTGCAGTGTTGCACTGGATGCGGTTTCTCCTACGTTGCGCGGCTATAATAAGAATAACGAAATTTGTCGAATGTTTCCGTTTACATAATCACCGCCTTTTTCCCCTGCTTGAGAATTCAAGTGCCTACGAATATACACACGCTTACTAACACAGGCTTCAGGAAGCAAAGAAACACTTATGTAAATCGTTAGAGGTACCACCACATGACTGGTCAAGCTTGAGCTCCAGATGGAAGGTCGGGGCATCCTAAAATCTTCAGGATTCATCCTCGGGGGAATATGAATGTCCATAAAAATCTGACTGACTAATATGTTTTGTCCAAAAATCCAAGCTGACACAAAGACAACCCTGAGTTTCTTAGAGATGTTTGTTATGTTATCTTCAGTTCTTGAACTTTTTGGATAGACCATGATTGAGAACAGACTGATATTACTATCTGTAAGCCCTGCTGTGGCTGAAAAGACACTGCAGCAGCTAATATTACATCATGTTACTGCAACACAACTCTTTTTTTTTTAAGATTGTACAAGCAGTTAACGCCTGCATTTTGATTAATTACTGAAGATGCTACCTGAACAGTAACACATACACCTGCTCTAGTGGAAAATCACCTGTCTGCTAATAAAATCTATTACATTACAGTAATGCCCCTCTTCAATCTTAGTACACTGACATGGTTCCAGAAGAGTTTAAATCACTATACAAACTGGAAATTTGGACAACGTTTCAAGTGAACTAGGTCTGGTGTTTTTAGTTAGTTAGAGAAATAATCAACCAATCAGAGGTTTATAGTTGAGAGGTTTATAAATTCACCATGATGACAGCAGACTCGGAGCATCGGGTAGGTGGCGCAGCAGTGACGTTGATGGAAGAAGAGCTTGCATTTATTGATGACCCATGGTGTCATCTTTGGGTATGTTATGAGAGTAACCTCTGTTTGTCTCTTCTGCAGGTAGCTGATTGTTGTGATCTAGAGTACCTGTGGTGCCCAATGTACCATGGTTACATAGGTCCTACCTGTCTAATAAGTCTTTCTCTGCTCTTCTTCCCAGGCACTTCACATTCCTGTTTGGTTCTGTTAATTTAGGTTATCCGTATGTCTCCTACACTCTACAGCATTTGCACACATACTCATGAAGAGTATGTGTCAGTATCCTTTACTGACTTCCGTATCTCATATGTTGATTCTTAATGTGGCGTTTTTCTTTGGTTTAATTTGGTGAATAAATAAAATATTGTTTAATCAAAGTACTGGTGTAGCTTCCTGATGTGGCCACTTAAGCCAGGTCATGACAAATGGGGGCTCGTCCATCAAAGTTGGTTAGGTTTAAACGTTTGTTTGTGCCTGTGGTGGCAGCTACCACATGTTGCTTAACACTCTGCTGATTTGGTCCAGTTGAGTGCTGGTTTTGGTGTGTTTTGTTGTCGGGGCAAAGTTAGGAATTTTGGTTTACTTGGGGCTTTTGGTCTGGTTTTTGGGGAGATACACAATGTGTTCTCTGGTAGCAATTGTTTGGGACCCAATGTGGGATTGCCATGTGGCATTCAGAAGGTAAGTGTTGCTGTATTGACACGCTGGGTGCAGAGATTTCTCCGCTAGGCTGTAGGACACGCCTCTTTTGGGTTGTTTCGGTGGATTGGTAATTATGGCTTCCTTGTCAGCTTTATTTTATGCGCCTACGGCGGCATTTTTGAATGGCTGTAAAAGAGACTGAGCTGGTTCACATAGCTAACCATTATGGCATTAAGGTTGCAGAGCAGAAGTGTAAGGAAGAGGTTAAACAAGTGCTGTTATCATATTTGTTTAAAAAGGTGTTGTTACGAACAGCTGTGTGCTGCTCGTATTAATAGTCCTTTCGGCTCACGAGTGAGACCTCTGTCTTTGAGGGTCTCTGACAGTTGCAGTTTCTCGATGCAGATTGGCTGACGTCCAGGATTGGCTGCCCAGGAGGCTTGGCCACTTCAAATACGCCACATCTCAACGACTGGAAAAAGATCGTGATTTTGACCAGCATGTGATGAGCTGCCTGAGCTGTGTGACTTTTTCGTTTACCTTGCAAATTCTATGATTGTTGAGTGGTTTCCTCACAGACGATGGTGTTGCTGTGAGTGTATGTTTTTGAATAATACTAAGAAGCAGTAGGGGTGAACTGCGATTTCTTTTCAAACCCGTTTTCTCCTGTTTTTTTGTTAGATTTAGGTAGTTAGGTTTAGAAAATGTATTTTTGTTCGCTTTGTTTGCATTTAGGATTTAGTTAGATATTTTGAGAACCAGATAGCTGGGTTTTTGTTTGTTGTTTTGGCCTTAGTTCACCCTGAAGACAAGCTTATTTTCTTTTTGTATATAGCACTGTATAGTTCACTTGTCACTGTTTGTATGTGTCACAGTGTTATTAAAAGGGTCACTTTTGCTGCATCACGTTCCCTGTCCATTTTTGTTATGTTACTTCCCCGAACCCCTAGACCGGGCCTTAACAGGTGCGTTAAAGGAGAAAGAGCTTGGAGTGGCTGCAGCGGAACCAGCTCTCATGCCTGGAAACTGACAGCGCAAGAGGACTACCTTGGCAACCAGAGCTTGGAGTGTCCACTAGCAACCAGCTGTCAGCTACAAAGCAATGGTTGACGATCAAAATCCCTTTACGTGTAGTTGGGGCTTAAGAGTGAATACATTATTTTCCTACAGAGCAATATTTTCTTCAATAAAAATCGACTAGAAACAAATTGGTAGCTCATTCTGTTTATCCAGGCAACGCTACAGATTATAATAAACCTGTTGGAATATAGGGGGTAGGAGAATCCAGGCAGGGAAACGGTCAGGTGCCTGCTTGAGCATCTGCAAAAAGCTCCAGTCGGTTCTAAAAATAAAAAGAAAGAAAGAAAACCATTATAGAATTTGCAGCAGTTGTAATTATTTGAAAAAGTACACAGTAGCCCGAGGAGTTACTTGCCGAGACACTTTGCCTATTGTCTTTGTAATGAATGATGTCTTGAAGTGTCTTACACAACTGCCCCGGCTGACATCCAGCAAAATGTAATGTCAAAGATAATAGCATTGAATAAGATCAAAGTCCATTTGATGTAATTTATTAACCTATAAAGTGCATAAAACGTGCATAATTGAAGAGATCAAGGCACTATTGCTTCTTGTTTCTTTGATGTGCTTTGCGCTATGCACACAATGTGAACGCTGAATACAGGGAGGGAGGGAGGGCATAATATCGCTTTATCTCTTTCTGTCTGTACGTCTTTTGCAACAAATTGCTGCTGTGAGGCAGGTTCAGACTCGGGTTCTGCTAGTCCCTTGTGTGTAGAACAATCACTGGCTATTAACGGAGGACTGGCAAGAGAGAGTGTGCGATAATTTGCGGGTTTGCATGTGTGGGTTTTGGGGAGGGGGGGGCTGTTCTGGTAGAAGTCGTACCGTGTAATCTATCAGCAGTGGGAGACAACTAGCCCGCAGGGCTTTTGAGGCTTTTGTGAGTTTCCACCTTCAGAAAAAAAAAAAAAAAAAGCAAACTTAATCCCACTCCTTCAGGGCAAGAGGAGGCCCAACCGACAAGAAAGAGGAACAGAAAAAGAACTTAGCAAGGGGGGAAGAAGAAGAAATCAGTATCAGTATCACACATGATCAAAGAGCAAAAGATTTATGCTTTGCCTTCCTATTCGCACTTTCCCATTTTGTGAATAAAAGCATTCTGTAGGGCCAAAAGTCACTGACTGCTTAGCATTCTTTGCTTTGAACATGGCCACATGGTAATGAGAGCTACCTGCTGCTACCTGTTGGTCAGATTGTAACCTCTTTGGTCCAGTCTGAAGCATGGACGGATGGACTATCACAATCTGCAGAGGCTTCATCCCAATGGTTTTTGTGATCCGATGACTTATGAAAGCCACAATGAGGTTGATTGTTTATTTTTTTTTTTGGTGAAATGTCCAGACAGTAATCAGACTGATTACATCCTCCTGTCAATGCCGCATGAATTCATTTTGTATTCCGAATGTGAAATATCTCAACATCTACTTGATGGATTAGCACACATCTTCCAGAAAACTTTGAGGTTTTGTTACCAGTAAAAACACTTTCCCTCCATAGGCCCTAACATTCGCGGCATACACCCTCGGTATAAGCCGGTATGACCTGGAAAAATCGTTGTAATGTCAAGCTAGCAAATGTGAAGTTTGCACTCAACGTTGACGCTCTTACTAAACTGATCAATCATTCAACATCGAGATCAACCTTCATCAGTCTTGTAATGACAGCTGAAAAGCAAACAGCTCCCCAGTCTCGTCACGCCTCATTAATCCTAAAAGGCTTTTTGGGGTTGGATGTATTCCGTAATCTGTATTCCAGCTATCACAATGTTACTGATTTAACCAGAACGCTTCTGATGTCGGGTGAAAACGCAGCAGACAGTTAAAGCTGGATTATTTCGAGAAAAGGGATTATCGACCTGCATCGTGGTTTTTTTTGTTTAGTTTTGAGAATTTGTGGGAAATACCACGATAGCTTTACATGATACAAATGTTCAAGCTATTCGTGATTAAACACTTGCAAAACGAATGACTTTCCCGCCTAATTCAGTTGTAAGTTCTTGCAAATCGTTGCGCGCACCCATGTTCAACTAACATAACGCACATGTTAAACATCGATGTTACCCTTTAGTTCCAGTGCCGAAGTGGAGCCTCACAGACCGAGCAGAGAGGCTGACACTTGTTCTTCTACATTTCAGGCTGATCTTCCCTGCAGGCTCAGTTTCGGGTTCCCTGCGTGACACGGATACGACATGGATATGCGTGAAGAGCAGATTCAGTGGCGGTTATGCGGTTTTGCCAGAACAGGTGGTTGGACACGTGTTTACAGTAATAGTTATCTGTCATCTGTTTATCTTTAAACTCATTTTAATAACCTGCCCGTTTTCCACTCTTCCTCTCTTACTTCATCCGCCACTTCTGTGTGAACTGACTTGTGTTTATTCAGGAAGTATCGGAGGATGAAAATGATACTACTTCTCCTCCTTCTTTTTCTTTGCAAAACGAAGGGAATGACCGTTCAAGCATGTCTAACATTTTGAAATGCTTCAAACTTATTTGCATCATCCCTACAAAATGATGAAAAAACGGTTCTGGGGAAAAATTCTGCTGCTCCGAGAAAATGTCAAAGGTACAAAACTGTTTAAAGATCCAACCTTGAGGAGAGAACTACAAATTTCAGAGAGACTGGTCAAACTGGATTAAGTAAATAATGAGATGGCGGCTTCTGTCACTCCTGTCTGAAGCTGTGTAATTATCGTGTTAAAAGACAAACAGCAGGAAAAGCAGCAAGAGGAGAAACAAGAGGCTATGAGAAGAGCGATCACATACTGACAACAAATAATGGAAGTTTTGCCAAAACGAATCGACTGACTGGATTAGTTTTCATCAGAACGCCTCTTCATCGTTTACAAATCCATACAAACACTTGAGTCCATTAAAACGCTTCTGCTTCAAACTTCATTAAACCAATTCACACAAAGGCTGCCCAGTCCGAGGCACGAGCACACACGGGCCAAGGCTGCTCCAGACACAAAATAGTTGCAGCCCTTTCACGTGGTGCTCTATTATTATTATTAACCGCTAATGGGCACTCTTACACGGTCCAATACAAACACAAAGCCCAAAGACTATAATCAGGCTATAGGTCCAAGCAGGCCGATTTTCTGAGGCTAATTTAAAACAGGAGACACGGGAGCTGGACAGGGAGACCGCAAGCTAACTGGTTGGAAAGCAAAGTCGCCGTGGTCTCGGAGTCGCCCTCGCCTCACCGCTGAGGCCAATTTGTAGACGTTCATTTCCTCAAATCTGTCGGAGGGGGAGCAGGAGGAGTGGATAGGACGAGGGGAGTAGCGAGGAGAAATAAGGCCAAATGAGACTCTGGGGGACTGGAGACCACAGAGCAGCTAGCTGTGTCCCCCCTCTCTGGGATCCATACGCTTCTCCTCCTCTTCCTCATTTTTATTTCATAGCTCAAGTCTCAGGAACAAAATAAATTCACATGATCTCTATTTCCATGCCGACAGAGTGGAGATTAGCATTTAAGCTCTGCTGTCTGTGCCCTTAGATGCGCAGTGCTAACTAACACTCCTGTAAACAGAACTGAGTTTGAACTCTTCTTCCTGATTCCCTCAGAGGCCACATGCTCACCAAAGAGACGTTGTTACATGTTATGACCCTTTCAGGAGAAAGACAGAAAGACTTACTGTATGTGTCACTGGCTTTATTTCAAATAAATGTTTGTCCCGCAGCAAGAAAAAAACAAATTAATTGCTGAAATGTTCGTTTAAAGACCGCATCATATATCATTTGACACCTTGGTTGGAATCATCAATCTGCCTACTCTGGAAATGTTGACTGGTTTTAAATACAGAAAAATGATTTTATCACCCTTACGATAGAGTCAAACAGCAGGTCTGTACACAGACTTTTTTGCTGTTGTTTTGACTTCAGGAGTCAATTAATGGTTTTGAGCAATTTAGTGAATATAAATCTTAAACATTTATGGCTTCCAGCTCCTCTACTATGACATTTTTATTTATTTTTCTCCTTAGTATCAATTTCCAAAAATCCACGTCCAGGACAAGCAGCTGCCTGTTAAGCCTAAAACAAATCCTCAGTATTTAATAAAAAAGAACTACTAATATGAGCGGCGATGTTGAAGCTTTTTCCACTGACTCCTAATAAAGGAATAAAGATGGATCAACCCTTTGGATCCACATCATGCTCGGGATGATCATATTATAATAATATAAATCCAAAGGGAGTCAGCATCAAGTGGCCATTTGAGGAACTGCAGGCTTTGCCACCTTCCTTCATTTTTCAGCCTGGTAGATTGCCACTTGGCTTCCAACACGGCTGTAGTCTGGGCATTTATAGTGGCTTTTATAGCTCATCCACATATGAGTGTTACCATTCTCATATCCGGTCATTAATTATAAAGCCAGCAATGTGCCCGCATCAAGAAGTAGGGTTTTTTATAGCCCTTATTATGTGTATAAAATGATTTTTTAACTATTTGACTTGAACCTGAATTGAATTAGATGCATATTTTCTGTATTATAAATTAATACAGAACAACAGAAAGCAGAACATTCCTCTTGTAGTAGCGCAATAAGAAAAGTGCAAACATAAAGTGTGAGGAAAAGTTGTTGCTTTGTTGTCTTCCGGTATCTTCTTCGCAAACGACAGTACCTCGACCAATGAGATGAGCGGGATTCTCGCTGTCAGCTCATTGGTCACCATAGATATATATACTGACTAGATATCGCCTTGGGCATCGAAGCATACGTCAACACCGCCGCCATCTTGAAGCGGGGATCTGAAGCGCCAAATTAGTTTTCCGCATTCAGATCAACTCTAAAGATGCCGGACTTTTGTGCTCCATGTGGATGTTATATATGTTATATACTGTAGCCTAATCATTTAATAAGCTGTAGTAAATACTGGAAGATGTTTTCACACTACGTACTCACGTTATGTTTGTTTTGTGTTATGTAACCATTTTACGCTGGGTCATTGTATTGCAGGCTTGCTGATGTACAAAATAAACCAGTACAATTCAAATGTTTTAATTAACATGTATTTTTAAGTATGGATATCACCATTGTAGCCATTTTGTGTGCAGTAGGCTAGGCTAAGGTAACTAACGATAGTTAATTTTAAGTTCACTGAAGTGGAAGAATAACAAACTTCCACCTTTTGAAGTAGATTAATATCAAACGCTTCAATTTTCTCTGGACTCGATCATAAATACGTGTCTGTCAGTTGGAACAAACCAAAAAACTAAAAAAATCATTTGAGATTTGGACGATTTATGATGATTTAATTTCTGCCTAGATTGACGTTGATGCATTAAAGGGGGTTGGAGCCCCGCGGCAAGATGGCGTCTCTATTGACGCATTCGTTCCAATGAGAAGCAGTAGTCAAGGCGACATCTAGTCAGTATATATATCTATGATTGGTCACAGAGCAAGAGACGGCCCGGGAATAAGTTTACCATAAATGTTCATATAAAGCGCCCTGTTATTCATTCATTCCATTGACATTTTACACGCTATTTCTGATTCTCATGGTAATACAGGACAAAGTGCGTCCCGTTTCAGCTCAATACGGGACGCGTACTTTCCGTTTTTCAAGGGATGGTTGGCAACCAATGTTGGCAACCCTATCAAGAAGATATGCAGAAAAACACACGCAAATATGACATAATTTTGTACACATTACACAGACGAGATGTTCCACATTCAATGAGTGAGCTTTAGAGGTTGGCCCCTTTAATTAACTCCCAGATTTCCCCTTGTAGCAGTTGCATTAATGCCCAAAATTGCTCAACTGAACCACTGATTCATCTCTGCAGTTTTCCATTTGTGATGTGTTCCCTTTTGTGTTACGGCCAAAACGAGCTGCTACCAGCGAAAAACAAAAAAAATAAATAAAATAATCACAGCGAACATGACAAGTCATTATTCCAAAATATCATCCTAATGTCTCGGAGCTTGTGCAGACATGATAATTGTAGTGGTTTATTTGTGGCATGTTTCATAAAGCTTTTATTGAGATATTATTTTTCATTTTTTAATATGCTTGCAGCACTGGCTGGCAGCTCAGAGGATGTGTGTGTGTGTGTCGGGCTGTATTGTTCTGACCTTGTGGTTACAGTAATGAGACGTTTAGGGGTACGATGGCGCCAGACAGCTCAGTGGACCCCTACCACACTTATAATTCGAGAACAGAATTGTTTCGGTCAGAAGTGTTCAACACTCGTCGGCTTGAATATGAAATCAAACAGTCCAAACAAATGCTGTGGGCCAGAGAGTATGTTTATGAAATTTTTAGGAATTCAGAGCTATCAATTGGATATATTGGATGGTGGAGACAGAGTGTAATTACTTTAAGTATTCTTCTGGAGGATTTCACAGAGCTCAGATTGTACCGAGAAGCAAGCAGAGACACATGGAAACATGAACAGAGAATTAGGTCATGACTATTGACCTATATATAGGTATATAACAATAGACAAAAGGAACATCGATATGATTCCCTCAGAAGGCCCATGTCCATGCTCTGATGAGCCACAACTGTTTTGGAGGCACAAGGGAGACCTACACAATATTAGGAGGTTGTCATAATGTTATGCCTGATCAGTGTAAGTTAACTGATGTTAAAAAAGTGCAAACATCCGTTAGAAATTGCCCGTGTAAACAGCAGTTTTGAGGCATTCCCCTTAGAAATGGAACAAAACACATAATAAGGGCCGACAGTTAGGTCCTGATTTCACTGAGATAAGCTGTTGTTGTCGTTGTTGTTGCACAGAACTAAGTGAAGTTGTACCAAACACAGACGGCTTAACTTTAGATTCTTAGTGACCAGAATGCAAACATTTAACACTGAATGTCTGTAGCTCTCGGGGGACGCCCCTTTGTTGACTAGTCACCCTCAGAAAGTCTCCCGATCTGTTTGATCTGAAAGCACCTGTGACATCTTCAAATCGTTTTAATGGAACCTAATGAGCTGTGACATGTTGCATGTCAGCCACAATACCAGAATCACCGCTCAGAATCACTGCTACCCACCAGGCCAAGGACTTTTGTTGTCTTTCCTATGGACAAAACTCGCTTTCTCTCTTTCTGTGCAGTGGGTACACTTTTCCTCAAAAACTCTTAAAATGTAAGTTGTCCAAAAGATACAAGAATTGCCAAAACTCTTCCTACTTCCTACTTGTTTGGCTCTCCATTAGCATCACATGTCTTAATAATTCATTATAGATTGCGCAATAAGGATCCACTGGTGTATCTCGAAAACTTTTGACAGAGACCCCAGGCAGCCATAGCTGAACTGATAGCATGAATCATTGATAAGTAGTAGAGCTGTGGGTTCATTTTGTGTCCAAGCAACTTTTGCACAACTTTCGCTCCCTACGTTATTTGTTTCCTCGGCTGAATGCGAAGGACTGTCTCTTTATGTTGCACACAGGCTCAAATAGTTACTGTTGATTAAAAGTCTCTGCGTGTCCAAGTGGGTGTGTAACTGTACGGATGCATCGGCATGTCTGCCCATCCATCCTCCCACCCGGCCTCCTCCTTGTAAAAAAAAAAGTGTTTTGTTCACGCTGGATTCAGCAGCACAATCAAAACTGTGGCCTTTTCTGTCTCGGCTCTTTAAGCCAAGAGATGGAGCATGAAATGAATTCTGTGGCTAGTGGCCGCGCCAGCTGGGTTTGGACTGTGCCAACACAATGGCTGGAGCTGGTGCCAGGACACTTATTTGCTTTAGTGATTAAGTTGTTTCTCTTGGTGGTTAATGAGTGCTGCCAGCATAAACTTCAGGTTACTATGCCCTGAGGCCGTAACCCTCAGCACATCTGCAATTCAGGTTTTAGATTCTCCTGGCAAACGCAGTGGTGACTGTAGTGTGCTGCCGCTACCGCTCTCAAGAAAGGAAGGAGGAGGCACGAACACTTTATAGTTATTTGTTTCTTTCACACTTTTTTGTCCTTGTTTCATAAAACAAACTTTTTTCGAAGGCATCCGTTACATGCAAATACGTTTCACAAAGGAGCGCTAACCATAAACAGAAGACAAATCCATGCCTCTGTAGAGCTCTGTTGTTCTTATACAATAGTATAAATGCAGACATGAAAATGAATTGATGAGTAAATGCAAATCACAGCTTGAATGTAGTGCCATAAATCCATGGGATATTATTATAATAAAAAATAAATAAAATAAAAATATACCCATGCAATTTGCAGGATTAAAGTTGAAAATATAGTGCGTAAGAAATGTACACTGAATTGTTCAAATGTAAGTATCTGAATTTAATGCAGTTGCGAATAAGTTGTAGTATTTTTTTTATTGTGAAATAAATCTTTTGGACACACGTCGGTCTGCTCTGATTGGCCAGCTCCAGTGGCTTGAGTGGCACGGCCCAGAGTGCAGGATGAGTCATCAACACTTTTTTTTTTTTCCAAACTCTACCAAACTACTGCGCAAGACGTGCCATATAAAAACACCTAAACACTGTATTTGATTTCATGGGGAATTTAAATGTACAGTACAGAGTTCATGGCTCAGCTTTCCTTCCTCCGCCCTTAGAATTAGACGGTTTACTTGTTGTGCCGCAGAGAAGACTTGTCCTAGTTCACGGGGTCCATTTACACAGCAGGTGCTGCACGTCACTCAACAGGTACGGGCTCCCCCGAGCACAGGTGTCGGGCATTTTACAAAGAGCACAGTGTAAACAGGCCTGTCTTTTAGCCAGGAGGAACGACATAAAAGGCCGTTTGCATGGTTTTGAGGCTGCTTTAGGATTGCTTGGTAGCCTATTGACACAGCTGCAGGCCCCACCTTCTGCCCATATCGCCTAAAGAAAAGAGGCTCGCATGGAAAAGCCTGCATGCACCGCAATCTGTTATTTTGAAAGTTAAAAGAAAATCCAAGCGGGTCGAAAACATTCTGAAGAAGCCAGACAAAAACCCAACAAGCCTTTATAAGCCCCAGAGGATTCAGAGCTTTTGTAAGGAGAAAATTAGGATGCTCTGTGTAAACATGCATGCCTGCACACATGCTATATACATACATGCTGGTGTATACTGTACGTTTGGGGTTTTGATTATGTGTGTGCGATCTTTGTGTGCGCTGTCATTCTCCAGCTGTTGCGGGGAAAGTGCCGTTGCCTCAAGAAGAAGCGGCACACAATTACAAGTTCCATTCTCAGGAGCACAAAGAGACGGCAGCGGCGGACCAGGCGGTAGAAAAAAAACGCCTATTTATAGTGAACTCCTGGGCATTTTACAGACGACCAGCTTCGTGTTTGTGATGGAACATGTGGATGAGGGAAATTGTCACGTAATTACACCCTGTTAGGCGGCTGACCTATCATTTTGTTGAAAGCGCCGATTCTGCGAGCGCTTTGTTATCAACGATGGCAGAGAATTTCAAAACAGGAGGGAAAGAGGGTTTGAATCAAGTGCACATCAATCAATGAGTGATTTGGAGATAGACTTGAGTGCCTCTCTGCACGTGAGAGATTGGGTTCTGAATGCGAAGGAAATGCGAGGGTTCAGCGAGCGACCTTGTCTCTGCTCTCACCAACAGAGAGGAAGGCCACGTCTACACAAACGTGGAAACCTTCAAAATGTTTTGGCTTCCATCTACTCTGAGTAGAATTGAAGTGACCTTTTAGAAAAGAAGGGATGGCACACTAAAAATGGCATTCTGTTATCACACTGTAAGAAAAATGAAATGAAATGAATGAAAAGACGGACATTTAGGTTACAGTACTAAAATTGACCTAGTTATTTAGTGTATTTTTTGCCATTCGGGTTCATTTTTGTCTCTACTTCCTGCTTCACTTTCAGCAGTGGCGACTTTTGCCGAAATTTCACCGAAGACGAGTCATACAAACGTTTCTATCTCCAAACCTCCTCATTTAACCTTTCCTCGACGTGTTCCGTCTTTATTGATCCAAAACAATTAATTTGAAAATTTTTACTAAATTCTGTAACACAATTTAAAGGAGCACTGTGTGAATTATTGATTTAAACATACAAGCAATATATTTTCATCGAGTGTTACTCACCAGAAGATTCTGTGTGTCCTAGTGATCTTCACAAATATGCTGCATTGCCTAGCTCATAAAATCTTAAAGAGATAAACATTGTAT
Source organism: Chelon labrosus (assembly GCF_963514085.1). Taxonomy (NCBI): domain Eukaryota; kingdom Metazoa; phylum Chordata; class Actinopteri; order Mugiliformes; family Mugilidae; genus Chelon; species Chelon labrosus. The sequence goes on from NC_140339.1 coordinate 12,430,329, forward strand.
AGATCAATGTCTGCTCGGTAGCAGTCTTCTTCTTCACTGTGTATGTTGGTACAATGATGTGTTTCTCCTATGGATCAGGGAAACGGTGCACGTCCATATAAATTTGGCACAGCTGAATCTGTGAGTGTGTTCGATTTAAGGGATATGAAGAGAAACAGAATATAGTTTTCAATTGAATATAGGAATTGTTGGGTTTTTGTTACTTTATAATGAGCCCTTTAAATCTCAGGTCCCCTTCCACTTCATCTGCCATTGTACTGTCATGTTTCTACAGTTGCCAAGAATACCATAGACATACTGACAGATGGTAATTGGCATACTTAGCAGCCACATTAGGTTGACCTACAAGCCAGGAAGTGGGAGATGTGAGACAATGGATATTAGTTTGATTGCTATCTGCAACCTAACCACTAGATGTCACTAAATTCTACACACTGGACCTTTAATGAGTCCTTTAAAAAAACGTCCTAAATGTGATAGAACTGAACTGAACATTCACTTTTTGCCATCAGCTAGCTAAAATGAGATCATAAAACCTCTCTGGTTATTTGTAAGAAGGAAAATGTAGGAAATTACTAACTGGAACCGTCATAACGATTGACTGTTGGTTGGTTGAAATGGATCATTGGCAGGTTTGTTGGGGGGTTGTAGTGCTGAGTGGATGAACTGTGATCCATGTTTAAACGTTACCAGAGGGGCTGCTGGGTATGCAGGGCGAGCATCTCCCCTAGGTGGAGCGCAATGAATGCAGGAACACTAAATAACCAGCGGCCCTACGGTAAACATGTGAGCTTTACAGCAGCTCTGACTTTCAGAGCTGGATGTCAATATTTGGTCCCATTCCTTGTGGTCAGGGCTGTGACGCATTCAGCATTCAGAGTTGGATATGTACTTTAGACCTCCACAAGCTGTCCAGCCAGCAACGAACAAACAGGCTGCTCTATATTACCCAAATACATGTTCCAATAGCAAACACAATGCCTTATTATCTTATTGCCCCAGACCGCAAGTCGCTGTGAAAAACACTGTCAGTATGACTGGAGCGGAGTTAATACAAAATAGAAAGTGTTTTTTAGTGCGGCAGTTGTCTTCAGTTTGTTTGTACTGTTAAAACTCCTCGTGTAGAAACAGGTTTCCGAGCAGTGCCATTGTCGAGATGAAAGTACAGATGGGGGCAGGAACATACAAATCACTGGCTGATTATGAGGAGATCAACATGGAAACTTGTTTTTTGTCCACAGAGCTATACAATTGCACTAATTTCAGAAAGCAAAAAAATTGATTATCCAAAGAATGAAGTCACCCCAGAGTGAAGAAGTAGTTGTTGGCTCTGGATTTTTAATTTATTTATTGTTACTTTTTGCAGATATGGATAGTTCTGTTCTAAAGACTGCTGGAATAAATTATGGTTTTATGCCGAGAGAGCACACACCTTCACTGGATAAGCCTGTTTAAAGATAGTAACATATGTCAGACACTCTGACATGATGATTGGCACACGAAGGATTTGACTGATGGAGTTGGAAGGAAAATAGGTCATGCATATACTGTATTTTGTATCTTTCAACAGCAGTTGTCATACTGTACTGTCCTGTAGCTGGTGAAATGCCGGTTGACGTAGCGAGTGGAAGACGAAGCTTTCACCTTTCAGTTACATTTTGTACAGTTAAAACTTTTCCACTCGCCGATCACATATCGCCCACCAACCACTACCACCCCCACCCAGCGCCCAGCACGATTTAATTTCTAATCGCTATACAGATTCCCCACAGGACCGGTGAAGGCTCATCACAACTGCAGCCTGAGATCCATGTATGCGTGCAGTATGACGTTTGAGTAGGCACACGATGATTAGCAGCAAATTATTCCACTTTAAGACCTTAATCTCGCCCTCAGAGATAATATTTCCCACAAAGCCATATCAAAGCTCTTGGCCTCTATTTCCATTTCAGTGGCTTTAACGGAAAGTCGGGCCCTGCCCCTTCCAGAGGTACACAGTCTTCACCTCTTGTCAACACAGGTCTACGTGCACTCCCTCTGGTTATGGAGCCTCAGAGCTGGGGCCTCTTTGGTAACAGCGGCGCCTCCGGCACTTTGAGTCATACAAGATCTGATGGCTTTCAAATGAGGTTTTAAGACGTGATGCCAACAGGCCAGGTGTGTGAGCCTGTATAGGAGGGTTTGCAGTAGGAGGAATGTGCGTGTGTTTACATGTGTGCAACCGCGCAGATTCATTCAGCTTATGTACACCTGCGGGAACAAGTGTGTGTTTGATGTGTCCTCTGTGCTGATTGTGTACAGTCATGTCTAAAGCTCTCGTGCATCAACTACTGATGTTAACGGTGGATTGCCCGCGTTGAAAGATGTCTGATTCCTGCAAAATGTTTTTAGTGTTATTCTGTTTGTACAAAACTCAATTAAAAGCCAACCAAACCCACGTAAGAGACACTGGGTGTTTTTCAACGGGTGAAAGTAATCCCTTGGCTAAGTGAGAGACTGTGATCCAGGTTTAAAATGCTTGTGTCTGCGCACCGTGTTTGCAAGTAAGTTACAGTGGGTGGCACCCAACCCTGCACACAGCTTCTTTCTCAAAAGCGCAGTTACATAATTTCTAACTAAAATTTCAGAATGAAATTGTATTTTTTTTTTACTTATTTTTTTCACAAAACACCGTACATTTGAGCTCCATTTTCCACAGAGTGTTGCGTTTGCAGTGTTTCGCCAACCCATTACAATTGAAATAATTACAACTGATGATTATGTGAGGCATTTGTATTCTGATTGGGCTATTGTTCTTATTATAATTAGAATATTAGCTTTTATGTAAAGCAATAGACTCAAAAATCCTATTAGGCATGACATTCATATTTGGTTATTTAGACCATCTCTTGTGGAGCAGGACAGCTGTTCAGTTTGAAGTATATCCAGAAAATAAATTCTGACAAATACCTTAAGACAAAACAGAGAAGTTATGGTTGGATCCAAAATAACACCAGCTTACGTATGAGGATAAAGGCCCTGACTGTGTCCGAAGACAAGCCTGCGCTCAAACACCAAGTCTACTGAACTACTCTGAAAGGACAACAGTGCAGCGAGGCGTAACCCTGCGTCCATGTCAGCGTGTGTGTTTGATTTCGGCCACATGTAAACGAGCCCATTGTATGAGGAGAACATGGAGAGAGCGGAGCATCCCCGAAAATAAACCTCACACAGAAAAGCCCTGTAGTTAGACGGGCCACAGAACAGACTGCTGGGCGAACCACACCACAGCAGGGTGCACTGTGCATGTGTGTGTGTGTGTGGTGTGTGTGCTGAAACAGCAGCCAGTCCAGGCTATGTGGACTGTGGTGCGGTCGGGTTCCCCAGCTAAATTTAATAAGGGTGTCTCTGGTTACATCACGGCCAGGCAAAACTGAGAGAAAGGGGAGAATCAGAAGTATAATTTTTAAAGGACCTTTCTGTCATAACTATACCTTAAAGCTGGATTATTCGTGAGCAGGTGGCACACTGCACTCTTGAAACAACCACCTTCTGCAAATGGAAACGAGCCCTCAGACTGCTGAGGTTAAACCAAACACCAAGTATGCTGTAAAAACAAAAGCAATGTGCTAAAAGTGGCTAAAAACAGAGCAACAACAACAACAACAACAAAGCTGGTGGCGAAAATTCTCTGTGGGTATGAATCTGCGAGCGACACCTTTCACATTGCGCGTGCTCCTTTGACACATTAATTCATGACGCTTAATTGCCAGTTACTAATTAAAGGTTTAATTGTTAATAGAGTGAAAATATTAATTAAGATCTGCTTTTTTTTTTCTTTGCAATGCACAGTGTATTTTTGCTTCTGCCACCGGGGAGCGCCAAATTCTACTCACAGGGGCTTTAAACTTGTTGAGTAATTACACATAAAAAATGCATGCTAATTTTCTAAAGACTTTCATAAAGGAATGAAATTATTCGCTCATTAAATTTAGAACAGAATGGAAGCTACAGTGTAGAATCGTAAGACCAGAAATACAAGAAATTTACTTATATAACCAATTTTATTACTTGGCTGACCTGGCTTAACGCGGTTGTACCAAGAGATTTCTTTTCCTTATTGAACATTTAATAACACACTAGCAGCCAGACTGAAAGACTGTGTAGTTTTCCTGATTTTTATGCTCTGAGCTCGGTCTCCGGAGATCAAGCAATAGTTGAACGTGTCCTTGAATACGCTTTTGAAGTGTTGGTGGAGAGGAGGACGCTGAACAAACGGTTATTGATCATGGATGACACTGACCACCCCCTCCCCCATGTACTGGACGGACAATGGAGCATCTTCTCCGAAAGCCTCCAAATGGTCTCTTAAAACAAGCTGGTTTATGCTGTATATCTATTTCACTCACTGTGTGACTCGTGTTTCAAGTTACTACCGTACACATGTCCGTTAACTTGTGTGTACAGTATATCTGACAGAGTATATGTGTGAGAAAGGAAATTAGTCAGATCCGGTGTTAATCTCATCTAAGCAAGTGGCGGAGAGGGAAGGTCATGTCTATGACACACACACATACACACTCACACATGCACACGCAAATATATATACTACACACTGGAAGAAAAAGAGTAAAAAATAAACTTACAACACCTGCCTGTGGTGGCCCCCTCGTCTCCCTGCTTACTTCTTTATTTATCAGCGGAAGCTAAAGTGATTAGCCCACAGCTGTTCTCCCCGCACAGCACACACATACACACTTACAGTGACGGCCATATGTTGCACTGGCCAAAAGGTGTCGGATACTGAAACGAGACAGAGTATATAAAAGTCAGAGGAGCAGCGGTGTGACTTCTTGACACTTTAAGTGATAAGGTTCTTCAACATCACTGTTCAAACAGCGCGCACCGGAGCATGTCAAGTCATTTGTAGTGTGCGCTTTTGTGTGTGTGAGACAAGCCTGAGACCTGAACGAAATCCCTTGCGTCTGTGGAGACGGGCTCCTGGCCCACTGCGGACACATTAATCACAGGTTATAATTAAATGTCTCCATCTCCTCACCCAGAGACAGGATGGGAACTGGAAGGGGGCCGCAGCTGCTCACTCTGCAGCCAGGCCAGCCGCCCCTAGTTCAACCGTTCCAGGCCCTGATCCTGGAGCAGATCACCTCTCAGGAAATAAGTAAAAGTAATAGGCTTTATAAACTTGATGAATATAGCACTAGAATAATCCAATAACTCCCCAGTATTCTGTTGTACTGTATTTTCACTTCTAGTTTCTGCCCTTGATCAAAAATATCATTACAGTTTCCCTAAAAAATACGATACGATACGATATGATATGAAATGTAGTTCTAGATTCTGCTACTTAATTAACACTCAGTACTGTACATTTGTACTCTCTCAAGCTTTTTTTTGAACATCCATGCACAAAAATCTGATTCTGATACGATACGATACGATACGATACGATACGGTACGGTACGATACAGTACGATACGATACGATACGATACGAAGTATTCCCATAATATATTTGAAAGTATGAGTCTCCTGCAGTCCTATATACAAGATTATTATCTAAAAATATACATTTATTCTCTATAAACATAAGCAATAAATCAGAAACTGGATAAATAACCAGCAGTGTTATTTTAGGAGAGCTACAGTCCTTTGTCCAGAGTGTTCTACATAAAAATGCCCTGTATCAAATCAGAAATAAGTGACGGCGCAGGCCACTTTTGTTGGGATAAAATGTATTACTGTGATGGATGCCCTACAGACGAGAGGAGGGGAATCGTGCGCTGAATGATGATGTCCTGTTTAGAGACGCGGGAGCTTGCATCCCAACTAAAGCCACCTCATAATTAGAAAGAGGGGTCTAAAGCCTCTTTTCCAGGGAGAGACAACAGACACGGATGTGAAAACTTTGGTGAAAAACAATTTTAATGTTATAGTTACTGCTTGCTAACGTAATCCATAATACATTTTACTGCCCACACAACACAATTTTTTTTTTCATACATATTGTGTATTTTTACCAGAAAGACCATTGCCAACACATTGTTACAATTGATGAAGTCACAAATCTTTAAAGATAATAACCATACAATGATAACAGTCACACTGTAGATCTTGATATACTTGTGAAATCCGATTCTTTTTCAGCTATGACTGCAATATATTCCTGAAATTACCTGCAAGCTGTAAGCTTTTCTGACTCTGGCCTTAGGACTCTAAACACTGAAGGCACATTCTGCACCGAATCTTTTCTATGAATGTCTCTTTTCCAACTATTCCTCTCTTTTCGACCACCACCGACACTCTGCACTCACGCATAAGTGTAGGAGCGTAATGAGTGTCAGCTTGAACTGGCACGAATGCCGCACAAATTCCACAACTTTGCTGCTGAGTCTCTGTACCTAAAAAGAACGGTTGTATAACAGAGCCAAGGCCAAGGTCACGAGCAAAACTGTCAGATGTCAGAGCTTCCGTGTTCACACTCATTACAAATCTATCTATCTATCTGAATAAAATGATCAAGACATTTTTACTTAGCAGATACTTTTAATATAAAATTTATTGCATCTGTTGGGATGCTGTTGCACCCTTCCAACAGGGACCTGTAATATGTTTTTCCTCCCTATTTGTGGGGTTATGGTTCTTTTGTGCATCTCTACTTAATAAGTGAAGGTAAAGTGACTTTATTTGACCAAATACTTGTTCTGTGTCTGATGAGATCACGATCATAGTACTACATAATGTACAATGTGTGTTTAATAATGAGTTTGACGTAACTTTTTGGACCCAACTCCGTGGCATCGACTCTCTAAGAACTTTTTGTCATTCAAATGAAAGAACCCAAACTTCCACTGAGACCTATTTTAGAATTAATTACGTTTTAATATAACCACTTACTGCAGATCTGAGGTACTGAGTAATTACTGTGTAATGATCTCATCTCATGGTCATTACACCCCACTGTAAAAACTACTGCTCTCTCATTTGCCTCCATTGACTTATGAGACAACAGAGGAGACTTTTCCACCTCTTTTTCTGTGCTTTGTTGCAGTGTAGAAGAAAGAAAAGCAGAGTGAGGAGGAGAAGCGTAAGCGGGGAGAAAGAAACTGTTTAGTCATGTCTGATTTTGTCCTTTGCGGACCCGGCAGCAGCCTTTTAAAAACGACGTAATTTAACAAATGACACAACGAGAGCAGAGATTTGGGACGTGGCGATTTTTTGCGGGATAGGGGAGGATAGAGAGGGTAGAGGGGAAGTAAAACGAATAAAAACAACACAACGGGCAGAGTTACTGCTTTTATCTTGTCTCTTATACTTATTTATACGGTACTAATTTGAAATACTTGCTAATTAAAACGCACTGTAACTTACAAATAACGCTGTAAACATATCCAACACCCCCTCGGCTCGAATTTGGTACAGTCCACAGCTCCTTTTGGTATCTACAGCGTCGAGAACCACAGCACAACATGTTGGAGACCGGAGCCGAGCTGCTCCCCCAGAGTTAACTTTTTAATCCCGGTTTTGTCGCGTTATCACACACAAGAGGAGGAGGCGGAGGAGGTCGGGCAGTGAACAGGGGATAAAAAGTCAGTCATGGTATGAGGTGAAGGGGAAAGCCGGAGCGACTTCTTGTGAAAGAAGCCCGTTGATATTTTAATTGTGCAGAGAAGAAGAAAGTGAAGAAGAAGAAGAAGAAGAAGAAGAGGGAAACGGGGACGGGAAGCCTGGAGAAGAGAGAGAGAGAGAGAGAAAAGCGGGGTACAAGATGCAGCTGGCCGCGGTGCTGTGGGTCGCCCTGTTAACTTTGCAACTCAGCCAGAGTCCAGGTAAGAAAAATGTCCGCGAAACAACGCCGCGGGTCGGACTTGGAAACTGCATGTGAGCGTGTTTTGGAAGAGGTGAACGGAGGTGCTTTTGCACCGCTGCTGTTTGGTAGTAGTATTTTTATTTTTTTTTTCTAACTCCCTCCCTATCAGCTCTGTATTGGTTCGTCTCGGGCAACTAAACACAAGTTTTGCACCTTAAATAGTGAGCGATGTGTTTAAAACTGAAAGCGGAAAAATGTGCATTTTCTTTTAAAAACCTTGTTTGACAACACGCTTGTGTAAGCGCTGCAGCCGATGGTCCGATCCCCTCAGGTCTGCAGCAGTCCACATTTATTCATTTAACCTGTGGCAATATTGTTTTTAATTTCACACTTACTTTTAATATTATTTTCCATGTGTATATTTGCACAGTGCACCTCACCAATCATGCATGCAGGCGTTATGCTGCTTTAAGTGGCTGTTGGAACTATAGAGCGTTTAATTGTGATCATACGGTTTAATAGAAGTGTTTTTCTTTTGGTGTTACATGAAGAGTTAGCCAACTACATTATGGGGAGTGTGTGCACAGGCAGACTGCCACAAGCCCTGGCTGATGTGTGGATAAATAACCATCCCTGTTTTAATCTGTGGCTTGTCTTAGAGCCATAGAAGCTGAACATGAGGCAAGGAATCCACATTGTTTCATTAGAGTGACTTAAAAATTCAGATGTCTTTTTCAATGACTCAGAACTTGAGATGTGACGACCACATCGGCCGACGCAGCACTTATTTCTTCTGCTCTGTTCGGTTGAAGGGAGAAAATCAAGCAGAACGCTGCTGGGTGCTCTGATTGCAGGTGGTTGTTTATCTATGATAATTAACATCCTGCCCCCCCCCCCCCCCCCCCCCCCCACTGCTTGTAAGGTCTGATTTCCACCACCCCCTTCCTATGTTTCTCTAACACCTCGTATTTACAACATGTTAGAACAGCCGCTGGAATTCAGGGACTCTGCTGAAGCTATTTCTAAACACACACACACACACGCACACACACACACACACACACACACACAGACACACTCGCTGGGTTTAGCGTCATGCACGCATGGGTGCCGTGCTCTCCTGGCATGTCATGAAAAGGTTTACCTGACGGGAGAGCAGAAGTGACATCTGTAATTGGCTGGTTGGTAACCTCGGAAGGAGGCTGGTGTAATTGTGACGGCTCCTAAATGTCACCAGCGGACTGCCTCCAAAACGACAGCCAGATAAGGGTCGATATCGGGTTGAAAACAATAGCCGCCCTGGATGATCCACATCCTATTTATAGTGGGGACTTTCATCCTTTCAGATGTAGTTATCAGCGTTTCCCCCAGCCTTTTCATGTTATCTGGGGCGGAGGGTCGGGCTCGTTTGACTATGGACTTGTACTGTCAGAAAGCAATTAAGTCTGCCGGGCTTGTATCATGTCTTAAACATGTCATTGTCTGTCGTGCATGACTGTGAGCTGTTGGCATTTTCAGTCTTGGCAGATAGAGTTCAGCCGAGGCTGGCTTTGTTAGTCTTTTTATTTTTTATTTTTTAAGCACTGAAGCTGCTGATAGATGCCGTTTTATTTCCAATTTTCAGTTCAAGATCTCTAACATTTAAATCGTTTTCCTGCCAGGAATTCAAAACTGAACTTTTATTTCCTTAGATGTTCATTTCTGCCGGGGTGGAAAAAGCCTCCGAGATCGCTTTTAAACGTCTGTGCGACACCGAGAGTCAGACTTTAACTAATGAAGGATTATTTTAAGTTTAGTGGTCCTTAAAGACAGGATCTCATACCGCAGCTATTCGGTGGTTGGGAAACTCCGGGCTACATGAAAGGCTGACACAGATAAACGCATCCTTGGACAATAAATTGTCTAAATAAAGTGCTCATAGTAAAATTGATACTGCAACGGGTCACGGCGTGAAATATTTATCATATCAGCCACAAATAGCGCCAAGGTGATAAATCAGTCATAGAGATAAATAAAGTGGTAACGGCTATAATTTCTAAGCTCAACACAGTAAATTGCATCATGAAGGTCAACTAATGTTTCCGTCTGAGAGTAAATGACCATGGTTATAATTAATTAAAGTGACTGTGTGTGTGTGTGTGTTTGCGTGGGTCTGAAAGTCTTCCATGTGTGTGAGGTCAAGATGCCTCCTCAGCCGAGTCTAGTGGCCTTGTAGTAATGGGCTGAGTTGGTCTAATGGCGTGTTGGAGAGTGTGCTATACAGTTTAACGATGTGCTCTGGGATAGCACGAGCCCCCGCCCGCTCCCGCAAATCCCCGCCGGACCCTCCTCATTTACCGATCAGCCATCGATCGGACTCGCAGGTCACCTCTGAACCCTCGGATCGCGTTCGCATTTACAGGAAGGCGTCATTAACAGGTAAATCCAGGATCCGTTGGGATGGAATTTTCATCCCGCATGATGATCCTTCTGCTGCTGAACTAAACCGAGACGGCGCTTTCATGAATATAACAGCTGGGCAGCCGTCCAAAATAACTCCTTCCTTGAGTGGGATGGGTTGGTTTTTTCGCTCCTGCTGCCAAACAAAGAAAGACGAATAAAAAAGAAAGGAGGAGATGACAGTAAAACACATGTATTGGATGCTGGCTGAAAAAATGTGGTTATTTACATCGTAAAAACGTCCTTTGCAGTTATCTAGACCCCAAGGCTATGTCTTCAGATAGGTTGTTTTGTCCAGCTAAACGTCTAAAACCCTAAGGCAGTCAATGTGAAGTATTAAAAAGCAGAGAAAAGCAGCCACTTTTCACATTTGAGATGCTGAATGATTTAAACTTAAGTTAATGGATGTGAAATACTGACCTTCAGACAGTCAGACAAACATAAAGTAATTATATTGAAACTTAGGAGCAGAGAAGACGTCATACTGCTATTCGTTGTGGTCTGTATAAGACTGAAATACACTTTTGATCATGTATTTCTCCTTTAAAGTAAACTGGTACTTGGATAAAGAAGTTAAAGAAAATCCAATGCAACAGACCAGTAAACAAATTACAGGATTTACCGCAACATAGAGAAGCATCGAGAATGGGGTCTGAGAAGGTGAGGTGGTTCGTTTTGGCCTTGTGTTCGTTCTCTTCCGTGTCCTTCCCTGCCGCCTGTATCCGCCTCGCCGGATTGATTAGTCCCCTGCCGCTGTCCTCCTCATCCAGGGCCGACACGCGCTCAAACACACAATCACCAGTGGCCTTTTTTTCACAGAACCTGCAGGCGCGGTTCTTCGTACCCAGCGAGCGTAAGCACGGAAATTTATGACTTTGTCTTGCAAAATAGCTCCAACACCACGTTTGATTAAGTGTCCTCAGAGTAATTGTGTTGGTATTAATGGTTTTGTAATGTTGATATTTCCAAATAACTGGGCCTCCTTACAGATTTATGGCATGCCACGAGTTGTTTTTGGTACGGATTCCGCTCTATAAGCGACAGTACTTTTCTCTGTCAGGGAAAGGTTGTTTTGGAGGATGTGGCCATGGATTGGGTCTACGAAATGGGGGTTCCTTTGTCTTAACTCTTGGCAAGGTTTGATTGTTCTGGCATATGTGCACATTCGCGTTCTACGCTGGCTTTTCTAGCTGGAGCTAAAGCTTTTCGGGGGCTTCAGGAGAAGGACAAAAGTGAAAGGTTCATCAATGGATCTCAGAGCTGCTGTGCTCAATGAGTGTATGTGATTTTTATAGCCTGAATGAATGTGTGTGCGTGCCCTCCTCTGGTCTAGCTGGTTAGGTTGGTGTCGGCCAGGCTTTTGCTTTCGCCAGGGGAACTCGGAGTGGGCCATCTGATACCCCCAATGTGCTTTGTGTGTCTCTGCTGAGGGGATGGAATTGCACCTCCAAGGTAGCAGTGGAGGTAACCTATGATTACTTGATTCCCAACCCCCCCTTCCCCAACAGTCTCGTATGGGTAAATGTCAGACCCTCTCCCCCTCCTCTCCTCGCGATCCTCTACCTTCCTATAAATCACCTGGCTCTCTCCCTGCAGACCGGCCTCCTCTGCGAGAGACCTCCAGGCGGGCTTTCGTCTTTGGGGTCGTTTCTGATTTCAGAACATGATGCCACGGCCTTAGGGCCCGTTTCAATTATGCTCACTGCACTAATATATGTCACGGACGGCAACTTTCAGAGCTCGCAAGCAAACAAACAAAGTCAATCGCTGGCAGCCCTCGGTGCAGAGAGCAACGGTTCCCAGTGTTACAGCAGAAACGGGAGATACCGTTGCCAGAGTTTAATTCTGCTGCTTTTACACTCCGAAGATGATGAGAGACATGTGCGCTGGCTTTTGTTAATGACATGAAGTTTGACAAAAATTAAAGTGAAATTTATAGCTCCTTGATCTTTGAGTAAAAACAAGCCAAGATGCATTCTGACATCTCTCTGGGGACGAAAAACAAAAACGACACTTCCAAGCTAGCTCTTTTTTGTTGTTGTTGATCGCATGGCATTGAGTTGATTGACAGCTGTGGTTCAGGTTTTACAATTAATCAATTAATCGCTTGCTTGGTGGTTGGTGAAGTGCCCTTAAGCAAGACACTAAACCAAAATGGGTCCCAATGGTGCAGCAATTGGCCACCAGGGTGAATGAAAGACAGCTTGTTATATAAATGCAGCCTTGATCTGGTAACGCCAGCAACACAATTTTCTTCAGGGCATTTACTGAAAATTCCTTGTTAATATTGGATTCCCATCACTGTTTGACAGCAAGGTTCACGCAATCTGAACTTTCAGGTAGCATCCTTTGTAAAACTGGCACCAGCAGTACATTTTGTGAAATGTCTACTGTCTTTTAAACTTTTTCCCACATAAAATTCAGGCCACATCACCGCAGAGGTTTGGTATCGAAAGGGACGTTAACTTTTTTTTTTTTTTTTTAGGCCATGTCGTATGAAACCAAGTTCCTCAGGGGTTGCAGATTATTGGAGACTGTAATAAACTCTGGTTCTCTGTCTCAGCGGGGGTCTGCGGTAGAGGACAGAAAGATAAGCAGGGCTGGAGACTCACTGTCTGAGCGCAACCAAGGGAGGTGGGGGGAGGGACACAAAGACATTTTGAAGGACACACACACGTACAGATCCATAGTAACTTAATTCTTCATTGGCTTCACTGTGCTCCTGCTGTGACTTGAGGGAAAAGCATCTGCAGGGGCATTAATGAAATTCTAGCAAATTGGGAAGAAGACATTAGTGTGAAATGATTGTACCATTAACAAATTGTTGTGGTGAAAGGCCTCTTTTCATCCCCAAATGTGGTTTTCAGCCATGCGTGAAAAATAAGCCACTTATTCTTTTGTATTGTTTCGGTAACCAAGACATCATGGGATCCTCTTTGCAGACAGAACGGAGACAGTTGTCTGATGCCAGTGCCTGTATGGTTTCAGTCTTGGCTGGGGGACGAGCGGGAATTTACGCAGTCATATTTTCACCGTGTCTAATGGGTTAACTGCAGAGTGGGCCGCGCACACAAACATATGGTTTGGAAATGACTTTTGTCTGTGGGCAACAGAAACATCTGAGCAATTTCTGAGGGCAGGACAGTTGTCCCCTTGTCAGTATTTGGAAATAGGGTGTCCAATCAATCTTGGAGACGAATGGCCGGTTGAAAGCTTTATTCTTAAATAGACAACAGTAAATCATTGATATCACTCTGTTGAATCATCCTTGCTTAAGAACTGATGAAACCCTTAGGATTTTTTGGTGATCAAAAGTTCTGCAAGATGTTTTTGATCTGGCATGATTGTGAATGAACACACTGAAGAAAGCGCTTCAAAAAGTTGGGAATATGGTGACAATCTTCTGTCAATGTTCTTATTGTTAACAAATCCCACAAAACAATCAAAACCAACAATGAAACAACTGTTAAACTGTTGACTATGTTACCAAAGCCTGACATAGGCTGTTCCTTTGTACCATTGTTCCCATTCAGAAACAGACCAACAAGCCGCTGAGTTGCGTTAATCTATTATCTATTGGCTCAATCTCACATGCCGTACATCATTATTACTAGATACTCACTGGACGACTGAATGAAGGAATGTGTTGTCCTCAGTGGTGAAATCCCCCCCCAAAAAAGAAGCTGTTAGCTGTTTGCGTCGTCGTCCTCCCACCATGTACGGAAAACAGATTGGGTGAGAGTTCAAGATATAAATAACTGCAGACGGAGAAAGACACGATTCTTTACTAACTGGATATGGCCTCATCCACTACACTGAGATCATGGACAAAGTGTGTGTGTGTGTGTGTGTGTGTGTGTGTGTGTGTGTGTGCGTGTGTGAATAGCAGCTCACAAACAGGAAGGGAGATGAGACTTTCCTGTTAATTGATGTCAGAGCTGTGACCCCAGTTTTATCTCATCTCCACAAGGTTCATGTTCAACCCTCCAACTGAACACGCACTTACCTTTAGGGATGCTCCAATTAAGTTTCTTTGCCCTCTGATCCAATACCGATCTTTTAGTATCCAATCCAAGTCCTCCTAGATCACATGTGCAATGTGCAACTGGTTTAAGTCAATGTTAATGTAGTGTGGAGAGGGTAGTTCATACCTTGGCTCCAGAAAACCTGTGTTCTCGTTTTGGTGTCAAATCCAGTTGGTAGTATTGAATGTCGATCTCCAACTACCAACCCACCAAACATCAACGGAGTGAGTACAGACCAACGTTTGTCTACAAAAATGTCCTGCCACGGCTGCAGTTTTCCTGATCACATCTCTGTTCATCTTCCCTTCACCCCTTAAACTCTAACAGATTCCTTATGGTCATTATCTTCAACTGTCCTGCTCACTCTCTGTTCACCACTGGGGGTCCTGCAGATGAGGGTCCGCAGCTGTCTCATATAGATTACCTCCAAAAGGTGCCTGAATGGAAGCTCCTCTCCACCCCCTGCACCCCCCCTCAACATGCCTGCATGCACAAGCAGCCTGTTCAGGCACAGATTTAGGAACACACACACTCGCAGCTTCCATCTCAGGCTTCAGATAAGATTAGAGTGTGATATGATTTGAAAGAGACCCCCCACACTGTTGACTCTGCACACTTTCTGTTCAACGTAGTGAGCATCAAGTCCTGTAGCACGTTCAGAATCCCTGTCTGTGAGGTCTGAAGATTTCAAACAAATCCACACACTATCGAAAAAACTGGTTAGCTTGTCAATGGAATTTGCACTAAAAGGACTAAAAGTAGCTTTCATTGTACCTTAAAGAAGCTTAAATCACTTCAGATCGTATTATCAACTCACGTAAACGGAAAGCTTTTTATACAGCTCATCAAGCTCTGTTCTATTTTGCATTTAATTGCCAGAACAGTGTTCATAAATTGTTGCAGGGCGCAAATAAATCAAATCAGTCGCTAATGACTGATGACTGTAATTAAACTCATCAGCGTCCAAATGTTTGGGTGTCGGTCTGCATAGCGGCTGATGTTGTTGCTCAGCGCCGTCGAAACAGCTGAACAGACTGGGGTGACTTTCTAGCTGGAGCGCTGCGTACAGTATGAGCACATGCTCGATGAGTGTCGCCTTTCCCTCCCACACCTCCCCGGGATTCTACAACTGCAGGGAAGCACCTGTTGCATATCTGATGTCATTCTAGCTGTTGAAATCAGAGGGAGGCATGCTGTAGCACCTATGGAATCAAATCCGCTTCCAAAGAAATATCGCGCACACGCACACAAACCTCCTTTAATGTGACACTAACTTCCAAAGGCTACAGTGTCACAATTCTGGCAATGAAGAATGGATGGCTGAAAGCTTTTGGCTCGGGTATCATCCAGAATATGTTGTAAAACGATATCTGCGTAGCGTAGTTGCAGACTTGTACACATTTAGAAAATCCACACACATTTTCTTTATAAATTCTTTTATGTCAATCAAGGAACAAGTGGTTTGTTTAATCACGAATAATCATTTATTTACATAAAAATAAATGCGGGTTAATTTTCTGACTAACCGCTTTATTGTTTCGGCGACTGTCCTTATGAAACAGTGTGTTCTTTGAAGGAAAAGGGGACGTCCCATGTGTGACTAACTGCTATGTAGCAGAAAACGGAGGTGTATAATCACCCCACTTTTACTTTCTCACAGTAATTATCTCCGTGTGCACGCAGACACGCTCGCACAGAAGCAGCCGAGACTTCCTCGGGGCTCGTATGATCTCAGAGTGCTTTTGCCCTTCTAGAGTGACATCTCTCACTTTTGTCCCCTCGATACTGACGCACAGTGATGTAACTCGAAAGTGTGAGAGCTGAAACCCGACTCTGAACACACACACACACACACTGAAAGAGTGAGCTAGCTTGACTGCTATGATGCAGGTAAAGCTTTTTATCTGTGTAATTCATTCTTCACGGGGAAGGAAATGCCCACATCTCCCCTCTCTGCCATATGTCTTCATGCTTATGGTTAGTCTTTACATCCTTCCCACCACTCTTTGTTCTTCGCCATTTGCTGTCACTGGACCCCTACCCTCCAGGCACCAACTCGGCTAGTCCTGCGATGAGGGAAATGAAGGTGGTAGTCGCGGAGGTGGTGAGGGTCTTTATTAAACAAACAGTGAAAGGCTTTGGAGGCCCCATTGAGGCCTGGAGCTGGAATGGGGACGCGACTGAAAGCGCTGCACTTCCTAATGAACTCGAGTGGCCCATAGAAGCAGGGCCTTTTCACAGAAGCCAAGGAGGACAAAGTGTCAAAACAAGCCCAGCCCCTCTTCGTTCAGAGGGGCTAAACGCCGCCTTTTGACTCCGTGGAGTGTGGGCATCTGAAGGGGAGGCCGTGAGGAGAAAGGAGGGGGAGGCAGAATGTACTTGTTAAAACAATGGCCTCTTAAATCAAGCACCCCTCCTTGCCTCTCTTCTTCTCCTTAGCTCCTCTGCTCCCGCCTCCCCAACCCCTCCTTGTATTGCCTTGGCTTCCAATTAGACCTACTCTTGCACAAGCAGTTGAAAGCCCCATATATCGCAGGGGCCTCAAAGGAGAGGCTTTGGAGTTGTGTCTCTGTAGCAGTGTTGCCTCTATGAAAGGTCTTAGTATTCGGAGGAGAGTCCTGTTTGGGCTCCTCAAAGCACTCAATCTGCCACTAGGGACTTGTGTACCATCATGTCCTCTCCGCTCGACGCGTCTACTTTCCCTTCTTCCTTCTTTCTGTGCCACTCCACCCCCTCCATTCCTCGTCTCTCCCTCTTCGTCCCACTCTCAGCCAAAACTCTTTCTTCTGTTTGTGACCCCTCCATTCCTCCTCCATGCTTGGCTGCCCGCGGGGCCGGGACGGGAGCCGTGCATGGCCGGGGCCCGGGCGCTCGCTGCCTCCCTCCCCTAAGTTGTTTAGCCATGGATGAAAAGCGGAGACAAATATGTCTGTGGTTCAAAGTCCATCCCGGCAATTACAGTGACTGATTAAAGAGTTGGCCTACACACAGCCAGCTATGTATAATACTACAGCTCCCACTCAGTGTTTCATAACAGCACCTTCAGAATAGAACTGAGCTTAGCAGTGCCTGATAAGGGCCCATGGCTGGCTGAGTCCTCTGTTTACGGTGCTATGATTTAGAGTCAGTGCTATAAAAGACCACAATTGTTTTATAGCCAGGGTTTATAATAAGTAGCAGACAGTGTTGTATTCTTGCGGGTTAAATTGACAACGGTGACAGTGAATTAAACTAACTGCAAAGAGCAAAGGGTTGCCGATGTCTCCCAAAATGACAGATTAGTAGGTATGGTACTTGTAGTATAATTACTGACAAAGACAGTCATTGAATCACCTTCAAAAATCAGCCAATGGGAGTTTAGCATTATTTGTGAGATTCTATACGATGAACAAATAACTGATTTGCCAAAGTAAGTGTTAGTGTCAGTATTTCTGCATCTTTATTTTCTTGTCAAACAACCTCATGGCACTGGAACACTGTTACAAACTAAATCTCTATTTATTTGTCATATTGTCCTCAGATGTCTGACTTAACCTTGGACTTCCCTGTCATCATCACATGCACAAATTGTCCTAAATGCAGGACTGTAATTACTTAAAGGGTCCATTTGGAATTCTTATGTAAACCCAAGGAATGTTTGCGAGAGTGAGACTTTTGAACTTGTGATCTCTTCAGTGAATTGCTGTATTTAAAGCAACTTCAAAAAGTATGAAACGGATTTGGCTGATGCTTGTTGGAAAGATAATCATTGGTTGCGGAATTGGTTGATTGGATTTTATGTTGATCTGAGTCTTGGATTTCTGCCGTTAAGATTAAATTTTTGTGGCACGACTGTATTACTTTGTTCAGCACTCAAGGAAATGTTTGTTGTGAAATAAAACCCTGAAAACAAAGTAAACAGAGGATCTACAATCTTCAGGTGCCCTCTACTTTTGAAAGTATTTGAAGCAATAAGATGTCAGCATATACTAAAAATGAGGACATCTAAAACAACGAGGAAAAAAAATGAAGAAAAAAGCAAAGAGAAAAGAAAGGTAAAGAGGATGGATAATGTGTGATACAGTGACTTTGCCTGAGGACTATGGTAGCCACTCCCAGGGCCGGAGTTAGTCTTTATGCCTTGAGGCAATACCTGGGGAGGATGACAACAACAAGACTCTTCACCAGAACCAGGGGTACCATCTGCCTGGCCTGAAGCAGGCCACAACAATGTTCCGCTCAGAGTTTGCACTAATTGGGTCAGCATGATTTTCCACTTTTTTTTTTTTTTGCTAGGTGGTTGATCTATGGGGCTTCTATTCTGAGAAGCGCCTACTTAAGTTATTTCATCGGCCATCAAGAGACAAATCCATCTATGTTGGGCAAAGTCCGTTGTCTCACATCGTCCTCATTTTCATTTAGCCCACATTTATTTTAGAGAGCTTGTTCCAAATCAGGCATGGCCCAAAAAGGTTCCCTCAAAGGCTTGTTTCACGTCTTTGTCAATTGTGTGTATAAATGGTCTTTAGGTGGGAGGCCTTGGGTTTTAGCGTCTAACCTCTATCATGAAAGATTGCACTGACACCACAAGCGATCCTTAATTCTTGTGGTGTCACTGCAATCTGGATTGCTGGGCCAGTTAGTTATGGGCGGGGTGATCTGTGGTTTTCTTATGCATTCGGTACATCAGTATATAAGTTTCAGACGTACGTTTTAGTTGGATTGTGACCAGAGTAGAATTCAAATTTCTCAAATTTACATGGAACATGTCAAATGTTGAACATTGGGAATGCACCAACAATTTTCCTATCATTTGCTTATCCTATTTCCAAATCTTTTTTCCCACTTGCTTAGACAAAGTAAAAACTCCTAAGCACCGCATCGGTGGCACTTCTGAGAGTATCCATTGCTCTTAAGTTATGAGGTGATTATGGACAGAGCGGGCAGGGATGTTTTTGTCCAGACGTGGAAGAGTGGTGCTGCTTATAGATCCTGTCCAGGTGTTAGCCTGGGAGCAAGAGGAAATGTGGAGTACAGTTAAATCAGGACCAGGCCTGGGCCCAGTGCTGTAGGCTGGAGCAACCTACAGGGCTATTGTAAGATAGGTCAGTGTCCAAACTGGATTCATTGTTAGTTTAACGTCTTCTTTCATTTTCATACAGTTCAAACTGAAATGATGTCCTAATGTGTAATGAGACATGTTGCAATCTGAGCATTTGACCTTATCTCACCAGAATATTTACTGTTATGTTGGTAATTGCCTGTTAGGATGGCCTAGAGTCTGTGGCCTTCTGTGTGGTTGACCGGCTGCTCTAAGGACAGTATACATTACTGCCATATGGAAATTGATTTACACCACAATGCGTGCTCTATACATATAACAACATTGGGACCACACTCACAAAGACGTCCTCACAATGTCAGACAGTGGCCTCTCTGACTGCCTGTCTTCCTGCAGGCTGCTTTAGATGCTCGACTGATCGCCATAACCTTGGCAGCTGGAAGGAAGGCAAGGCAGGGACACACTTTAGAGGCACGTTCATAAAGCACAGTTGCTTCTGAAATAGCTCATTAAAAAAGGTTGCTGTGTGGGGGCTCACTTAAGAGAGCACCAGATAAGGCTCAAGGCCTTTACTCTTCCTCTTACTCTCCCAATACTTGCATTAACTTTATGCCTACATAGGCTCGTTCGGCTTTTTCAACCAGTTTTTCTTACACCCTGATCTGCTTGACATGAAGCTAGTCGGAGCCCAGTTGACTGGAGCTGTAGAAGACTTTCAGATTGAGAGATGACCTGTACTCTTCAAGCAGTCAAGGAAAGGTCACGACTTGTGGCTTCAGGATATCAGAGGTGTCTCCGTCCTATACTTCCATAGTCATTCATAGCAAATCCTTAACAGGTGCTGCGGCTTAAAAACGAGTCCCTTTCATGCTCCACACATTTCCCCCTTTTGTGTGTGTGTCTTTTTATGTTGTGGGTGTGTATACGTATGCGAGACAGGTGCCAGGGTGCAGTCAAGTTGCCCGGCAGTTGCAGCAGCGGGCTGAAATAAAAAGGTTCAGCTGGCGCCTGGTGCCCATCGTGCTCTACTCAGATATGTGCCTCTGGCAATGTGCCACAAACACACACACACACACACACACACACCACTCAGATAACCCTGTTGATTGTAACTAACACACACATGTACTCACAGTCTCAGACACACACACACACATTTCCCCTGGTGAATTTTCCTTCCTTTCTTTTGCTGCAGCTGAAGCTGGCACCCCTGGCACTGCTGTCACCCCTGTCGCCCCTGGGGGTTAAGGTAGACACTGTCATCAAGCTGAGTGGTGCCAGCCCGTTTTATAATTGGATTTAGTGTTGGCACTCTTCCTTTCCCCCTCAGCCGGATAGAATTGATTTATGAGGGAGGCCTGGGAGACTCTATGTGACTGAGTCCAACAGGCATTGCAGTGCTCTAACGCCTTTGTTCTGCTGTTAGCTTCCCCTCTGTCACCATGGTCAGTGTTGCTGTAATTATGTGGAAATACACTTACTACTTACGTAGATCAGTGTGCATGATATTTATTTTATTACTTATCCTTATCTAAGAAGCTCATTAAAAGTCAGGCAAGTAGGTCTGCCAGCACAGTTTTTATCTCTTTGTATGTCAGCTGTGTGTTGGTCTGATCACTACTAATTATCAAACCCCCATATCAAATCAAAATCTGAATCTTAAATCCCAGATGAAAATCGATATCACTTATTTCTAGCTATATAAGAAAAAAATTTTTAAGATTTGAAAAGATTTTCTATATTGCATCTTTAACTAAACTGCTACCTAAATGCATTTACTGTAACTCAATAGTTACGCTCTTCTAGTAAAAAAAAAGAGGCGAAACCTTATTGACGAGACTTTGACCTAACACTTTAGACAATTTGGAACCACATTTAAAATGGAACCAGCTATCGGAACCAAACCCTTGTCACAATTTCATGATCTATTTGAGGACTAGTCTCCACTCAGACACATGGCACTCTCTGACTGTAACTCCCCCCTGCCATCCACCACTCAGTCTCAGGTGTAGGGTGTCAACACCCTGCCTCCTCCTCCTCCTCCTCCTCCTCCTCCTTCTCCTTCTCCTGCCTTGGGGGTTTTGGGTGAATGCTATTCTTGGTGGAGTGTGCTTCCTCATTACCGTACACTCTCTCCCTTCCTCATGATAGCCTCCCCCCCACCAACCACCACCGCGCATCAAGTGACCTGTTGCCCTTCATCGGAGGACACAGAGGTTATGTACCTCCAGGACGCACAAACACCTGTCTGACCGCATAAGGAGCAGCCCTGGAATGCAAACAAATTCTTCCCTTACCCTTGAACTGCTTCTGACCTCGGTATGTGTTCAGGAAGGGAGAGATGGTCGGGATAATGGGCCGATCCTGTACCTGTCACCCACTTTCTTAAGCCTAAACTGTAGAGAAACTGGAGAATGAAATGTCCTTCGTCTAGTCAGAGTAGGATTGAGTCAGTTCTTCAATATCCGTTTGCTTCACAGCTGTTAGTCCAGAACAAAAATACGTAGTATAAAAGGTGTGGTCAGATAGTAGGAATTTGGGAGAGTGTTTACAGCATTAGGAAATAGAGCTGTGGCTTTTTAGGTGACTCGTTCGTGATATGCATGCAAAATATCCTGGACAGGTCTTATGATATTCAAAATAACTCAAAATATGCATATAAACACAAAAAGTTTTTGTTTTGTCCTTCCGAGAGAACCAAGGCTGTGGACACCTCACATAAACACCCCCTTAAAATAAAAGCTGCTGACATGCACATAGGTTGCATTTTTTCAGTCACGTAATTAGTTTTTGTGTTCACGGCCCACAAGGATGTAATACCCGAAAAAGAAAACAGAAGCATTCCCAGCAGCTCGCCACATGACAACATGCTCATAAACTGTAGATTTCCCATTTGCTTAATTAGGGATGTCAGCCTTGAACAGAATGTTGCGCTGCCGCCACTGTCGGGTCTAATGATGGGAGGAAGCTTTGAGATAAAACTAAGACAATGTCCAGGGAACATCAAGTGCTGACCTCGTGCTCCTGATCAGTCAGACGTCTCAGGGCTCGCTGTTCTGCAACAGAGCCACCATTGAGTGCAGCGACAGACTGCCTAATACAGATGCAACACATGATGCACTTCTGAACCTTCCCAATTTGTTCAGATCCACTTGAAACGTGTGCCATCGCATAAACAGCATACACTCAGACATTTGTCTGTAAGACTATAAAAAAGCTTCTGTATTATCTCAAAGAAATTACTTGTGGTAAAGGGCCTAAACTTTACTTAAGCCAATCTGATGCATTTTGTCTCCTTGTTTGTTGTTGGGAAGGGTTAAAGGAACTATCCACCCCTTGATACACTGCCATGATTATGTAACAAACAGTCAATTCCTTCTGCTTCAAAAACCTTTTATAATTTATGCCTTTGCGTACCCATTTATCTCCTTTCAGTTTGCCACATGTGCTACTTAATTTTTTCAATTTCCATAAAGCCCTTTTGAAAACTCCCAGAGAAAGTGCCTGAGCATGCCATGTTCTTAGAGAGGACAATGAATGTTGTGGTTGTAATGATAGCATAGTAAGAGCAAGACGCGCCTTTTTTCTAGCTGAGAACAACTCAGGATCCCACCCTGTTTTCAAAGAAAGATTTAACTTTATTGATCCCCGGGTGGAGGAATTTGGACATGTCTTGTTGTGCTGTGGTGTGATCTGTTTAGATGTTGCTAGAAAAGCCTAAATAAGAGTAAAAGCAATGTGACCAAGAAGAAAGACTGGTGGTCACGGTTCCTTTCTGAAGAACTTCAACTATGTTTCTTTAAGGAATAAAGCCAAGTTAATGGAGCAAAACTTTTTAATTGGCGATAAACTGCAGTTTTTCAGCCCCATCACTCAGATCAGCACTTCTTTACTTTGCTCACTGCTTTTGTGCTTTAAAGGCCCCATTTTGACCCTTTAAGCTGTTTATTTTTCAGAATATGGGCTGAAATCAAACCACTTTCCAGAATGGCTCCGTGGGTCAGTACGAACAAAGACTAGTGGCAAGTGTTGAGCGGGCTTAATTTCACATAAAAGCACCTACGGCACCAGATATGCTTTACACTCTGTATTGAAATTGCTTTATTTTCCTTTCTATGGACGCCTCTCGTTAAAAGCAACAACTCAGGATCTCTGTGCCAACGCTGAGTCATGGACGACTTAATGGTGTTGTGCCCTGTTTACTGTGTTTACAATGTCCTTGCAGATATTTCCATTCCTCTGGGGGAGAGAGGCACTTCTTATCTGCAAAGCAATGGCACTAGAAAGGGAGAGAGAGAGAGATTGAGAGACGGAGAAATGCAGGCTGGAGGAGGCGAGGGGGAGAACATCAAAAGGAAGAGATGCTAAATATACTCATCCCTTTTTTGGCTCGACATGTGCATCTATATCGCACTGTGTGGGCTTCACGAGAGGAAGCTGAGCCATCAACGTGTGAAGTGATTCACTCTGCTGAGAGGTTCTTGGCAAATAAACGTTTCCACCGAAAGATGCCTTTTGACATAAGAATTGATTTCTGATTCCCTGTTGGGTCCATGATGTGTAATGTTTCCATTCTTTCGCTCACACTGAAAGGTAAAGTAGGGATATTGAAAAGCATGTTTCAAACATAAGCAACGGAACTGGTGAGTGGTAGCCACTGTGTAGGGATAATGGACCTGTAACCCAATAACTGATGATTAAAATGTAAGGTGAAGGAAGGGTAAGAGTAATTCTGCTTCACCCATGAATCTAAACACTCATTCATTTACTCCGTTTCCTTTTGCCTGACTCCCATCCAGGCACTTCATTACCTCCTTATCCATCACATGCGCCCATTTCTGTATTACACTGTTGACTTTGCCAAAGACTAATCTGAACTATTGCCAAACAACAATCCTTTGTGTATAACCCTTGCAATGACACTGGGGCAGTGTCACTGATAGAGTAGGAAGAATGTTATCTGCCATGCGGGACTTTGGTTTGCGACTCAGATTTAAGAAGTAGTTGGCACTGCAAAGGAAGAAGAGGTTTGCCAGACTATCCCTTTCTCAGTCGAGTCTGGCTGTCTGGTCCTTGATATAACCTTGACTGTTCTGGAAATTGCAGCACAGACGGACGTCAAGTTCTAGACCTCGCAAAATGTCATGCCCAGACAAGAGCCTGTGTCTCCAGTCTGCCCTTACCTCATGGCCCCTGAGGCTGGATGCCGAGCTAAGGAACTGTGAAGGCTGATAGCTGAGATGCATCGAGGGGAGGGGAGGGAAACGTTCTGCTGATGGTAGCTGAGCGTCGAGACCTTGATGGTCATCCAACTTGTTCCGCATTTTGTATTTGTTTAGATTTGGATATCAGGCCTCTCACATGCTCAACCCATCCAATTTGGCTCAGTTTTTAACTTGTTAGAAACCCTAAGTGTGCCCTGAGAAGTTTCTTCCTTTGTTGTTTGTGAGCAGCCAGCTGTTTATAGACTTCCTTGCCTTTGCCTGTAGTCCTGTCAGAGGCCTGTGTTTCCCCCTCTGTGAAGGCTCTGTGTTGCTGGCTGTGGAGCTCTCAGATCTTTAGAGGTTGACCTCTCCAAAACACTGGGCTGGACTCGGACACAGCTATGGCCATTGTGCTGGTAGTTAATGATTCTGCCCCTCCATTTTCACCCTCGGTCTCCTTCAGTTCCGCTGCCTCCTTTATAGAGTCAGGAAATGGCTGCCCCAAATGGACGTAACTTCCAGGTCAGTGGATGTTGGGTGAGGGGTCACGGTTGGGTTGAGGCACCCATAAATTCAGTGACTGAGCAACTTTTTGTGCTGCTTGATGACTTTGGAAAGCTTTCATGGTCAGATCGCACAAAAACACATACACAGATGTGCATGGCACGCGCATGAAAATGTATGAACATGGGTTTCTTAGTATTCATGGCCAAGAGAAGACATACATCCCAATTTTTCACTCCTGTTTTGGATTTTTTTTTCGTGATTGTCTCTCCTCCACTATCCTCTGCTCTCCTCCCCGTTCTAGCCTTTCACCCACTCACTTCTTTCTACAGTTTCTCTCCTTCTATTCGTCTCATTGCTAAGCAACAATGACATCCGTGACAGATCTGCGCTTTGGCTCACACAGTGTCACATCTGACTTTAGCCAACCCCCTCCTATATAAACACACTTACACACACATACTATACAACCAAGTACCCTGCTGGTTTGCAGTTGATGATGTACCCCTTCCCTCCCCCCACAAAACGGCTCCCTGGTCAGCACCCCCACACTAAGGTGACAGGAGTGAAGCGTCCAGCTGGACGGAACTGTTGTGTTCCTCTCCTGAGGGCTTTGATCTTTTGCCCTTCATCCCCCAAATCAGTGCCTGCCCTGCCAGCCTGGAGAGGGGGCTGGATCGCTTCTTGATTTAGTACTGTGTCCCTTGCCCATGGGGACAGAGGCCCAAAGAGGCCTAAGAGTCGGAGAGATATGATGCATACTTGTGCAGGGCTTTGCGACAGCTGGGACAAGGTGGAGGCCCCTTTCTCTAGATCCGAGGCCGCCCCCCTGTGCCCCACCGGCCTGCCTCCCTGCCTCAACTTCCCCCTAGCCAGCACTCTCTCTTGGCTCCTCTTAGCTCCGCAGCACAGACTCATTGTCTCTAAGCCCCCTCTCATCTCAGGGGAGCAGAGGGAGAAGGCTGAGGCTCCCCCTCTCTCCCCTCCCTTGGTACCCCCTGATCCCGGCCCCATTTTTTAAGGCTTTAAGACTGACCTGTCAGCCGCTCTCTCTTCCCCAGAGTCAATGCGGCCCGGCCCCCTTAAAGACCCATCCGCATCGGCCTTCTGTTTGAACAGGCCCCACCAAAAGACCCCTTGTGCTCCCCTTTGTGTGCACATAAATAAGATCAGAGTTAAAGTCCCTGTGCTCTTGTGTCCAGAGACGGGCCCTGTGGGGCAGGAGGACTAATGCCGCTTGGCAGCCCCATTGATCCCAAAGCTCCTCCCAGGACGTTGACCAGCTCTGCAAATGCCCTGATGCCTAGCCCGCTATAGAACTTACAGATGCATACAATTGTAGCAGGTAGCACAAACACATACTCACTAAGATTGGGTGATTTGACAAACAACAGAATTCTGTCATGTAGATTGCTCTGGAAAATGTGATTGTCCTATGGCATTATTTATTTTCAGTTCATTGTTTTAGATACCCGTCTTGGCATTCCTCTTTAGATGCTAAGGAAAAACCTTGTTTTCACTAAATATTGCATGCACCCAGTTTGAAGACTTTAACCACATAACCGACCCAAACATATTACAGTACATTATACCTCACATCAGCTTTGCATGGATTACAACAGGGATGCTGTTTGATGTTGTTCCGACACTACTTTTAACTAAAGCCCGGTCAGACTATCCAGCCCCGTTCATCCCTGCAGCCTCGGCCTCATCCAGGAAGCTGTCTTTGCAGTCTAAATCAGCCCAGATTTATAGCAGGGCTTGGCTGGAGTGGAGCTCTGCTTAAACAATCGTCTGTCTTGTAACTTAAGAGGCAAATAAAAAAAAAGTGATGCTCCCTCTCCTGGCGTCAGGATGGGATGTCCTAGAGCCGTAGGGCCACCACATGTCTGTACAGTGAGGTAAAAAAAACATTGCCAGTCCTATAAAACTCTCTTTTCTCTTGGACGACAGACTGAAGAACAAGGAAGGAATAAGTGAGCGAGGGTCACAGAGGAGGAACGTGAACACTGAAGAGAATAACAAATAGGCAGAGGTTGAAAGTCTAGTTGATGTAGAGAGGAGAGGAAGGCCGGACAAGCCAAGTAAAAGTGGATTGGGTGAGGGGGAGCTGATCTTTACATAACATCACCTCCTGCTCAGTTAACTGTGCTTAAATATGAGGATGGATATTTCAGTGGGGACTGGATGTATACATATATGATAAGTTCTTCTTTAGACTTCACATTGATGATGATTGAGTGACATAAATTTGTTTTTTCTTTTCAACCATCGTGGCTGCCAGGAGTATTTTCTGGAACTTTTCTGAACAAAGAAAGAAAATACTTCAGAATACTCGCTAGTTAAAAAAACAACCCATCTCTGGATTGGCAGTCTGGGATCAAGCTCAGAAAACAAGGAATTTTTATGTACATGTATATGTCGACAGTTGTCCAGCAGGATGTCAGGAGATATCGTATGTCCTAGGGTGGGAGACTGTTTTCTCTGTGTCCAAATCCCTTTGTCATGATGATTACATGGATGTCCATGCGTCTGGAGCCACCAGCCCACCTGTTCCCATTCCTTCATCATTACAAATGGACAGGGAACCTGGGGTGGGGTGGACGGGGACAATGTCATTACTGTACTGTCTTGCAGCCTTGTGTAGTTTAAACAGTAAAGCATTTGGGGTTTATCAACAGACGTCAAGAAAAACGATGGGCAAATATAATTCAATAACAATAATACATTTATTTATGAATCATATTATATAGCACAGGAGATGGGTTAAGACTAGTCTTCAGGGAGTTACAGGTCTAAAAGGAGAGGATGCCTGGATGCCTTCTAAAGGTAAGCTCAAAAAGATTGTGTCCTCCACTCACGTTTATAGACAATGGTTTTTATAACTGTTCTTAATGGTCACATTTGATGGTGGAGAAAATCCCACAAGACACAATGATTACCAGCTAATTTTGCATATGATTTCCCCCTCCTGATTCATTGGGTTGCGCTCCAAGGAAATCTCAAATGTGTTGGTGTGAAAAACTTTCTCAACACACATCTGGCCAATCACTGCATAATGGTTGTCAGACGGTTCCAGATATTTGCAAAAATGGTTTGACGCATTGTGGGATGTGGTTTCAAATGCTGGCAAGTCTTTCATTTGATGCCTCAAGAGACTCACGGTGCCAAGTGAAGGACCTTCTAAGACCTTCATAGACATGTGTCTTTTCAATAGTTCTTTTACATAATAAACTTGAAAACTCTATATTTAGAGGCTACTTGCGAGCGGAAAGTCGGCAGGATTCGGCTTTTGTTTTTTGGTGGGGCTCGGAGAGATGTTTGGGTCTGTGAGTCTTTATAGAGGAAAACGGCTTTCATCCTGACAGAGTGCCTTTAAAGAAGAGTCGGTCTTTTTCAGTATATGTGTGCGAGGAGGAGGCCTTTTAAAAGTGCTTTTTAATGAGTGTGAATAGAGTCATCGCCAGTTGGGTTTTATGTGAGACTACAGCATCTTTCATCTGTGCCTCTAATCAATCACTTAACCCCTTTCCCCTTCTGCCATGTTTTTCTACCTCCATCTCATTTCAGTTCCCTCCCGTACCTCGTTATGAAGTGAAGGGAGGAGAGTGGAGGTGGTGGCGATGAGAGGAGAAGGAAAGAACGAGGCAGAGTGATATACAGAGAGATTAGAGATGACTCAAACATGTTTAACTGTGCAGGGCTGCCTTGGGGCCTTTGTTTGGAACCCAAATGTGGGACCTGCTCAGGGTTGCAGGGAATTGTGGGAAAGTTCATGTAACCAGTTAAATACAAAATGTATACAAAGGATGTCTCCTGAAATGCTACAATGGTTGCACTGAAGATGAGCCGTTCCCTTCTATGTAAGCCTTGATGTAGGTTCAGGCTGTGGATAATGCACTGTGTTGCTAGTTTCGTATTGCTATTGCCTTTAGAAACTGCCTATAATGGTGACACAGAACGGATTATAACTGGCCAAGAACCCAAGAGCAGTACACTTAAAGTACAGCTCGTGTACACAGTACATCCTAAAAAGTTTAATTTTGAGTTAACAGACTAGTGTCCTTTTCTTTACACTGTGCAGCACACATATCACGTTTCGCCAGTTCAATTAAGTGAACAAATGTGAATACCAGCAAGGCTGCAAGTTCACCAAGAATTCATAGTTGCTTGACAGCAGTCCCCACCGAATGATGATGCATTGTGGCAAAAGTTTAACAACCTTTCTGTGATGAACACAGTGTTCTCACGCAATGAATGATGAGGCTACATCTTTTAGACGCAGTGCCGATATCTTCTGATCGCTCTTGATGCAGGTGTATATGCAGGTGCACCGGTGGCGGGGTGACACGGGTGTTGTTGGTTTGGTCGCTGTTCACTGCTCCGTGTTGGCCTGCAAAGCTGGAATGCCGAGACAGGAGGAGGAGGAGGAGGAGGAGGATGGGACTATCATGGGGGATGGGAGTTTGGTTAGTGATCTCTCCCACTTGGTCTATATCTCTCTCACACACTCCTGCACACAAACATGCACACCCTCAGTGAGTGGCCGTGCGGTTAACTCTAGCTCAAGTTCATTGTGGCTGAGTTCCGGGAGGCGGCGGTGTTGTGGGGTGGGGGGCAAGGAGGAGCAGTAATTAAAGAGCTTTGGTAGAGGGGCCCCTGCGCTCTGTTAGATGCATTTCATCCCCCTCGCCCCTCCCCATAATCCCCACAGGAATAAACAAATTGGGCTTTTGAGCCTGCAAGCTGGGCCTGGGGGCTCCTGTAATGGGATAGACATGAGGTGTGTGTGTGCGCGTGTATGTCGGACAGAGAGAGATTGTATGTATGAATGCGAGATATGAGAGAGAGAACATGTGTTTCTCGATCACTTGTGTGTGTGTGTGTGTGTGTGTGTGTTGATGTGTTTCACCACAAGTGGTGTAAGTGGTTAATTGCTCCCAGCTCAGTGGGAAGACGTGTGCAGACGGACAAAGAGGCATCGGCTTCATTTACTTAATCCACGGGTTTGGTGTCTGAACCAGATTATACCGGGATACCTCTTAAACACCTGAGCACCCTGTGCGTGTATGTTAATGAGCACAGAGTGGACTATGGTGCTTGTGCACCCCTAGTCAAAATAGACTCTCTGTTGCCTGTTTTGGCCACTGGTACCTTATAAACTTGATGTTTCCACATTATCCTGTCTCTTTGGACTCCATTGCAGAGATGCTGATTCATTCCCAGATCTCATTAACTTAGCAGAGCTTAGTCCTTTTTTTTTTTTTTTTTTTTTTGTCTTTATTTCTTCCTCCATCAATCTAAACTGCCGTCCCTCCTCGCTGCAACTCTTTGATTTTACTTTCACAGTTTGATGTATGCGCTCCCGTCCCGGATCCTCAGCTGCTGCTAATCCAAATCTCATTGCGGCAACGCCGTACACCTCCAAACATCCTAATCGGATCAGAAGCGCGGGAGCATGATGTCAAGCGGGCAAATGAAATGAAGGAGGGAGAGTGTAAATCTAAATCCTCATCTTAAAGCTGAAATGTGCCGCACATCATCACACTTCCGTCTGCCTTGTACTTAATGAGAGCAACCAACACAACAGTTTTGTTGAGCTAATGAGAGCTGTGCGAGTGTCGGTCTGTTTTGCTGTCGGGATCTAGATGACCACAGCTGATCAGCTCTGAAGTGTGTGGTTTTTTTTTTTTTGGAGGGGGAAAAGGAGATTAAATGAATTCAGCCCCTCTCCTCTTAATGAGACTCAAGCACATCTCATTTCACTGGCTGCTGCACTTTAAAAAGAAGTCCCCCCTCCTTTTTTTTTTTTCTTCAGTTCCTCAACCTCCAGTCTTTTAGGCAACTTGAGAGGGTTCTGCCATGCAAAGCAGACAATGATTTACTAAAACGTCCTTTAATCATTACACGTGTTATTTCCCTGGCTTGTCTGGAGGTTGGTATCATCGTTTTAAACAAAAGCAGCTCTGTGTGTCGTGGGGTCGTTGGCGGCGGAGAGAGGAGCAGAGTCGAGACGTTTCGGCTCGTCTGCCTGCAGGTCTGATGAAGATCTGCAGGTTGTTCATTAGACGCCACCCCGGGTCTCAGCCGTTTTGTTTTCAAACGGATTGTAGAGGCGCAGATGTTTTTCTGTCACAGAGAAAATTGGAGAAAAGAAAGTGCGAGAGATGCCAAAAAGGGGGTGAGAAAAAAGAAAAAAGAAAAATAAGAAAAACAGTGTTGAAGCTGGCATCCTGCTAAAGCCTGTTCCTCTCTGCCTGAAAGACGCCTTTACTAGAATATCTCCGAAAAACCTCACTGGGGAGGAAGTGGCATCAGCTTTGAAAGAAAGAAAGAAAGAAGGAAAGAAAGAAAGTCAGTTTGTTTACATCCCCATCCTCCACTACTCCCCTTCATCACCATCTTCCTCCTTCTCTGTTTAGCTCCTCCAGATGTGGTTACAGTGAATACATGATGCCTGCTTTCACTACACACATCTAATCTTCTTGCTTATCATGTAGTAATGAAAGGATCCTTTTCGTATCCCGTGCACCCCCCCCTCATAAAAAAAAAAAAATCCCCAGCTTCATTCACTTCTTCTACTAATACAAAAAAGCAGAAAAACTGGGCTGTGGGGATGGGGAGGTCGCGGGCTGACAGAATGGAAGGAGAACAAGGAGAGGAACGCTGCGTTTCTGCTCTGATCCGTCTCTAATCAAAGTCTAGAATATTCCATCAGTGGCGTTGTGTTTCTCCGTTGCTGCCAATGTTCCTCCTCCGCATTCCTCTCTTCCAAATCACAGTGGTTTGTAACTCTCTCTGCACTTATCGTCTTATTTATTTTTTTCTTAGTTTAGTTTTTTTCCCTTTAATTTTATCTCCACGCTGGGATACATCTGTTTCTTGTGAAGGTAAAGATCTTCAGAGGCTGCAGAAACACAACACAGCGATCTGTGACAGCTATCAGGAGGATGGGGGGGGGGGGGTGGAAAGCGTGAAACAGAAAACTCAGAATAGTAAATTATCTTTCACTCTTTTCATGCCTTCCTTGTTGCTTTTTATATCGAATCCACTCTCTAGTTTTTGCGATTAATCATGGACATCTTGTGGTGGCAGCCCTGCGATAGACTGCCGACCTGTCCAGGGTGTACCCCACCTCTAGCCCGATGACAGCTTGGATAGGCTCCAGCCCCCCTGCGACTCTTCACAGGACAAGCGGTTACCGAAGATGAAGATGAATGAACCTTGTGATGGCTATTTTTTTTTTTTTTACTTAAAGTTTTGTAAAAACATAGATGTAAGACCGAATGAAAAACCGACTTGCTGGCTGATGCTGCTTTGAGAAATGTAGCCTTGAGGTTTTGATATTGTTGATTCAGATCCTGGTAAAAGGAGAGCGAACTGGAAAAAATGTAATGTAAATGTGGGCTGCCTTGCCGCAGTTTCCATTTTGCCGCAGTTTTGGAGGATTCAGTGATATCTCATGATCTCTATCGGCAAATGGAGCATGGCCAGTTTTTATAACGTCTCTGTTTCTGAGTTTTATTCCAGGAGTGTCACGTTGAAAACCCTCTGGCTTTTACTTACTTTGGCGTTCATTTAGTGTTTTCATTAATTTAAGGTTTTGTCAAGACATTGGCACCATCATTCTCGCTTTCACACAAAACCACGTCGTTGATTTATGCGGCGATGGGAGCAGTGCAGGAGTCATGTCTAAACCTTTCAAAGTGGTTACCACACAAAGCAAGGCAATGATTTACTAAAATATCCTTTAATCATTACCGGTTTTTATTCATTTGGCGCGTCTGGAGGTCATTCCCATTGTCTGCAGAGAGTGGAGGAATCTCAAGTTGTCAGGCTGCAGGTCTGATGAGGATCAGCAGATGTTTCGCAGACTGTCGGAAATATTTTTAGTTCACAATTGCTTCACGGCTACAAAAGCTGACAGAAAGGCAACAGAAAATGTGTGAATAAACCTTATATAAGTTGGATTCTTGATAGTTACACAGTGACTATTTATAACTCCCGATCTCTTATCTGTGTAATTGCGACTTTTCCAAGAAGCTTGCAGCCCTACGCACTGCATTATCCAACAATAACAGGTGATTATTGCAGTCTCACTTATCGAATGATTATCGCGCCATTTTCACCTCACCGACGGCAACAAGGATGGTTTGTCTGGGAGTGTTTTCCTCGGTTGTTGGCCGTCAACCTACAGGCATCTAAGCCGACGGGCAGGCCCGAGCAGGCCCAGCGCTAATCTCAGACCTCAGGCAGCACCTCTTCTGTTTTCTTTCAGTCGGGTTCGTATCAGTTTGCCCGCATAGTGTGTGCATGAGTGTGTCAAAATGGCCCAGACAGGTCTATTCTTTTAATCAAGACTAGCTGAAAACAGGCAGGAGTGATCTTAACATCACACTCGCAAGGGGGGGAGGAGAGCCGTCAGTCACTTCCAACGGATGTCGGCCAACAAAGACCGAGCAGTAGTAGTAGAAGAAGAAGAAGAAAGAAAGAGGGAGGGAGGAAAATGAGGAATCAAAGGAAGCATCAGCGGCAGAAAGCGAAAGAAAGCGGGAGATGTAGGGCAATAAAGTGGAGGTGCGGCAAGGACGGAGCAGAACAGATAATTGAGACGTGTGCGCATGTAACAGTAGAGCCGTTCACTCCATCCTAACTGTAAAATATTACATCGCCGCTCCATTTGCCCGAAGGCAGATGGTCTCCGAGGCACTGTTTATGGCCGTCCTGAATCAAATTGATCTGAATGAAAGATGCGACGACTGCGAGACGGACACGTCGCGCTCACAATGTTGATGCATCATTGAGAATTAGACGTTAACAAATGACCTTCATCTTCTCATCTGAAGACGTCATGCAGCTGCCGCTCAAGGGAAATATATTTTGCCCGGTGTCATAATGGCGGAACTCGGCGGGGAATATTTTTTGCAATTAGTTTCATTTGATCAGGAAAGATTTGTGCTTATTGCAAACGATTTGCCGTACAGAAATACCAAATATGTAATTCGGGTTATTCAGAAAGCGTGTCGCCAATAGGCTGTTTGTCCATCAGAGAACAGCGATCAAAAAGAAACGCATTTCTATAATTTTAATTCCCAATTATTGACATTTACCTGGGCTCTACATCCACCTATAAAAACTATACGTAACAGTTACCTCATTACACATTTGGTGTTATTTTCAGATTTCTTTGGTCTCCCAGTAGTCCTGTTTTTAGTGATGTCTCCATTCCAAAATCTCTTCCCTGTAATCATCCTCTCTCTCATTATTCTGATGGCTTGATCTGTTCATTGAAGCCGCCGTGTCAAGCTGATGCGGGGGGGGGAGGGGCTGCGCCAAGATTGATGTCTTCATATTGTGAAATGCCTTGGGCCAAATTAACATTGATTGAGTTACAACCATATTTTCCTTTTTATGGGAGTCCAACAAAAGGGATGGCTCTCGCGACCGCGCGCTCTTGATTGTTTCGGCTTTATTGTTGATCAAGGTGGGGAGCTTAACTCGAAGAATGGGATTATGTTGTGATTTGATGATTGCACCGTCTACACTTCAGGCTTCCGCCACCTCCTCCTCCTCCTCACGGCTGTTGATGATCCGTACACATTTGTGATAATGCTGAAGTGTAATCATTCTCCAGCCAGAAGGGATACGTAACTGCGTCTTCAGTTCGACCTGATGTGGAGGCTACGACACGTTAAGCACCGCGGACTGACACGGCGAATCTTCATGCCGACTGTTTAAGCCGGAGGTTTTTTAGGGCAGCAGATTGGCCTGCTGTCATTTCTGCTTGCAGACATGTGAGAAGCTTTCTGTCATATTTAACTTCCCTCCTGCAGTCAACCTGAGTGGTGCTGTAGCTCTTGCAAAAAGAGCTAGGATGGACGCTCAAGGGCCGTTCTTGTTTCAGAGCAACTTGCGCATTTTTGGTTTAGTTTGCATTAACACATTTATGTCCAGGTTTTAGATGCCATATGAACTCTCCCCTTTTTTTTTTTTTTTTTTTTTGACATCCTATCGGAGATAGCGGATCATTTTCATTTCATTTCATTTCATTTATTTGGCACATAAAATACAATAAAAGTACAACAACAATACAAAATACATTAACAATACGTAATTGAAGAAGGTAAGAGCATAAAGGCATGCCAGGGAAACCCCAAAAACCCTCAAGGGGCTTGTATAGGAGGGTTCCCCAAAAGAACATTTAAATTTTAATTAAAGAAAAGCAATCAAACATAGAACAGACGACAAAACAATAACTAACAGGCATGTTTCATGTGCACCGTAGCATCGAAACCAGTTAGAGACGGTCCATAATTACCCTACGTGAAGCTGTACCCATCATCCCATTAAAATGAGTTGGAGAGCCGCAAATTTATTGAGCAATTGTCTCAAGAGGGGTTTCTCTTTTTGTCACCTTATCATCGAACACCAGTTATCAGATGTTTCAAAGCCTTTAAGTAGCATGATTTAATGTGGGTATGCCAGTATATGCAGTGAGGAGCTAAAATTCAACTTCACAGTAAACACATCTGGCACCAGAACTGCATTCGTTTTTGATAATGGCACAGATTATGTCCAAAAGAACAGAGGGATGGGCTTTTGTACGGGCACTGCTTTGAATTGAACTGCCTAGCTCCCTGGTCCACAGATCTACGTTATTCTGAATTCAGAATGAAGGCTTGAGTCAATGATTGGCTAAAGGAGTTTCTCTTTCTCTATTTGTCAGACCTCTGTGAAGATATGCAAGACCCCGACATCTTTCTCGTTTACTCAAATGATCAATCAGCGGGACAAGGTTCTGACTCTGCGGACGCCTCTTAATTTCCGACAGCGCTACGCGTCTCTGGCGCTGCCCTTTCTGTGCCTTTTCCTTTTGTCTCCTTCCTCAAACAGACAATTGGTTTGTATCGATTTCCTGTGCATCATTCCCGAGATGACTCATCCCCTTGTTCTGGGAGTCTGGCTCGCCGAGGAAATGCTTTCGTCAGGTTTCTCGCTCCGCTTTCGGTGATGCTCGTCAAGGTGGAAGGTCCCGTCTGGGCCTCGAGGCTCAGAATAGTTCCTCGTGATAGCGGGAAAGATTTATAGAGTATTCTTTCTTTAAAAGGAGTAACAACATCTTTAGTGGGGCCGAGGCTGGCAAGAGGTGAGCTGTAGCGCCCCTGAGGAGAATTTGGCCCTCCTTGACTGTTTTGTAAGCGTTTGACAGGTGAAATAGTGTGGGAACTGCAGGGAGTGTTACTTTAAAACGCTTTTTGTTGCGCTTGTCGGGGATGTGGAGGTGCCTGGAGAATGCTCAATAGCTCTGTAGGAGCCGCTGGTGAATGGGTTGAGTGCTGGGGAGAAAATGGCTCCCCGCAAGAGTTGTGTAGATTGTTGCTGAGGCTCTTTCTGTGGGGAAACTGTCTCTTTCCCCCAACTGCTGACTCCCACAGAGGAGTATAGAAACATTTTTTTTTTTTTGATTGATCAAACTGGCAAGTAGTTTGCCTGTTTCTCAGCCTGAACCAGTTGGAGGGTCGCCATATGAACTGATGAGCCACATGTTTTGCCGAAGCCCTGCTTGCTCTCTAACATCCTCTGCCTGGGGAAGAAGACATGCTATGGAGTTTAGTGTAATGGCACAAAGCTGTCTTACTGTCCGCACTCATTTTCATTGTTTTCACTGTTGTCTCCCATGTGTTGTGGAAATCTCACATGGGGCACACTAAATCAGAATCGGTTGTAATTTCATCCCTGACAAATGTGCCGTTAATCAAACCAATAATTGCTTTTGTTCCATCTGCTCTCTGAGTTTGCTCCAAGCCCTTTCAGGCAGGAAACATCCAGCAGGGAAAGATGGTTGGGTCGAGGCGTGGTGACGGAGGGTGAGTCACCCATGTTTTGATGACTGGGGCAATAGGGGGGTCAAATGGGGTCCTGAGAACTCTGAAATGTGTGGGGCTATTCCCGCTGGTGTTTGTCTTGGTGTTATCAAAGAGAAATTTGAGAACAGTTGAGGCAAAGAGGAATGGGTGGGAAACCAGGAATCTCAGGTAAGACATGAGGGGAGGAGGGAGAGGCGTGTAGATAAACAGTTTATGTTGAAGGAAACGGCTACTGACGAACGATATTGGATGAATAAAGGAATGTGGGTTTGCGGGAATAGCTTGTGGTTGCTTTTAGAGACGGAGAAAGTAAGGCAGAGAGCAAAGCAGAGAGAGAGGGATTGTTCAGAGCCAGCGCCTGGCGAGGGCCATTGTTCATCCTTCCCTTTTGAGCTGAAGGAGACAGGAGAGTTTCACACGCCACTCGCAGGCATCCTGCTGGGCAGCCCCGGAAGGGGGCTATTGCAGCCGGTAAAGAAGGCCTGGCCATAGGGATAAATTACTCTGAATGGAAGGGTCTGTGTTTGCCGTTTTCTCCTCTTTTTCTAAAAGGAGCCAGAGAGGGAAAGAATTCAACCCCAACCACAGGTTGTCCGCTTCGCTTCTGGAAAGGCTCTGCCTTCCAAGTCACCAATTTAACATCCTTTCACCCCCACTGCTCGAGAAAGCTCTCCACTCCCACCTCCTCTGGAATGCTCCGGGGTTTTGTTGTCCTGTAGGGACCAGGCTGGGTGTCTTATGAGGATTCAGAACCTCAAGATGTTTGTTGAAAGAGATGGAATCCAAAGAAATTCATTCACAGATATTCTTAAATATCAACAATACAAGCAATATTTATTTCACAAATGGATATTATAGTGACTAATCCACCCTTGATGGGGTATTCTTAAGCATCTCAGTCCAGGTTGGTTTGATACTATGAGTTACTGGTGGAAACTGCGAAAGCCGTTGCACGTCACAGAATTTTGAGAGCAGCAAAAGAAACCATTGTTTTTATAAAGACGTCAGGCTGTAATTTTCCTAATTAATAGTCCTTTTTTTCCATCACTCCGTGGGCAACTGTGATCTGATTTAATGCTGCACACAGCATGAGTCTGCAAACAGCAGGACACAGTGAAGGGAGTTGGTTATCTCGCTAAGAAGTTAGACGTGTGCAGCTGGTCGCCTGCGGTCCTTTATCTCACAGCTGTGGCTGCCCCTTATCCCATTGCTCCATGCTATATTTCAAACCTGTCGGCTTTATAGATACATTTTCGAAGAACGCTTGAAGTGAGTGCTAAGCTCACTGACGAAACGCATTGCATTGTAGTGTGACTACTTTATAATAAAAGCCAGCTTTTGATGTGCCTCGTCTGCGTTTTTAATGCAGCAATGGGAAATGTTCAATATATAAATACTGCAATAATTGAATTATCAGTATTGACCTTCACATCCGAGTAGTTGAAGACTGTCCAATAATTGCTAAGCCCTCTGGCTTCCAGACTTGTGTGCATGCTGTCCAGGCACGTGTGTGTTTGTACATGTGTGTGTGTGTGCTTGAGCCCTACTCATAGTTAGCAGCTCATTTTAATGTCTGACTGTTGGACTGATGTCGAAAACAGAGAGGTCAATATACAGAAACTGGCATACTCTCACTCCGAGATCTGAATTTTACAAGCCCAGTTTTTGCCCCAAATCCCAAATGTTAACATCATAGGGCGTCTGGTGCCAACACGGAGGAGGTTTGAGCTGCGGAGCGGAGCCCTTCATGCTGCGTCATTTTATAACTGGATATTACAGAGCTGGACCTCAGTGCCTGCTCTCCTCATCCAGTTAAAGCCCATAAAGTGAGTTACAGCTTGCCCGCATGGAATAATCTCCTCTTATTACACTTATCCCTTCACTATGAGTTCACATTCACAGACATGGACCAAACTGAGCTGCTAATACTTGTCTGGCATCAGGTGCTGCTAGGAGGAGCAACACTATACTTGTTCATGTTCAAAATATGACCTTTCTGGCGTACATGCTCAGATGCAGGTTTGCATGGATCGGAAACTTGTTTTCATTGGTTGTATTTGTTCAGGTGCTCTGACAAGTGTAGAATGGCACTGTCAAATACAGATATGGATATGTGATTTGAATGGACAGTTTGGTGATTCTGTTTCACTGATCTCTAGAGATTTGAGGTGGAGGCCAAGACAGGCAAGTTAAACTCCAGTGAACTGGATCTGATCCCGAGACTAGTTGCACAAATGCAGAACTAAAACGTAAAACTTCACCAGCTGCAGGGGCCTGCAGGGAATATTAAGAGTTTTCAGACTCTCAGTAGAAAGTAGCCGGTTCACCTTCCTTGCACTTCCTCCTGCTTCGCTTTTTTTTTGTAATTTTATTCTACCTGGACTCTGGTTCAAGTTGGTTCAGTTAATGTTCCATTGGGGTTCAGCTACTTTAATGAACTGAGTAAGCTGGAGTGCGTTTGAAAAAGCCTCAAACGTGGTTTTGACTTGCCTCCACAGAATAATAGATGTTTGCAGTGGAGAAAAGTATAGTGTGGATTTACTGCTTTGCTGAAGTTCAGTTATGAATAAAAATGGCTGGTTGCTGGCACGTACCTCAAAGTTTCTACTGCCGTTTTAATTCAGCATGTCCTGATTTAATTTAGGTGTTCCATACTTTACTAACTTTCTAATTTTGACTGATATTGCTTACAAATTAGGTGTTTCAGCAAGGTATCTTTTGTGTTTGTTTAACATGTTGATGAATTTATTATCTCCTCACTGCTTGACTTGTCAGTCAGCCAAAATAGTTGCTGTATTATCAAGAAATGTCTCAAACCAGTGGTCCTCATCTCTTCAATAAGTCAGGAAAGGTAGGCACTAACTCCTGATTGACCGAAATCTTTTCCTAATAGCTGTAGTACAGGTGTGGGAATTGGAAAATGACTCCGGATCTGGACCGGGAACCGTGATCATCCTCCAGGGCAGACATTCAATTAAAAATGTATAAAGAAAATGATGAACCTTGGGGATTTTAAAAACTGCCACAGCACAAACAAACTGAAAGTAGAACCGCAAGTGGAAAATCAGATCTTCCCAGGAAGGGGCGCTGAGCTCTGGGCTCATTTGAGGCTGTGATGTGTGAATCCCTGACAGAGGCC
Organism: Chelon labrosus; assembly: GCF_963514085.1. Taxonomy (NCBI): domain Eukaryota; kingdom Metazoa; phylum Chordata; class Actinopteri; order Mugiliformes; family Mugilidae; genus Chelon; species Chelon labrosus. Next base: position 12,470,354 of record NC_140339.1, read on the forward strand.
CCTGTTGGGGGGATGTCGGGGGTTAAAGTGGGAATGATGGGGAGTTGTGAGTGTGTGGGTGTGTGTGTGCGTATGAGGGAAGGTCAGTCGGGCAAAGAGTCAATCTGTGGATTAGAGCGAGCTTGGACACCAAGTGCTCACTCAGCACATAACCCAGCAAGTCTAGTGTTCACAGCCAGGGACAGAGCTCTGCTGTGTTTACACTGCCGGGCTTGACACACACACACACACACACACGCACACAAACAGTCCTATCCAAACTAAAACCGGTACATGGCTTATGCTCCAAAATGTCTCACATTCTATCATGGATCTGCAGTGAATCTCTTAAACGTGCAGATGCAAAAGAACAAAAATACTGAAATGATTTAGTCCGATTTCATAAACATTTAGTTTTGAGTATCGGACCCAGTTAGTCACACTGATATCGTTAAAGCTATGCAACAAATTCAAACCATAAATTTCACTGTCTCTATGTCCTCCTCTCTGAGTCCTCGCAGAACATTGTTGCCTTCTCACCCACACTTCGCCACAGGAGTCCTCCCACACAGATATGACTGTCAGACCTTCTACATCTGCCTCACCTGGGCAGCCACTGTCTTGTTCAACAGCTTCATTATCAGCACCTGAGGTCGCCCCTTTAACGCGTCCGCCGCCGCCGCCTTTGCGGAAAAGTCGTTATCCGGTTTCCCGTTAGGTCATTAAAGCCTTGAAACTCCTGTTCCGACAGAGGAAGTAGTTGTGATGGGTCTTTTATGTGTTTTCGCTTTGATCACAACACAGAGTCCTTTTGTCATTCAAATACTGTATATAGTTCACACACACACGCACACGCGCGCATGATCCCAAAGCCACATAAGTACAGCGAGCGGCAGAAGGCAGAGTCATCACAAAGGGCTGACAGTAGTGGAAAATGAGTCGTCGTACCGCAGGCTCACCCCTCTCCCTCTTTAACCCGTTCACGTAAGCGTTACTCGGATGCTGCAGGTTTGCAGTTTGTAGGGCCTTTTCCAGCAGCCATCCACTCATCCCTGGCCAAGTCGGTGTTATCTTTGAAGTGACTTCAGAGAGATTGCCGTCTGTGGATGACTGTGTGTGTGTGTGTGTGTGTGTGTGTGTGTGTGTGTGTGTGTGTGTGTATTGTATACGGCTCTATATACAGCTCCCTGACATGGCCTTTCATTTCTTAACCGTCAGATAACCCAGTGATAGTATATCACTGTGCTTGTAATTACGTTGTTTTTGGCTCATATGAAGCAAATAAAAGACAGTATCCTCCCTCATGCTCATGGATCACACTCGCAGTGACGTGTTTGTGCGTGTGTGTATATGCATATGCATGTATACGCCTGGCATTGTTTGTTTGAATCTAATACCGAACACAACGTGCAGAAACGAGAGCCCGTCTCCGGTTGCTAACGCGGTTCGGACTTAAATCCAAGCCAGCAACACACACACACACACACGTTATCTTGCTAAGTCATGTTATAAGAAAGTGATTGAGTGCCACGGTGTGATAAGACTGCTGTTTTAATGAAAATCTGAGATGAGCAGGTGTGAAAAGAAACCCCACTGCTCCACCAACTGCTTCACATTTCAGACACTCCTGTATGTGTGCGCCGTGTGCTGCTTTTTTTTTTTTTGTGCGACCGAGCAAAGCGGGAGGATGAGCTTGTGATGACGGGGCTGTCCAGGAAGACTTTTAGCTGCGCTTTGAAGATTTGGCGTCGGCTCTGAACTTATTTGTCTGGCGCTTTGTTTACACACTCGAGCGCCCAAACTGGATATTTCAAGACATTTCCTGAATTTCCCCGACGCTGGAGGAGCTTGTGTGGCTCTGCTCATGCGTGTTCCACCACACTTGTCTCCTATTTATTTTTTTCCCAGGCAAGGCTCAACATGTGTTGCTGTGGTTATCGTCCCGCCACATCAGGGCGGCCTGACCTACAGTGGGCAAAATTAGTAGGTAGAGATGAGCCGATGGATAAGGGGGGAACAGGCGGGGATGATGAGCTGTTCGGCATCTTGAAGCCAAGTCAGCGTAACCCAGAGCCATCCCAACCACAGGGAATGTAGTGAATGTGTTCTTTGAGTGTTGGACGCAGCTTTACAGCTTCCATATGTTGTAACCTGGAAAAATCTGGATATAAAAAAAATGGCTTGGGACAGGGAATGTATAATCATCACAACCCCACTGATCAATCGCTTTATTTGACATTTGACAACGAATGAGTACAGTTAAAGGTGATAAATCCACCTACAATTATCACCAGCTCTTTATGGAGTGTTTTAACCTCTTTGAGTTGATTTTATTTGGTTTTATGGGACATTTAATATGTGGTTTAGTCGCACCGCTCTCATCAGCAAGCAGCTGTTTGGAGAAAAACTGAAATTCAGAGCCACTTTGCTCTACCTGGCTAGGACCAGACATTACACAGCAGGTGAAGAAACTGGAGAATGTAGTAGCTATGAATGAAACTGAACCAAAAGATGAGCTGAAGAGGGACTAGGTGTTGGATTTACACTCATCAGGCTGGCAGAAATGGCTCAATAAGTGCTTAAGGCGTGGATACGCAAGGTGCTTTCAAACACCAACCAGTTTTCCCACACCTCATAACTCACCACCTTATTTCTCAGCAACGAAAGACGCAAGCGCCCCAGCAGCAGATACCGGCTTTCACCTCTGATGCATATTCCCAATTTTGTAAATGCTTTTTAAATGAGACTTAACAGTTTGAGTTTACGCCTGTGAAGTGTGAGCTCGGTGTGGTCACACCTGGTCTTCTCTACGTGTCCCGTGTTGGAGCATCGACCTAGGTTGTTTGCCACACACTGAATAAGATGGCAGTGATATCATCTAGTTTGTGTGGTGACTTCAGAACAAAATGAGATACCAAAGAATGCGCACTGTGCATGTGTGGAAATCATTTTCGGCATTTTGTTTCAGCCCACCGCTGAGTGATATTTTCTCTTCAACATTACTACAAGCTGTCTACATTTGTGAAAGGGAAAGTGAGAGTGCCTATTTTAAGACATGGTCTTTCAAACTTTTTTTCTTCGTCCCAATGTAAGAAATTAAGTGACAAAAATGAAATTGAAGGAACTTTGTTACAGAATAAGCCTTTATGAGAGTGCAGCATTAAATAAATATGGAGTTAATGTTGCTATCCATGTAAGTTTTTATTTTTGCCTCCACAGTGTATCTGCAAAAGCTGATTAGTTTTTTAAGTGTCCGCAAAGCTCAATGTAACCCTCAAGGCTTTTGAGAGTGGAAAAATATTTCTGACATCTTTATTGCAGGATTTAGTCTGGTAAACTATCTGCTAAAAAGCCATTAAATACCCTGGAATGTCTTGTAAAGATCACGAGTGTAAAGAATTAAACATTTAAACATTTTGAAACACGTGCTCTCTTGTTCCCTGAGAACCATGAGTGGCAGTTATTGCAGGTGAACCGCCTTGTTGTAATACGCACTCAGCCAAGCGTCCCGTTCTGTCAGCGGCCTCGCACAGCGAGAGGGGGCGAACCGGCTGAACACTGTTGCCTGACAGCGAGGTGGGACGCCGGTGGTGTCCATTCTCGTTGTGCAGCGCTGCGCGACGCTGCGCGGTGCGGCTGAATGCAGCTGGTTTGGGACGGTTCGGGCTGAACAGTCGCTGACACGCTGTGTCGCAGCTGTCTCTCTGGAGCTATGCTTTTACAGCTCGACACCAGCGGCGGACGGGTGGCAGGAACACAGAGGACGGACAAAAGGCCTGACTCATTCCTTCCATGCTCCCATCCTACCCATCGCATTGTAAGGTGCTCCACCGCCCCTACCCCCGCAATTTCCCGCTTATCACTTTTTATAGCGGTGCCCTCGCAGGGCGTTTGAAAGATGCAGCTCCGACCCTCCAGGTAGTCTCCAGGGAGGTCCACGCCTAATTAACTGGCAGCCTTTTGACATCGTTCAAAGCGTGTGGCCACCCGCTCTCCGGGCCGGGCTGGGTTACCATTGTGTGTTTTGGCCCCTCTCTTCACACTCGTCATTTAACTATTTAACAACAGCAAATTGTGAAACAGTGAAGTGGAAGTTGAATGCCACCTGGTCAGATCTGAGATTCCTACGCTTCCGGCTTTTGGTTCGGTTGGTCAACACAGGCTCCCGGTGGCTGGCTCTGCTCTTGCTGTAGGTGGGTCAGGTTTAGGCGTGGTGTCGGGATTGGTTTGTGGGATCATCTCTGTGTTTACCTTTGGGGGGGGACCACCTGTCTTGATCCACGCTGGGCCTGTTTGGACAGTTTCGGGCTATAGTAACCAGCAGCGGAGGATCTTTGGTGGTCTTTGTTTTCCTTTTCTCTGCTGGAGGTGCTTTATGACTCACGGCTCATGCGCTGTCTCACTGCCGCCTCGCAGGGCAGACTGAACACATACTGTAAGCCTACATCACCTGCGATGGGCCAGACCGTCTCATTTAGCGCGAACTCTATTTATTACCCAGCTTGATTGTCAGCCTACCTGATCTACAAACGAACTGAAAAGGTATTTGTTTAGTAGCATGCGAGTTGATTTGATGTCCTGCAGCGGGTCTTATTTGTGTTCAGGCACTTTCAATGAGGTGTATAAAGAAGGATATCATGCTTCATGATCACTGCTCTATGCCACAGCTGCTGCACATTCATCACTTGATTTGAGTGAGGATTTAAGATGACTAAGATCTAAACGATGGACTCGAGATGAATGTAGATTTGGGGATTTTTGTCTCTTCACCACAGCAACTAAGAAAAGGATCATAACAAAACATATTCAAGCTGCGTTGCAATGCGAGACCTGCATTATTTTCTTATTCTGGGCTCAAATCACTGCTTTAGATTAAAGTCTCATGTGGCATATATTCCGTGTTCCTTCAAATTGCAGTGCAGTTTCTCCAGCTGATCAGCGGACTGCGTTACTGACAAATATGTGGTTTCAAAAATATATATTTAAACCAGTATCCATCCTTGATTGAACCACCTTCTGCTACTGAGTGTTAACATCGCAGATGCACAAAACACAAGGCTTTAATTGTGAACGTCTGCCAGGAGAAACATGATAATATCAAAGAAAAGTTACCACTGTTCTTGCAACGCTTTGTCAGCTTGAAGCCGGTTTGACCTTTTCAGGCGTTTCAAAGACATTTTGCGCAATCTGTTAACAACTCGGGTGATTCTACTGTACTGTACCTGCCCCACATAAAGATCCTTTAATAAAATGCTGTATTGTTTCCAAACATGTGCTTGCAGTACAGAGCGATCGGCTATCTCTACCAAACAGCCCAGCATGTGATCTGGTATCTGTGCGATGCATCAGAGGCTTGTCATGCTGGCGCTCTAGAAAAGCGTCGGGCTGCCAGGCCTGGCTGCTGTATAGTGTTTGTGTGTTTTTTTGTCTGCAGTCTTACGTAACAATCCAGTGAGCGGCGGTGATTCTCTCTTTTGCTTTGCTTCAGCAGGCTCCTGCTCTCGGTATAAAGGAGCTACCGGTCGGTGTGTTGCTTCTGACACACTTTCGTACTCGTTTGTTAAACCAACATTGTGTGTGTGTGCTCTCTCTGTGTGTGAGCTTTATCCTTATCGGTCTCATCAAATTACTTTGGGATCGTTTCGCTTCCTTGATCCAAGTTTTGAAGTTGTGATTATTTTTTCGTGGCAGGGTTACAATAGTGAACCGTGAACTCATGCTTGCGGTGTTTATTGGCACTCGAAAAAAAAGTTTTTTTTGTTCGCACAAACAGTCTCATTTTGTCAGCGAGTCTTCCCCCACTTCGACAGTAGTCACATCAGCGCGCATGATGCATTATGTGTTTGTTTTCCTGGTTTCTGGTTAAGGGACTTTGTACTATAACACATGGGTAGGTTTACATGAACAACATTTGTTCAACCCAAACTCTGGTCGGAGGTTGCAACTTAACCCTGTGCATGGACGCTGAATAAAATGATCCGAATAGATATACGGTTTGTGTTTACATACTCCAAAGCTTCAATAGGAATATAGCTTTTTTTTTTTTTTTTTTTTTGCAAAGTGGTCCTTCCCGCTGCAAAGTCTCAATTTTACTACAAATATAACTCGGGGAAGAAGACGGGCCAAGTCACCAAGACGGAAACAGATGTTCAACTCCGCTGCCCACATCAAATCCTCAACAACACATCGATTCATCTTGTCGTCCTGTCTGCAAATGTAGACAGAAACACTGGATTTATGCCAACCATTTAGAAATGATCAGATCTAGCGTTTACGTGGTTTATTAGCCTTTAATACTTTGCTGTTGAAAAGTCTTACGTCTCAATAATAGGTGCATAACTTAATATGCTTCTCGATTAATGTATATATTCAGTGTTTTGTTTTTTCAGACGAATTATCGACAATAACTGCCGTTTCTTTTCTGTTTCTATAACAGTCAAACTCTGAAGCGCTGGGCTTTCTTGAAGGCTAGCTTTTTGTCCGTTTCGACCGCGACAATGCTCAGACTTTTCAGACGGGTCCAGTTCTACGGTTTGTGTGCGTGTATGATGGCATCCTGCTTTGCCCTGTATGTCTCTTTGGCTCTGGTGGGAGCCAGTGACCTCTGCTTTTTAAAGCATGTTTGACAAATGCGCGGCCTGTGATGTGGCTCCATGTTGACAAGACTTCTGCTCCGGCTCACAGACTCTAATTTAGCTCGGCGCAAACCCACCCACACACACACACACACACACACACACATCTGAATAAAACATACATACGCTTAAGGTTACAAATCCAGCGCAGCTTACATTGCCGCTGCACAGAGGAGCGCTCGGAATCTGTCATGGCTAAAGAATTTATGCCCCAGTCTGTGTAACAGACAGGTAGTCAGTCTGTCTGTCTCTCGGAGGGTAAACGACACGCCCCCGGGGCCTGAGGACTGCAGGAATTACAGACCTCGCGAGAAAATTAGAAAGACATCTTTAAAGACAGGAAGGCTTGGATGACGACATCCCTGTTTCCCCTTCAGTTTAGTAGGGAGCTCTGGAAACGAGGGTAGGGGAGAAGGAAGGGAGGGAGGGAGGGAGGGAGGGAGGGGGGTGAAAAGCAGAGGAACAGCAGAAAAAGAGGGGAGGCAGCCGAGGGGCAGGGGGGGGGTGTGAAGAGGGGATGATGGAAAGACAAGAGTGAGGAGAAAGAAAGAGGGAAAGAGGGAAATGAAAAGAAAGAGGCCATTAATTTAGTGCTGTGGGAGGGATCTGAAGGTTACTGAGCTCTCTCTGCCAGGCCCTCCTGGGTTGACTGATGCCTTTGTGAGGAAGCCAGGAACCACACACACACACACATACACACACACATGCACACATATAGCCGCGCTCCAAGAAACTTTGGGTTTGTTGCGGCGGGCCAGCTTCGGCAAAATAGACGCGCACACACAAACACACACACAGATGGTCATTAATGGGCTTCAAAGTGAGAGCAAAATGGGAAACCTTTATTTATTTCCTCTCCTGGTCGTACTTTGCTGTGATGTGTCTGAAGATGTGGTGTGTTTTAGTTTTTTGCAGCTGCGGTGGGAAACCGGAGCACTGTGTGTGTGTGTGTGTGTGTGTGCGCGTGTGTGACGAAGTATGTATTTTTGGGATGTGTTGTTTGTCTGTGTACAGATGCACAGTGTAGCCAGAGACAGCTGGAAGATGTTTTGTAGATCCAATGTCTTCTTTTAAAGTCCTGCTCTTCCCAGGACTTCTTGCGCTATCTGAGAGTCTCAGGTCAGAGCGGCGGGATTTCATTCTATTTTATGATTCGGACTTTTTTCCCCGAAACCAAATCTTAAAAATGTAATCAATGCAAAATATTCTCTTTTTTTTTTTTCTTGCATTACGCATCCACATTTTGAGTGACCCCTTCGGTAAATTGCTACGTCAGACATGTAAATCGAACGCACGCATCTCATGTGTCACTCCATTAATCAATAGTTTACACTCGTATGTCACTGTCGACGGTTTTCTGAGGTTGAGGAAGAGCGTTCAGAGAAAAATCCACCAGATAAATCACTTGCTGCTGCTTTTTTTTCCTTTTAGAAAAGCACTTGTTGTACTTATCACAAGAAATCGCAGCTAAAAAAAACATCACAAGATGTGTCCAGACACTGTTAAGTGTTAAACCTCCTCTCCCCGAGGAGCTAAAACGGCTTAGGCACGGCGGCTTCACGCACATGATACCTCCTCTGTGTTGCGCGTATCAAACTATACACTGCGCTATAAGCCACGGTACATTTGGCAGAGGCCGTTATTTTTGTCACTGTTCTGCTGTAGAGACCTGAAACTTGGAACGGGGTGAGATTTAAGTCGCAGCAAGGAGTGTTTAAGACTTGGCAGCCGTGGCTTTACTCCCCAGCGACTGGATTTGATTTCAGACTTGAAAACAATAATTTGACATGCAAAAATCCAGATATAATAAAAAAGAAAAGAAAAAAAAAAACTCGACAGCAAGAGGGAGGCCTTGCATCACCACGCAGCTTGAACATGTTTTCCAGTGAAACGTAGCATAATAAAACCCATAAAAACACCATCCCACCACTTAGAAAAGTTGAACTGCTCTGTCATTCTGAATATTGAAGGATCTTAAAGACGCAGCGGAGTAGACGAGTTGATCTGAGGTCGAGGTGATTTAGGGTGAGAGGACTCCAAGCACACCAGTTAAACTCGTTCCAAAGCCAAGATCTTTACAATGCTGAAGATCCCTCTCTTGTGTAAATGCTGCCTGTAGCAGGTGGTGTTCTGATCTAAGCGCTGTTTCAGTCAGCCGGTTTACAAAGTCAGCTCGGTGTCAAAGAATGATTATTTTTACTATTGATTAATCGGCTCTTTGGGTTTTAAAACATCAGAACAACAGTGATAAATTAAATAAGCTCGAGGTTTTGTCAGACCATCACTCGTAACCTCCCAAATATTCAATTTACCGTGAAAAATATATATTCTTAAATCATTACTAATTACCAAACTAGTTGGCAATTCATGTTTTTTTCCCAGCTTTATATGCTTCTCACGTGAAGTTCTCAGCCTTGTAAAAAGGCCCTGCTGGGCTTGTTTCTGCAGATCCGTCACATCAGCACCAACGCCGTTAAATCACTCAACATAATCTGAGATTTTGGGCAGCGACTCGGATACCAGTTTGTTTCTAATCAGCGCCGACTGCCAGGCAAGTGGAGTTTACTGCCGCAGCGTAAATCAAATCACACTGTGGTACATTAAACAGATTTTTCAATGCATGACTGGTTGTCTGAGGCTTTTGTCAAACATACTAAGCAGGGAGCAGTTGAGGAGAGTGACTGTATATCATGGTGAAAGCCAAAGCAGGAGGTCCCGATGAGGGGTGCAAGTCACCGCTTTAATTTAGTGTCTGCTGAACGTTTTATTTTTCAGGATTCAGGATTCGGAGGCAGCGATTTTGCATCCCGCGTGTCGCCTTGCGCTGCGTCCTTCAACCTTCAGACGGCCGCGATTGACTTAAATAAATAAGCTTGTAATGTATGAGTGGCACAAAACAGATTTTCTTAACCCGACCGTGTTTGATTGAGCCCTCTCTTCCTCTTGTGTGTCTCCAGGAGTTCAGGCCAGCGCCGAGTGTTCGTGCGGGAGGAACCACTTCACGTGTGCGGTCAGCGCGTTCGGGGAGTGCACCTGCATCCCGGCCCAGTGGCAGTGCGACGGAGACAACGACTGCGGGGACCACAGCGACGAGGACGGATGCAGTGAGTTTTGAAAACTTCCGTCTTTCCTTTTCCCCCTGTACTTTTGATCTTTCACGACCAAACAGATGAGAGAAAAAAAAAATACTTCAAGAGTATCAATTTAAAGAGTTTTAATCTGAAAACCTCCTTTCAAGGTGTTATTGCGGCCAATCACACAAGCATTGCTCTATGGATATCTTGATCCATGAGCCTTTCAGTGTACTGCAAGATGCATTTGAAAGTTATTTTTTTCCCCCAATTGCCATTGATTATTATTCATGAATCACTGTTTCATTTGCATGTAAGGGTTTGACGTAATTTCAAACCAGGCTTGAAGTTTAACTTTCTCAAACCCTTGCCGGGTGACAGTGTTAAAGCTAAATCAGCATCTGGTGCGTGGTCCCCTTGAGCAAGCCCACCCCTCGGCCGAGGCTCTTTTGCTTCTTGGCAGCCCCTCGGTGCAAATTTGCGCAACTGCATGACTTCTGAATTTTGCCATGAAAGCGTGTTGAGGCCGATTTTTCCTGCATGCTGCACGTCGTGTCGAATAGTACGAGGGGGGAAAAAAAAAAACATATAATTGGGCTCATATGGATCCCATCATCACTCAGGGGAACAGTGAATGGGTCAGTGGACAGGCGGGGTTGTATTTCTGAGGGAGTTGCTCTGCGTTGTGTTTGCCCCGTGCAGAAAAATGCTTGAGTGACTTTTGGCACCCGAGGAGGTTTGGCTGGAGGGAAGTCTTGGCAGCGGAGTCAGACAGGAGTATTTTCCTGGAGGGCATGTCGGTTTGTCAAGTGGAGGAGATCTTCGCCGCTCTTCTCTTACACTTCTCTGTATCGATGGGACGTGTCAGTGCGAGGGTCTTCTGTTTTCTTTTTTCCTGCTCGCTCAGAGAGCAGAGAATCCAGTGCTGCCCTTTGGTTTGACACTTCCTCACCTCTTTTAGAATCAGAATCAGATGTTTGGGCCGAGCATGTGCACACACATTCAAGGAATCCAACGTTTTTTGTTCTCTCGATGATTGTGGTTCTCTTCTAGAGGCCTGTGGTTGCGTATGTGTGCCGGCGTTCTATCTCCCATCAGTCTTCCTGTGTCACATTAAGCGAGTTAGGGGCCGGGAGACGGGATGCTAAGTGTTATTGATCACTGGCCACTTGAATCCTCGGTGAGTGTGATCGCCGCGTATTGATCGGCAGCACGTTACTTATTTAAGGAGACGCGTGGAAGCAGCTGACAGATATCGGAGCATCTAGCTGGACCTCTCTAATCCATTAGTAGCGCCTGATCGATCCTGCGCACTGTAGCCGGACGCTCGGTCTCTTGGACTTACTCAATCTCGCAATCGCACATGGTCATACACGCAGAGATTTATGCTGTTGTAGTGGCGTGCACTCCGGCTACTCCATCAGTCTGACCATACAGTCTCGCACTGGGAGTGAGGACGGTATTCTGCAGGATTTTTTTTTAAATTTAAGCTCTCATTGGCAAACACAGACAGCATTTACTGTCATACTAAAACTGAAATTACATATTGATTTAGTTAAAGGAATTAAATGCCAAAAGACATTATGAACTGACTGTATTCTGTAATCACTCATTTCTACATTATGAAAAGCTTATTGCTCTATGGATCTACAGATCAGGCCAGAGTGTGTTCATCAGTGAATGGGGCCAACACACAATTACTCAAATATTAGACATTTATTCTTTCTTCAATTAAAAAGTGTCTGAAAGTGCCTTCCATCTCTTAGATTTTAGTTCCTGCAAAATGAGGGCAAAGAGTTTTATAATATTCGCATGTGTTTGCCTTTTTGGCATTGAATTAAATTTTGTGTGTCAGTCGGCTGAAAACTCCTTAATGCAGGCCAAATAGTCAAAAAGGTGGGTTTGTGTGTCACCGGGGGAGAGAATCCAGTCCCGCGTGACTCGGCTCCCATTACGCTGATTGAAAAAAGTGAGTCCGACTGTAAAACTGCGGAGCGAAATTTTACGGTTTTCTAAATACGGCGCAGAATTGAATTTATGGAGGAGGCGCAGTCTCGACGCGCGGTGGAGAGAAAAGCGAGACGTTTTTTAGCGATTCAGCAAGAATCGACAGACGCGTGCGACCGTGAGAACATCGAATCACAGTGAAGGCACACGCGCGCATAAACAAGGAAAGAATACGGCTTTTCTTCAGAATTGTTTCAGTGTAGTTTTCGGCATCCGGACTTTGAATCATTTATGCCGATTCAGCAATTTCCGGACAAATCACAATTGTCCTGAATCCCTCTGCAGGAATGTGTGTGTGTTTAGGAGTGTCTGTCTGTGTGTGTGTGTGTGTGTGTGTGTGTGTGTGTGTGTGTGGACCTCGGAGGCAAAGGGGCCGTGTGTGCCTATGAAGCTATCTGTGTAAATGTCTGATCTAATTACGATTTGGGAATCATGTGGAAATTCTGTAGTACTGCTGTAGCTGTTCTCTCTCTTTGTGTGCGACAGCGTTTGTGTGCGTCTAAGTCAGTGTGTGTGCTGGTGTCTTGTACTTGCGTTCCCCCAGATAAAGTTTCATGGCTGCACAGAGACCAAAGAGGGAGGAGTTGATGGACTAAGAAGAGCATGTACAAATTCTTGTCGTGCAGGCATTTGTGTGAGTGTGTGTGTGTGTATTTAGGTTCAAGTATGTACAGTTGTGAATGTCACTGTAGGGACTTACTGTGAAGGTGTTACTGTTGGGGTGAAGGTTGGAGGAAATGAACTTTACAGCCATGGCTTCTCCTCTTCAACCCCCTGTAACATCGGTCTGTTTATACAGGACCCCACTGGGGGGAGGGGTCTTTGCTGGATGATCGTAAATCATCCCATTCAAGGAAAACTTTTAAATGCAGCCGTCCAATACCATCGTGTTGGCAAGGTTTAGCTTGACTGGAAGTAATTTAGCCTTCAGGTGCACGCTATCTCGTCCAGTACGTTCATAGCAGTACTTGGGGGGCTGGAAGATCAACGGGTAACTCAAACGTTTGACTTCAAGGCCTCTAGTTCGTCTTCATAGCGACAGTCTGGTGCAAACACCCACATCGCAGTCGACACTGCACAAGTCTTTAACTTGGCTTATACTCCTGAGACCGGTCTACGCGGAGCCTACGCCGCAGGGGGTCACGCTGTCAGAAGAATTTATACCTGTGCGCTCGTGTGTCTGCATTGTTCTCTAATTACGCCACTAAAACACTAGGTCAGCCTTGAGTTCCACTCGGTGTAGTGAGAACTGCGAATGGGACAGAGCGGCTCATCTTTTCTTGTCTTGCATAGAAAACACATCTGAGTAGATGGTGTGTGTGAGGGCCTGAAGAAAGAAGAACTTTCTGCGTTTGTCCGTCCCCTGAGACACTTTAACAAGACCGATCATTAGACCAATCACAGCCGTTACAGTCCGCAGCGCGGCACTGCGCTGCGTAATTACATTTCTGGGGAAGTGGACGGCAGATTAAACCATCAAAGTGACACAGGACTATAAATTAAGCTTGTACTTCGTTTATTGAGACTTACACTAATTACATGTTGGCAGAGTATAAGTTTCATCATCGGCCGTGTACCCAACTCGGGCTTAAAGGCCAAGTCACAGGTTATGTGTCAGACTTTGGGCGTGTACAATTTCAGGGAAAGCTAGTCCCAGACTTTGGCTTTGGCTTATGGCTATGGAGTAGCCTGCAGCCGGAGTTGGTTGCTATTTCGTCGCAAGCGCAGTGGGCGGACATAGCGCAGGATTTGGAATAATTTCTTGCCAGGAGTTTAATGCCATCTGTGTTAGTTAGTTAGATTTTATTGTCCCCTGGGGGAGATGCTTTTTCACAACGCTGTACATACGTTTTGTAAGCCACCACCCAAAAAACAAGGCGAGAGGAATGAAGTACATCAAAACAAGAGTTAGCAAGGGATTAAATTATGGATTCTCTGCAACTCCTCCTTTCATGTGCTTCTATGGCTGAAGGTACAGGCCAGGCCTTTCTGCACCTCAAGGCCCTGTACCTACACCCAGAGGGCAGTGACCTGGCAATTAGGTTGGTGTGTAGTGTCCTGTGCTATTGTGATAGCAACACTTGTCATGGCCTTACGATTGTGCTTTTAAGAGGTTGGGTGTGGGGAGACCTATTACCTTGGAAGCATTGTTGGTTACACGCATGGGTTTGGCCTGGTTTATTTGTCCTTGTACTCTTTTAATGATGAATTGTAAAGGTGTGGATAATGATAAATTATGCTCGCACAGTCTCCTCAAAACAAGCATCCCTTTTGTTTTCCTAGCGCTTGCTCAGTTGGCACGCAGTCCGTCACAAATTGTGTACCGTTTGGACCCTCACGGACTTTGGCAGATGACGAAAATACATCACGGGGACTCATGTGGAGATAAGAATGTAGAAAACATGAACTGAAAGAAGAAAACGTGGAATAACTGCACACAGATGATCTATGTGAGCCACAGTGCTGTTAAAGGGAATACAAATTAGTACTTCACAGAAACGGTGTACAAAAGATAAGTGAGGATTCATCATTACGTTAAATGTTTCAATATGCCAGACTGAAGTGATAAAGGTATTAGTGACAGCTTGTGACAGGCTTTGTGATCAACAGAAGCATTTCTGTTTCCATGCCTCACTAGTTAAAGAGCAGGAAGAGCATGTTACCGGGTCACACATCTCAAGGACAGGACACTAATTAGCCCTGATGAAAGTTAATGAAGGCATAACTCACAGACGTTTCACCAAATTAATAACACTCCCTTCATTCATTGATACAGCTGCCCGAGCTCCGAGGGCTCACGAAGCTCCGGGTGGCACATAGGCACACTTTACTATGTTTGATTGCAGGCCAGATGCATGAGCTCGGAGAGATGCTGGCATGTAGTGCTGCTCCATTAGAGGAATATATGTTTATGTTCTTGGCAGTCAGTTCCACATCCATAAAGCCCCATAAGAGGGAGGAAAGAGCACACACTGCCTTTGTGAATCTGGTTCCTATGGAAATGGAAGCTAGGGCTTATTGTGTTGAAGGTTGCACAGATAGAGGAGGCAAACTGAAGTGGAAAGTGAATGAAAAGAAAGGACAGAAAAACAAATGATGCCTACTCCACGCCGTGGTCAGTGCTTTCAGCTAAAGCTCTTGCCGCTCTCTGTATAAGCCACTCCACCTCCGTGGATCTGTTCTGTCCGCGGTTGTTCTGTGAAGAGAGTCACACTTTTCCATTTGAAAGAAAAGTCTCAGCAAAAATGCCAGCAAGCGTAGTTTATTTGGATGGAACTTCCTGCGATTGACCTGTTGAGTGCATTTAACCATCAACTTAAACAGCCAGATTCATAGATTGCTTAATGAGAAAAACATCCTGGCATGGCTTTGACTTTGTCCTGAAACCAAATGGCGGTAAAGGTCTTTCCAGGGAAACAATCGCCCTACTGTTTTATAACCTAGCTGTTGTTTTTGTTGTTTTGGCCTAGATTCTTAGTGTTGCTATCATTTGTTGTAACATTTTTCATAACAGATTTGTTGCTGTGCTCCAAGCATGTGGTAAATCTGATCATGTTCAGATGATCTGAGAAGCTTCTAGCGTCTCGTTCCCCTACAAACAGGCTAAGTTCTTTCTGGTCGAATGGGGTTGGTCTTATTTTGGACATAGCAGACACGGTTGCGATAGGCAAGGGACAAATAATGATCTTTAAGACGAGATATTTCCAGAAAATTCGTCTTGGTAGTTTACGTAACTTGTAATCTTTCTAATTGCAAATCCTTGTAGTCTAAAGGGGTGCACACTCTAGCCTACGTTTGGCCACATGATATCGGGCTGCTACCAAGATAAACTAATCTCAACTTTGAGGCGGTGTGATTGAGGTGGCGACCGGTGGTAGCTGCTGATACAGCTGACAGACATCTAATGGAAACACAGAGCTCCCCAAACATTTAACACAGGGAAACGCCACCCACAGCTTTGGTTCCTACCACCAGAATTCATTGTGCTGATAGCGGGCTTAGAACCTTGGAGGAACACCTATGAAGCGGCGGCCTTTGCTGCTCAAGTAAGGGATTGTTTCACTCACAAAACATTAGGGTTTCCTAGGTAACCAGAGTCTAGGATGTTGTGTAGCAACCAACAGTCATCTACAAAGCGATGGGTGATGAACAAATTGCTTTATATGTGGATGGGTTTATTCAAAACGCTTTATACTTAGTTTCCCAACATACTGCAACTTTCTTCACCCACAGCATTATCTTTTAAATTGACAAATGGCGAGACTTTTCCTCTCTACACCCAGGTTCTAGTGGAAGATAAAAGCCAGCTGAGACATTTTATTCGTGATTGATGTGTCCGTGATGAATACGGCCGTCTGAACTCTGCAGATACCCCGGTCGACGCTATAAATAATAAAATGAAATTAGTCTTGCTCTTTTTTCCGTCTTCTTGCGTATCTTATCCGCCTCTTGGTTTCCCAGTTCAAGGCACGACAATTTATTTAAAACAGGCACCGATGCGGCATGTCCTTAACGGCGGTAGCCGCCGCAGATAACACGCGATAACCTGGGACGACTTGTACATCTGTTCTTACTCCATTCATCTCCTCCCAGCTCATCCCACCGCCTTGCCCTTTCAGGTCGTCCTTCAAGTTATTTCTCTCCCTCGGCACTTACACTGACGCAAGCGCAGACACACTGATGCTTAGGCAAACTGTTGGCGTCCTGCAGAGTTGAAAGCAGCCGAGGTTGTGAAAGAGTAAGTGATTTCAGCTACTGAGAAGACAGGGGTCGCTGAGGAGATGCATGTGGAGGGGTGTGCGTGTTGAGGGTGGATGTGAGATGAAATGGAAGAAGAAAATCTCTGTTGTGCGTGATTGAAAGCGCCGCGTGAGGTTTCCTGCGCTGTCGGCTCACACCAGCCTGCGAGCTTTGGGAAAAGGGTGTGTACTAAGAACTCAAATAGACACACTCACGGGTCAGACACACTGCTGCTACACGAACTTCTAAGGGACATTTTTTTTTTTTTGGGTGCGCTTCAGGACGTCTGTCAGCTATAACCAGATCTCCAGGTGGTGTTATGTTTAGCATATTCATGAGAAGAATTCATTTGAACAACTCACTGACTTGGTGACTGTAAATGTTCTGAGAGCTCGTAAACAGACGCCCGTCAGAGCTGACGCGTTAATAAAAATCTGAAACTTATTGCGAGTTACTTTGTGTAATAACTTTGTGCTGCGTAAATTAATTTGAAACACAGATCCATGCATCATTTATGATAAAAGGATGAAGGAAGAGTAGTTTTTTTGTGGTCAGTTGCCTAGCAACCGTTTCAATTTCGACAAATGGACTGAAGTTTTTTTTTTTCTTCTTTTCTTTTTTCTTTTGTAATTGTTTCTTTGGGATGGGGTTCAATATTTAGCTCAATATTTACTTTGAAACATTTTACTTTTTATACAGAACTGAACTCGGTTAAGACCTTGATTCGTTCATCTTCTTCTCTTTTTGGGAAAATAACTAGAAATGAATCCAACTTCAACTTCCAGGTGTCTGTCTTCTGAGATTATTCGAGGCTTTTGAAAGGCTTCAGATGTGTCTCTGGCTCAATAACAAAGTCTAATCCTGACCTCTAACCCAAGATCAAATTTAAAACTTGTCCCCCGAGGAAAGTAAGTGAGGAACCGCCGTGTCCTGGTTCTCACAAGGGCACAGACGCAAACTCTCTCTCACACACACACACAAACACCACCAAAAAATAAGAAATGCCCCCTCCGTCCTTTAATCCACCACTCTCTGCAGTCTCAGCCAATCAGAGAGCACCTGTGACCACGGGAGCTCAGCTGATTTGAAAGCAGGAGCAGAGAAGATTAGGACCCCATTCCCTCTTTCTCTACATGTCACTTTTTCTCTCCGCCCCTTCATCTTTTCCTCCCTCCGTCCTTGCATCCTTCTTCTCTCTGCCCTCTGACCACGGGGAGCCTGCACCCACTACTCACTTTTTCTTTTTACATCAAGCCTTTCTCATTTATTTCTCACTATGTGGTTTAAATTTCTTCCCTCGCTCGGTTCGCCTCTCCTCCCGTCCCTTTTCTTCTCCGCCGTGTTGTTTTGTCCGTCGCTCTTTCCTGTCGCAGGATTCGACCGGAGTTGTTTGGACACATTAGCATAATCCTCCTTCTTCTCTTTCTTCCGCCCAATGCTCGCTCCGTTTTCTCTTCTCCACCTCCCTCCTAAATATTTACTCCCTGCTCAGTGAACGAGGCGGGGGCACTTGTTCACACAGAAGAGGACATGATCAGAGGCTGATTAGAGGGCAGGGGAAGTGACAGAAGTAAGAGGATAGACAAAGAGCTTGTTGGTCTAGAGTCTGGCTTTACCTTCTTTGCAAACCTTGTACAGACTAGTTTGAGTAGGTTTTAAATGTTTTGTGCATCATTAAATACAACAGAGGCGATGGATTAAAGCCTTACCATTATTACTACATACGTATTTACAGGGGGTCAGCAATAAGGCAAAATGCCTGTAACTACCTCAATCATAGCAGGATAACCCAGTCAGATTGAGAGGGGTGGAGTAAACCTTCGATAACCTGTTAAATAGCAACATTAGCTCCTAATAACCACGTGAATGCTTGGGCCAGTCGTTTCTCTCCGGTTGGAATAAATCCCTTCTTTCTGTGCGTGTTTGCCTCACGCGGGGTAAACGCCGGGTTACACGACGAGTTTCACGGAGAGGCCCGAGACGCGGAGTAAGCGAAACAATCAGTTCTTTAAACAAGCGTTTGAAAAGATGAGCCAAGTTGGAATCGAGGTGGGGAGTTGGAGATGAAGATGCAGCTCCATCTTGGTCATCTTTCTTCTGTTGAATGAATTCCATGTTGCCATGACGAACGTGTCGTCGGCGGGATCAACGCTCCACAGTTATTGTGGTTGATGTTTTTGAACCATATAAACACTATCTTATCAGATCGTTTTAGTTAGGAATTCATGGGTATTTCCGTGTAAACTTTGCCGGTGTTTCACAATTTAATCATTTCTTATCAGTCATCTAAGAATGAAACTGATTTATAAAAAGGTTGGAGAAATTCAGACATTAGTTTTTTGGTCTTCTGTAACAAAATACCAACTGTATCTACTGTACAAAGCAAGCAGACCAAGCAATTCATTGAGGAAATAGTCTGAATAAGACTATAAGAAGCTAAATAATTATTCAATCATTAATTACAACCCTAGTTTAATGAAAGTAAGAGCTGTTTCCCTATGTAATAATGTAATCAAAACACAATTTGTAAGGTCTCTAAAGTCACAGGATGCTATTTTCATTTACATTAAACGGCTGAAAGTCTTTATTTGTTGTTGTTTATTGGCTTTCACTTCTGCACCATCACCTGTTATAATATTCAGACGCAAAAACAAAGCGCAGCAGTTGTGGTTTGCACACTTCAGTCTCAGCAAACAGTTTGATAAAACCCAAACTGGATTTCCGTGAGCCTCGTAATAATGTGCTACATCTACTGTAGATTTGTCAGGTGACATTTGTTTTGGCAACCGTGCGTTGTTTCGGGGAGGTTGCGCAGATGCTAATGTTTGCTGAACGCGGCCCTAATCCGCCGGTTTACCTCTTAATCTGACACAGTTGCGAAGTCACGGCTTTTGTTCTTCTCCACGATGCTCGCCTGTTGTACAGCAGCCTTCGGTTTTATTATATCTCTGAGATAAAATGTGGACACTGAGGGATATTTACATGCAGCAGCACTTTATTTTTATTACCATCATTTGACATCTTAAATCATAGCGCTATGCAAACATTGGAAAAGAGACTGCGAAACAGTTGGCCGCTAATACGGCTCTGTTTACAGCAGCATTTTGGGTCCGTGCCAACCAACAACAAGGGAACGACAGCAAATCTGGGTGTTACATTTATGCAAAGAACGTGTCATTCCGAATAAACTAAAGCTCGAACACGCGCCTACCGCTTTTGTTTTGCAGTCCTTCTTTACTTTTCACCACAATTTAGGGAATTACACGGTCGTTCTTTTGGAATTTCTCAACAGCCTTGCAAAATAAACCATTTGCAGACATCACCTCAGGCTCTGAGAAGTCACGGAGTTCACCTGTTGTGTTTCATAGCTCGAAAAATTAATTGCGTCCTTGAGATTGATAGATTGATAGGTGTGGTGGAAAGGCGAACATGTAGAGACGGTTTAGCTCTTTTCTTTCCAGGTGGAACGTTATTGTAAAAATAATTTGCATCGCCACCCTTACAATAATTACTTAGGTGTGAATTTTTTTTTTTTTTTTTTTTTATTGCTTGTTTTGGCACTCGGTTGTGTTTTACCTGGTGGTTCAACTTCTTCAGTTTCCCCTACATTTGAGAATACGTGCTGACCTTTCTGATATCTGAAGTAAACACGTGCATTCATTGAATGTCGCATAACCAGACTTGCAACCGCAGCTGTGTTTGCTTTAGTTTGTGCCAGAGTGCACCTGTGTGTGCATGTTTGTTACCTGCCTGAGCTCCTCTCAACTGTCCTATTGTCTAAAAATCAAAGCCGCGCTGGCACACAGAGTCAGCCTTTTGTCCGGCTATTGGCTCAAGGATGGTTGCTTTGATCCGGAGCAGAGACGTCTTGACAGCCGTTGGGCAGATTAGCAGCTGATTTGATGCGAAGGCCCCTCTGATCACCCGAGAATGCTGATTTTAGTGATTATGATCTTCAATCTCGCATCTCGATCAGGTAAAAATGTTTGTGTACAAAAGATAGGGGAAGCTCAAAGGTTGGCAGCGATGGAATTTACTGAGCACATTCATGGTCCACAGGAGATTTTGAGTGACTCTTTTCTCTGCTGCTACCTTTGAGATAAACTTAGAACCGGTTGCCACACTTTCTGGTGTTGAAAGCATGTCTCCATGTTACTCCTTTTGAAACCGCTTTTTTTTTTTTTTTTTTTTGGTCGTTTTATCCTCTCATCCAAAACTAATTACTCCCGGCCGGTAAATGGTCAAGCATCCCTAGTATGATCTGTCAAAAGAGGATTTACCTCTCCAAAGTGGGCGTCCAAATGTCAGGTAAGGTAGCGTTCAAGGAATTATGGCTTCATTCATCTCATGAGAGATTATCCTAATAGTCGTATCATGCCATAATTAGACTGCATTATAGTATAACCTGTCATTCAGCCTCTTAAGAAGAAAATGTGTGGGTTGTGCGGATGACAGAACTCGAGTGTTACTCACTGGTGTCAAGCGCTCAGCATAGATTTGTCATGGCAACAAGCGAACGATTCTGCATAAATCTGCCACGACGGACACTAAAATGTCTGGAGAAGATGGAGTCGCTGCAAATCTTACCCACACTTGTGCACGCCGGCAGCTCATCTTCTGTTCTCATAGGATTTTGCTTTACTTTGGTACTTGATTTTTTTTTTTGTACCTTTAAACCTAAACTAAATTTCAGAAGAAATCGTTATACTTTTTATTCCACTGCACGTATTTGCTAGTTTTACTTGCAAGTTCATTAAATGAGTCATTTGATCAGACCGTAAAATACGATAAAGCTACTTAGCTTGTAAAGCTGGCTTCACTTTGAGCTTCTGCAGCCGAAGCTACTTAAACATGAATTAATTTCCATAGATAATTCGTAAAATGTGACACATATAATAAAATGGCAGTTTGAAAAGGGCCGCTGTGCATTCGTTCTTTCGCCTTGAGTTTGCTTGTGCAAGCCTGGAAGACACAAAATCTGGGGGTGGAAAGTTTGGTCTGGATTCTCTCCGTTGACTGATTATGCCCCTGCAAAATTCTGCTGGACAATCGAATTCTTTGGGAAAGTTTAATGCAGCGTTGGACACAAGAGTAACAGCAAAGTCTTAACAGGTTAACTGAGCGCCTTGGAGTTATGCGTTCTTGTCTGTACCTGTGTTCTTGTGTAGCGTTGTCACTCACTACCAAGTACAGTTTCAGTTCAAAGTATGCACCCGACTGAGTACAGTCCAAATGCCTGGATGTGATCTTGTGTCCTCAATGAAATGTGTGGGGCATCAGGAGGTAACTTATGTGACAGCCAGGTATCCCAGATTGCGTTCTGTGGGCTTCATAAAGTACACTGTTGTTCCAATTACCAAGTTATGCAAGTCCGAAGTTTGCGTACTTGGAATTGATAGACGACTATGGTTTACAACAGATTGGCTCTGTCTGGTCGTAGGACTATCCGATTGCATTCAGAGGTATTTTATTCTCTGTGTCTGTCAGTGCACACCCCATAATGAAATACAAATGGTGTGTTTCCTGACTTTCTCATGATGTTACTTCTGTTTTGCAGCAATAGTTCCACCGCTATTGTTCAATTCGATAATTTTTGCAAAACAGACGGATAAAAAAAGCAACTGCTAAGATGCATAAGCAGTCCGTGGTCACTGGTTTGAAGTTTGTTTCATCTTTACTTAGGTTTTATACACCAGACTCACTGACAGCGTAAAGAGATGGTTGATGTTAGCCTCAGAAAGCTAGTAATCATAACTCTGCATTGACTGCGATCGGGGCTCCTAATGCAAAAACTGCTCGATCAAGGCAGGAGGTCTGTGTACTGCAGAGATGGAGGAAGGCGAAGAAAGCCCATCACACGAGCCGCCGCCGGACACGCTGCCAACAAAAACTCTGCTGGCAGCACCACTCAGCTCTGACGGACTGAAATATGCGCTGGCTTCTGACCAGAGCTAGCCTAGAATCAGATAAGCCACCTCTGTCGGGATCGGCTATGAGAGGAAAATAAAGAGGGAATAGAGGAAAAGGGACGGGGGCAAGGGAGAGGGACAGAGGGGATTAGGTCTGGTTGGAGGCAGGACATGGGGGATTCTAAAAAATAATTTTTAAGCCTTACAAAGTGTATCAAATGCTATAGTGGGTTTCTATACGTTCAGTGATACCATGTGCTTTCTGAAAATAAGTTGGATGATGTAGCTTTGGACAATTAAAGGTCCTTTTTATGGTACTAATAAATAAGATCTTTGTTAGAAAGTAGTTTAAGAATAGAAAATAAAATAACTAGTCAGGTCGGTTTGTGCCAGAAACAGTAAATTTGACTTTTTCTGCCTTCAGGCTTCAAAATGTCTGCATTTGTGTAGCCTGCAGGAAAAGAAATACACTCAATAAAGGTGCAGAGGAGAAATGCGGAAGTCAAAAGAAGAAAGTGAAACCCAGACAATCAGAGCCTCTTTACATGTAAGGACACGAACGCTTTTGAACTGAACATGAACATGAAAGGGAGAACAGGGGATTTTGACTTTTGTTCCCTCTTCCTTTAATTATATTTTTATACATTGAAGCAGAGGTTGAGAAAAAAAAAGTATTGTAAGCTCTGAATAGCCACGGGGGAAGTCTCTAAACCTTTGAATCCATCTGTACGTGACGTGACACGTGCGGCGAACGTCAGAGCGAGCCTCTCTCACGCCGGATTGGAGCAGACGCAAATGGCAGAAGACTGGTTCGCACGTTTCTTCTCCGCGGTGCTCTGCGAGATCTCCGTCTTCTTGTTAGATTCGCAGACTCCTCTGTCACTCTCCAGAGGCCACATCTGTTTATTTTTTTTCTCCAGTGCCTCTTTCTCCGTCTCTCATCTGTTCATCCTCTCATCCTTTGAGCCAGCGTGATAAGCGACACTTAGGCAGATATATTAGTCCCATTAGAGCCACTTGATTCAGCTGCTCCACAGTAAAAGGGAGGCCATTAACTCTGCAGCTCGAGGCCACTTAAAGACGACCACATACATCTTCCTAAAGACACACACGCATCAGCCGCGCACACACACGCAAGCAAATCCAAGTCAGACACGTGCATTTTTTTTTTTTACTGCAGCCGGTAAGCATGCCAAATCAACAGAGCTCGTTATTTTCAGTTGCTATTAAAAATACTTTAAAACGAATATTAAAAACACGCATGGAAACATCTTCGCATGTAAATTTGTATAGGTGGACATATTTTCTTTTTCCCCTGCCGTGCAGCTCTGGCTGTTTACCCAGGTTCTCAGTATCTGTTTCTAAGAAGTTAGACTTCAGCTCGTTGTGAATGGACGCTAGCTCGAGCTCTGAACGGCGCTGAAAGTTGCATAAAAGACTCACTGAGGCAGAATTCCCACAGCAGGGCTGATGTGTAACAAGAATATTTCACCCGTGGAGCCTTAATAAAGGTTTTTCCTTTCAGTCCAAAGCAAGTGGGCTCACCTCCACGTTACTGTTGACCCCTGTGGAAATATTTGTTTGTCCTCGCAGAAGAGTGTGACAGCGAAATATTCCTGTATTTGCTCTTATTCTGAAAAATAATACTCTTCTGCTAAGTTGTTTAAATGCCTAATCAAAATAACAATTCCACTAATAGTCCTGATTACACCCAGCAGGATTTTCTGTCCTGATATCTCAGATCTCACATGGTACATTTGGAAAAAGAAAATATATTTAAAATGTCCTTGTGTTAAATCTAGAGTGGAATATCAGTCCACATGTGAACATACTGACTCTCTGGCTTCTTCTCTGTGTGTGTGTATCAGGGAATGGGAGGCTAAGGGAGAGAGACTTTATGTGATGATGGGACTTGCAGGTGTGTGTGGGAATGACCCGTGGAATGCAAGTGGGAATTCTGTAGCTCGGATGAGAAAATCCCATCGGTGAAGGTCACGGTGTGTTTGTCTGCCTGTGTGTGCGCTCCAACACACGGGAAACTGACGGCTCTCGGGAGGATAAGGGGTAAATGTTCGGCGGAAATAGTTTGGAAAGGCGCTGTGGTGTGGCTGAGACAAACACTGTGTATGTTTGTGTTATTGTGTCTCCTCAAAGTGTCGGCCTGGGAGGGGAAAAAACCGAACTGGTCGGACGAGTCTTTTAAAAGCTCGATGAATGCGGGTCGGCTATTTCTGTTATCTGGATGCGCTCAAGAGGATAACAATATTACGTGATTAATGGAAAACCACATGAGCAGGAAATAGACTGTGTTGTGTCCCTGTTGTCGGTTGCGTGTGAAATCTAACACCCTCCTTGATGTGGTTTTGCTGAGAAGTCACTCTGGCTCATCCAGACCTTGCGTTAGCATCCAAACTGGGCAATCCAACTGCAACTGGCCTGCTTTAAATACCTGTCAACCGGCATTAAAATGCATTTCCATATATGTCCCCGGCCAGCGTTCACGATCCGATCTCAGTTGGGGCGCATTAGAATGCTTTGTTGTGTCTACGTCATGACTTGGGGTGACGATACATATTTTGGAACAAGCTGTGAAGCATCGGTCACTTATTTTAGACAACCACCCATTGTGTGTTCACGCTACCAAAGGAATATGCGCAAATGAGTCCCAGACCACCTCCAAATATGGTGTGACACTGGATCACTTAAATGCATCATCAGTGCATCCCGTACCCTGTACCTTAAGCTGGCCCAGAACAGGTGTAAATGCACTTAAACCAATATCTGCGTCGTTAATATTATCAGATGTCTGTGTGTGTGTGTGACTCTGAGAACCGTGCAAACAAGGCAGGTGGAGTTAGTAAAAGTTGAGTGCAACATAAAGTGCACACGGCAGACAAAGTTAACATTAGAAAGGCTCGTGTGTGTGTTTGTGTGTCTCGGCCGCTGAGGAATGCAGCGGCGGTGAGAAGTGCAGCGCTGAGCTGAGCTGTGCAGAATCTGTGCGATAAGAGAGATCAAAGCGTCCAGAGACCTCATCAACCTTCCCAGCATGCTCCCTGGTGATCCACCTGATACCAGGAGCAGGACACACCTACACAGTGTGCGAGCTTATGAGAAGGAGAGGGAGATAGAGAGAGAGAGAGGGAGGGGGTGGACTGTTTATTTGCATACATTTTGTATCTCCCCCCCAATTTGCGTTCCTAAACAATTCTGCACTGCGGATGATGGCGTGTTTGTTTAGCCTGCGCTGCTTGCTTATGTCTGCATGTGTGTGTGTGTGTGTGTGTTTTTTTTATGGGTATTTGGATATGTGTTAACAGCACACTCTCTTCTTCAGATGAAGCTGCATTATTTATTGAAATGTTTTGTTGTTTGAGGCCATAAATCTGCTGACGTCTGATCAGAGATGCATCCAAAAATGAGTTAAAAGGCTTTAGTTGATGGTTATCTCTACTCCTGGTTAATTAAAAAATGATTAAAGGGGTGGAGCTGAGGTTTTTGTACCAGGCTATGAAGATGTTTTTTTGGGGATTTTTTTATTTTATTTTTTTGCTGTTAGGTTTAACATTTTAACATGAAGGTCTATGGGGATTGACTCGTTTTTGTAGTCAGCCTCAAGTGGACATTTTTGGAACTACAGTTTTTGGCACGTTTCTGCTGATTCCAATTTTTCACCTCAAGATGTTCCCGCTTGTCTGCAACTACTGATTATTTTCATTGTTTACATTGATCTGCTGATTTTTGTACACGATTGAACTGTGGCAGTTTTCCAGTTTTCAGTTTCCCTGTTTTGTTTGACCCAAATATATTCACTTTCGACAAAAAATGCAGCATATAATCAAGTCTCACAACCTAAAATCGAATTATTAATCTAGATAACTGTATTAAAATATAATGGCGTCAGAAATATTAACATTCTGCTCTACTAAACTCTTAATATCATGTTTTTAATTCTCTAAATGTGTTGGCGAACATTTTATTTTTAAGTCTCTGCTCCTACCCGACCTTTAGTCTTTTTCATAAATCTGCTCTGACGTCCCAGAACTGCCCACTGTGCGTGGGTGGAAAAAAAATGTTAATGAGCTGCTGTACGTTATCAGAACATCCAAAATATGGGAGGCGCATTTCGGGGTCATAAAATAAACTGCGCTCGCAATCAGGCTCTCAAACCTCAGATGCCTCAAGCGTCTTTAAATGCACCCCGTGGGAAAGTTTTCACCACGGTCTGCACTCACAGCTGCGATAAGATGTGTTGGTAACTGACAAAAATCCATAGGTACAGATTACGTTTTTCTTTCTGTGATGGAGAATGACATATCTCAAGCACACCCCACATTGATTTCCAGAGGCTGCCTAGAAGCAAAGAAACAACCGATGGCATGATTTGGGCAGTTGTTTGCAGAAATGGATTATATATGCACATGGAGCCTAACCACCGGTGGGGTCGTGTAATTTAGGCAGGAAGAGTTCATCGGAGGGTGAAGATGATCGGAGTTTGAAAAAGCGAGAGATGGAACAAGTGAGAGAGAGATCTCTTTATCCCTCTCTCTCTTTGTGTTTCTCTCTGAATAATGCAATATCCATGCATGGGTATGTGGGTCAGTGGGGCTTTACTCCCCCTGGAGACCAGAGCCACACCCCAACACACATACCCACACTTACTTAATTCACTCACTGAGCCCTGGCTTGTCCGCCTGTCTGCCTCGCTGCTTAACTCGCTGCGTGACGTCATACATTTTTCATAAAGTCTGCGCTGCTTGGTCAATATTTCATATCTGGTATTGACAGGTGAGCTGGAGTCCACTGTACGGAGTTGCTGCTCCCTCGCCGCCCCAGCCTTCCCCTTCCCCTTCTCCCTCTCTCCCCCCTGCCTCCATCCCTCTCTGGCTTGTAATTAAATTAGCCCTGTCTGCAGATGACAAAGGGCCAGTCATTCGGGCTCTGCTTAGATAGCGAGTAGCTGCACTTAGAGCGGATATGAAGTTAAGGAGGAATGCGCTGAGCCCAGTGCTGCTCTCAGGGTACGAAGGTGGGAGAGAGGAGGATGCAGGGGTTCTGTTTGGGCCCGGGCTCTGAAGAAGCTCAGAACCAGACAGAAAGTAACCCCCCCCCGCATTTAGCCTGTCTCACGCTCTGACCTTTAGTGCTGCCAGAAAGAGTGATGGCTGTAAAATGAGCTTCAAGTCTGTGCAGGAAAATCACCACATCTGAATTCGCTTATTTTATATCTGTGATTTATGATTGTTTTTTTAATGAGATAATCTGCAGATTAGTTTTGAATAGTCGAGATAATGTCTAAAAACACTGAAAGATGCCTATTGGAACTTCTCAGGCCTCAGATCAGATTTATATTGCTTTTTTTTGCATTTTTTTCCCCTAAGAAACAGTCCAAATCCAAAAAAAAATAATAATTCACAACTCGAATCCAATTTTTAGTATATTTTCAGTTGATTAACTAACTATAATAACTACAAATTATTTCTGCATATTATTTATATATGCCAGTTCACATTAGCTTACACTGTGGCACGAATGTTTCAGTAAATAA
Organism: Chelon labrosus; assembly: GCF_963514085.1. NCBI lineage: Eukaryota > Metazoa > Chordata > Actinopteri > Mugiliformes > Mugilidae > Chelon > Chelon labrosus. The sequence goes on from NC_140339.1 coordinate 12,498,243, forward strand.
AGTACATTAGGCCAGAGTATTTAATCTCTAATTGTGTCTTGAAATCAAGTATTGAAAACTGTAAGCGCTTGGTATTGATCATCAGATCATTTTATTAATTTTAGAGTGTTTTATGGTTTTTGTGGAGCTGCTTTTATTCAAATCTACTGTTTGTCAGAAGTATTCGGTTGATTTGATATGAAGTTGTTGTCCCTGTTATTTTAAACATGTGACTATACAGTTTGATTTCATACGATCAAAGAAGTTGAAATAATGCATCTGTTCCAGACATCGGGAAGATTTAAACCACTACAACAGAATTAAAACCAACCATAGTCAAATGTTCTCCCACCACAGCGTCTCTTTATTGTATATTGTACATTGGCCACAGTTGGATATGATATGAGAGTGAACCTTTCACACATGAGAGAAAAAAAAAACAGAAACTAAAAATATTCCGCTTTCCTTTCCTCTCCACCTCACACTTTATTTGTCAATGTGTTTGTGTCTTTGCTTCCTGCTGACAGACTTGTTGTCTTGCCCTGTTTTACCTGCAGTGCTCCCCACCTGCTCGCCGCTGGACTTCCACTGCGACAACGGCAAATGTATCCGTCGCTCCTGGGTGTGTGACGGCGACAACGACTGCGAGGACGACTCGGACGAGCAAGACTGCCGTAAGTACACGTCTCCTGCCTCGACAACGCGCGGCGGCAGATATAATATGCAGCCGTCTCACGCATGCACACACCCGAACGCGCACAATCGACCTGCTCTGTCAGGCTCAAGGGGATGAGTTATTAAAGTGGACAGATGTTTGGGGCAGCCATGTGCAATGAGGTGTTTGTTTTGAGTCTGTCGGAGTTGCGCGTCTGTTGCACTCGCAGAAGCGCATGTGCGCACGCTCGCACACAAAAACACACTGTGACAAGAGGTCAGCACTCTCATGGTCCCCACACGACATTCTCCGACCTTTGACTTCACTTTATTCTGTCCTTCTTTTGACTTCAAGAGTTATCTCTGTGTGTGTGTGTGTGTGTGTGTGTAGGGGGGGTGGCGGGGGATATGTTCAACCCAAAATAGCCCTCAGCTGCCTTCTAGGTAGAATGTGGCCTGCAGTCTGTAAAGAGTGCATCTATTTCTACAGTTGTATTTATGTAGCTGTGCATGGCTGGTCTTTGTGAGGATAATTTCCAGTTACACAGTGAAGGCATTTTTCATTTTCTCATTTCTGCATTTCTTTAAAGGGCGCCTTAAGGAGTTAATGCTGGATTCACAAAATGTCAGCAGAACAGGAGAAAGAAAACTTCCCATTCTAATGACTTTCTAGAATTAGTTTTAGGTTTCAACTTACGGTCATGGATTGGGATCGTGAGCTTACGGTCAAGCCATCGTTGGATCTTCACACAAGCAGAAGTACAAATGTGTGTTTTCTATTAGTCGAGGTGTACATGGTGGTCAGGTTCTGTGTTCACTTTTAGTCTCTGTGTTTACCCGTAACGACGCAGATGGCTTCACGTGTGCAATCTGATCCGCGTGGATGTACTCTGCAAGCCAGCCGTTCCATCACTCCGTCGGAGACAGTTTGGTGACTGACAGATTCTGTTTAATCATGCTCAGTGAGGCTACAGGAATAGTTTGGGAGGGTGACGTGTTTCCGATGTAGGCAGCACATGGCAGAAAGAGTCCACCTTAAAAAAAAACATCCAACACTCTCTGTGTTTTCAGCCACGTTGAAATGTTTCTTAACTGCAGCATTTTACCATTAATATAATATTTTATAAAGCTGTCCTCCCTTTGTCTGGCTAACGAAACCTTGGCTCATTTCTTTAACGTTGTTTTCAAGTTTGATTGGCCGTTCACAGGTGCAGAACAGAACGCTAGTGCAGGAAATTAACTTGCACGACAGAAATTTGGTAAGAGAAAACTGAAAGGATTTTGAGAAAAATGCTTATTCACTTCCTGGTCGACAGCTGGAGTAGGAGGTGGATACCACTCATATGTCTGTGAATGTTTAGATTAGCTTAATATTCTGTAAAGATTGGAAACAGGGTCTTGACATTACTGAGTTTGCTAAAAAAAATTCATTTATTCTTTTAAGTCAAGGTATTATTATTGGCTATACTATATTATTATCCCCCATCACATACTCTGACATTTAAGCACTTTTTTTGTCATTGGACTTCAATCAGTTGACTATGAGTTGAATTATTGAAGCTTCCAAAGTCATGTAATATAGCTGACTGCGTGTTGAGAGTGAGCTGGGACATGAGGGATCTGTTTGCATGGTCAGGAACAGTTTGGAACTTGAGTAGATCACAAAATCTTTATTGTGGAGGTGGCTCCTCAAAGCTGTGGTCGTTAGGTCAGCCTACTGTGGCCGTAACTCAAGAACCTCCTGGTGGACCCTGGTGGAGGAAGCTGTTAAGGAAAAAGAATGAGGCCCTTTGTCTCTGGTTAGCTCTGGAGGCTTCTGAATCAGAAAGCTGCGATCTACCGGCCAGATGGACCAGATGAGGTGTCTAGGCGTATCCAACCATGGCTGAACTTCAGCTCATGCCGGGTTGAAATTTGTGTGTAATTGTTCCTAATTATGACGTTCCATTGACTTTGAATGTAACTGTCTGCCGTTATACTGCTGGACTTTTGTGTCTTAATATACGTGCATCTAGTCTTTGGCCATTTGTTTCTGAGAACCCAAATAGAGAACTGATGTGTTGGACTGTGTTGAGAAGCGCTTGTTGAACCGTCGGACAACACCATTCTGATTAGGAATTTCTTTCTTTGGTTACCATGAATATCTGTACCAAATTCAAACCACTGGGAAATTGTTGAAATATGTTTCTCTCATGGATAGACTCACTGAGTTTGCCATGCTTCCCCTAGTGTTCCGGAAATTAGAAGATGACCAGTTTAAATTGGATTGATAAGAGTCAATGGTCGGCCATTGTCCAACGTTGCCCCTAGTTTTGATAGTTTTTTTCAGCATCATTGGCACTGGTCAGATGACGGGCAACTTTTTAGCGGATTCAGGATGTTGAACCAACCAGTCGATCACTCTGGTTGGATGTTTCAGTTGGCGAACCAGAACAAAAGTGACGAAAGTCAACAAAACGACAAACCGCAAAAGGCACACACGGCAGGCTGTTTGCTGTAGTCTTTGTTCAGGTGCAACTTTTTGGTCCAGACAAAGGCAACAAAGACGATGACAAAACCAACCTTTGTTGTTGCTGGTAGTTCTTTGATGTCAGTTCGGTGTGTCCGTACCTTTAAAGTGGAGGAAACAGCCATTTGGTGATGTTGTGAATAGTGATAGCATCATGCTTTAACATCACACCAATCGTGATTCTTTCCCGTCATAACTCATGTGGTTTATGAGTACACAGATGCAGGTACAGGTTGGCTCTTTCTTTTCAGAATGATATTCCTTGTCTGTCTGTCATCCAGCGATTTCTCCTCCTCTTCTGTTGACCCACATACAGTATCGGCAGCCAGACACTGAATCACTTCCTGATGGGGGGTCTGTCTGCTGCGAGCTGCCTATGAATTTTTTATCTCCAGGCCCAGCATATTTTACCTCCCTCCCCTGTTTCCCAAACTAGTTATTATTTCATGCTTCTTTCACTTTATTTTTTTCACCCTGCTCTGTCTTCCCACTCCCAATATATTTTGTTGCTCCTCCCGATGTGGTGGTTTTATTTCATTATTTAGAGACGGGGAGACAATCCTCCGCGCTTGGCTGGAGATCGAGCGGTTGTCAAGATTTCAGAAAAACATGGAGACTGAGGTGTGCCTGCGGATGTGTGTGTTTGAACACGAGATACTCTGAATTCTCTTAGTTTAAAAGACATTTCACAGAAAAAAAAACATGGCACTATTTCACCACACAGATGTAGGGTGCCTGGTAATGACTCTCAGAGCCCTTTGCCCTTTGACGTTTGTCTGCTGTGTGAATGATGAGCGTCTTGAGGGCTTGTTGACCTCCGACCTCCCTCTGTTTACCTCGCTGATGGGAGGGGAGAGAGAGAGCATGGGAGAGACAGAGAGAGGGAGAGAATCAATTATTTTCTTGCGTGCTGAATACTAGATTAAATGAGAGTGTTTGTCTATTGTGTCAACAAAATAAAATTTTCATTTGGACCCACCCCAGGACTTTGGTGGTTTTGAATCCTCTTCTTTTTTTTTTTTTTAAAGGGGGGATGGTGTTTTGGCTGAGGGGAGGTCAGCTGAGGTTTAGCAGTTGAACCTATAGCCTGGCCTAACTAATGATAATGTCTGTGATGTCTGTAGACAGACACAATTCTGTCTAAGAATTTTGAATAATTCGTAAATTGCCTTAAACATATATGGTATCATACACGTTACTTAAAGGCATCTGCTCTTTGTCCTGATCAGGCTATAATCTGGTCACAGCTCTTTGACAAACACATTTAACAGATCCTTGAGAGCAATATGTTTAATTTTGATATTAGTAACGGCCCAAAGATCCAGCATCACAAGACCTGATTGATCACCAAGACTAAATGTAGGTGTTATAGCAGCAGGGCAAGACAGTGCAAATATAATATATAAATATAATAAGGTTGATAAAAATATAGAAAATTAACATAAAATATAAATTTATTGAATGTGCCAATGCACCAAGCATAAGTGACTAACTTAAGTTTGGTGAAAACTAGGGATGCACCGAAATGAAAATTCTTGGTCAAAACCGAAAACCGAAAATGCGGAGCCCAAGGCCGAAAACCCCCTTTGCTTTGGCTTCATCACTGGGAAACTTCCTTGCTCGGATGTTTGGATTTCTGGTGATAAATTAAACCCGACATGGACAAATTCTTTGCAGATGCACCCCTCTTGAAACTTCAGCATTACTCGTTTTGCAAATCGCTATCCGTGGGTCTTTATATAATATTTATATAATACTTTATACATTGAAATACGTCCACACCGCAGACATGTTGGCCATTCCAGACAAGCCTGTGCTGACTGCGGTTTTTGCTTGCGCCATCACAACATCCTGTTTCACTTTTGGGCCATTTTCGGCCGAAAATTTTCAGTGGCCAAATATTAGGTGCATCCCTATTGAAAACCAACCAAAGATGGATAACAATATTTTTATCTGAAATTAAATGAAAAACATCTAAAAGTATCAGAAATATTCGTAAGTCATTCATTTTATCAAGTGTAAGTATTCAACACTTTTAGCAACACTAACAAGAGTCCATTCACCTCCATCTTTTTGTGCATCAGTAGAAGTCTCTGAGTCTAATCTTATCACTTAAAAGTAAAACTATCTACCTAGTTAGAAACCACCACTAGTAAAGATAAAATCTGTTTATTTGAACACTGAATCTCATATTCTGGAACTTCATGCACAGAGAGGGACACTAACTGTGTGATGGTGGTGTTTTTGTGAACACAAATGCATACACTACTGTTTTATTGCTTCTGCATCCTAAAAATAAAGATAATGTATGGAGTAAAAACAAGATTTTTCATTGCTATGCAGAAGCTGTCCACAAATGTCAACAGTATACACAACTAATACATACACTATATTACCAAAAGTATTCGCTCACCCATTCAAATGATCAGAATCAGGTGTTCTAATCACTTGGCCTGGCCCCAGGTGTATAAATTCAAGCACTCAGGCATGCAGACTGTGAAACAAGACATTTGTGAAAGAATGGGCCGCTCTCAGGAGCTCAGTGAATTCCAGCGTGGAACTGTCATAGGATGCCACTTGTGCAACAAATCCAGTCGTGAAATTTCCTCGCTCCTAAATATTCCACAGTCAACTGTCAGCTCTATTATAACAAAATGGAAGCGTTTGGGAAAAACAGCAACTCGGCCACGAAGTGGTAGGCCACGTAAAGTGACGGAGAGGGGTCAGCGGATGCTGAAGCACATAGTGCAAAGAGGTCGCCGACTTTCTGCACAGTCAATTGCTACAGAGCTACAAACTTCATGTGACCTTCAGATTAGCCCAAGTACAGTACGCAGAGAGCTTCATGGAATGGGTTTCCATGGCCGAGCAGCTGCAGCCAAGCCACACATCACCAAGTGCAATGCAAGGCGTCGGATGCAATGGTGTAAAGCATGCCGCCACTGGCCTCTAGAGCAGTGGAGACGCGTTCTCTGGAGTGATGAATCACGCTTTTCCATCTGGCAATCTGATGGACGAGTCTGGGTTTGGAGGTTGCCAGGAGAACGGTACATTTCAGATTGCATTGTGCCAACTGTGAAATTTGGTGGAGGAGGAATTATGGTATGGGGTTGTTTTTCAGGAGCTGGGCTTGGCCCCTTAGTTCCAGTGAAAGGAACATTGAATGCTTCAGGATACCAAAACATTTTGGACAATTCCATGCTCCCAACCTTGTGGGAACAGTTTGGAGCGGGCCCCTTCCTCTTCCAACATGACTGTGCACCAGTGCACAAAGCAAGGTCCATAAAGACGTGGATGACAGAGTCTGGTGTGGATGAACTTGACTGGCCTGCACAGAGTCCTGACCTGAACCCGATAGAACACCTTTGGGATGAATTAGAGCGGAGACTGAGAGCCAGGCCTTCTCGACCAACATCAGTGTGTGACCTCACCAATGCGCTTTTGGAAGAATGGTCAAAAATTCCTATAAACACTCTCCTCAACCTTGTGGACAGTCTTCCCAGAAGAGTTGAAGCTGTAATAGCTGCAAAAGGTGGACCGACATCATATTGAATTCTATGAGTTAGGAATGGGATGGCACTTCAGTTCATAGAATGAGTAAAGGCAGGTGAGCGAATACTTTTGGTAATATAGTGTATGTATAACAGATCTGCCCCCGTGTCATGTCCCTGATTTCAGAAGTGGAGCGTGTCTGTTTCTCGAGTGTAACACACCTGAGAAAAGATGAAAAATCTCACCATAACCATGAAAAGCTTTGACTTCTTCTTCGTCGGCCTCTTCTGTGGGCATCCCTCTGCTTCTGTCTCTTCTTATCTCTCTCTGTTTGTCTCAGCTGTCTGACACGCGCACACGGCGGTGATAAATTATAGATTACCTCCTGCCAGGGGCCATCCATCATTGGTTTTCCTCGACAAACCTGTTTACTCGGCCCCAGCCTTGCTCGTGGCCGGGGCTTTGCCATCGATTGCGGTGGTAACAGTAGAAGGCGTTGTTTCGGAGGTGTGATTAAAGAAGCAAGGTGAAAGAAAGGGTTTGAAACTGGAAAACTGCCAATGTCACAGTGGTGGAAGTTCAGTGCGGGGAGGGATTTCTGTCCAGCTGCACCATCAGGGCAGTTGGTATGCATGACGAATTTGCCTTTTAATCTCCAGTCTGAAGGTTGACCGTCTAATGCAAACTTTCCTAACAGACAGTGTATATAATTAAGATGTACAACAGGCTGCTGGAGCTTCAATCGATTACACTGGTTTTGAATTGAAACTGGTTTCAAATTTAAAGTCCTTGATGCCAGAGAACAACTTTTGCCGCAAGCCATCTGTGTTGCACGTACCACATGTGAATGCACATTTGTAGTGGTAAACCATGGTGGAGAAAGTGGTTGATCCTTTGTGGGTTTTTTGCAGCAGGATTCATTTATGTAATTACCCAGAACTTGAGCATAGTATACACTGTACTACTGAATATTTACTTTGTTATAGATCTGTTATAGATTGTTAGCCAGGTAGCCGCATTCGATTCATCAGAATATGAGTATCTTAACACGTCCTTTGGTTGTCAGTATGCGGCGTGTTTCATCTCATACAGAGGCTAAAAAAATACCGCTGCATGCATCAGGATAGTCCTACAACCAATCAGAGCCATTGCACAAAAACGTTGTGGGTGCGGAGGAACGAGCTAATGGCTCCAGGCTAATGGGTTGTCATAGAGAGATAGATTACTCCTAACTGCAACACCTACATCTTGATCCTTCGTTTGATAAACAGCATTGAGCGTCGCCACGGCATGTTTTAGATGATTTCATATGTTTGCTCATCCTTATAGCTTATCCAGTCCTTGGATTTCAAGACCAATCTCATAAGCACTTAGGTTGAAGACACCTTTACAGCTGTACTACTAACTTGCGGTCAAGTCAGTATCAGGAAATGGAATGGACAATGCTTTTACGTTTGTGTGAAGTGAAGTGTGTCAGTACAGACTGAGCAGACAGGTAGACTTTACAGATCGAAATTGTGCTTAAAATATAATTTGAGATATTTCTCAAGCCTTATTTATTTATTTTTTCACCATGAAATCTTAACACTGTGATAACCAGTGTTTATTCAAGTAGATCACACAATTTTCAGAGTTTTGAATTTATGTCTGCAAAACATCCGTTACTCTTCTTGGAAAATAAAGCTTTTATAGTCAGCGACTGTGAAAACACTCACAGTTTGTTCAGCCGTCCTGCTCACTTGGATGCAGTCGCTGTCCAATGGGTGTCTTTTAGCTGAGACTGAACCACGGGATGTTCTGTCTGCGAGTCTCGCCCTGCAGCCTTAGGAAAGTTTAGCCTGTTAAAGCAAAAAAAAAAAATAAAGTCTCCTCAGCTCTTTGCTCTGAGCCTGACATGAAAGGCCACACTTCCCCTGCAGTCAGGACAGTTTTAGATACGCTCTCTTGCCAGTCCATTAGGTACACTGGTGAAAACTAATGCATTCTAACCAAGAGCCTGGCACTTAATCCCTCTTCATGACTGTTATAATGTTCAGTTTATGTTGAAACAACCAAGGAAAGTTAGTAACTCAACTGTATAATCATTTTGGAGGACGTCGTTTGTGGTTCTGTTTAACTGGAGCTCTCTTCAAAAGGCTACAATTTGGTGCAGAGCTTTTATATTCGAAGGCATTCAGCTTCACTAGTGTACCTAATAAACTATCTAGTGTGTATAATGTCAGCAGAGCTCAAGGACGGATGCGTCCAACCACATTCTCGCATTGAATCTGTCCTTTTATAACACCTACTTTATCTTTCTTTCCTCTCTCTGCAGCTCCCAGAGAATGCGAGGAGGACGAGTTCCACTGCCAGAACGGATACTGTATCCGCAGCCTCTGGCACTGCGACGGCGACAATGATTGCGGAGACAACAGCGATGAACAGTGCGGTGCGTGCACACACACATGGACACACACACACACACACGAACTGAAGTTTGCAAAGCACGTACTGATTCACACTTCCTTCTAATACGACTCGCGTGCTCCTCCACACCAGATATGCGTAAATGTTCGGACAAGGAGTTCCGCTGCACAGATGGGAGCTGCATCGCCGAGCACTGGTACTGCGACGGAGACACGGACTGTAAGGACGGATCAGATGAGGAAAATTGTCGTAAGTTGCTCAGAGGGTGTTTGACCTTTTTTTAAGGACATGTCCATGAAAAAAATCATAGACATGTTCGATGCGCAAGAAAAAAAAAACCAACCTCAATCTGTAATTGAATTTTTTATACCCCTCTCTTCTGACAGCATAAAAGAAGACTGGACTCAGTAGAATAGTGTTGGACTTCGACTTAGATAGACTTTATTAATCCACAAGGGAAGTTGCTTGGTCACAGTAGCTTAGTTGCACATAAAAACATAAAGATAGTTATAAGTATGAGCAAAAATACACATGATTTGCATATTTACAAACCTACAAGAAATAGAAAAAGAATAGAAGTAAATATACACTGTATATAGAATAACAACACTTGCCTATAATAGTTTTAATTATTGTTCTAAAATATAAAATTGTCTGTCTTTTTTTATTTTAAGACCGCACATGATCCACTTGGGAACCAGATGAAATAGAAGCAATTACTCATACCAGCGGTTTCTTGTTCTATCCAGAATGATTAAATCCAAAATTATAATAAAATTCACAACTAAAGCAAATTATTCTCAATAAGTCTCCATATCTCCAAACAGGGCAGACTGACTGATTGCACACAAATGCGTCAGCCCTGACTTTCTCATTATAACTTAAAAATTACGGCAGCGAGACGGGAAAAGAAAAGCGGGGTTGCTGACCAGCTCTATGCAAACTAAGATCTCACATTAGCAACTTTAGCGCGGAGCATGTTAGCATGTTCGCTGTCTCATTAGAGAGCTGAGCTCCCCCTTCATTTCGCGTACAGATTCTGACAGACTCAGCAGAGCAGAGTCGCAGCTTCAAAGCGCGTCAGACAGCCAACTGCTGCACCATCTTTCCCAGCATCTGTTTAACATGGCCGTGTGTCTGTGCAGCCTCAGATGTGATGACAGCCACCTGCAGCGTGGAGGAGTTTCAGTGTGCATATGGCCGCTGTATCCTGGACATCTACCACTGCGACGGAGACGACGACTGCGGGGACTGGTCGGACGAGTCGGACTGCTGTAAGTTCCGGTCTAACTTTTACATATGAAATCGTAAACTCCGAAGTTCAAGCAACGTCAAACTCAGTTAAAATCACAAGTTCTAACTCAAGGCGGACTTTGGCGGGGGGGGGGGGGGGGGGTGACGGTAAGTAACGGGCAAAATGGCGATACATCACAAAGCTGCAGATTTGGCAGATGTCTACAAACCAAATATATCGGAGCGTCAGAGTGGAGCGGCTGATCCAGGCTGTCGTGCCGGTGTAAAGGTCACAGTGAGCTGCTGTCATCTGCTCGCACACACACGTTCACACTTGAACACTCACACTCTTTAGGATCCGTGACAGCGCTCCTGGCTCCCGCTAACATCGTCTTGTACAGGAGACGGAGACAAACCTCCTCTGGGAGATCAGTTCTGTTATGCTGTTAGATGAGAGTTAAGTTTCTTCTCTCCCTCTGGCAGACGTCTCTTCTCTCTCCTTCCCCTCTCCGCTTCGCTCCCTCCCTCCCTCCCTCCCTCTCTCCCTCCCTCCGCCGACAACCAGTCATCTTCATGTCATACGGCTTTCTGCACTAGTTCAGCTGGAGTTTAAAAGTACATTAAAGGCTCATCTGAACAGGAAGTTCATCATTTTTAGAGGCTGCGCCAACTGAACCCGTTCCAAAGTGGACTGTGCACTGACTCAATACACTTACGAGATGTAGTAGTAAAAAATGTATGGAAGACGTGTGCTGCACTTTAGCCATATAGCTTTATTTTCATTAGCAATTGGCCTGTAGGGTATTATTTCAATTTGCCGATCAATTGTTTTTAGTCTGTAATGGGTCAGGAAATGATGACAAATGGGCGTCGCAATTTCTGTACGTCTGTGGCAGCGACTTAACCCGAGCCAACAGTCAGTCGGTGGGTGGTGTCGGGATCATCGATTCGAGTATATGTGACGCACCTTTGGCTCTAGTCAGAGAAGCAGTGAAGTCAAGAGGGCCCGCGTGATCTGATCTGAACCTTCTAGTACACAGATGTTATTACAACATGTTCATCTGGAATTAATCCGTTGTAGAGCTGCTAATCACGACTGTGTGTACCCCTTCTGGTTCGCCGTTCTGAATGACAAACATAGACTACTGCCACCTGCTAGTATGGAGAGTTATTTCTGTTATGACGCAGGCGCAGAACGTAAGTGCTGTTTGGCACATTTAGGTCTTTAGGATGTGTTTAGTGCACGTTTTGGCCCAGGCACGGACGACGTGAAGCAAAGTCACTAGAGGTGACTTTGGTGTGTCCAGTCAAAATAACCCCAAATATTCCGTTTAGACCGATATAAAATATCAAAAATATAAAGCAATTGGTAAGTTGCTGATTAATTTCTTGTATCTAACCCTATTCACGTCTAAGAATTGTTATATACCCGCCAAATGTGGAAATACAAATGCAGTAGATGTCCCAATGTCCCGTTTTAGTGTCAAAAACTTAACTCTAATCCCAAAGCTTAGTGTGGAGTTTCACGTCTTGATGTCATCTGGACATCTACCAGCTCGACGGCAGGTTGAGCTCAAGGACAGCTGCCGCTCCACAGCCTCCGTCATAACTGGAAAACACTCGCCGTCTCTCAGATCTTCCCTGCCGCTGCGACTCTTCACTATCGCGTTTCATTTTCGTTCCAGAGTCGCTGCCTGCCCCTGACAAATCTCTCAGCGTCTCCCGTCTCTAATTTCTCACGTTGGCTGCACTCGGTCATTGTCTTTAACTGCCCGCCGCGTCCCGCCGTCTCTCAAGCGCGCACTCGGAACACAGCGGTTTCCCCCCGGTTTGATGTGTTTATCTGCAGTGCGATAAGCGCGGCTTCAAGGTTTCGTAGCGGCGTTTGATCATCTCTGAGGTCGTGTAATTCGACTGAGCCGCTCTCTGTTTTTCCTCTCATCTCCTCCCACATCCAGGTTTTTTAATTGCTGCCTCGCTTCTGAAGTGTTTAACTTTTTTTTTTATTATTTTTTTTTTTTTCGGGAAAGTTGAGCTGACATCAAAGCTTAGACAAAAAAAAAAAAAAAAAGTAAGCAAAAAGGGACACCGGGAATGCATTTAAAATCGGAGTCCTGTGAAAATACCGCAGCACATAACAGATTCCATCGAACAGAGTGTTGCAGAACACATGCGTACACCATCACTCCATCATTTCAGTAGGTCTAGAGTTCAGAAAACAGTGTCTCTCTTTATCTTATAAAACAAAGCTGTGTTCATCAAGAACGGGAGAATTCCATTTTTTTTTTTCTTAGTGTTTAAAGTCTTAGTGAATTCTCTTTTTATTTCTCTTTCTTTTTGTGGACACACAAACACACACACACATATATAGAAGGAGGCATTCCTCAGAGGCATAAGACAGCCCATCCTCTGACAGCATTCCTTGGCATCGACTCTCCAGACACATGAAGGGCGCTTTGTTAGAAAAGAAGCCCATCTCTCTCTCTCTCTCCCTCTCTCTCTCTCTCTCCCTCTCTCCCTCTCTCTCCCTCACACACACACACACGCACGGCCAAAAACACTCACACTTGCATGCCTCGTTACCACTTGGGATCACTGATACTGCTTTCGGCTGCACGGCTGAGCAGATGAAAGCGCATAGTTGGTATGTTTGTGCGTGTGTGAGAGAAAGAGAGTGAGTGAAAGAAAGAAAGAAAAAAGAGAGACAAGGAGAGCGATAAAGAGTGGATGAATCATGTGGGTGTGTGTGTGTGTGTGTGTGTGTGGGGCATCAGTGTGTTTGTCCCACGCTGATTCTTCTGGCCAGTAAGTCTCTCTCTCTCTCTCTCCACCTGCTGTTCTGGTCATCTCTCTCTTCTCTTGCCCAGCTGATAGAACTGCACGGAGATGCTCCAAGCTCTACGACATCTCTCTTCTTTTTTTTTTTTTTTTCCATTGCCCTATCTTCCGCCGCACTCTCTCGCTTCCCTTATCTTGCTCTCACCGAGTCTTTCAACGGGAACAGTCTCGTGCTGTCGGGAGAGGAAAAAGTCAAAGAAATCCACACACACACACACACGTGCGCGCTCGCACACGCTAAAGATTTAAGATGCTTGTGTTAGATTCAGCTTTAATCTTCTCGTCCACCTCCGTCCTCATCTGCTGCCAGTTTGAGCTTCGCTTTGATCCGATCACATGTGGAGATGTGGTGGGAGATTTGAGCGGTGGGCCAGCTGTGATCTCTATTCAGAGACGACCGTACGACAGTTAAAATAAACACGGCTAATTAATGTTTATGGCAAAGGAAATATCACTGTCGTACAACATGGTATGTTAACATGGCGGGGGACTTTTAGGCACTTGGACAAAATTCAGATGGACGAGCAATCCCAATTCTTTGTGCATGTGGGATGAAGCTTTCTGCTTTGCAACACAGGGCCCTTCAGATCAGATCCATAGCATCTGATCGAAAACAGGCTCGTGGAAAACCTATCCTCATCCCATACACATTAAGTGCTTTCCGATAAACGGTTGAGATCTGAATAGACCCGGGGATAATTGGGCTTGACTGAAATGAGGTCCGCCCAAACAGAGCAGACAAATACTTGCAGCAACACCATGCTTCATCAGCTGGCATGCAGGCACAGTTTATAAAAGCAGCAAAACACATTTTTTTTCTCGCACTTCAGAGCTCAAACCATCAGAAAATGATGACAGCGTACTAAGTGATTCACTTGGATCCGCTCGAGGGTTTGACGTATTGATGCACAGATGCAACAGAACACATCCAACTATTTTTCAATGAATTTTGGACACGGTCTCGGTTTAGTTGTCGTCACCAGGAAGTGGGAGCTTGTACCCTCATTATATAGAATGGCATACACTCGGGAAGAGACTAACAGCAATGTGGCGACCAGTGAAACTCAGCGAGCTGTAGCAGTGATAGTCAGCATAACTTTTGCCAATAGAAAGTGGGCCGGCACCAAATTGGACCGATCTCGATTTAGAGGCGTCGCAATTGAAGCGACAGCCGATGGAAGCGGCTGATTCATTCTCAGCGCTTCCCACACAGTTCACAACTTCAGCCACGTCTCAAACAAACCCAAACTAAACGATTGCGCGCTCAAGTCATGCGAGGACAACGACTGAAAATGTTTGAGATGGAAAATGTACAACTGGATTACTGTTAACCTCCTCCCAACGCATACGCAAAGAGCAAAGCACTTAAATCGGAGAATAATGACTGTTCTCGCCAAAGATTCTCAGGTATTTATTTTTTCAGTTCAGGCTGCAAAAGGTCTGAAAATAGTAATGAATCACCTTTTTCAATTTACTGGACCAACAGAAAATAAATTCAATTAGTATAAGCAGAAATAAGGAGCAAGTGCTGAAACATTTGGCAGTTTTACATCACAACACACTATTGTGTATTACATCCCCTTTAAGTTGGGGCCTTGAAATTATTTTGTGAACTTTGGTGTCGGCCTCAAGGTTGGAAAACACTAATGAACTGGGTGTTTGTGTGTTTGTGTAGCTTCTCACCAGCCCTGCAGATCAGTCGAGTTCATGTGCAGCAGCGGGATGTGCATCAACGCCGGCTGGAGGTGCGACGGCGAGTTCGACTGTGACGACCAATCGGACGAGAAGAACTGCAGTGAGTAGCCGATGTCCGGAATTAACGAGCACGTCTTGTTACGGGCGCTCTGCAGGAATAATGACGGAATGCAATCTGTGCCCTGCAGCCACGTCCATGTGCACAGCTGACCAGTTCCGCTGTGGAACCGGACGCTGTGTCCGGTTGTCGTGGCGATGCGACGGCGAGAGCGACTGCTCGGACGGCAGCGATGAGGACGGCTGTGAGAAAACCGGTAAGACTGGCGGGTTCTCATCTTGTTTTCAGAAGCTAAATATAACGCAAGCTTCAATGGTCGTCATGACAACGGCTCAGAACAGCCCTCCTCTGCTGAGAAACTCACTTTTCTCAGACACTCACTCACTTTTCTCTTTCTTTCTTTTTTGGGTGGGTGGAGGGGTGGGGGGGGTGAGAAACACAGTTGCTCTTAAACAATAGACTGATTAGTTTGGCTGCTCCTGTGCTGGAGGAAAGACTCGGCCGACCACTGGACAAACCACAGAATCAGGCCTCCATATTGAGTTTGAAATGAATAATGAACAGGCAGCGGAGAAATTAAAAATTTTATTCTGTTTTTGGGTACAGTCCACCTCAAACCCGAGCCACAACAGTAAAAAAGTTTCAGATCTCTCTGAAAGAACCTTGAGAACGGTTCAATGTTTTTTCTTTTTTGAAAATTCTTCCCATATTTTCTTGTTGCACTAATTGATTCATTGTGAAGAATGGAAATCCAGTTGCACATTCTCTGTTGCCCACCTTGTCATGTTTGGAAAAATCCCTGTAATAAACGAACTCAGATGTTAAGCCCAATGTGTTAGAGGTTAATGGAAAAACAAAACTAAAACACTTTTATTCTTTTAATAAGCTGTGTGCTTGAAGCTAAAACCTTTTTTTTATATTTTATCATGCATGAGTAGTACTGTGTTGTTAAGTAAAGGGCTGAGTGGGAGATTGAGAGTTGTTACCATAATCATATTATCTGTGTGTGGGACAGAAATAAGAGGATGAACGTGTGGAGACAGTCGGAGCAGCTCTTACTGGTGTCTGAGCTGCAGTTACAATTTTAAATAAAGCAAGATATAGCGATGATTTAAGCTAAACCAAGAAATTCATGCGTAGCTTTGGGTGATGGGGTGATGGCTCCAACCTTTGTCATCTCGGCAAAGAGGTGGCTTCTGAGTGGAGCTAAGGTTTTGGGAGGCAAACCGGTAGCAACCAGTGAGGATGCCCACCTGACACACAAAGCAGCCACCCCCTTATTTATGTGTAACTTGAAGACTTGATATAATTGCTGAAATATATATAAATGTTAGGTATGGCCATTTGAGGGACAACAGTTTTTGCCACATAGCTTCATTTTTCGGTCCTAGAGGTGCAAAGGTGCAAAAAAACAACCAGAGGTATTTAGGGGGAAAGTATTTAAGTAAAAATACTAGAGCAATATCTCTCAAATTGACACATCCGTGTTGTCTCATGGCGTGACTCATTCCATCTCCTCACAGAGACTCCTCCGTGTGCTCCTGATCAGTTCCAGTGTGGGAACGGACGCTGCATCGGTCAGAGGAAGGTGTGCAACGAGGTCAACGACTGCGGTGATGGGACTGACGAACACCCACACCACGACTGCCGTGAGTACAAGTGTTCAGATGAAGCATATCGGCGCCCGTGCTCCCGTGTGAATATCATTGCTTAGGTTACTTTAAACAGGGATGATACTGCCACAACAGTGTCTTATGAAGACTAACATGGATATTAAACTGTGAAATAGTCAAGACTGACGAGCGCGCAAGTATAAATGGCTCGCGGTGGCGTAGGCTACGTGCGTAGGTTATGGTGTCTATGTCCTGCAGTACCTTAAATGAGCCTTAAGCCTCACAGTAGCAGTACAAGAAATGTCAGGCTGTCAACATTTAAAACCACCAAATGCGTATCGTGTATAAATGTTAATGACAGCCTGGACAGTATGTGTTGATACGTTGTCCTGGACCAGACTAATGGACATCACCATCCTCACGCTTTAGCTGCTTGTGGGACTGAATTATTTCAAGGCTCAACAGCAGATGATACTTTAGACGGCGTGCGGTTGTATTTTTTTACTGAATCAGCGTGCTGTGTTTGTGTTCCTGTCATGTTTCCGTGCCGCGTGCAGGCCCGCGCTCCAGCGAGGGCAACTGTAACCAGAATAACGGAGGCTGCTCCCAGAAGTGTCAGATGGTCAGAGGACAGGTCCAGTGCACCTGTCACACCGGATACCGACTGATGGACGACGGCAAAACCTGCCAGGGTAACACGCTCGTGTGTGTGTGTGTGTATGTGTGTGTGTGTGTGTGTGTGTGTGTGAAAGATGGTGTCGATATCTGTGACCTCTGCAGATTTTGACAGTTAGTGCTCTGTGTTAAACATTCGATAGCGTCACTGATTTCCTAAATGTGACGCTGCTATGTCATGGTCCTCCATGTGCTGTTACTCATTCCTACCGCTTCGGAGATTACATGGTCACGTCAAGATGGTACTGGAGAAATGGGAAACTTAATTAACACAGGAAGCCAGTCTCCAAATGAAGCGGAAGCATTGCCAAATGACAAGAGGTGTAAATTAGAAGAGATGGAGAGTCTAAGTCTGCTCCAAAAATATACAAAATTATAAAGTTAACGAGTAGGATTTGGGTAGAAAATTGTCTTTGAGTGAGCAGGATATTTTTCAAAAGTATGACCAAACATCCACTGAGTTCAGATTTGGGCTAAGAAATGATTGATTAGAATATGGCGTCCAGCTAAATCTGAGATTTCCGCCACAATTCAAAAGTTCAAACCTCCAAACTACTTGGTACTTCTTCTAGATTATAGTGGTGTGTTTGCCAGGGCAAAAAAAAAAAAAAGCATACATGAGTTTTTCACCTCCCAGCCAACTTAGCTTTGTGTCTTGAACCCTGTGGGGAGATTGACGCCAACATCCCTTGTTTCCCCTCCCCTCTTGTCGTCTCTCTCTATGGTCTGATCCAGATGTGGACGAGTGTGCTGAAGAAGGCTACTGCAGCCAGGGCTGTACCAACGCGGAGGGGGGGTTCCAGTGCTGGTGCGTTCAGGGCTACGAGCTCCGGCCCGACAAGCGCAGCTGCAAAGCTCTGGGTAAAAACCTCTGAACTGTGTTTTATCCTTGACATGTGACCACATAGTGTCACCGAGGTTTGACCTCCAATAAACATACGGTTGCATATTGTTTAAACTAGCTTTAGCGGTAACTGTATCCGCTCTTCTGCCCCGGGGTCTTGGACTCATTGAGAGGGTCTGGACTAGATTTAGATATGTTGTGGAGGTAAAGTGCAGGCCGGGTACAGCAGCCCATCAATCTGCTCCAGACCAGAGTTAAACCCGGGTCAGGACTGTCAGTCAGGCATCTGCCTTCACCGCTAGTGAGATTAATGCTCGCTCTTATTGAAAGTGACCATTGGTTCTAACAAAAAAATGTTTTTGTCTCTTTTTTTTTTTTTTCTGTTTAGCTGCTTTCACTGCTTCTCGCTGTTTTCCACTTTTATTCACATCCTCTCCGTTCTCTCCGGCTTTCCTCCCCGTGTAGGTCCAGAGCCGGTGCTGCTGTTTGCCAACCGCATCGACATCCGTCAGGTTCTGCCTCACCGCTCTGAATACACCCTGCTGCTCAACAACCTGGAAAACGCCATCGCCCTGGACTTTCATCACAACCTCGAGCTGGTCTTCTGGTCGGACGTGACCCTGGATCGCATCATGAAGGCCAACCTCAACGGCTCCAACGTGGAGGAGGTCGTCTCCACCGGCCTGGAGAGCCCAGGTGGGTGCAGCCGCCAACGGGACGCAGGTTCAGATGAAGGACAACGGGCTCATTTGTCATTTTTCCAATTTATTCAACCCTGCTGCTTTCCGTCCCTCACTTCATCCATCACCTCGTTCATATACGAGTTCAGCAGTTTGACATCGCTACTGTTCAAACCTAAAAGTCTTTTTGTGCTTTCTCTTTGTCTTTCATTTCCAGTCTCTATTTTCTTTCTTTTGCCTTTTGTCTCCTTTTGTCTTGTGCCGTTTTTTCTTTTGAGCTGTCTTATTTTTGATCTGTGTCATCCTCATTCTTTCATCACTTCTTGTTCTTTGTCTTCAGTATATGTCACCTCGGGTCCCTCTAACTCCTTTTGTTCTTGGCATTTTTTTGTATGTGAAAGCATACACAAAAATTCTATACCGTGACATTTATTTGCTTTCTTTTAAAAAGTCAAAGGAGTGGATTGATATTATTCTTGTGTCTGTTTGTTGAACACACAGGTGGGGTTATATTTCAGTTAGCTTAGCTTAGCATAAAGACTGGAAATGAAGGGAAAGAGCTAGCCTACATACCTAAAGCAATGTGTCTTTTGTTTGTTTTGTACTTAGAAGAAGTAAAACACAGGTATTTTATTCTCTTATTGTTTCTGTGTAGTGGGATTGACTGTAGCATAGGTTACCTGATTATAGTCTGAGAGGACATGGACCTAATGTCCTGTAATTGCAAAGTAAAATCACCAGCAATCATCAGACTTCAGGAAGCCCATCAGGAAATAATAATAATAATTAAAACTGTGAACACACGATAATTGGGCGGAAAAAACATAATATTATTACACAGGTTACAGCAAATCTGGTTCATATTTAGACCAATTAATATTGTTTTTCCCTCCTTTAGGTGGACTGGCCATAGACTGGATCCATGACAAGCTATACTGGACAGACTCTGGGACTTCGCGTATCGAGGTGGCCAATCTGGACGGCACTCACCGCAAGGTGCTGCTGTGGCAGAACATGGAGAAGCCCCGAGCCATCGCGCTGCACCCCATAGAAGGGTACGAGTCCAAACATACACACACAAACTCTGTAATTCACTGCAGATGGTTCCAAACGTACACACACTCATATATACATATCCCCTCTGGATGTGTCCCAGTTGTAGTGTAGCAGCAGAGCAGGGATTATAGTTTGGCAGCACAGCGGTAGCCACAGGCAAGCATCTGCGTGGAACAAGTATTTCGTGAAAGGAGCAGCAGCTAAGAGTGTTTTCCTCCCCTGGTTTCATATGCTGCAGTGGCAGGAGAGCGTTCTGGATGAAGCCCTGGAGAAATTTAAAGCTAGAAAACTCACTCAGCTTATTAGGTAGCTCATTTGCATGGGCTAATTGAAAAATATTAAAAAAAATCTTCCCTTTGAGGCTGGACAGAACAGCTGATAATGAGGAGGACATGAATGTTCTCGATTTTTTTTTTATTATGTCAGACATCAGCTGTGGATCCTGACAACAATCTGTTTGCCCCGTGTGTTTAGTGGACACCACGAGGATCAGCTCATGTTGCTCCAACAGCTTCAATCCACTGCAGTAAACAAGTCAACTAACCGTGACTGTCCTATTTTCCCCTTCAGTAAGATCTACTGGACGGACTGGGGCAACACTCCTCGCATCGAGTACGCCAACATGGACGGCTCCAACCGGCGGGTCATCGCGGACACCCACCTGTTCTGGCCCAACGGCCTCACCATCGACTACGCCGGCCGCCGCATGTACTGGGTGGACGCCAAGCACCACGTGATCGAGAGAGCCGACCTGGATGGACGCAACCGCAAGGCCGTCATCAGTCAAGGTAAACCAGGAATCAATAGCTCTGCTGCCTTCGCTTTGTCAAGGCTTATTTCAGCTTTGTTGTTTTATCAGAGGCGCTTGTCTCCCTCACTCTCATGAAGTATACACAGAAACATAGACCTTTCTTCTTGAACTAATCTGAAGATACATTGAGGTGGTTCAGTATTTGTTTGGCACTTTCTTCTGTTTTCAAGTGAATTTTATTGTCAATCTCTTAAAAAATAATAGACTCTGAACTTCAATTCCAGATATACTGACATATGCACATATTTAAGAGACCTCCTGGAAGGCCTCTGTTTAAAATCAATGTACAGTTGCCTTGTAAACACAAAGCTCTGTCAGTTGTTTATCCAAGTTGCTTCATTTTTATATTTTTTTTCCCCCCCTTTTGAATTCCCTGAGGGAGGCGGTTAAAATACGAGGAGCTGTGTTGTGCAGAGAACTGGCCGGAGTTCAGACTCTCATTCTTAATTTTCATTACTTAACACGCTGACATGCAAAGAAACGAGCAAACGCGAGGGGATTGATATAGGACGTGTCACACTGGCGCTGCTTCATCATTCCATGTGGAGCTAATCAGCGGCATATTTCCATTAAAAGAGCGTACACATGTGCCCTCCGCTGCAGCGCACGTGCGCATAAGCTGCGAATGACACCGTGAAGGAAAATGCTAACCTCTGTTTATGTTGCTGGTTCACGCAGAGAAAGTGTGGATGGCGGTGTTTACAGATCTGGGGTTTACTCTCGGAGCCCTCGTCGTAGAAACATTGGTTTCTGATGGTTTAGCCGAGTTGCTGTGCTGGTTTGTGAGTGACAGAAGCTGAGCAGGCGCTGAAACACCTTAAGACGTGATGGCGGCAGACAGTTGTTCCAAAAAAACTGCAGTTATGCTGTGTTTTATAATCACGACCTCGGTCTAAATATGGATCATTAAGTCATCCTTGCCCCTCTTATGCTCAAGTGAATCAGTGGGCATACATATCTTTTATTAGTCCTGCTTCAGAAAAAATAACTTATTTGATTCTGTGCGTGATCCTGAGGTCTTTGAACCACAAGGCAAGCTGTATTTCTTAGCAATAAATATCAAACTAATAGACATGAAGTGGATTCCGATTTAAAACAGATCTGCTGCAGTTGTGTAAATCATACTCTTTTTTTTTTTTTTTTTTTTGAGGATTTGTGCAGCGTGAGCTCAAGTGTCAGCCGACACAGTGGGTTCAAATTTTGGGATTTATTTTCCTGATAGAGTGAAAATATTGTAGATCGGCGGCGATCGAGAGTGGAAAGAGAGAGACGGGGGAAATGTTTGATGAGGGTGTGTGTGCACCATCAACCCTGGGCGCTCTCCTTAATGATGTGTGCTCTCGGGATAAAAGGCTGTGATTGGCCCTGTCCTTCCTCCGCTGCCTCTGTTTGCTCAGACAACACACGGGACAAATGGGACGTGTGTGTGTCTGTGTGTGTGTGTGTGAGTCTGTGTGTGAGAGAGTGTGTATGGTTACATTTTGAGCCGCTGTGCCCAGGAATGTTAACAAGCGTTTATCTCCCTGCACCTATAGCTCTGTGTGTGTGTGTGTGTGTGGATGTGTGTGTGTGCTGGCTGGATGTGCGCCAGGCTCCTCTGTCACTAGAGCCGGACAGCAGGCGGGTGTAAAGGATAACGCCGCTATCCAGCCTGCACACCTGTGCACCTGTGGGGGACAGGAAGAGAATGGGCTGTGTATTTTTTTTTGTGTGTGTGTGTGTGTGTGTGTGTGTGTGCGCATACGTACATCTGCAGTGATTCTTCACTCACATTGAGTCGTCTACCGCATGAGAACACGTCCAGTCCGGCCAATGACAGAAAACGTGACGGCAAACCTACGAAACAACGCCCCCTTGTGGACAGCAACTCAACTCACAGGTCTTAACATGCAGAAAAGTGGCATCATTGTCACCCATCCTGGGCGAAAGCAGGAATGTGCTCAGTAAAATTAAGGAAATTGCCCATCTACGTTGACATGTGCACAGATAGTGTGTTAATCTGAGGATAGCAACTGCGCAAACTCTTCGGAAAACGGCTTTTTATGGTTTGGCCTTTTTCTCTAATGGTGGTGCCAGAGTAAAATTACAAGTAACCACAGTCAAAAGTGTCTGGGTATCACGAATATCCAACAGTTACTGTCTGCTACAGTTCTTTCTGATACAACCAGTAGGAACGGCCAAGTCAGATATTTTAAAACTCTGCACGTAGTCGCTTGAAACTGTTTTTTGGTGCTTGCTGTAAATTATGAAAGGTTTTATCCAAACTTTAAGTACCTGTTTAACCATCCACACTTAAAGTTGTATGCTTTTGTGTCTTTATCAGTCAGATTCATTTCCATCTGTACACATATACAGTAAAATCTGCTTTACCTGCTTAATGCCTCCAAAGAGTTACAATTGTTTGATGGTTTGTAAACGGCATCTGTGAAAACCTAGAGCGAGAGACGAAATGAGATTCAGCAAGAAAAAAGAAAAAGAACAACTGCGGCTTCTCAAATTTCCAGCCATTGCAGTCCATCCCACTAAGACGTGAAGGCGTTCTGTCCATCTGGAGGTGACGTCGCGTCGTGTGAGAGAGCCGGTCAAGGTGTGAGCGGACCGGAAGGTGTCGCGCGCAGGTTAAAGGGGTCGTAACTGTGAAGGCTTGGCGGGATGTTAGATGCCCTGTCGGCCTGCAGCTGCTCCTCCAGCTGTCCCGGGGAAAAAATAAATAAATAAAAAAAAGGTAGCGGTGAGGGTGCGGGGTGCAAAGATGACAAGTAAGAAGGTGACCGTATCAAAGCAAGGCGCCTCTGTAGATGCCGACGACTCCGAGGACGGAAGTGGGTGTATTATTGTCTCCCTCATGCAGGGATAAGATCAGAAAACACAGAACGTTCAGCCTGCATCACTTCACACACACATACACCTGGCTCTGAAGAGGGTAGGGGATGAGGGGGGGTGAGGGAAAATGTAGAGCTGCAGGTTTATTTATTCAAGAGGCTTCACTGACTCTTAGAGAAAATTTCACCTTTTAACTCTTTCTCAGATGATGCCCATATGCATGTCCGTGGCTGCAAATCAAACCCACAGCGCACAGTTTCGAAAATGTGTTCCAGTCCCGTTAGCCAGCATCAAATGCCTGCTCGGATTGTTCTTATTCCTTAATCTGAATCATGATTTCATCAATTCGATCCAGAGAAGCAAAACGGAGCAGAACAAACATGATATTGTTTCCCATTTCCTCAAAACCACAGACTTTCACTTTGAATTAGACGACAGCTTCTTCAGGCATAAACATTAGGTTCCAACAGAGGAGAAAATTTGAGTTCTTTTGACTGAGATAAGTACAAATGGGGTCAGTGCTCTTTATTTATCCATATTAATGGGGAGGGATTGGGGCTTCCACCTGTTGATTTTGATTGAACAAACACTTTGTTACTATTAAGATACAAATAAAATAAAAAATTGGCTCCTTCAGCTAATACTGGTGGACACACAATTACTTTGATCCCTTTGGCTCATTGTCATTCTGGTTTCCTGTCCTTTTTATCCATTCCCCACTTGACATTTATGCTTCGCCGTAAAACACTGTGTTTAAAGCAGCAGCGCTGTTTTTAAAAGCCGCGCACCAGCATGCGACTCTCGCCGCCGCCGCAACCTCTGCATATAGCAGCAGAAATCACTTTTTCCATCCATTCAGCACTCGCGTCCAACTGGCTGAGCGCAGCTCCTTCTCTGGAAGAGGAGGATTAACCAGGAGAAAGAAAGAGAACATTAATTTGGACAAGTGTGGAGGAGTCACCCTGAGCAGATGTTCCCACTGGAGACAAATCTGCGGGGAGTTCCCTGTCGCACATGTTAGTGTTTAGGCCAGGGTTCCACTGACTGTGAATGCAGTTACTGACAGTTTTTGACACAAGTCATCCATTTGTATAATGACCAAAGTAGCGGCGGGCTTAAAGCCTCAGCGCACTTTCCTCTGCCAACTCTTTAAAGCTCTGAAGCTTGTATTTGCAGCCCGCTTCCTTCTAAAAGAAATTAGGCTTTGCGTGTAAACATTGCCAAAGTTAGAATGACAAATTACATTAAGGATCCTTGTATGTGCGTTTTCTCTGGGTTTCTTCTCATTGGTTATAATCAGCAGGTTTTTTTTTAACTCTAATTATTGCTATTTATTAAATCACTAACAAATGAATCAACCTCATACATAAATGCCTCGTATTGTTTTTGGGTTAGACTTTCATCCTGTATACTCGACTTGTGATTGGTAGAGAAGATTTGGCATATGTTCGTGTCCAGATAAAAACTTAAAAAATATTTCTGCGCGGGGTCGAGACTAGCGCCGATATCTGTATTCTCGATCTTATAGTTAGATTCTGGACGGAAAAGACGCATTACGTTTGCAAAACCAATGGAGCGCCTCCGGTTTTGGACGCTCAGGCCGCAACTTAACCAGCTACAGGCCGATGAGAGGCAGAGTAATTGAAAGCAGCTCTAAAAGGAGACGACATGACATCAGCCAAGCCCGCAGCGCTTGTATGGGAGGATGTTTGGAGAGTGTTGGTGGAACGAGCCAAATGTAGCAATTGCTCTTTCCATTCTTTGGGTTAGGACTTAAAAGTCACATGCGCTGAAATAATCATTATTTCTCCTTGTTATAAAGGTGTCAGATTCACGGGCGGTGTTTGTTCACTCTGGTGATTAACTTCCCGCAAAAATACAAACAGATTGTGATGTGGAAAATATTATCCCTCAGCCTCTCTGAAGTCATTTATTTTTTTTTCCCCCCTCGCTTTCTGTCCTCAGGTCTCCCGCACCCGTTTGCCATCACTGTGTTCGAGGACAGCCTCTACTGGACTGACTGGCACACCAAGAGCATCAACAGCGCTAACAAGTTCACAGGCAAGAACCAGGAGATCATCCGCAACAAGCTGCACTTCCCCATGGACATCCACACCCTGCACCCCCAGAGGCAGCCCGCAGGTCGGTGCACTTGTGAATAAAGTTTGTCACGTATCGCTCAAATGTCCCACACTTGGGACTCGCATATTTCACTGTTAGAATCCGCAGACAGAGGCTAGTTGAAAGTATAAGACGAAGAAAGAACACTGCATTCTGTGTTTTGGATGTGTGGAAATGATGGATAACCATGCAAACTCTTGATTTCTCTGGTTGAAATAAATCCCACGTGTGTTTAACCCACTTGGTTTAAACATCAGGTAACGTGAGTTTCTATGAGCGACAGAAACATGGAGATGGTAAAACAAAAGTGTAGTGACAAGTGAAAGATGAACGAAGTCTGAATCTACATCCTGGGCATCTTCTTCAATGAATTCTTTGTTTTCTGTAAAGCTGAGAAAAAAAATCTATATGCATCGTATACCGTACATTTTTCCATGAAATTGAATTCTGCACAGCATGCAGAACCACTTTGTCAAAAAAAAAAGTTTCTTTGTGGTTTTAGTGTTTTTCTGTGTGTGTGTGTTACCAAAAAAGCTTTCACAATAACATACATTATAAGTTTAAAGGGTAAC
This sequence comes from Chelon labrosus, assembly GCF_963514085.1. Taxonomy (NCBI): domain Eukaryota; kingdom Metazoa; phylum Chordata; class Actinopteri; order Mugiliformes; family Mugilidae; genus Chelon; species Chelon labrosus. The sequence continues at coordinate 12,524,302 of NC_140339.1, forward strand.
ACATATTTTACTGCATATAACTTCAGATGGAGTCGAAGGAAAAGAAAACAGTTGTTCTCCATTCGTGAGACTTGGGAGGTGCTTTGTGCGGTCATTTGTTTACCCACATCCTTTCCAATCTGTCTCTGACGGGGCGTTTTTTTCCCAAACTGAATTCTGGGTGAGAACAATGGACCCATTTTTGAAAACATCCAAGTTTGCAGCTTGAAGCTGTACAACAAGTTGACGTGCCACGGAAGGGAGTTGTAAAGCAAAACATCAAACGCGACTTTAACTTTAGAGGATGGAAGATGACCTGGTTGAGGACAGGCACGGGAAACGGGAACCTTCTTTAAGGGTATCACTGCGCACAGAGGTGAAAACCAGTCCCACGCGGCGGCGGATCCGCCGACGACAGAGTGATTTGTTTCACTAGTGTCAGACCCTGTGGCGAACCGGCCAGCTGAGGTGCTTTCCTCAGCGTGGTAGCAGAAGACGTGTGTCTTCTGCTAACAAACCGTGTTGAAGTTGACTTCTGGCCAATGGAAAGTTGTTGTTATCACACTGATAAAATACCGAAGCAGTCTGACAGTAATAGGAACTGTGAGCTGCCTCTGTGTCGGCAGAGGGAGGTCAGGCTCTGACCCCTTTGTTTTGGTTGCGACTCAGTCAGTTCACGCCTGAGCAGAACTCATCAAATGAACAAAGGGAACAGGCTTCAGACCTCCAGAGTGAAATCCAGATGCTTTGACGTTTAGAGTAAAGCTCTTCAGTCGTTGCTTCATTAGAAGGAACAGTTTGACATAGTGGGAAGTAACGCTTACAGATGAGAAGATGGTGTTGAGCTGACAAGAAGATTGATCACTTCAGTGTGAGAGGCGGTGTGTGGAAGTGAATCATTGCATACTTAGTTGTATTTGTCTGTCTTTCCTCTAGGGGGCAGGAACCGCTGTGGGACCAACAACGGGGGCTGCAGCCACCTGTGTCTCCCCAGCAACAAGACGTACACCTGCGCCTGTCCCACCGGCTTCAAGAAGGTGGACCAGTACAACTGTGCCAACGGTGAGTTCCCCAGCAGCTGGAATTTTAATATGTGTCACTGTCATACCTGAGTAGATGATATGTGTTGATTGATAATTTTAGCCAGTGTCCATAGTTATTGTAACGTATAGAAATACTGATTAGTATTTTTTTGAGTCTTGCTACATTTTTTAATAATAACTTCATTTACATTTTCTACTACATCTCTATTGTTCTTTTTCTCTTAACTCTAAAGTTAAAAGTGAACAAATTGATCAATTAATCTGGTCAGCCTTTTTAATTAAACCCTTTACTTTTTTGCTCTGTGATATTTAACTAGCCTAAAATACAATTATTCTCTTACTCTCTCACACCTTGTAGCTATAAAGACATTTTATTTTCATCATTGTGAATTATTATGCTAAGGGTTGGGATTTATTTTTAATCAGTTTGTCTGAGTTTTCCCTCTAGAGGCTGTTAGTTGTTTATTTTGTGGTAGTGTTGTTTTGCTGTGTTCACTGTTGACCCCATTGTTAAACCTAGAAGACTGACAGAAGACCTTTGGTCTTTAATCAGGTCTTGACAAGTTCCTGCTTTTTGCCCGAAGGACGGACATCCGACGAATCAGCTTCGATACCGAAGACATGTCCGACGATGTCATCCCTCTGGCTGACGTGCGCAATGCCGTGGCTCTGGACTGGGACGCCAAAGACGGCTACATCTACTGGACCGACGTCACCACCGACTCCATCAACAGAGCGCTGTGGAATGGCACCAAGCAGGAGGTCAGTGATGTCCGCAGTGTCACTGAACTCAGCGCTGTAGTAGAACATGAAGGAGCAAAAGAGAGACGTTGCAGGAGAAAACGAGATTTAAGTTTATGCAATGCTGCCATCTGCTGGTGCTGATGTAAAAGTGCAACAGCAGTCCTGAAGAAGATGTTACAGTTTAGTAGATCAGCCAGAAAAATATTCCTCTGTGATTAAAAAACATACATTTTTTAAGAGTGTTAGAAGAGTGAATTAATATTTTTCTGTTCCTTTTTCTAGGTGGTGGTGGACACCAGTCTGGAGAGCCCAGCAGGTCTGGCGATTGACTGGGTGACCAACAAGCTCTACTGGACTGATGCCGGTAAACTGCTTCTTTTCACATATTTGCACATAAAGTAATACTTCCTGTGCTTCGTGTGCAATCACCTCCGCTGCTGTTTGATTTCAACCACTCATATTTTGTCAGGTACTGACCGCATCGAAGTGTCTAACGGCGACGGGAGCATGCGGACTGTCCTGATATGGGAGAACCTGGACCGGCCCAGGGATATTGTCGTTGATCCGATTGGAGGGTGAGATGATTGAGAAGGTTTAAAAAGAAGTAGGATGTGGACCTGGACACCTAATGGAACTGATTTATTATTATTTTTTTTTTTCATAGCTTCATGTACTGGACCGACTGGGGGGCCAACCCAAAGATCGAACGTGCAGGAATGGACGCATCAAGTCGCATCGTCATCATCTCATCCAATCTGACGTGGCCCAACGGGCTCGCTATTGACTATGAGACCAAACGCCTCTACTGGGCTGACGCCGGCATGAAGACTATTGAATTTGGCAACTTTGATGGTTCTGATAGACAGGTAAAAGATGTTTTTGAGATATTTTTTTCATATTTTGTTAAGATTATTTTGAGGTCTTGTCTGTTTAGGAGCATTTCCAGATCTCATCAGTCATCTACTACTGCTTCTGCATGCAGGTTCTGATCGGCAGTCAGCTGCCTCACCCCTTTGGCCTGACCGTACACGAGGACAAGCTGTACTGGACGGACTGGCAGTCCAAGAGCATCCAGAGCGCCGACAAGCTCACTGGCTTGGGACGAAACACACTGGCTGAAAACCTGGAGAACCTCATGGACATTCACATGTTCCATCGGCACCGCGAGACAGGTGTGTGTGCATCCCCGTGTTGCATTATTGGAGCAATCGGCATGTACGTGTAATGCGTGTCTCCGGGCTGATCCAACACATTGGATCTGAAATTAATGAAACATTAGTTGTTAAGTAAATTGTTTCTGCTGCAATTCTCTCCAATCACATCATATAAACAGTGAAGAAATGGTAGACGTTAATGTCATAATTGATGCAATTTGTTCTGGCTAGCTTGCCAAGTCAAATGGGCCTGTCCTGTTAGCGTTAGCATAAGCAGCCAAACTGCAAAGTTGTTTAGTATTTGTCACTCAGATGTCAAAACCTCATCAGATGAGATTATGCAAAGGACAAACATATCATGTTCTGCAGTAGAATGAAAATGCGTCCCCGTCCTTTTACCTTTATATCTTGTCCTGGACAAAGGAAACTAAAATCTCCTGCCTGATTTCTGTCAGCTCAGATCCAGTATCTCTACTGACACTGGGGGGATTACAGGTAAACTGAACCCAGACCATTGGCTGAGAAGGCAGAGCCTCTAGGGCGCCTACCAAAATAAAACCTCACTGATCTCACTGATCCGTGGGCCTCTTGTGTCTTCCCAGAGGGGTTTCACTGTTTTTTTGTTTGTTTTTTTTAGTTGCTGTGTTTTTTGTTTGACCCAATTCCTATCGTTCCCCCTGCCGTTCCTTACCTCGGAGCTGACCTAAAAAGTAGAACGGTGGCTGAGTGTGTTTGTGTCTCCGTGTGTAGTGCGTAACCCGTGCGCGGTGAATAATGGAGGCTGCAGCCACCTCTGTCTCCTGGCGCCTGCTCCCAAAGCCTCCAGCTGTGCCTGTCCCACCGGGATCAACCTGCAGACTGATGGAAAGACCTGCACACCCGGTACGAAAAAACTTCTGTTTACATTTCAGAAACATTTGACCCAAAAATGAAAGTGGAGGGGGAATCACACTGAAGCTACCACTTGAAAAATCAATTATAAAACAAAACAAAACACAGAGGGGGCAAAATCTGTTTTGTTAGCTTGCGGATAAAAGCAAGTCAGCTCCGTTTGTAATCTGACAGGAAGTTGTTGTGACGTGTGTTGTGTTTTTGTATGCAGGGATGAGCAGCTTCCTGGTCTTTGCACGGAGGACCGACATCAGGATGGTTTCTCTGGACATCCCCTACTTTGCTGATGTAGTTTTGGCCGTCAACAGCTCAATGAAAAACACAATCGCCATTGGTGTGGACCCCAAAGAAGGTATGTGTGTACTTTTAAATGTTTAAAGTGTCTGTCTCAAAAGGACGACAAATGCAGAAACTGGATTCTTACTGTATGTTAATGTATCTGTGGCGCCTCCTGCAGGAAAAGTCTATTGGTCTGACAGTACGCTGAAGAAAATCAGCCGAGCCAACATCAACGGAACTGCTCACGAAGAGATCATATCTACTGGTGAGGAGGACGGCTTACATGTACGATGCTGTTCGATCCCACTCAGTCGTAGTTTCGTGACTATATTTTTTGTTTTTCTCTGTAGGGCTGATGACGACCGACGGGCTCGCGGTGGACGCTGTCGGCAGGAAGGTCTACTGGACGGACACGGGGATCAACCGCATTGAGGTCGCCAACCTGGACGGCTCCATGAGGAAGGTTCTCGTCTGGCAAAACCTCGACAGCCCTCGAGCAATCGCCCTCTACCACGAGATGGGGTGAGGATTTTGAAATTATGAAAACGTACATTTAAGGCTTTGCTTGGTAATCCTGTCTTTTGACCTCAACATACTCTCTTACTCTTCACCAGCTATATGTACTGGACAGACTGGGGTGAGAATGCTAAGCTGGAGCGCTCAGCGATGGATGGATCAGACCGCGTGGTCCTCATCAGTAACAACCTGGGTTGGCCCAACGGTCTGGCCATTGACATGGCCGGCTCACAGTTGTTGTGGGCTGATGCTCACACTGAGGTCAGTAGTGACTCCCTGTGAGCCTTGCATCAGTTTTTACCTAACAAATCATGAATCGTAATAGGGCAAACACAAATGTGTTCTTTAGAGTCAGGAAAACAAAACACACTCTAAGGGACTTAGACATCTGTATTGAATGAAATCCCTCTCACCTCTCTGGTCCAATGCAGCGTATCGAGGCATCCGACCTGAACGGGCAGAACCGTCACACCCTTGTGACTCCAGTTCAGCACCCGTACGGCTTAACCCTGCTGGGGTCTCATATCTACTGGACCGACTGGCAGAGCCGCAGCATCCAGCGAGCCGACAAGACCTCTGGGAGCAACACCATCACGGTGCGAGCCAACCTGCCGGGCCTGATGGACATCCAGGCTGTAGACAGAGAGAGGCCGCTGGGTGAGTCTGGGGACAGGAAGTTGATTTTATTTCTCACAGGTGGACTGTAAACAAAGGCCTGATCTTGCCAACAGAAACGACGACAACAAAAGACTAAATTTTGCATGAAATTCATCATTTCACATATGTTTGCATGGAACCATATAGAAATATATATGCACAGACTGATGTCTAAGCAAGTTGTCTGTGTTTCTTTGCATCAATCCTTCTTTCTGTGGCCCTTTCAGGTTTCAACAAGTGCGGCAGGAGGAACGGAGGCTGCACCCACCTGTGTCTGCCTCGCCCCAACGGCACTTCCTGCGCCTGTCCCACCGGCATACAGCTCAAGGGAGACGGCAGGTCGTGCGACGACTCCCCGGAGACGTACCTGCTCTTCTCCAACCGCGTCAGTGTGCGCAGGATCTCCCTGGACACCGACGACCACACTGACGTGCACGTGCCGGTGCCCGAGCTGCACAACGTCATCTCGCTGGACTACGACAGCGTGGACGGAAAACTCTACTACACTGACGTCACCCTGGATGTTATCAGGTTCGAAAAGTTTTCTTATTTAAAATGAGTTGTGGAGCTTCTAGAGTCGCTTAAAAAATACACCAAATAATAGAATCTAAAGTTCGGATTCTAAATATAGTCGACCGATATCCAGACAGAGCCGAATAAAGATGGTTGTAACAGTTATTACCAGTGTCATCACACTGTTCAAACCAAGTTCACTGTATTCGTTGCTGTTTAGGCGCGCAAACCTGGATGGCAGTGAAATGGAGACAGTGATCAGTCAGGGCCTGAAGACCACGGATGGGCTGGCTGTGGACTGGGTGTCCAGAAACATGTACTGGACCGACACCGGGCGCAACACCATCGAGGTGGCCCGCTTGGAGGGAACCAGCCGCAAAGTCCTGGTCAACAACAGTTTGGACGAACCCCGAGCCATTGCGGTGTTCCCGAGCAAAGGGTGAGAGAGAGAGAGAGAGAGGGGGGGGGGGGGGGGGGAGCCGGGCTTCACATCCACAAATTCAAGTATTTGATAATGAATTACACTGAAATAAGCAGAATACTGAGAAAGAAGGAAAGCATTCTGAGTGCTGCATATTTACAGACGTTGCCTTCTCCTCATCCACTCTGCAGGTACTTGTTCTGGACTGACTGGGGGCACATTGCAAAGATTGAGCGATCTCACCTGGACGGCTCAGACCGGAAGGTTCTGATCAATACGGACCTGGGGTGGCCCAATGGTCTCACACTGGACTACGACACACGAAGGTCAGAGGGAGAAACCGGAGTCTTGGAAACTAAATGACAAATAATGACTTTTTCATCACAAAATGACCTGATCATGCAAATGTGTACTAAATACTGAGCGATTTAACATCAGTAAATGATTTTTCATATTTGATCAACAACAAACAACAAAACAACAACAATCTAACCATGCATTTATTTATACGTTACTGTATGTTTCAATCAGAGGAAATGTGTGGCGCTTGTACAGATAGGATTGTCGATATGAATCTGTACCATTTTCTGCAGGATCTTCTGGGTGGACGCCCACCTGGACAGGATCGAGAGTTCAGACCTGAATGGGAACCTGCGCCAGGTCCTCGTCAGCCCGGTGTCCCACCCGTTCGCCCTCACACAGGTACCCCCTCCTAACTCTCCTCACCCCCCCAGCTGTCAATCACTGAGCTGACCCTTCCTCCTGGCTGCCTCCTCCACTCACCTGCTCTTTTTCTATCATCGGCTCACCGTGTGGTTCTCACTGGTTGTCCCTTCGTCCTCCAGCTCATACTGAACCCATTCGACTTAACCATTTCTTCTACTTCCCTTCCACTCTGACCCTCATTTTTCTTCCTCCTCTCTCCCTCCCCCGTTTCCTTTCCCTTTCTTCCTCTGGCCCCCCCGCTCCTTGTCTGTGTTTTTTCCTCTCCTCTCTTCTTCTCCCTCGTTTCCCCAGTTGAAGCCGGTGTCCTCCCCTCTAACCCCTTTCTCCCGACTCTCGCAGCAAGACCGTTGGATCTACTGGACGGACTGGCAGACTAAGTCCATCCAGCGAGTGGACAAACACAACGGCCGTAACAAGGAAACCGTGTTGGCCAATGTGGAGGGCCTCATGGACATTATAGTGGTATCTCCTAACAGACAGACAGGTAAGGAGGCTTTGCTCCTGGCTGCTCCATCTGCCACGGGAAACACCAACTACCTTTTTTTTTTTGTGAGAACATTGATGAACAAAATGTTTGACCCACTGACCCCCTGATGCAGCACAGTTAATGTGAATGTATGAAATATTCTCAGTGTAACTGACACGGCTGGGCAGTGACAGTTAAGTAACCTTGTCTCATGCAACATTAAGGTTTTTGCTGCAACGTCTTGAAAAGAAATCTGATTCCAGTCGCTTTAATCTTAATTAGCTCAGCAAGACGTATTTAATATAGCATTTTTTAAAATACTCCGATAAATGGAAAATTAGGTTGAACTGTATTTCAATTAGTCTAAAATCTTTAAGAAGGCTGGTGCTTAATTATCCAGTGTCTCTGTCCTGTTACTGGATGCCAGACAAATTAAAATCTAAAAAGGATTTCAAATAAACCGTTCACATTGTTTGGTGCCTGTTGTGAACGTTCCCTCTCCTCTCGTTTAGGTACTAACCTCTGCGGAATAAATAATGGCGGTTGCACTCACCTCTGCTTCGCCAAGACCAACAGTTTTGTCTGCGCCTGCCCCGATGAACCGGACGGGCGACCCTGCTCCACAAGTAAGCGTCCTCTTTAACCTGACTGACAGTTTGATCTTGAACTAAAAAGACTTTGACCAGTAACTTTTCTGCATGTGTTTATCAGTTTCAGGTTACGTCCCCACTTCTCCTGCCAGAGGCACCAGCAGCACCCCTGTCCCCAACAAGATGCCCAAAGCTCCAACAGACACTCCACACAGAGGACCCTCACTGGTCAAGTACGTCTGACTGTTCATTTTAATGTTTACTTCCTACTGGGAAACACAGAGGTAGGTTGGTTCCTCTGTCATTTATCATTACTTTAAAATATAATAGACATAGTCATAGACTGGCGACCTGTCCAGGGTGTACCCCGCCTCTCGTCCAAAGACAGCTGGGATAGGCTCCAGCCCCAAGTGGTTACAGACAATGAATGAATAAAATATATTTTTCAGTAGTTTTTTTTAGACCTGGGTTGGTCTTAAGCCTTTTTTAGGCATAAAAAGAGTTTAAAGAATGTTTTCATCCCATGGTAGTAGAACAGAGTTTTTCAAAAATGCATTAAAGCTACTAAAGCTTACACAAATTCCCCCTGCAGGGAGTTATCTTCAGGAAAAACTGTCAAGGTTTCGACTAAAATGAATCATTAAAATGAATGTTAAGTCCTCTGTGTTACAGAATACTGTATTTATTTCTCAAGCTGGGTTTCTGTCTTATTTTTACAGCTGCACTGGCAAGAACCCGAACGCAGAAGGCTGCTTGAACACTGTGGTGACGGCTCCTCACGGTCAGTTCATCAGAATGTTCTCTCCTCATCTGTTAGAGCTCTGCATTAAAGGAAAAATCTGATTGCTGAATTTTGGAAACACGCATATCTTACTGATAGTAAAAAGAGAAAACCAATGCATTCATTTTACGCATGTGCATGTCAAGTATAGAGTCCAGGCTAATAGACTGGAAGCGCTGGGAATTGCTGTCCCAGCTTTATCAGCAGCAATTTATTGAGAAGCTGCGAACAGAAATGTAATATTGAAACGCTGTGGTTTTAGGCAAAGCGGTTGTATTTTTTTGTCAGTAGCTTGCCTCGCTAATACGATAACAGCTCTGGAGTGGTTTCCACTCATGGTGCTCATGGGAGTAGCAGTAATTATTCCAAACTTGTGAACATCATTCACATTAACCGGCGAGCAATTATTTAAAGCTATGTCTAAGTCGGCAGAAATGATGTCTGAAAAAGCAAAAGTGATTCAAATTAAGTTTAAAATTAAATTAAACTTTTCTAAAATCATCTGTAGGTTCCTTTCTTTATAGGATTGCCCTGTAGATGCACTAGCCTCTAACATGTGTACTGTCTGTTTTAGGGGAAGGACTTCATATCAGCTATGTGATTGGTGGAGTTCTAACCATCCTGGCGATTCTCATCCTCATCGCTGCCTTGATTATCTACAGGTACGTCTCTTCTTATTTTTTATTCCCTCGTCGTCTCTGAAACACAGTGGATAGTATGTTATCAGTGTTATAAGCTATGTGCCGTCGTTTTTCCCCGCTTTACAGACATAAAAAGTCAAAGTTTGCTGATCCGGGAGTGAGCAATCTGACCTACAGTAACCCCTCCTACCGGACGTCCACACAGGAGGTCAAGATCGAGACATCGCAGAAGCCTCCGATATACAACCAGCTTCGATATAAGAAAGAGGTAACAAACCATTTGGGAGCTGAAGAGTTTTGTTTAATAGATGAATGGATTCAAGATGAATCCGTGAGATTTTCACAGACTGCGTGGGTGTATCACTCGTGCCTCTGGTTCACGTTGACTGTGCTGAAGTATCATGACATGTGACGAGACGCACCAGCGCTCATCTTCTCTCCCTCCCCTCTCCTCCCTCACTGCAGCTCTCTCATCCCTACAACTCCCTCTCTCCCTTTATCTTTTGACCCACTTATCCTGTGGAGAGGTAGTTACCCAGCATGAAGGAGTCGTGTCCTTTCTTTCTGAGTTGCGTCTTTGTTTCTCTCCCTTTTGTCTTTGGCTGCATGCGACGTTTGCTGTTCAGAATTAATAGGGTGGATCTGTGGTGCAGTGTCAGAGCTCTGTGATCAGCAGCATGTTGGTGCTGTGTGATACTGACATTTCAAAAGACACGGCGTAGACTTTTTTTTATTAAAGGTACCACATGGCTCTGTCTCTATGTCTGAACTCACTTTTTGTTTATTCAGCATTACGAGCTGTGTTTATAAAGCCTAATCTAATTCCAGTTCTAAGTCAGTTGCAACCCACTGATCCATCTAACCATTAAAATACTTGAAACTGTATTGCAGGACTGCTTGTAAAAGAGGCTTAGCAGCAGTTTCACAAGTTTGTAGCTGTAATAATGGCCATTAAGCAGTCTGTATTTATTTAGGCTAATTATATACCTGCAGCACTTTAATATGAGAATGAAAAACTAACTCCAGAAGTAAACACAGCTTTACTTTAAAGAGTCAGCTGGGGCATGTTTGAAGGTGGCATTTTGTTCTGGAGTGTTGTGCGGTTGGTTGCTGATTAATCCACAAGGGAAGTCCGCCGATAACCGGCTGAATGTTTAAAGTTTTGGCGATTCATGCTCAGCTGACCTTAACATTATTGGATTTTAATTACAACATAATTATAAACCCATACAAACTCCCCTTTAGTGCCCGAGGGTGGATTTTCCCTTTGAAGCTGCTCACACGACTGCAATCATTGTCACAAGCTAATCGTGTCTTGTTGTCCAGGGGGGAGTGGATGGAGGCTACACCAAGGAGAAGATCCGCATTGTGGAGGGCGTGTGTCTCCTGTCCAATGAAGAGCTTTACTGGGACGACCTAAAACAGATCAAGCCCTCCCGGGGCGGCCTGCACACCTGCATGCGCACAGACACCGTGTCCCTGCAGGCCAGCAGTGCTTCGCTGGACGACGGCGAGACGGAGCAGCTTCTCCAGGAGGAGGCGTCCGAGTGCTCCTCCATAACCACCCTCACCCCTTCAGCCATCACCCCTCAGCGCCACGCCCAGCACAGCCTGCCCGACACCGGCTGGGCCTCCATGCGCAAACCCTCCACCGAGAGCGAAGTGTGAGGGCCGCTTCCCTCTGTGCTTTATCTCAACCGTCATTACCTAACACACACATACAGATACCTGTATTTAGAGCCGGTACAAATACACTAAGAGGAATAGGTACAAACACAGATGAATATGTAGGCTTACAGTACATATGGACCTGATTAGACACAAATAAGCTCCCATAAACACAACTCCTGTCTCCGAAACTGGGGCTCCGTCCTACTTGTGCACACATACAGTACAGTCCTCCAGCGGTTCCTTCAGCGCAACTGCCATTAGGCAAAATGATAAACTAAGGAGCACGCTGGTATAAGAAAGCAAAGGACTCTGGGGAGGAAGGGAACAGAGAGACACAAGCGTTACCTGGAGCCTTTTTAAAGGATGCAGACTCTCAGCGCGACAAAACGCTTCTCTGTGTACGCCTTTGTTTTTGGGAACTTTTCTTTGCGGACGAAGCTGAAACGTCGTACTCCCCGGACGGTGTAACCACAGCGCTCTCTCTCTAATGCCACTCATGTCTTTATGAACTCTATTTATGAACTTTTTTTTTTTTTTTTTACTTGCAAGAGTGGGTTTGCTGTCCGAGAATGATGAGAGTGTTAAGTTAGAAGTTTGTACAGCAGCGCCCGGTTGTTCACGAGTTGTATTTATGACAGTGCCAAAGGGTGGAGCTTCAGAGTCTCCGCGCTTCTTCCTCCATTCACACCGTTTATGTAAAAGTCTGGGATGTTCGTTCTAGTTTTACTGATTTGCCCGCCTCGCTGGTGGGAAGACCTCGTTTCGATGACTTCTGCTTCTGACTTCTTATTTTACAGCCTCCAACCGATCAAACAAGAAATTGCTGTAGCAGGTACTCTCAGTTGGCTATGGAAATCCCTTCATTCTCTGCAAAAAGTAACCTCAAAGGAGCAATTCAGTCATTTCCGATCCTCGGGCATAGCAGAAGAAGCCTCAATGAAGTAACAGCCTAAGTGCCAAACGTTCATTCTTTTTCCTCCTTCAGCTGTATATTTATTTTTCTCAGAGGTTTTAAGATGTACGTGACGATATCTCACTTACCGCTACTGCTATTCAGCCATGCAGATAGTTGTGGTTTTATTTACCCAGGTATAAAGATAAATGTCTCTGGGATTGCTTCTGCCACAAAACTCTGCAGTCATTTTCTCAGCGCATTGGCGAGAAACACGTTCCTGAGGTCCAGATAACTGGTTAAATTTGGTAGCACTTACTAATAGAAATTTCAAGCTCTTTAATGTTAACAAATTCAACATTTCATTTTTTTTTTTTTGTCAAAAAACAAAATGCGACTCCTGTAATTTTGTTTTCTTAGTGTGTGTGTGTCTACACTACAGCTTTAACCAGTGTTAATTTATCCATGACATCAACCCACATTCTCAACTAATGTTCTCCCTCCAGCTTTTTAGCTGAGATGGCAGGTTTTTTTTAAAGTTTCCTTCAACAATAAACGCAATATTACTTTTTTTTTTGTTTGTTTTTTAATTATCATCGCAGTTTCAGAATAAACCGAGCAGGAAGTTCCAGTTTCGATGGTTTTCCTCGGTTAGCGTCGAGCTTCAGAGGCGAATATATCAAAAAGTCGGTACATACAACCAAAGGTATCTGCTTGGCAAAACACTACTAGAAGTAAATGAGAGCGTTTGTTGTCGAGTTTCGACCCAAATCTGTAACTCAGAGGGGAACTCAAAGAATCTCTTAACAAACAAATGGAAAACTTAGTAACGCTGTTCATGTCTGACGCCATCAGACAGCGAGGGTTATAGTTTAAAAATATATCGCTGACAACTTACTGAAAAATAAATTAAAAAGATATTGTACGTTGCTTTAACTTTAGAGTACCATTCTGTCTGTTGAAAAAATGGTACAGGGAAATACTATATTGCTATAATGACAAATATATCTGTTAGACATTATTATAGAACCATGTATTTTGAAGTATCTGCTACAAGCTCAGCAACTTGCTGATTTGCTGCTAGACAAAGCACTGAGGCCAATGAAAGAGGGTCTTGGCAGCTACATAACTACAGTCTCTGACAGGTTTGGTTGACGGTAGGCCTACAGAGCATCACAGCGACCCGGTATCCAGTCATCCTGGCTCACAGTCCCTCCAACTCTGCTGCAGGAACGCTAAAACTGTACAGATTTTATCAAGCGGATATAAGCGGACATTTCTGTTGATATTGCGTTAAGTTGTATAGTCTTTTGTACAAAGGGATTTCATGACCGTTTTTAGACTTGTATTAATTTTACTCACTGGAGAAAAACTTTTTTTTTTGTTTTGTTTTGTTTTGTTTTTGCTGGATTATTTTAACCACTGTGTTTCCAACCCTTGTAAATGATAGGGAAGATGACAGTTATTTAATAGTGCTCTTTTATCTTATGAAATACTGGTAACGTATAGCTGTTGTAAAGTTAACAAAAAGAGGTATTTATGATTTTTTTTTTGTTTGGTTGTCACTTGATGTGTAAATATGAAAAGACTGTATATGTATTTCCATGGCAGTACTAACAAGCTGTGTTGTGTGATATAGTGAATTATCCCTTTGCTATCTTTTAATATAAAACTGCATTTGCATTTCAATGAAACCTTTGACTCGCTCATCTGTGCGTTCATTGCCCTTAGACAAATGTGTTCCTCGTTAGATGCAGTGATGATATAGCAATAAAGGAGATGCAAATGTCTGCGTCTGCTGATAATTACGGACATAACTGTGGGAGGGAAGATATAATCGCTGAATGAGGGTTTTGGAGCCATGACGCCAAGTTATCTCACATTAAAATGTGCCTTTGTTGTCCTTTGAAGGCTTGATCAAAGATTTATGAATCATATAACTTTCTTTTACAAAGAATAATATGTAATTGAGAAGTTTGACTTCAGGTTCATTTAAAAAGCTGAAAAAAAAACTAATTTTAAAGGGCGTTCTGTACAACATAGGGCCTACTACTTCATCTGTCCTTGGATTCTTTGGACACGACAAAAGATCTCTTTCCCAGAACTAATTAGTTGTGTGCATACAGATCAAACAAAGTAGATGTTTTTTTTTCACTATGAAATATAAAATGTCAAAGTGCCTACAGTGACGAAGATGTTAATCGACCTTCAGTGCCTGCCATGAGTTGGACCACAAACCTCGCTTTATGTCACACAGACCTGGAAAATGGACAGATGCAATTTCACAGTCTATGAAGTTTAACTGAGATGCCTTAATGGCATGAAACAAAGTCAGCTATGGCTGTTTTTGTCTCCAAGTAATTTGGACAAACTCCACAAATACACAAAAGCACAAGGATGTCATTTATATCGAAGGAGACAGAAGATCTGCACTGACAATACTGGAAGGACCAGATGCCAAATACATGACTGCATGAGGTGCCATTTATTCTATGAATCCTTCATTACCACACCAACCCCATGACCACATGTGTGCATATCATATGAAATGCCTCCGTATGCGCATGCGTAAAGACGAGAAACGAAAATATACGAATTTCAAATGTTCTTCACAGTCTGCAAAACACAGTAATGAAGAGTGAGGAAATCCCAAACGACAACATTCAAAATCCAAGTTAATTATACAGTCAATGGTAAAAACACAAAGTTTCCTGGCGGTGACACGTGACAAGTAGACACGTTACAATTGGCTGCTTAACAGGAAGAACGTTTCAATTGTCCAATAAATGGCCGCCATCTTCCCCGCGTCTCAGCCAATCAGCTATCAGACTAGTTTACAGACGCGCTAGTTTAAAGTGAGAGTAAAACTTGTGAGGGCTACACACGGAACAAGGACAACGAACAAGAAAGTCACGCTAAAGCGAAAACGCTGAGGTCGCCTTGCCTTTGTAAGTTTTTGTTGATTTCTTATGTTTTTGTTTTAAGGAGAAATGTGTGACGTTTTTAAGAAATTAAAGCGCGTACTAGATGATAGCCTAGCTAACCGTTGGGCTAACTCAACTAGCTAGCTAACGTTTCTGTTGTTTCCCCTTTAACCAACGCAATTGTTCGTGTGCAGCGTTTAAAATAAACTTAGCAAGTAGCTGACCAATTCTGTCAGACGAGTTTACGTTTCTGGGTTTGAGTTTATCGCGGTTTGCGTGGTAACCGATAATAACCACGTGCTGTGTGTCTTTGTTCATGGCTAAAGGTTGCGTTTTGCACTGTTCGTTTTCGTTCGCAGGTATTGATGCAGAGACCCAGACTAGCAGTCATTGTGGATGACGCCGAGCGGGTGCTGAAGCCGGTCAGTCTGAATTATGAACACAAGGTAAAAATTAAACGCATCAGCAAAAACTGTGTCCCCGACACAATCGCGTAGTAAAGAAGCCGGAAGTGAGGCGATGGGGGGGGGGGGGGTGTGTGAGAGTGATGAGTTGCACTAATCACTTGGGGTGTGTTGCAGTGGCATCGGCACCCCAAGCCGACCCAACCTGAGGACACACGCTGTGCACAGGGGCCATCTGACTCCACCCTACCTCTTTCACCTAAAGTGTTTTCTATACAGATGTTTGTTTTATTGACAAAAATCAAATGCTTTGACCACACTTAACATTTAAACGTATTAAAAACTGTACATGGTACATATTTTTGAAGGTACTCTGCAGGCAGACTCACTGTGTTTGGAGTTGTTGCATGTGAAAGGAAGCATTTTGGGATTGTGTTGCACGACAAACGAGGATTTTTAAATGTTTACACACCAGATGAGTTTTGAAAATCAGATTAAATTCTTTATTTTGTCTAAGATGTTTTCTCTGGTTTGGACATTCCTGTTATGCATGTTATCCTTGGGGCAGAGACAATGTCTGCCTCAAGCCTTGTTTTGTTCATTATAATCTAAATGTGTATTAATATTTGTCATATTTCTCCCATGTTTCTTGCAAGTCTGCCATAAGGATGCTGTGCTCTGGAGTTCCACAAGCTCCTCTTTGCCGTCTCGAGCTGGAATCGATGACCTGGAGGGGGGCTCCATTAATCCATAAGGTCTGTTTCTGAATGTGCTGTTGTCTATATCATAATGGATTTTTTTGCCAATACTGTCTCTCACTTTGTTTCCAACTAGTCCACCAAAGGGCTTTAGATGAGTAGCCATGAATAAATCACTTTTTCATGAATCAAAGCATCTGCTACAAGTAGTTAAACTCATCAGTCATGTGCACTTTAATATGTTCGGAAGTAAAAGCCTATTGTAAGTAATAACCTGTAGCCTTTTCAGGAATTTAGCTAAACTGACCAGTTAGTTTTACAGCGTTGCAGTTAGTTCCTTTCCTATAGAAAAAAACTATCGGGCCAGAGTTGACAGAGCTGAGCAATGCTGCCTTGTAAAACGGTGCAGTGCTGTACACAAGACTCTAAGCACTTGTATACTGCGTTCTGTCATAAAACAGACCGTGAATGAAAACGGTGTCAGTATTGGCCGCCTTCCCAATTCGTCTAGGTGAGCGTAACAAAGTGTAACTTCAGGTTGTTTTTGATCATACATCACCGCTAAAGTCATTGGCTTTCCGGTGTTTTCAGCCTTCCTTTCAAAGGTGTTTGAACAGCTGCTCTCAAAAATCCATATAACACCATAACTGTGTTGCAGTAAACTGCAAGGAACGGTGATGTTGTGACCGCTTTCCTGTGCCAAAAGTTACATTTTGTCACAGCTGTTGCTTAGTCATCAGTCCACTGTCAACGTTCACTGTGAATGTTGTGGTTTACACACAAATAAATGAATTGTTCTAAACATCTAGCACATATACCATATAGTGTTTCGGAGAGCTGCCGGGAGGTGACAGTGATGAGTTGCACTATTAGTCAGGTGGCTGATTGCAGTGGCACAGCGGACCTGTCCTGACAAGCCGTGGCGACACCCATTGTGCACAGGGGCCATCTGAGTCACCTCCCTGTCTGACGGAAAGGAGGGAAAAACAGGATGATGCTTAAATGTTTTCTTCTGTCTTTTTCTGACCTGCAGCTCTGTGTTTGCTTTTTTTTTTTTCTCTCAGCCTAAAGATGGGAGACTAACTGTTGAGCTAGGTTAGATGTTCTGGCCTTTGTGAACCTGACCAACAACAGGAACATGACATCCTGACAGCATGACCAGTGGCTGGAAGAACTCCGACCTGACAACTGGTGAGAATGCGCGGCTGGAATCTATCAATTTTTGTGAGGTTTTTTTTTTTTTTTTTTTTTTTCCCTTTCTGCTTGGACTGCCTTAGTGATATCATAATCATAAAAATACTTGTCTATCTCCAAAATCTAATTACACCTAAAGTTCTGTCATTGCGCTCCATAATTATTTAAAAGAGAAAAAGGCGATTAAAAGAAACGCATCACTGAGCAACCCTGTTTAACTGAAAGAAATTCTGTTACTAAAACAAGGATAAAAAATGTTAGGTTTAAATTGATTATCAGCTTTAATGGGTATTTTAATTATTAATAATATACTCCACTCGTCTTCTTGAACCCTATTTTTGTAGTTGTAAGTGTACAGGTCAGTCTTGTATTGATCCATACAGATTTTTTTTTTTTTCTCTCGTCAGTGTCCCAACATTGGAGTTCAGTAAAACTGAACAATGACCTGTTAAACGGTTTTCAAAATGATGACAACCTTCTTTTCTCCCCTTTGCTATACCCAAAAGCATATTGAATAATAACTCGAGGCCAAGGCAGATACCATTACACTCCTGCTAGTGAAGCAACCTCTAGTTTGTAACGGCTATAACATTTAAAGACCCTTAAACCTACGCAGTTGGTGAAAGTTGGCTCCCTCCTGGCTCCTCTTGGAAGAAACTTTTTTTTTTTTTTTTTTTTTTTAATCCTCCTCCTGAACTGTGACATTTCTAACTTTGGAAACAGCTGTGGACTCGTGCCCCAGCTCTCACGGTAACAACGGTGTAATTTTGCCCCCAACAGGCAGAGGGTTATGAGCATGAGCACCCAAGAATACAGCTCCACCCCATAAACGGAAGAAAATACTCAGAGCTTCAACTTTTCGGTTAAAAGGCAGCCTTCTAAATGCAATTATCTTGACCAAAACCATAGGAGGTTCCAAAAGATTTGTGTACAGATGCTTCCACACCCATTCCACTGTAGTGCATTGGACCAAAATGGTTAAGGCGAGGCAGCAGAGGCTGGGTTCAGCATGTTCTTCTGTTAACAACTTATTACATTTGTGTATCTAATTCAACAGCCTTGCAATCACTGTGGTCACTAATGACCCAGTTAAAACTTAGTCTTGCTGTGATCAGTGGCCTACTTGATAGTTGGACTCTGGGTTTTTTGGAAAACCAAAACTGCCCATAACAGCAGATTTCCAGCTGTGTTTTCCATTTCTTTGTCCCGATTACTTTCCTAAATTTATCATTGGCTCTGCTTTTACATTTCTCCTGTCCTCCTTCTGTCTTCTCTCCCCTCCCATGTCCCTGCAGGCCGTCTTGTGCCCAGAAAACCCTTCCAGTCCCGCAGCAGCAGCCGCCGCCGCCACAGAACGGATCACACCCAAGTTCAGCTGGGACGTTCACTTGCTGCATATATGACCTGACGCTGGTCCCAGAGCTGCTGCAGAATGACCAGAAATGACCCTACCCAGTGCCGGAAAATACTTTAATGGTAAAAAATGCGATGGTTATGCACTTGCAGGTTAACTAGTAGCAATGCTGATAGGCCTTTAAAAAGCTTTAACTGTAATAGCTGGAAATGGAGCTGTGCTATAGTGAAGATGCATTAAAATTATGTTGCAAAAAACTAATCATTTAGAAATCTTTTATTACAATAAATACTAAAACTGGCCTTGTAGCTCTATTCCAAATGGGTTTTTCTGCAGAACAGGATGGCCTAATTGAATATGAAAATTTACTCACTGAAAGAATTGACCTGATAATCTGTTTGTTGTGTAATTTTAATAAAAGCCTGTAGATTCCTGGAGTACATCATATTCTATAGTCTTTATTCTGACCTGAACACCAGCATACAGCTTCTTGCACAAGTGTGACAATGTGGAAAAAGAAATCCTTAACCGTGTCGTGACAAAGTGCAAATGGAAGCAATGAGACATGTTTTTATCTCTTTTTCTCTTCTTTACTGGACAGGTGGACCAGGTGTTGGACCAGAGATGCAACGGCATAAAGAATGTTGGGATGAGAAGCTCTTGAAGCTCTCCAGCTGTGATGTTGGATGTGTTGCTGGGTGTCTTCAAACATTTATTTATTTTTTTTTTACCATCACCGCAACAAAAACTTTGTCCAGGCACATACTGTAATATATATGCAAAAGTCCAGCACCTGAAATATGTGCTTCTTATCATAGCATCAAACTATTGAGTAATCCTTTGAGTCAGAGCAGTCCTGTGCATCACACTAATGGCTTTTACTGAGGCGACAGTGTTCCTCTGAAGGGATTACAGATTTAGTGGCGGCCTTGCATCATCAGAGGCCTTGGCTCATCTTTAATATCTACTGGCTGACAAAACCACAGAGAACATGCAGAGATCCAAGCATGATGATGCATGAATGTTGTTGGCTGTGCAGCATGATGTGATATCCATGAAATTTAACATTGGCATACCCAAGTAAACGATGAAGGCGAGAGTGCATCTATTCGCAAGGCAGTCTACACTCTTTGCACATAAGGAAATAATCTACACGAACCTAGATGAGGTTCTGCTCGTTGCGTATTTACAAGTATGGGGCATGATTATGTGTGTTTCTTTCATGCTAACTCGAAATTGTAAGTGGATTGAATATCGAAGTGAATTGATCATTTGGAATTGGTTTACCAATGTTTGGTTTTATTTTCACTAAATAAAAAAACTAATTTTGTTTGACACTTTTCCCCTGCCTCTATTCTGTTACATCAATTTTTCTATAAGCGAGAGTTGTTGAATTTCAGGCACCATGACCAACTTATATCAAATTATTTCTCATTCAAATCCTGCTTTATTTTCACTGCCACGCTGCTGTTCAATTTTAGTTGCACTGCATATTAACATTTAGCATTTGTGTAACTCTATATGCAGTACATTTCTTAGAGGAGGAAATTGGGGACATCTTGCCTTCAGAAACCTTGGGTAAAAACATGAAGGAGAAAAAAAATTGGGAACTTTAGAACTGTATAACAGACAAAACACTTTTGATTTTGGGAACAATCACCAGACCATTTGTAGACAAGGGGGACGGGCACCCCTACCTCCCAAAAGACACACTGATGTTATCTGAGCAGCTGTGGAGGTTGAAAAAAAAAAAACCTGACCTGCTGCTAAACTGCATGTCTGTCCATCTCTGCTGTGTAGTATGAGTTTAACCACCAGATGGCAGTTAAATATCAGGGTTCCACCAGTCAGTGGAAAATACATGCAAACATCATTATTATGGGTATAAATGCATGAAACATTTAACACTGAAAACTCCTGCTGCAACAAACATTTGTACAAACATTCGTCTGTATATCTGGATGGAAATAAAGTTCTATGCAGCTGAGATTGACACAATTTAGATTTAAAAGTGCAAGACTGCCCCTGTGAACAACACTCTGTATAACTAGTGCAATTTTCAGTTCAGTTACCGATTTTATCTCGAGCCGTTTTATTTTTTGAGTTTTGCTGTACATATTCTATTAGCTGGTCACGCTACTTAGTACACATGCATTAGGGTTGTATTCACATTCCCTGCACTTGCTGCGTTATGTTGTACTCCATTCCTCGGCAGTTGCTGATCTGCATCAGTATTTTCTCCCCCAATATACTGTATGAATGATGTTTAAATTCCTTCATACAATTGGTTTAATTCTCCAAAGTATTATCTGAAGGAATATTGATTTGAAAAATATTCCATCTGTAACTTTGCCTTCTGTAACTTTTCTCTCACCACGACTGTTTTAGTATTCAGGTCTGCAGTGAAGGGCACTCGACTCCATTTGATGTAGAACAAGAGACAAATCAATTATTCATCCGGTTAATTGTGAACTGACACCACATTTCTATTAAAGCGGCGCATCAAAGGTTGCATACTTTTATTTATTTATTTTTTCCCATGGTGCTGTCATTAATTTTAGAGATCCGTTAGTGGTCCTCGTAGCACCTGACTCTCAGGTAACATCAGGCCAGGCCAGGCCAGCCGCTGGTTTTCACCTGACCCTGTAATCAGCTGAGCTGTCAGTCTGTCTTTGTCACAGAACAATATCCTCCTCCTCCTCCTCCTCAGGCACTTTTTTTCCCCCGTTAGACTGAACATTACTGTACCAGACAGTAGCCTGACACACTGCTATAGCAACCAGAGAGAAGCAGGCTGCAGTGTGCGCGCTGATCGGGGGAGAAGGAGGTGGCAGCCACGGTGAAATGCTTTGTTCTGAGATGTTTTCAGTCTCCTGCTGCGAGCGAAGTTTGGGCTGTGATGTGAGGTACGGTCCATACGGTCAGGTGTCATCTCTCAGTCCTGATCCACCTCCGGCTGCCTCTTCTCTTCTTACTTCTTCTGGTTTTCCGCCGCTGTTAAGGCAGCTGTTCTCATTTACTTGGCAGCATGTTTGATTTGCAGGGAGCAACCAACTAATTAGCTCCAGTTTTCATCATTTTGCTTTTCAAACCTGCTGCAGTTCAGTTGATATATCGCAACGTGTTTCAGTGTAAATGCTCTGTAGTGTATTGTATTGCTGCACATACTAGGAGGCGCTTCCTTTAAAATGTACTTGAGCATCAAAAAATGTGCAAATTGTGATTAACTGATATTTTGTAACAGCCTGCTTTAGCCCAAAATACATTAGTTTTTCAATTAAAGCAGAGAAAGGGTTCAACAGATCACACAAATGAGAATTTACTCCCTAAAAGTGACTAAGGTCATTTAAATGCCATGTGTGACGGGCACTTTGTGTCCTGTGTTTTATAGGATATTCACCTTCACAGGGTGAGTTGAAGAGTAAATGGAGGCATTTCAAGCCTGCTCTCAAGATGTGAGTGTAGACCATCGTTTTAATTAAATTAGCCGAGTTAAATATTTCAATCAAGCGTCACAGTTCGTCAGCCGGTCTGCCGTGTAATATGAGGGTCAGTGCATGAGTGAATCAAACAAGTCAGTCACCTAGCCGGGAGAGATAGAAAGAAGGTCGAGGGCCCCGTCTGCTCAGGTGTTCTGCATCTCTAATAAGAGCTCAGCTCCACCCAGGAGGAGCTACCTGAAAGTTGGAAGGAAAAACAAAAGATAACAGAGGAGAAAGCCAACCCTGAGGTCCTCAACAGAGGAAAGGAATGAGAAGAATTAAATTGAACTGTAGGGAAGGAAGGAAGGAAGGAATGAAGATTAAGGTAATGTTGGTAAAATTGTTTGGCTTCTCGCAGGAGCTTTCTCATTTATTTTACTTAACACATCAGGAAAGGATAAACTGTAGGACTAAAGGGGGCCTAAAGGATTGTAGCACAGTGATATAAACGGCTTTATACAGTATGTTTATGCAGCTGTTCTGTGTTCTGACGTAAAACGCTCCACAGGATGTTAACTGGAAGAAAAAAATGTGTATTATCAGCTCCACTGGTCAGTTTGTTACAGACTCATTCTTTTCCACATGAGGATATGCTCTTGAGTTGCCAGCATTTCGTCTGTATACAGATTCATCTGCAAAACTTCAAAATATGACAGAGGATGGCTAAGAATTTAAAAACTAGCTAAGTAATAACACTAATTTTAAATGACACGAGCTGTGTATTGCGCTGTTTTTGTGCAGTAATCTAATTATGTTTCAATATGTCATGAATTAAACTGTACCAGAAAATAGAGCAAATCTGTATTTTTAACTTTAAAAAAATGCAATAGATGTAATTAAATGTCAGTTACTTATTTCAGTGGCATAAAGTAAAAAAAAATAAAAAATATTAATTCTAAGTTGACACAAAAGTTTCACGCACATTTTCAGTATTCTAATAGTGAAGCCTTCAGTCATATTAATGCAATAGAAATGAGACAAATTCAGTGCAGTGGTGTGTTTGTTTTTTCATTATTTGACCTTAAACCCTCAGTAACTGACAGCGAACTGACCGGAAACACTCTGTGGGTGTTCACACTTGAGAGTCTGATGTCTCTTATTAGCTTTCGTATTATTTATGTCAGCTGTCTGTGGAGTTGCTCATCTCGCCGAGTATGTAAATTTAATGTTACCGCTGATGGACACTTGGCAAGGAACGAAAAAAAAATCATAGTTGCTTTCACACATACCCATGAGAGATTTAAAATTGTGCATTTTTTTTTTTTTTCTCAGCTGTGTCTCGTCTCATTTCCCACTCAGTCCCCACAGTAAACTGTGACTCAGGGCTGTGATTGACAAGCGCGCAGAGAGCGTGATCATAGAGGGATGATTGACTAGACTTTGTTTCTGAAGGCGGCTCTTGTTTTGCTTTTAACTGAACTCTCGGAGGGAGTTGAGGAACATCCGGCAGCGCGCAGATGCTTTCTATTAGTCTCAAGGTGTGGGATGAGTCCATCACCTGAGATTGAAGCAGAGATGGACACGACTCTGCCTGAGGAGGCTGTCCTACGAGTGTTCAGCTCCAGAGGGAAATGTCCTCTTCACAGTGCAGCATTAACAGCTGAAATGGCACGTTGATTCGCTCTGCTCCTGAAAATTAGCAAACAGGGAAGTGACCTCACGCCCCAGTAATCTGCACCAGCTCATGTTAACGGTACAGCGCAGTTTGCATTGTAAATAGTTATTCAGAAACATTACTCATCCAAAATGGATGAGAATTTGATTGTGTAGTACTGTGCATTGCAAGGCCTTCTCAATCCATGTTCAAAATACACCGATCAGGCATAACATTATGACCTAATATTGTGTAGGTCTCCCTTGTGCCTCCGAAACAGTTGTGACTCATCAGAGAATGGGCATAGGCCTTCTGAGGGTGTCCTGTGGTGTCTGGCAACAGAATGCTGTTAGTGGGGGACTTTGGGTCCTATGGGTTGAGGGGAGGGGCCTCTGTGGATCAAGCTTGTTCCAGTGCATCCCACAGATACTTGATCAGTTTGGGATCTAGTTAATTTGGAGGCCAGGTCAGCACCTTGTTCTGTTCTTCATGTTTTTTGTTCCTAAAGCGTTTCTTTCTGTGTATCTGTGTCAGGCTGCATCCTGCTGGGGAGGGCTGCTGCCATCAAGGAGTGTCATCGCTATGGGGTGGGGGTGCCTGGTCTGGTCTAGGTGGGTGGTACATTAAAAAGTGGGGAGAGGTGTAGACCAGGGAAGAGGTATAAAACTTTTCCCTTTGTGAGATTTCCAGGAGCAAATGCAAAACGTTTGATACCACAAGGCTTATCCAGACTTTTCATGAGTAGAGCTGAGTAACCGAGCAAGTAGGTCCTGGTCATAGAGGAAACTAGCGATTCAACTCTTTTGGGCTTTTAAAGTCCTCTGCAGAAATAGATGTCATCTGTCAGGTCTTTATGGTGGTTCAGCTAGGCAGAAGCCGCTCTGAGTAAATGGCACATGATAGCCTACATTGTAGTTTTTCAAAATGCATTTGAGCGGGCATAAGGAATTGGGTATTGGACATGCTGAGCAAGGTGGTAGCATTAAGTTTTGCGACTGCTCCTCGCCAGCAGAAGTGCGGCGTTTCATTAAAACTGCGGGGCCAACGAATGCAGCCAAGTACAGAGAGGGCTTTCGATAAAACCTGCATCGTGAGACTGGTGTGATGATTTACCTATCAGCACAATAATGACAAGTAAATGCAGCAGTGGCTTCAGGACAAGTCTGTCTTTGAGTGGCCCAGCCAAAGCCCAGACTTGTAAAGCCCACAAAACCTTTTGAGGATGGCAGTTCACATCCAATCCAACAAACGTGACAGGAAAAAAGACCTGGAAAAATGGGATATACTGCCCAAATCCAAGTCCCCTGCAAAGCAAAGCCCCTGCAGGGATTTACCCAAGAAGAGCCAAACTTGTAACGGCTGCCAGAGAGGCTTCCACAAAGTACCGAATTGAAAGTCTGAATAACTTCAAAAAAATATGGTTTCACCCTCTCATCATGACATTTTGAGTTTAGATCTCTGTTGCAGTTAACGTAAAACAAACTTCAATCCTTATTTCTGGCATTGTTTGACACCATTTGAGGTTTGTCGGTCATTTGTCATGTCGATTGTGCCCTTTTCTTCCGCTGTGTTTTAACGTAAGCACCACAAACCAGCACCGCCAACTGGTTATCTGACCAAAAATAACTCCTGACGTCTGCCTGACCGTGTGGAAGGAAGTAGATTCATTCGCTTTTTCTTGGTCTGATCTTTCTTAAAATTATGTTGAAATGCCGCTATTTATCGTCTGTCGGTCTGAATGTAAAAACTCAACAAACTTCCTGCTCGATATTTAATAATTCATGCAGGTCATTTACGTCCAGATAGGGAAAAATTCCCTCGCTCTCTTTCAATTCCAGACTTTTCATTGTCACTGAAAGAGTCTCTCCCCCAGGTTTCCTCCCTGGTTTCCTCCCTGGTTTCGCTTCGTATCGGATATAATACCTCTGTGGTTTGCAAATAGATGGGAGGCTCCTACAAGAGCGCACACCCGCAAACATTTCTCTATATACATGTAAATGTCTGACGAGAACAGGCAGGAACAGATTGAAAATGCTAATGCATCTAACTGTTCCTCACGGTTCCTCTCGCTGCTGTGGGATTTATTTGTATTTGCTCAGGAACAATGACACAAAAAGGAAATGCAGGCACAAGAAATTAAAGTGATGAATTCAACTAGAAACTTTTTCGTTGTAGTTGTGCCTCTTTCTCAAACCAGCTGGTAGTGTTATTTGGTTTCTAAATCGATAAACGAAGAATTTGTGTTTTGACAGGTGCGTGTGAAGAGCCAGTCCACAGGATAGTTCCTTCGACTGCTGTTCATCCGAATATGAGGCGTCACACTGTTGAGTGGAAGGCGGTTAAAACCGGAAACCGCTTATAATAATTAGGAACAGCTAATGCCTTTGGCTGAAGTTCTGCTTGTTCAATGAAAGCATTTATATCTCGCTCCGTGTCAGTGTAGGTGTTCAGTAAACCACAAGGGAGCACACAAATGAATAGCACGTTTGTTTATACCTCCTCAGGAAAACGCAACTAAAATAGACTGGTGTTCAATAGACTGCGTTCCGCCGTGATTTGGATTCAAAGACACGCCATTTATTTTCATAAAGCTTATGTCTTCGGGCAAACCAAAGCGAGGAGCGCACGTTGCTGAGGAGGCTTTCGGAAATACTGCAACACCCCGGCGCTCTGAAATCATGTCGTGCCGGTTGCATTTTTACGCCAAAAAATGTTTCCCTCGCTCAGATATTCATATTCAGGTGGAGCGCGTGAAGACATCATGAGTTCTCTCTGCATCGTGCGCGCCGGTGAAGGCAGGTGGTGGAGCAGCTGGGAGGTGTTGAGTCACGTTTTGCGGGCAGAGTAGTGCAATGTTTTCTACAAACGCGTCTCGGCAACCATTCACCAAAAGCCTCCCATAGATTTCTCTGTGCGGTGCGCTCGTTTTCACTCTTTCCCATGCGTGCTCACTTATCCAAGTGATTAAGGTTTTTGTGCCTCTGCGACAACCGTAGCCTGGGGCAGTGTGTTTTTCAAGCTGTCCATTCGTCCAACTCTTGTGAATGCAATACAATAAGGACACCTTTGGGGAGTTTCTTCAAAATTGGCACGGACATCTGCTCTGACTAAAAGGTGAACTGTTTGCAGTTTGGTCATCAAAGGTCAAGCTCACTGTGATCCTCATAAAACAAAAGGACACCTGAATTTGGAGACGTTAAAACACAAATATGCAGCAAGTTCCACAAGCAGCCGTTTAGACTCTCTTCTCTAGTTTGTAATCTAAGTACATCTTTTTTCCCCACTTCACCCTACAACTCGCATGTTTCTTGAGGGTTTAACAAGAGTTATGTCTGCATCATAGCTCTCCAGGAGATCCAAGTCAGCGTCTCGCCAGGCAGGATCATAAAGACACACGGGTCAGGAGGATGCGGGGGAAATGGGAGCACTCCCAGTCACTGAACAGAGGCAGCCGACTGTGAGACGACCTCCAAAAACCCCAGTAGGTAGTTTTGATGCCTGGCGGTATGAGGGAGTTCCAGCGAGTGCGCTGAGCCTGTTGGTCGTCTGAGCGTTCCCGCCAAAACACCCGGCGCCAGCCAAGTTCTGCCTGTTAAATAATAATGGCAGTAATGATAGACGTAAGATAAATGGCTGCATCAGCCTGCATCGTTTTCAAACCCTCGCTGATAATATTAAGTGCAAGGAGCCAAAAGAATTGTAGATTTCACTTTTCAGATTATTATTACAGGGTGAAGTTGGAAATGTGGCGCTGCTGTTTATCCAAATGTTAAAATGTTTTAGTGCTTTTAGGGAGGGCGTGTTGTTAACCCTTACAATGATACCACGGAAACGTTATGCTGTGTGCTAGGTGCTAGGCATGATCAAAAATACTGGGACGCAGTAATTTGTAGCTCACACTT
Source organism: Chelon labrosus (assembly GCF_963514085.1). Lineage (NCBI taxonomy): Eukaryota > Metazoa > Chordata > Actinopteri > Mugiliformes > Mugilidae > Chelon > Chelon labrosus. The sequence goes on from NC_140339.1 coordinate 12,551,818, forward strand.
CGAGACGTCTACTCTCCTCAGCTGTCGCTCGGCTCTTCTCAGGTTGGACCGGTGCCTTTTCATCTCTTTCCCCAGATGTTTATTTGAATAAATAAGGCCACTTCAATCATTTCTCATCACCCATTCTTGGGTGCTCGTGACCTGCGAGTGTGAAGGAGCACTGCGACGCTGCGCAATCCACTCCAGAAGGCCTTCATAATCTTCAGATTTTCATCTGCCCTGCACAGAATCAAGGCTAACCCTTATGCCAGGTTCAGCAAAGCAGGCCTATTAAATGACCTTTCTGCAGCTTTTAGAGCTGTTATTTCCTTTTAATTATTTTTATTTTTTTCTTTTCTTGTGTGAATCTAGAGCCGATGTGATCGAAACACTCACATTCTTCCAGAGGGAGACTTCACCGCATGCATTTTAGTAAACTGAAGGCCACCATGCCCAAGTGCAATGCTCCAGAAATGTTCTTACAATATTAGTAGCTGTGGTCACAGGGAAATGAGGCTGCTTGGAGAAGCTGTTGTTGCCCTCATCTAGACGGAATCCTTGCAACTATTTTCTTCTTTTAGTCTTTTTGTGCATGTTCCGCGAAGATTCATTACACTATGTAATTTAAGGTAATAGTCTGCTACAATCCACTTATTTATCACCATTTTTAACAGGTATCAATAATGTTCCCTGGTCCATTGGGGAAGATCTTTGCAGAATGAGCAACAGTTCAGCTCTTCTTTGTTCACAGCTTCTTTGTTTGACGCTCAGGTATGCATGACAAGAGCTTTTAATTTCAACACATCCCAGGAAGAACACACCATGGTTTCAATGAGGTGTAAGCGCGCTACCTCTCTCAGTCACGTCTGTATGTATCACAGATGTCGATGAGAGCAGAAGAAGAAATCCGTTACATCGCTCAGCACTGTCACTTGAGATTTGGATGCTGAATAGATATGAGCTCCACTCGGAGCCAGGCTGACATTAACCTTCCCGGCTGTCCCCTCGTCTTGCTCAGAGGTCCGCCCGTGATGGATAACCTCTTCCTCATGCGCACAATACACACAGCTCTCGGTGCTCGTGCCCATTAAGAGCATATCCTTATAACCGGATTAGGAGGCCGATAATGGAAACCCGGGGAATTCGGCCCCGTAATCTCCTGCTTGATACCTTTTGCTCTGATCAATCTTTGTTTGGGCGCCTCGGAGGTAGTTGTAAAATGTCATTGGCTGCAGTTTGAGAGGTGAGGGTGCGTGTGCATGTGTATGGTCGGGGATGTTCAATGTCAGATGTTGGATTCATTTGTCTAACTTGTTGGGCTCGGGCTCATATTGCGCTCCGGCTCGGGGTGTCGAGAGGAGTCATTAGTTATTATCTGTGAAGTGCGTTGCATCTATGATTTATTCGGCGCTGCAGCGGAGATTGTGCTGGTGCATTATACCGTCATTATGGCTTCAAGCTTGACCCAAATTTCCTCTGCCCCTCCTACCTTTCCTCGCTCTCCTCCTCCTTCAGCGCCGGCGTCTGAATCCAGGAGGAGGGCGGACTGCGCGGTGCGACTGTAGCTTGTTATGAGCTGCACTGTGAGACCAGGCCCGAGGGAGAACTAGACGGAAGAAGAGAAAACTGGGAGAAAAGAAACCAGATTTGCTCAACATTACAAAGAGTGCAGTGTGTCCGCAGGTATCCCAGTGAAACTTAATGCTGTTAAAGAAGAGAAATAATGTACAGATCAAATTAAAGAGGAATGTTTAGCGGACACATGGTGATGCTCTGTTGATTTTCAGCTGTATCTTACACTCCTGAAAACTCATTCATTTTGAAATGAAAGTTTAGATGTATAAAAATGGGGGAAAAACAAAAAGGAAAAAGGTGATGAAAAATGAAACAAAGACAAATCATCGTTTTTGATGTAAATAAGAAGATCAAAATAAAATCTAACCGACGTTCCCAAGCGTGCCAAACAGCGAGGGACTCTCCACCGATCTTGTTGCCTTTGACATTAAAGCTGTTGTTCTACTACAACCTAGTACCGTTGCCCTTCTTTCTTTTGGATATACCATGACCTGGATGACTGCAAGACCTTCGCAGACACATTTAGTACGTCCATTTTTCTCTGCATTTAACCCATCCATTCATGCACCTTTAGTGTGTAACATGCGAAGCAGCGGTGCATGCCTCAGCAGGCAGTCCACAGGGAGCATTTAGAGGGTTGGGTTAGGTGCTTCCTCAAGCTCCATCAGTGCTGGATATAGTGTGGATTGAATCAGTGACCTCATGCTCCCAAACTTCCAGCCCACAGGTACCCCAATAAAAACCTGATTAGCGGAGGGTGGTTTCGATCCACTGACCTCTGGGTTGTGGGCCCAGCATGCCTCTGCTGTGCCGCTCTGCTATCAAGGAGTATAACGAGGCTGAAAACCAATAAAAAAGAAAAAGAAGCAGGAAGCAGTGTTGACTTATTTGGCCAACAGCTCTGACGTGTTCGACCAACTGCTTCTAGTTTTCCTCAATCACTGTGTCATGTGGTCAAATCCCTATCTTATCCATTGTTACACAGCGCCAGAGTCCTGCTGTGATGCTTATCTGAAATCCCAAAATGTGCTCTTCTTTGTCTGACTCACCGCTCTGCTTTCTGTCCTCAACTGATTTTTTATTTTTTCTCCTTTTTCTGTTTTTTTTTGTCCTCGCTGTCTCAAGGTGAGTTCCGACACAAACGGCAGCAGTGGGAGTCCTTAGTTCACTTCAGTTGCCATCTCCTAGCCCTTTCATGCCATGCTGGTGACATGGGAATCGTCCAACCAGGTAATTCAAACTGCGACAAAGAAAATGTGCTGACACAGTCCGTGCTCAATTAAAAGTTTACGCACATTTGAGAACGTCATGATTTACTTTTAGTGGAAAGCAAACTGATGTGTTTTCACTGTACTTCGCAGATGTCAGATGAAAGGAATAACATTTACTGAAGAGCAACCACAAGAGATGATTATGGGCATAATTGCACATAGATTTCCCAGTATTCTCTTGACAGACCCATTTTAATTATATCATTAGTAGGCGACCTGGCTACGACCTGTGTTTCACGGTGTATTAACAATGAAAATCACATGCCACTGTGCATCAGACAACTGTGTCACAGACGAATTAAGACGCCCTGGCGCAGTGTTTCAAGGCAGCGTTGCTTTCATTCCGACTGAACGTGTCTGGCCTTTCCTGTTGGTTTCAATAATGTGAGTAATTCCTCCCTCCGTAGCTGCGGGTTGTTAGAGAGCCCCTGTAGACAGAGGCTGGCTTGTTAAGGGAAGGTTTAAAGAGCGATAGTTTAGAACAGCAATATAATATTGACTGCCTGGGATATAAACCACACATGCGTTATTTCAACTGGCTGTATGCTGGCCGCAAACCGAACGAGGTCAGCACATTATTTACGGATGTGAGCATTGAACAAATGTTATATTTATTAATTGTCTTTAATGGTCAGATCAAGGATTTATTTAGGCTAAAACGAAACTTTGTTTTAAAAAGTAACTGAGTTTATTAGCCACGAGCTATGGGACAATATTCATCTTTGAGGCCACTATTCTTCTTTATGAGCTAAACTAATGTAAAATTATACACCACTCTCAATGGACACAACTTAGACATCCCCTGATTTATCCTAATATTAAAGGGGAACTACCGTTTTTTACAACCCGGACCTTATTTCTGGCATAAAATCTGATTGTTTATTCACCCATATAACTTTGGTGTCATTTGGAGTTGTTCGGAAGATGTTTAGCTCCAGCGGAGCGCCGCATATGTCCATATAGTGGGAGTGACTGGGGCACCGAAACACAGCCTCTAAATAACGCATCATCTGCTGCCAATATTTTGTTATGATACGCTAGTGCTGTTCCCTGTTGAGTCCAGAGTTACCTGTTATCTATTCGCGGACGTGTTGTTCATTGGCCAGCTCTTCCTCTCTCTGCCTCCGCATCCTCCTTTCAACGAGCTAATCATCCGTATACTCTGGCTCAAAATGGTAAGGACGTCCATCATAAACAAAGTCGTTGCCCACAATCTCAGAATCGGAAAAATATTCAGTCATGTTGCAAAAAACTAGCAGTAGCAAATTACAGATAAACAAGCCGGCGCTCAGAGATGACATCATCCAGGTCAGAAGTTAGTAGGTCAATCTACAGACCCCGGATGATGATAACAGGTAACTCTGGACTCAGCGGGGAATAGCACTAGGGTATCATAACAAAATATTAGTGAAATGAGTTTAACGGCAGATAATGCGTTATTTAGAGGCTGTGTTTCGGTGCCCCAGTCACTCCCACTATATGGGCGGTGCTAAGCTGGATCTAAATATCTTCCGAACGACTCCAAATGACACCAAAGTTATATGGGTGAGTAAATGATCGTATTTTATGCCAGAAATAAGGTTCAGGTTGTAAAAAACACTAATTCCCCTTTAACCTAACCTGTGACAGGTACCAGTAAGACTGTTCCACAGTACTACATCACTGTTCCACATGTTCTAATTATTGCTCCAATATATTTAAAACAGTACCTAAAAAAGTTAAAGAAGCCTTCCTGACCTATTAGCCAGAAAACTCCTGCTGCTTTGTTAAAGGTCTCCTTCTCCTCCGTCCCATAAGGCCTGGATCAGAGGTGTTCTTAACTTCAGTAAGCACTGACGCTATCTGCCTCCCTAACTTTTTTTTCACTTATTTTTTAAATGTTGTCCTTGAGCATTTGATCACCAAACACTGACTCATAGCGCTGACAGTGATTTTTTTTCTATTCTCTTTAAAGACCACGCTTTGCACTTTTGATGCACTTAGACTCTTCCTTTCTGTGATTATTGTTTCTGTACCATGTCTGTGTTTTTAAAGAGATGCACTGAAACAAACATAGTGTTTGAAACTTAATGAAGAGTTCTGAAGACATTTTGCCTCCCACCCAAAAAGTCTGGCCTTTCGTTGTTGTCAGCAACATGAAAAATTCAAACCCCCAACAAGATGTTTAAAAGCATTAGACTTCCTTAAGTCTGTTGAGAACTAAACAAAAAAGTCTTTTGGATTCAATTCAATTCAATTCAATTTTATTTATATAGCGTCAATAACAATACAAATCGTCTCAAGACGCTTTACAAAAACCCGGCCTGAAACCCCCAGAGCAAGCCTGAAGGCAACGGTGGCAAGGAAAAACTCCCTTTTAACAGGAAGAAACCTCGAGCAGAACCCAGCTCATATGGAGGGACCCATCTGCCTAAGGCCAGCCGGGTACAGACAGAAGAAAGAGAGAAGAGAACAGCAAAGAGAGAAGAGAAGAGAACAGCAAGATAAACATACATCTGTCATAGATACACATATCTGACTAAAGTGTACATGTGGAATCTTATGATACAAACTGATGATGTTACATGACAGTTTGAAAATGTAAGAGGAATCATAGGCAGGTTGGAGAATTGTTCATTCAGGTAGGAGTGGATAACTGCAGGATTCCATGAAGACTGGGCAGGCTGATGAGACCACGACAACAGATGTAGTATAGAGCTCCACGGGAAACACACCACTCCAGGCCAGAGATACTCACAAGAAGAGGGGGGAAGAGGGGGGAAGGGGGGTGGGGGGGTGGGACACACACAGCAGTAAACATTCTACATAGTAATAGCACAGAATTGTATGACTAGTAGTATATAGGAAATTAGAGGGCAAGAGCTCTGTGCCAGAGAAAAGAAAGTGGAGGATGCGAGAGAGGAGAGAGAAGAAAGAAGGAGGACATGTGTTTGGTGCATCGTCCCCCAGCAGCCTAGGCCTATAGCAGCATAACTAAGGGATGGTTTAGTCCAGCCCTAACTATAAGCCTGATCAAAAAGGAAAGTCTTAAGCCTGACCTTAAAAATAGAGAGAGTGTCTGCCTCCCGAACCCAAACTGGGAGCTGGTTCCACAGGAGAGGAGCCTGATAGCTGAAAGCTCTACCTCCCATTCTACTTTTTGAAATTCTAGGAACCACAAGTAGGCCTGCACTTTCAGACCGAAGTGATCTGCTGGGATGATATGGTACAATAAGGTCTTTAAGATACGATGGAGCTAGGCCTTTAAGGGCCTTGTATGTAAGGAGGAGGTTTTTAAATTCTATTCTAGACTTTAAAGGGAGCCAGTGAAGAGAAGCTAAAACTGGAGTAATATGATCTCTCTTGCTAATTCCTGTCAATGCTCTTGCTGCGGCATTTTGAATCAACTGGAGGCTTTTTAAAGAGCTATTTGGACAGCCAGACAGTAATGAATTACAATAATCCAGTCTGGACGACACAAATGCATGAACTAGTTTTTCAGCATCACTCTGAGACAGGATGTTCCTAATTTTGACGATATTACGCAGGTGAAAGAAGGCAGTCCTGGTCACTTGCTTTATGTGACATTTAAAGGACATATCCTCATCAAATATAACACCAAGGTTTTTTACAGTAGTACTGGAGGCCAAGGTAATGCCATCCAAAGACACCATGTGATTAGATAATGAATCTCTGAGATGCTTAGGACCAAATACAATAACTTCTGTTTTGTCTGAGTTTAAGAGTAGGAAATTACAGGTCATCCAAGCCTTTATGTCTTTAAGGCATGCTTGGAGTTTAACCAGCTGATTAGTTTCATCTGGTTTCATAGATAAATATAGCTGGGTGTCATCTGCATAGCAATGAAAGTTTATGCCATGTTTTCTAATAATCTTGCCTAATGGCAACATGTATAACGTGAAGAGTATTGGTCCTAGCACAGAACCCTGAGGAACTCCATAACTTACTTTTGTATAAGTAGAGGAATCATTATTGACATGAACAAACTGGAATCTGTCAGATAGATAGGATTCAAACCAGTCTAATGCAGTTCCTTTAATCTTGACCTCACTTTCAAGTCTCTGTAGTAAAATATTATGATCAATAGTGTCAAATGCAGCACTAAGATCTAGCAGAACAAGTATAGAGACAAGTCCACTGTCTGAAGCCATGAGGAGATCATTGGTAACTTTAACCAAAGCTGTTTCTGTACTATGATGAACTCTAAAACCTGACTGAAACTCTTCAAACAGACCATTCCTGTTTAAATGGTCACACAACTGATTAGCAACAACTTTTTCTAGAATTTTGGAAATAAAAGGAAGGTTGGAGATTGGTCTATAGTTGGCTAAAACATCTGGATCTAGAGTGGCTTTCTTGAGTAAGGGCTTAATTACAGCAACCTTAAAAGACTGAGGCACATATCCTGTTAATAAAGATAAATTTATCTGGTTCAATATGGAGGTGTTAATTAATGGAAAAACTTCTTTGAGCAATTTAGTTGGGATTGGATCTAGAAGACAGGTTGATGGTTTAGATGCTGTAATGGATGAGAGGCACAAACATCTTCAAGAGACTCAAGCAAGTCCAGCCACTTTAACTACTTAGATTCAGCATGACCTGAATGACTGAGAATCTTGTCCTTAAGTTGCATCTCTGTAAACATATTTAATTCTGGCAATTTCCATTTTTGTTCAGTGCATCGCCTGTAAACACAACACTGACATTTTATCAATCCCCAGAGTTTATAGCAAACGGTGGTCCAATCACGTCGAACAAACGTTTTGCGTCATATTTCTAGACATCTGGTCGATAGGTACAACACTTTGTCTCCTTTGAGCTCTGTTTTACTCTAGCTGCTGTAAATGTTCCACATATGTTCACCAGCTAGTTGCTTAATTTGAGTGATTTAAACTTAGAGGGTTAATTTGAAGGAAAACTGCAGTCGGGGCATGATTCCATGTGTTTTTACCGCTTGGATATAAGCAAGCCGAATATATGACGTTGTTTGGTTATTTGGCCAGATAACATGGCAGTAATTTTTATTTGGGCTACTAGTTTCTCCATTATTACATTAGGGCTTTTAAATAGGAAAGTCTGCATTGATTTGTAATAGAAATATCAAGAAGGCCACTGTGACAGCTTCATTGTTAATTTAACTGGCAAACTGAAACTACCCAGGCAAACATGAACAATCACATACAACTTTTATCTTGTCCCACTATTTCTGATAACATATAGTGACAGCAACATATGAAGCTCACTGTGTATTTCCTCCCAGCTGGGACATTGAGATTCCACAGATGTGCGAGTGTGAAACGGATAATACACAGTTTCCAGGATTTCATTTTGTTTTTCAATCTCTTGGTTCAATTGCTTTCTTTCATTTGGAGTTTGCAGGTGCAGACAGTGAGTGATTAGAAAGCAGCGAAGTTAACTTGCAGGTGTGTTTGGTTTCTCTTCTTACATCTTGTTTAAAAATCCTGCGGGGCCCCTCCAGCCCTCTCTTTGTCTTCTTTGAGCTCCCGCATCCAGGTGAATCATCACTTTGTAGCGAGGATTATCTCTCTGAGTCACACGTGTTGGCGATATCGCACCTTCGCGGGGCCGCTGTGCTCCCCGCGAGGCATTGTGAGAAAGTGCACACCACGTTTATTTTATTTTATTTTTTTAACAAAGGGACTGGTGTAAAACCCAAAGTCAAATCAAGTCTTTTCTTTGAGATAATACATACATTTCTCTAATAATATCTGTAGCAAGGATGTGCAGTTTTTTTCCATGACTACAGAATAAAAGACTGAGAAAAAGTGCTGTGTTTGGACAAAAGAAAAAAAGTTTGGAGGAATGACCGCTCCGTGGCTCTAGTGGCAACATTGTTATTTCTGCTGACCGTATAGCGGGCTGCTACAGAACCGGCTGCTATAAAGTCTACTCTCCTTTGTTCAGTTTGGAGGTGAGCGCTGCTGTCCTTCACCCTTGGTCGAGAATACAGAGCAGGTTGTTGGGAGTCAGCGGGGGAACGCGGCTAACTTTTTACTGTCCGGAGAAAGACAGAGCGTAGCAGACCTGCAGCCTTCCCCCGGACAGACAGCTACGACATTAAAGTGAATGATGGCTTTAAGCAGTATATTTGATGCCATCTGTGCTGAATTGCTGAGCCTGGCAGAGAGATGCGCTCCCATGAAGCTGCCCTGACTGTCAATGAGAGGTGCGCTGGGCTGTCCGGGTCGAGACGCCAGGCCTTCACTCCACGTTTTTTTTCACTCTTCCTGCGGTTCATGATTGAATAATGTGTTGCCACATAAACAGTTGCTAGGAATTTGTCATAAAATCCAAAAAAGTTGAGAGGCAGTGTAAAACATATATAAAACCAGAGTGACACATTGATTAAGAAGTCCCTTAAACCTTTTAATTTAATTAAAAATAGTGTAGTAATAAAGTAAAATGGAAAAACATGCTGAAGTTGTGATGTGGCACGTTTATCACCTCTTCCATTAAACGTAGTTCAGAAAGGGAAATGTTTTCAGGTTCTTAGAGGATATGAGATCGGGATTTGGGCCCTCCTTTGACTTATTTTTTTATTTCATAATGCACTAGAAGTTTTCAAAGGAACATATGGTTGGTGCGTATTTGCAGAATCCAGCATTATTTTGTCCTCTTGATATCATTGGGTGACAGGTCTAGACCGCCATTCACCACCTGGACTCGTCAACTACTGAGCTATGCTATTGTAATACGTGCAGAATGCGGTTTGGCGCGGTTCGATGAAATAAGCGAGGAAAAAAAAAAAGTAGTCACCTGGATGGCGGCATATGTTGCTCCAAAATCTGTCACTCGCTCCGCATTAATGTCGTCCTCACAGATGTGCAAGTTACTCATCCCGCGTGTGCGCCAATTCACCCCCATACCGCCACAGATGCTGGCTTTTGAACTGTGCGCTGATAAACGTGCCGGATGGTTCCTCTCCTCTTTAGCCTGGAGGAGGCGGCGCCCCACCGCTTCCACAAATAATTTCAAATTTTATTCATCAGACCACAGGACAGTTTTCCCTTTCGCCTCGGCCCGTCTCAAATGAGCTACGGCCCAGAGGATGCAGCCGCTCTTCTGGATCTTATTTGTATATCCTTTTTTCTTTGCCTGGTATAGTTTCAACTTTCTCACTGATGGGAGTTTTCAGAGGCGATTGCAGATGCAGTGACTTGCAGTGCAGGGCCCAATAATTATAGCCAGTCTGCTTCTCCATCGATAGTTTTGGATCAACTAAGATGGAACACATCGAGGAAAGGTTAACTGAGGAGGTTCGGAGATACAAACATTTGTATGACTTGTCTTCGGCGAAATTTCGGCGAAGGTTTCAGCGAAAGTTTCAGTCACCTTTGCTTTGAAAGTGAAGCAGGAAGTAGAAACAAAAATTAACCAGACTGGCAAAAAAGACACAGCGTTGTCTAGCGTTAGGGTGGCGTTTTTACAGAGCGAGCCAGACTTATGAGCGCATAAGTGTAAATTAGCCATAAGTACATTACAACAGCCTGCATTCCTCTAAAAATGCTTTCCATGGGATTTTTGGTCCAGACTGCAGGGATTTGCTCTGAGCCTGTCCCAAAGGCATTAAGGTTGGTGCTCCAGTTCGTCCTAAAGCAATTTAGGAATGGGTTCTGTGCAGGCTGCTGAAATTCTTCTGCAGCAAACTGACAACACAATTTCTTTATTGGCCTGTCTATGTGTGTGTTTGAAAAAGGCTTTCTAATAGCTGTTCAAGTTTGAGGCTTGATATTGTCTAAAAAGTCATTATATGCTCCAAAAATCCATAGATGTATATGCAGCCATGGTTTCCCACATATAGATAGGGCTCCCTTACACAAATAAATCCCGTTGATCACGGGTGTGGTCAACCAGCAGCACAGATATCAGATATTAAAATCACACTGATTTCCCTGACAGTGTAGCTGACGTGCGCTGAATAGACGGACGCCTTCCCCTTAAAGACCTCTGAAGGAAAATGAACTCTGACTTCCACTTTGCTGCTCAGCGAAAGCAGTCAGAGGAACGTCATCTCTCATCTGCACGTCTCCGGATTCACACTGAAATTAAGAGCAAGAGAGTGATCTGAAAGGGAATTTCCTGTGCTTGATAACCTGTGGAGGCGGACTGAAAGAAACGTGACAGTTGTGCCCAATTTGCCATGATTCATTTAAAATCCCTGGCTTTTTGGATTTCAGATTTGTGCAGGTTTCTCAGTCGCCTTTTTTTTTTCTTAAGCCATGTCGTGAGTATCATTCTGAGTAGGGAGATTATGTCATTTAAAAGAAAACATTGGGATTTGGGAGGCTCTGAAATCTGATGAGCTCACCCTATTTTTTACACTTATTTCAAACTGAATTTTTTAATAACCTATTATAAAGGTTTGAGCATTTGAGCTCCATCTCCTCTTTTAAAAGTGTAGGCTACATGTTATCTGTGTCTGGCCTTGCCCATTTGTGTTTGCTATGATTGGTGTAGTTATAATCAGTTTGTGAAGGGGCACCCACAGCAGTCTGTACCTTGAAAACTCATTATTTCTTGATATCTTTCATCCCAGATGAACCTAAAAGCTAAATTCAAGTACCGTTTACATCAGCCTTCCGAGTAAGCCTATCAGACTGGTGTTGTTTCCAGGGTGTTGAATGATTGTTTCAGTCCTCGTCCTGTGGACATAACACAACTTCTGTAAAAGGTTTAGAAAACCTCAAACATTCACACAAGTTTCCCTGAAATATGACAAATTATTTGACATGTTCTCAGACTTATGGACCCCAATTATGCAGTACCACACTTATAGTGTCACAAGAAGGCCGCCCAGTATAGCTTCAAAAAGCAATACAGTTTTGTAACGCTCACCTTCGTAACAACAGAAATCTGATCTGTAGGCGTTTAGCAATTTGCTTTTGTACATTTTTCTTTTTCTCGTTGCTGTTACATTGACATGAATACAGTTTATTCAAATGAGACTGCTATGCATAAACAGACAGCCGTCTATTATCCTCTCAAAGGTGCGCGGTAATCCGTTGATGTCTGAACTAAGAGCAGATTCAATAACTGTCTCAATTTTTTTTTCTTCTTTTTTGCTCTGGTGAAAAATCGTGTAATAATGTTCGGATGCTTGTTTTGACCTCCTGCGGCAGTGCACAGATACTCATGCGTCATGCTAATGCATTTAAATATTTGCTACAACTACTGTAAAAGGATACAACAATGTCCTGTGTATATGAAGGCAGGATTTTAACACCCGGTATCGTGTTATGCATGAATTCCTCCGACTTTATGCATACTTTGGAGCTGCTCTTGGGTGTTTCTCATTAATTCTGGTTTCACAGGTGAAAAGCATTATCATCTACAGGCGGTCTCCCACCTTGTAACTCAACAATGAGTGCCCTGGCAAACATCCAGCAACTGGAAAATGTGATGCACCCACACAGCGTTAGTTTGTCTTTGTGTCTCTTTCTTGGTCTGGCAGTAATGTATGACTTCTCCCAGTAGTTCTGCTTGTCTTTTGTCGTCTGCCGCCTCCCTCATGTCACTCTCTCCGGCTGGCTGTCCAGCCTCTGTCAGATATTTTGTTCACGTCGACCCGTCTAGCTCAGTCTGTTCGGGGACACAGCAGTGGCATGTGGAGCCTAAGCCACTTTCAGTTAGGCTGTCTGACGGCTCCACCGACACTGCTAATGCGCCTTGTCAGTTTGTGTTGAAAATCTGCATTTGTTCAAACGTTTCTCATTGGCTTCATTTGCATGTGCCCTTTTTTTTTTTTTTTTTATTTATTTTTTTTACATGGACTATGTAACTGCAGCATCCATGGTTCGATTACATATGAAGCTGAAAAATGATACACCAATCAGGCATAACATTATGACCACCTGCCTAATATTGTGTAGGTCTCCCTTGTTCCTCCAAAACAGGTGTCTGGAAACAGGATGTTGTTAGTGGGGGCCTTTGGGTCCTATGGGTTGAGGGGAGGGACCTCTGTGGATCATCCCACAGATACTTGATCAGTTTGGGATCTAGTGAATTTGGAGGCCAGGTCAACACCTTGTGCTATTTTTCATGTTTTTTTTTTTTTGTTGTTGTTGTTGTTCCTAAACCGTTTTTGGGTGTGTGCCTGTGTGCATGCGTGTATGGGAGTATACAGAAGGAGGTCAAAATAAGTACTGATGAACTTGGACGAGAATTGCAGTTGCCAATGGGAAGAATGACTGTCTGAATGTCTTTTTGCATTAATTGGCTATTTCATTTTTATTCACTGACTTTGGCTGCTGACACTTATAGTGGAGCATTACACTACATGTGGTTCTTGATTTTAAAAAAAAAAAAAAAAAAGAAGAAATGAGCCAGCTGCTGGGCTCAGCTGTGATCACAGAGATAAAGCATTTCCTACACCTCTGCATTAATTTGACGTGTAGATGTGAAGACTGCTCTCTATGTGTTGATTGTCAGGCCTTTGGCACTTATACTAAGGCTACACAGTTGGAAAAATAATCAAATAAAGTATCCTTCTTTTCTTAAAGGGGAACTACCAGTTTTTACAACCTGGACCTTATTTCTGGCATAAAATATGATTGTTTACTCACCCATATAACTTTGGTGTCATTTGGAATCATTCAGACGATGCTTAGATCCGCGTATATCCATGAAGTGGGAGTGACTGGGGCACCGAAACGCAGCCTCTAAATAACACATTATCTGCCGCGAAACAGGGAATAGCACTAGCGCATCATAACAAAATATTGGTGAAATGAACGAGTTTCGCGGCAGATAATGCGTTATTTAGAGGCTGCGTTTCGGTGCCCCAGTCACTCCCACTATATGGATATACGCAAAGTTATATGGGTGAGTAAACGATCATATTTTATGCCAGAAATAAGGTCCAGGTTGTAAACAACAGTAGTTCCCCTTTAATATTATCTATTTTTCTTAAAATGATTTACAAACTATTGCATCTTCACTCTTCCCACGTAAATGTCATCATGATTACGATTTGGGAAGTAGGGAAGATGCACGCTGCAAACATCGAGGGAACCACAACACGGTGACAGTTTGATGCTAAATAAAGTTTTAAAGTTTCCCTCTTTAAATTTCAGACACCGTGGCATGGAATTGGAAAAGAAGGCAGAGTGAGGCCTCATGCCCAATGCTTGGGCCAGCTCCAGTTTTCTCTTGATACCGAATAGGCCTGTCACAAAGATAACCTTAAATCACCTCATGGCAATCAGTTCGAGGCCTCTGTGATAATTATGACAGCTGACAGCTGCGATAGCCGTGACAGTCAACTTGAAGATACTATTATTCCCAGCTGAACCTTCTCAGCGTCTGAACCCTTCTTTCATCTGGATGTCAGACAGAAGGGCAGCATCACCTTCATCTACACAGACAGCAGTCAGGTTTGGCTGCAGGCCACGGCTTGGCTTCACCCTCCGTCATCCTCGTTCAGCAAGTTTAGTTTAGTTTAGTTTGAGTCCTCAGATTTGATCTTTTCTCTCAGAATTTAGAATTTTTTTGTTGCTGCTACTGTCCATTATATCAAAACAAAGAGCTGAAAGGTGCTAAAATGCCGCTTGCAGTTTTAAGAAAGCAAAATTCAAAATCTTTGAGTATGCCGACTGTGTTATCAGAATGTCCTTTTTCTAAACTGATAAATAAATGAATAGTCCAAATAATTTGAGGACCATTTAAACCTTGCAGCTTCAACTCTTTAATTAAAATCTACATTAACACTAGGAGACCCTGGAAGTGTAATTAATTAATTCAGAATTCCTGCTAAGCATGGGGAGTTTTGTTTGTTGTGATCGCCGCAGAGAGAATGAGGATACTGTAACAAATTTGTGTTGAATGGCCCGCGGTGTCTCATCTATCATTCTCGCCGCGTCTATCTGTGATAAAACATGTGAATTATTCTGACCTGCACCAGCTGTCGAATGCGCAGTATCTCTCACTGTGCCACTGTGAAGCGCAGTTTGCTTCTCGTGCTTCCCTTAATCACGTCTTACCTCTCCCTGGGGACTGTGAGACAGAATCCATGTTTTGGACATGGTTAGCTGTACATCTTACCACACAGTTCCGCTGAGATTGAATTATCGCTGAAGTGGCTGTGCTGTGCTCGTTCTGACAGCTGAAACTGGCAAAAAAAAAAAAAAAAAAAAAAAAAAAGGGCTGGATGTACTGTGAGTTGACAAGTCGTGGATGATTTTAAGAAATTACTACCATGTATTACCCTAATGGTGCTTACCTGCAGTGTGATGAATATTTGTCTGGCAGCATTAGTAACTATATTATAATGTCTCTTCAGTGGGCACTGGATTCAAAATTGATATTCATTTGAAACATCTGATATCAAATCAATATAAATGAGCTTAAATACTGTCGTTGCCTTGTAAAACCGGTGTGAAAAAGACTGATCCCAAAATGAGATCAGTCCACGTGTGAGAGAGATCCAAAACGTGACAGGAGTCTCCCCTCTGAGAGCGACGGCAAACCGTTGAAAGAAAGCTGATGCGTGGCTGCGCGCATTTAAAAAAACATGACGGCTGTGAAAAGCTGGACAAAAGCAAACATTTTTAATAATGCACCAGGTCAGAGTTCCATTCTTTAGAAACTTTTGCACAGATTGCAGCAGTTGTTTTAGTGATAACTGAAATTTCTCTTAATGAAACAATATTTGCGTCTATTTTTCTCAATGCATGCATTTTTCTTCCTTGTCAAAACCTATTGCATACATTACCCACAATGCATCTAGCCTTAAGGGAGAGATGAGCTGTGTGCTAGTCCTGGAAAGTTTAGTTCGAATGGATTTTGGAAATCAGAAGCAATACCCAGCCCTAGTCGGCACATTGATTTGTACATTTCTAACTGCATATGTAACTTCAATACAAGTCCTGCAGAATTAAAACCAGTTGCACAACTGCCTTCTGCCTTCAACAAAGGTAATGATTCACGGATCGAGAAGCGGTAGGAGACTTTCCAATTAAAAAATTTTGAAACAACTCTCAACTACAGTTCGACTTCACTTGAGAGTAGACCATATAAGACAGTTGATCCTCTGTCCAGACCCGAAGAGGGAAGAATATTCTGTGGAAGAGCGGTTACTTCAGAGACTGAGCAAACATTCACACCGCAGTTCGAACTGAAAGACCTCTGGTGGCTCAGCGGCTCTTGTTTTGCCATGCTTATGAATAAATTACTCTCACAAAACAATTCGTACAATGTTTGCGCTGACGGGTGTGTTGTACAAGATTGTGTTTGTCAACTGAGAGCTTTGTCTCAATTTACCGGCGTACAATCCTGTCCTCATCTGGAGCCACAAATTCTAGCTATTCCGGGGATTGAAAAAAGAAAAAAGAAAAAAAATAAAATCAAGAAGACAAAATGAGTTTCCTTCAGAGTTGCTGTGGGCCCACTCTTGGGGAATAGGACGAGGAGCTCCGAGTCCACATCCTGCTCGTTTGTACTGAATGGATCTGACTGATGTGGTTTGGGCATCCCGTCATGCCTCTTGGACATCTCCCTGAGGTACACCAGGCACTAATAGAAGACCCTGGGGCGGAAACACAGTGGGATTGTGTGAAACCATTTTGTCTGGGAATGCTTGAGGATCTCCGTGGGGATTATGGAGGTTGTGAGTTAAATAAAGGACATCTGGACTGAATCTGGGTTGAAGACATGCTCTGAAGAAAAAAACATAGATTAATGAAAGGAATGAATGAATTAATAATGTAAAATCTGAATTATTTTAGTTATCCATGGTCTATCATTTTAGAGAGAGTAAAATGGAGATGAACAAATGGACGGGGTAAAACAAAATGAGAGTTTGCATTGATCATCTTTGTCTGACAAGACGTTTAAGAGTTAACACTGCATTCATATAGCATTTTTGGGCATCCGACTGGCTGTTTTAAAATAAATATATATTGAAAATCAATGCGCCAGAACCAGAGATAGTGTTTTTTTTATGCATGCCTTTTTCTTCCCTGTCAAAACAATGCAACTTAGCCTTGAGCGTTTAGCCTTAAGCATAGATGAGCTGTGCGCTCCGTAGTTCTGGAAATCTCACTTCACTCAAACTGAACACAGCCTAATTTGTGTCACTTTCAAACTTGCAGACCACAGACCCAACCAACCAACACAGACTTGAAGCTATTTATTTCATGCTTCTCCTTTTTTTTGCATGTGCAGTTGTGCACCCAAAAATCGGCAAACACACTTTGATGTATGAAAGAGGCCGAAAAGCAAACTTAACACGTTAACGTAGTATTTGGATTAGTCCAAATGGCCCTCGCTAAGGTGACATGACATCAAGAGGAGAAAAGGGACATTATTTTGAACGTACCTTATCAGATATTTTATAATCTTACCTCGTCACATTACAGTGAGTACCTAAACTGGCGACTGTGCCGGCGGCTTTGCCTAAAGGTACAGCAGATTGGGCTGATGACTTCAGACCATCTGTGGCCCCTTGACTGCCAGAGTCGTCCTCCATCGCCAGCTTCGTTTTAGCACAAAACGTTGACAGTCATCCGCCTGTGACCTTCTGTGACCAAGAAGATAATAACAGTATACCAGTGTATTATTGGTAAGACACTTGCGTAGATATCTGACACTACCACAGCCTGAGACGCCGCTGATCGCTATTTCCTTTGAGAGTCTGCAAACTCCCTGAAAGGCTTTATTAAAAGGAGTGATTTATCTAATCTGGGGCGGTGATGTGTGAAGCCATGAGAGATGATTAAGCCTCTCTAGTGTCAGGGAGATGGTCCCTGTCACATACTGCTCCTCGTCAGAATTTAAGACCCGGCTACAGTGGCATGTCATCCTCTAAACTCTGCACTGTTCACTCGTTTTGTTTTATTCCTCTCTTTGTTCCTTAATCCCCAGCTGATGTGACGGAAACGCAGATCCATGAAATTAACTGCTGGAACGATTCACCTCGCAGCGGGTGAAAGTGTCAGTTCGGGTAAATGTTCACGAAACTTTGTTTGGTCGGAGGTGCTGACAACAAAATCTTTTTCACTCATAAAGAGAACAGGTTGGTCAACCGGTTGTTAGTATTTGTTCACCTGGATTGATTTATTTTTTTTTTTTTTTGGACAAATGGCAAACTACCTGAACTGATTTCCTTTAAAGCGCAGGTGTCAAATATGCAGTGGGAAGTCTGAAATTTCAGACCTCCCACTTGAAATCGGAGGTCGGGCAAATCGATCTGCCCCGACTTCGCTAGTACGACCTGCTGAGATGCAACAGCCTGAGGTCACAGAATAATGGTGGCGCCCATGGAGATGCACACCAAGAATGTTAAACATAATTTACTAGACTATAAAATGCATTTATCTGTTTTGGTTTTTTTTTGGTCAAACTAGATATTATCATATTACACAGCATGACTTTTGGGTGAGCATATGTCTCTGCATAAAGTTAATAGATGAAGTGTAGCCTAATGTTAAAAAAACAACAAGAACAAGTCTGACAAAAAGAGTTTGAGCGTCTAGCTTTCAGCACAGAAGAGAGAAGTATATTACCTATTGCTGGTGGGAAAACTTTGGGACACCTCAATTTCGATAAAACAAAACAAATATTGTCTTATCGCGGTCGGCCGTGTTTGTTGTTTATGCTCAACTTCGTTTGCCTGGAACGGTTTGAGGTCACATCTAGTACACTCCAAGTGGGATAAATCCGACATCCTAGCTTTCTGGAATGCAGCATGAGACCCAGGACTAAACAGCAGACAGCAATGTGTGCAAATTGCACTTATTTTTCCTGAGAAATTGCATTTTCTAAAACATTCTCCTAATTTACTTGTTCTTCTTTGCACTAAAACAAATGGAAAAAAGCTGGAGTCTGGCCTGCTTGAGGTCAAATTGGCACGTGGCCCCCAAACTAAAATGAATTCAAAAGGTCTCTTCATCATGTTTTTCTGGGCTGTTTTTGGATTACAGGGTCTGAGCTGCATCATGATGACGCATTATGCATTACTCTCAAGACCGCTCGTTGTAACTTTAGCAAGAGTCTGTGCTTTTTCTGCTGTGGCTCCTCGGGCGTGAGTGTGCACTACCGCTTTGAGAAAGGAAAACTAGAGGAGCTGCTTCACCAGCTGCCAAGACTGACTGTAGCTCAGATTATGACTGCAGTCTTGGGATGACACAGCCGTCACTGCTGATTATGGCTGTAGCCACGGCTGAGCTTTGGTACTTATAATTCAGGCTGTGACACATTCATTTTTAATGGGTGTACCGCAGCACTTGTGTGTGTGTGTGGTGTGAAGTTTTTGTGGTGGTATTAAAGCTACTGTATTCCTGAGCTCATTTGGTAACTTAACAGGCTTAGATGCACTGCATGTTCAAACAGTTGTACCGCTGGAGTTACTTCACCACAGACCGAACCACAGCAGCAGCCGAAGTCCAGACTCTAACAGACAGGCAGTGCAGCTGCAGCTGTGCCCCGAGCCTGGAGATTATACTGTCAGAGATGGGCCTTTTGAAATGAGTAATGAGCACTAAATGCGTCACAGGAAGTCTCTTTTTGGTAGCATCGGCTGTTCTTCACTTAACTGGCAGTGCGTTACCTTGACTGAACCAACACGACAGCTTCTCATATGTCTAAAAGTCAAGCTGAAACAAGGGTAGCTGGACTTGTAGAGTTTCTTGAAGGGATTTCATCCAAGTTGCTTCTTCAGTTCTAAAAGACTGGCGAGGAGTTGGGGTTTAAATAGGAACATATGTGGGTGTTGCTCACATGACTTCATCAACAGCTAGCTACTTACCTGTAATTGGTGGAAACTGCTCTGATCCTGTTTTCCTTCAAAGACGATGACCTGGCTGACTGAGAACCTTCACGGACAAGCTGTTGATACGAGTCAGAAAGAATGCCAAGGAAACACTAATATGATCCAGAAAAACAAGATCCTGTTCTTCAACGCACACATTTTACCGATCCAAAACACATCTTGCAGGTGTTCTTTTTTTATTCACATAATAGCCTCTGTATGAATCTAAACGCCTGTTGGTTTATCTACGCAATACATTGTCACAGTGCTGAAAACAGAGCTGTAGCTCATTAAAGGGTAATCTGTTGTAAATGCAGCTTTCACAGGCCACCAATGATGATGCAGAGGAACGCAAGCAGGTGGTAGGGCATCTTCTCTGCAATACATCCAGTATCCCATCAATGCAAAATGTCTCTTTGCCTTAGCATGTGTGCGCATAATGAGGGCAGAATGCTGATCACAGCACGAAGACAGCGGGGTCTTTGTGTATAAATAATACAGCTCAGTGATATTTCCATTTTCTCCCTGATTGACTTTGAATTGGAAAAACATCCTCGGAGCACTGGTGAGGTGTGACATCACACTGAAAGGCAGAGAGCACAGTGAGACGATGTATCAAAGAGATCCATCCATTTTCTAAACTGCTTATATTGCTTAGAGTCGCGGGAGGCTGAAGTCAATGCCAGCGTGCACTGGGTGAGACGTGGGGCTGCCCGTATTCACACATATGGGCGATGCAAAAATGCAGAAGTGTGGCACCTAAATGTTTGAGAATATATTTAAGTGTACATGAAAGGCGGGCTGCGGGTGGTTTTGGCTGAGCTATGGTACATGGCATCTGAAAGATCTATTTTGTATGAGCAAACGGTAACATCCAAGCCCAGCTTAGATGGTGATAGCATAAGTTTTCAAATATAAACAGAGCAGACAGTTGATTCCCAGAAAGCAGGAACAGAAAAGTTTCTGAGCAAATCAGCACAATCTTACAACGTAGGGTGTTACTCGTATTGTGCAGGTTTGGGTCACACTCACATCAGAAAATTAAAGATCTTTTAGTCCGTCAAAACCACCGATCACAGTTCTCTGTCAATCTTAAGATATCCTTCAGATACAAGTGAGGAGAACAGATTGGGATAGCAGATGAAAACAGAGCAAGAGGATAAAAGAAAACTTGTTTTGCACTAATCTACTATGTTGAACTGATAAATAATTTGTCCTTTGTGCTCAGGACCCAGATCTAATTGTCCTTAATTGCGACAGATTGGGTGAAGCATTTGGTGAGAGAGTGAGTCAGTTCGCTTTGGTCTCATCTGTGATATCTCCTGCATAGATTGCCTCGCAAGAATATGTCTATATCGTCATGTTTGATCAGTCTTTATGGCTTTGATGAGCTTGGCTTTCGCTCCGGTGCCACCACAAGGTTTATATTTGTGTTTTTGAGTGAAACGTCTCAACCGTTGCCTGACTTAGGAGATGTCACCTTTTGCTGCAGTTGTAAGTAAGCTGTAAAAACTTTGCGCGCACATTAGGTCAATGTCTCGTCCAGTGCTTTAATGACCAAGCACCGGCGAAATGAATTACATTTGAATGAGCCGAGACTTATGCTAATGGCCTTTTTTTTTAGTAGCCATTAACCTTTGCATCTTCATTAAGAGCAAGTTGGCCCTCTGCATTTATCGTTATTTGCTGCTTAAATACATTCTCAGAGAGCTGCAATAGTGGCTGTGTGACTGTTGCTCTTTTCTCACCTTCGTCTTCCTCAGACAGCTGACCTGTGCAAAACACCCGAATTTATAACTTGACTGCATTTAAAAAGTCTTAAGGGCGCAACATAACATCTAAGTTTTAGGAGTCACAGACTTTAAAAACCCCATTTGTCTCAAGGCCACGTCGCACCAAGCTCACGGTGAGCAGTTGGCCAGTCTCAGTATGATGGTGAGCGTTAATGAGTGCGGTTTTTGCAGTGTGTTCTGCACCCCTGGCACCAAGCCGGACCCCAGTGCATGCCAGTGCATGAGAAGAGAACTGGGAGAGACAGAAGTGATCAGAATGCCAACCTTCAAAGGGCCAACATTCTCATCTAGAGAGAATAAGCACCAGACCAACGAGCATTATTCAGGAGAGGCCAGCTCTGTATGACAATAGCTTTTCCTGACTTCCTAGCCCACCAGCTAATAGTAGCTCTACCTGTTTTCCCACCTGCTTTTACAAGTTACAGAACATATATGCCAGCTGGTCATTGGTTGTAGTCTTTGCAGTGTGTTCAAGTGCAAGTTTTTGGTCCAGATACAGATGAGCAGTATTGTACGGATAAAAAACAGTTTGTAGCATTTTCTCATTGACATTTCTATTAATATAAATCTGTAATGTAAATTACAAACAAAATCAAATTTTCAAATGTTTCTTGTGCGATATATCCCATCGGGATTTGAACTGGCCTACATTTAGAGCATCACACTTCTAAATTTGACTCTTTTTTTTGTGCATAATGCAGTGGTATAATTATCCCTGAAACTTTTATCTGCTGATCAAAAGGATGTGAGTGTCTCCTCCCGTGAGATTTTGCACTGCCTGAAAACATTTATCACAGTGAATCTGATGATAATATAAATGAACTGAATCAATAATCATAGAATAAACTTTTAACTGTAAAATTATATTATACACTGCCTGGTCAAAAAAAGAAAGTCGCCACCAAAAATAAAAGGCCGCACACTCTAATATTTCATTGAACCGCCTTTAGCTTTATTTACAGCACGCATTCGCTGTGGCATTGTTTCTATAAGCTTCTGCAGTGTCACAAGATTTATTTCCATCCAGTGTTTCATTCATTTTTCACCAAGATCTTGTATTGATGATGGGAGAGTCTGCCCACTGCACAAAGCCTTCTCCAGCACATCCCAAAGAGTCTCAATGGGGTTAAGGTCTGGACTCTGTGGTGGCCAATCCATGTGTGAAAATGATGTCTCATGCTCCCTGAACCACTCTTTCACAATTTGAGGCCGATGAATCCTGGCATTGTCATCTTTAATAGTTTTTAGTAGTTTCTGCAATCTCCGTGGTCTACTATTTTATGCCATTTTTATATTTTATTTTTATTTATTCATTTCAAAACTCCTTTATCTGTCAATCCAGCAGGTTCAGGGTCAATTGAGTTGAGAGGAACTGCAGAGATTTGGGTAATTCTGTGTGGGTTCATCACTAAAAAGCAGCCCTTTTAACAGTATCCATCAATTTTTGTACATCCAATATGTGTATCTGCCCACACGGGATGAGGTGACACAAACTTTCTGCCAGATCTCCTGCATGGAATATTCCTGGGCAATTTCTCCAAATGCGCCACCGTTTCCGCTTTACTGGTTTCCATCTTTGCTTTTTAGATGTAGCTCAGCGTGCTACCTGTTCTTTGTTACAAATATTAGCTGCAGCAAATGGATTCCCATAAATATGAAACGGCCTGTACGCCAAGCTGAGCCGTATTTTTCATTGGCGAATTGGCAGCCTCATTGTTTTTAGTTGCTGGTAACGTATGCACCTCTCACTTCCTGGCTGGTAATGATCTTGAACTTTTCAGCAAAACTGCATCATTAAACTGTGAGATATTTATCAAGCGGAGCGCATCTCAGTGTAGAGGAAAGAACTTTCTGGTGGGAGGCCGCTTTTTAAATTATTGTCGGCAAACCGTCTTTGTCCGGTTTTTGGGGGGGTTATCGGGATTCGAGACCCCCAGATGTCAGCCAAACCAGCACTGAGGAAATGAGCAGGTCAGAGATTAAAAGGATGGAGGGAATGAAAAACAGTGTTAAAGGTGAAGAGATCATTAATGCGTGAGTGTGTCCCGGATTAGAAAGGATTGATCTACGAAGATGTTGGCTTTGGCTGTCTCTATTACTCTTGCTGCCGATGGAGTTTGGACGTTTCACCTTCAGTTTCCTATTAGACACCCAGCAGACTAATCACTCTCTCTCCTGTTTTTATATCTTCTGCTCTATTTTGTAGCTGGCTCTTTTTTTTTCCTTTCTCCTTACAGCTCAGCACGGCAGTTTGTGATTCCAGTCAGCGTTTATCTCAGTATGCTGTGTTTGCTTTAGCATCCAGCACACAAAATGTATTTCAGGTACTGGTTAGGTACAGGCTGCTATAAGCCTGTGCTGTCTGTTCAGTGAACTTTTGCCAAGACGTTTCCTGTTTTACAAGAGAACTTTGCTCATAAAAAGCTCTTTTTTAAGATATCTGTTTGTGTTAAGACAAACATTAATTCATTTAGTCCATTATGTTTTATGTCAGACCAACAACCAACAATGTTTTACATGATTTAGAACTAACAGTTTCCAGCACTTAGAACCTTTCAGTGTGACTAGATTTCATTGTTACTTGTGAGTTATCCTCTTCCCGCTTTGGATTCAAATTATGTTCCCACACTGAAGGGATTTGGCGGAAATAAATTAAGCGTGACCAACTGAAGCAATAAATTCCTCAGTGCATGTTATATTGACTAGAGGAGGCTGCATTTTCTGAGTTGCCCTGCTCTCACAGCCAGCTGAACATTTCAACCCCCGGATGTGCCATCCAAAAAGTAAAGCCTTCTAAAATAACTTCACTGTTTGCCAGTACCCTCTCAACCTTTTGTTGCCTTTTCCAATTTTTCTCTGGAACCCTGAAGAAGGTATCCACCACACCTCAAGTGAGGACTAAAACATTTGTGCAGTCTAAAGCATACACACAGACTCCCATGGGTTTGGGTTGGTTCAACAATAACAACCCAGTCTGAAATTCATGGCAGCGGAATTATTCCGTTTCGGCAGGCATCAGAAAGCAATTCGAGCAAATGTGCTAGTCTCTGTTTGCGCTCAGCCGCACGGTTTGTGGACGGACTCCGCTGGCTGTATTTTCTTGCAAGGCTAATGCAGCTGCAGCCTCAAGCTGTCTCAGCTGGACTGCTTCCTGCTCTCCGCTGCAAAAAATACAGTTTATCCAAGTCGGCCACTACACTACAAAAGATGCCATTTTCACTGATGAACAAATAGTTTGCAATATATTTTAAGCAGCGTCTTGAGTGCCTCCATTGGATTCCCAGTGGTGGAGACCAGAAATCCAAGCAGAAACAGCTTATCCGTTCAGAGAACTAATAATGTCACTGATTAGTGGAAGAACAGAGCCTGAGCGATAGGGGCAGAAAGAAAAATTCAAGAACTATTCTTGTTTTTCAAACTATATTCCTAATTTGGATGAGCATAGATGATGTTGATAATGGGCAATGCACTCTTTTAATGAGAATAACAGTGATTTTGAACATGAGAAAGAATGCGTTTATACTGAATTACACAATACGCCAGTGACCCGGTGAACTACGCTTGCCATTTACGTGCATGTCGCCAGGCCGTTCTCCCTCAAACCAGGTAGTTTTCTCAGCGTGCCAGCTAGGAAATGTGATAATACCTTCCCCGGAGAAAAGAACATGCCCTTTGCCTTGAGTCGCCCAAACTCCCCCGAGCACTATCAGACAAAAAGACTTGTTGTTCTGTAATTATGCAAAGCTCTGCACTCAAGCAGAAAACTCTGACACTGTCCAGGACTGCGCTGCACTCTCTCTACACGAATCCTCCCTCCTGGTGATGACTGAAATGTCAGCCTTGTATCAGGAGGAGTCATATCGCATGTCCTGCACACATAGTTGCACACAGCCAGACACCTTTTCTCTCTCCCCCTCCCCCATCATGAATATGGATATTTTCCACATTTTCCACAAATGGGGAGGATTTGTATCCTGCTCTCAGCCCCAGGCAGGTTCAGCGCTGACTTGTCGGTGTGCATGTCATTTTCTTATTTTTCATATTGTTGCTTTCGTGCTTCATTTCCTACTCTCACCCATTTCTTGTTTTTTTTTTTGTTTTGTTTTTTGCCATCTGCAGTCATGACAGTCACAGAGTTGAACTGTCTCTGTATAATTTATTTCTTTCTCCAAGTTCTGCTCTTCCTGTTATGCAGCATGGGTGATTTACGTCGTCATTAACTTCTGGCTTACAAAGTCTGAGCCGTGCCAGCTATGTGCTAAATGAATGCTGTGATTTTGAGACTGAATGAAAATATTATCGTCAAAAACATAATTCCAAGGTAGGACTAGAAGAAAAGTGCTTTCCAAAATTCTGGCTTTGATATATTGTAATCTATTCAAACTCACGGCATGTAAAACCCCCATGGTAAGCGTTTGTTACCATGGGGGTTTGGTGAGTTCATTTTGGAAGTG
This sequence comes from Chelon labrosus, assembly GCF_963514085.1. Lineage (NCBI taxonomy): Eukaryota > Metazoa > Chordata > Actinopteri > Mugiliformes > Mugilidae > Chelon > Chelon labrosus. The sequence goes on from NC_140339.1 coordinate 12,577,655, forward strand.
CTTTGGTTCTTTCTACAGTGAGCAAGTGGTGGCTAGAAAAATCCATTTGAAATATTTCTAAATGGGAATTACAACTGTTCATAGCGTCTTTATGTTTGAGATGCATATCCATAGATTGTGTGGTTGGCAAGGTGCTTGGGCCTTTAGTTGAACGGTGTTTGCATATTTTTTTTGTCAAAAAAAAGGAAAAAGGTCTCCTTCATTCAACCTGGAAGCTGTTGGAAGACTAAATACTCTGTCTATTCACATTTAGAACAAGGTAACAGAAACTGTAGATGAGTCATGTAAGTAGGACTTGTTACCTAAACTTTTCAAAAAAAAAAAAAAGTATTGTTAAGGCTTTGAGAACGTATGGACTTTTTTAAATTTATTTATTTATTTTTATCCAGTTCCTTTTTAATTATATGGCACTAAATCACAATAGCAGTAATTGTAATAGTTGCTTTACAGGCCTTATATTTTCTTAGATCCATGGCAGTGTGACAGCGTCCTCTTTAATTAGTCCTTGTCTTCACATTTCTTCAGTAACAGGACTGTTTGAATGTAGGATTAAAATAGGCAATGTGAAGTTACCTGTAATTATAAGGTTTCAGAAGTCCCTCTGACTGGTATCCCTCTGCATGAAACACCCAGAAGGTGTTATGGTTTCTTCAGATTCACCTTTTGCGCAGAAAGTCACATCGTCATCGTCTGAGTTTGCAAGATAAACTTTTGCTCAGGAGGAACGGATCGAACTTGATTTCATGTGAGGAAAAGTAACCTAACAGAACTTTCCAAACGCACACGCGCACTGTTCTGACTTCCATTTTTACTAGTCATTACATGTATTCTTGAATGTCATTTATTTAGAAGGTATGACAGGTGGGTGGAAAACTCTCAGAGGCTAATTAGTTGAAAATGTGCTTTTTTGACAAAACTGAATGTGCATGTTGATTGATTATGTATTCACTGACACCATAGAAATGTGTGCTTGTGTGTGTGTGCTGAAACTGTCCAGAAAGTCCTGGCTGACCAAGATAAAGAGTGTGCTCTCTGCAAATGCTAATGGAAATATTGAAAGTACAAGCTGAACTGTATTCGAAATGAAGTGGGTTGTTTTGGATTCCTCTCAACCAAGACGGAACTTTTTCAGCATGAAGAATGTGCTAACATTAACACTCGAGAAGTTTTTAAATGACGACTGAATTTTTTTTCCATTCATAGTTTATCTCAGCACAGTAAACCTTGAAGCAGGTTAACATAAAGTGAACATAGCACCTTGCAGCTGCATGCAGTGGCTGGTGACGGATACTCATCTGTTAAACGCATCTGCATTATTTGCATTTCCCAGATATAGATTCCACATATTTGAAGTAGACTACATTGAGAAAATGTAAAATACAAAACCAAGACTGACTTAAATGTGAGGATGTGAAGTCTCATTTTGATGGCCAGACCTTATTCTGTGCCTCTGCTGAGATGGCCGACATAATCTGTGACGGCTCTGGCACCCCATGACGCGTCATCCCATCACAATATAGAGGGTCAGTCTTCTGTCGCTGAATCTCTGTCCAGCACTGTTGGGGATTGCTGGATATTAAGAAGGATTCAGCCCACAGAAGAGGCCGTGGTATTTACAGAGTGAGCACAGAGTGAGCTCAGAGGGCAGTGATGGAAAAGGCTCAAGTCTGAATCATATAGCAACAGAGGAGAGGGAAACGGTATTGTAGGGTGACACCAGCCACTGCCTTAAAGAGGGAACTATTGTTTGTGTGCACATGCAGACAGAAGTAAGAATTTCTTTTGGAAATATAACTAGAAACTGTGACACCTGGAAAGTAAGAGTGTGGAAGCAGACAGGTAGAGACACTAATCTTTGACGCCGATCAACCATGTGCAACTCTACAAGCCCTCATTATGAAAGTTTATGTGACTAAACTGGTGCTGAAGCTTCTCATTTTCAGGACTCCGACACAAACATTCAGCATAAAGTTTACAATGGGGATTAATTCAACATGAAGTTAATGCAAAGACTTGAGTCGTGCGTTCCTGCCTGCCAGGGTGAATGCATTAGGTTGGGCCGTGTTGCGGCGTCTGAAAACGTTGCAAAAGGCTTGTCTCAATGCATTATTAAAAAAGAGAAGAATCAAGGAAAGGTTTTGGAGTAAAAGGAGAGAACTTGCGTTTGCGGAGTTGAAGATCTGCCCGGTCGATTGATGTTGCACAAACATTGCACACACTGGCAGCGCTTGGAAACCAATTAGCTAAACTAGCATCTTTAGATTTGGAACATTTCTGGCCAAATAAACACACTGCAAAAATAAACTACACTTTAAATTTTCATGAGAAGCACAAGGCTAAATTTTGGGTTGTGTTCACAGTAATACGACTGAAAAATACATGGGTGTTATTAATGACCCCCATATAATATTTATATTGTGTACTGACGGCACAAATTGGAAATGAACTAATGAGGAGAGGGAAGAATTAAGAAATAAATACATCAAATACTATGAATGTTTTTGCAGTATTTTAATGCTAATATTGGCTGTGTGGTGTGTGGGCTGTGCTATAAGGCTTGTGGGTAGTGCAAGACCATACGAACATAGCCTTAGTGACAACTGCTTTCACAAATCGGTATCTACTTTCTTACTATTTTATTTTAGACCATGTAAAAGAAGTTTGACACTGATGTAACTTTGTAAAATAGCAGTGGTTTTATAACTGTGGTTTACTCCAATATGACTAATTTAACTCTGATTATGTGATTAGTTTCATGATATTTTTGCACAAAAAAAAAACTTTACTGGGACATTGACATTCAAGTAATACACTTATAAAATAATACATTTTCCAATTCTGATGCAACCATTCAGTTAACTGCAGTGTTGGATGAAAACAAAAGATAATTAGCAATAGTTATCTGCTGCTACACTAAACCACTATTTTCACCCTATAATACTTTACTGTGGAGAAATATAATGCTGGATGCTGTATGTCTACCACATGCTGAGTGTCAAGCCAAGAGCAGGAAAGGCACTTTTTAAATCCGTGTGTGGGAGGTCCTGCATGTTCTGCCTTCAGTGGTTTCTCCTGCAGAGAACCTGATAATGCAGCCAAAGGCCAGTAAATGTCAAATCCTGTGGTCTAACCCCCCACCCACACCCCCTCCTCTTTCTTCACAGATCCTCCTCCCCTGCGACGGCCTCTGAAGATTTCACGCTTACTGAAGTCATGCACCGATCATGCCACGTCCAGCCAGTGCTGCACAGTGGGAGTGTAAAACTTAATGTGAGTATATATGCTTATTCACACATATTCATGACGCACAATGGGACAAAGCACCATGCAGCATCAGCTGTGATTGGTGCCCTTGGTAGTAGCTGTTTCTGCTTTCTGTATTTACGGCTGCGGCTGCATCTCCGCAATTTCCCAATTGATTGTTTTGGATGAATAAAGATGGAACACACTGAGGAAAGGTTAACTGAGGAGGTTTGGGGATCGTCGTCAAAAATTTCGTTGAAATTTTTTAGTCGCCCAAGTTGAAAGTGAAGCAGGAAGTAGCAACAAAAATGAACCAGACTGGCAAAAAAGGCACAGATCGAGCCAGACTGACAAGCACACAGGTATAAATGGCTTGCCTATGCACGTAGCCTACGCCATCTATGTCCCGCAGAGGCATAAACCACGCTTAAGGTGTCTAGTCCTGTAGTGCTTTAAATGAGCATTTAGCCTACCGCATGTCTGTTGTTAGATGTCCCTGTTCAAATCCAACGACATACAGTATATCGACATAACGCCAAGTTTCCTCTATCAAGGTTCTAAGTGTTTTCTTGTTAACCTTTTTGCAACGCCACATATGCTACATCATGGTTTTGGCCCCATCGGTGCCATGACTTGGTTCTGGGGAAGCTGTTGTTGTCTTGGACTGGGTTTTGTGGGGCTCAGTTACTTTTTTGATTGAACTTTTCCTTATTTTCTAAGTAGTGGATTAATCCTTGGGTAAATTTACACAAAACAATAAACAAACCTTCCACTATTAAACTTATTTTCTCATAATACATATTTTCTTTAAGTGAAGTTTACAATTGGGGACACCATTTCAAACTTTAACCATTACCTGATGATATTATTCATCATAGAAGTTCAGATTTATTCAGTGTTTTTTTACTATATTCTGCCACTAGTTAGCAAATGGCTTGTGCTGATTGTAACTGGAAGTGCAGCTTTTTTATTGATCTGCTAAAGGCTGCTTACACCCACTTAGAGCATAGAGTTTTGTTTTATAGGTCCATATGCACAACACCAAGTTGCTTACAACTCGTAAATATGCTTACTATCCACTTATACGTTAGTGGATAGTATCCTCTCGATAGAGTTCATTGATTTGTTATCTAAAACACTGAATACCAAACCAATAAGCAGACAAACTCACTGTAACAGTCTGATGATATACTGATGTTATTGCCGCATTGTTTTTAGGTTGGGAACCCAGCGGATCCTCTATGTTGCAATGCTTTTTCATTTGCATTATCCTGCTGTGGTGGGCAGTTTCATTTTTACAAATGGTGCAATATTGCTTCTCTATTCATGGAACTTCTATACCTTTCACGATCGATTTTGGACTTTTTCGGTCATTTTCAGCATGTCTGGCAGCAGGAGCCCCCATAATCGACATATTTACTTAATAAATGTGATCAATTACACCAAGGCATCATTGCTGTCCTAGCAGAAGTCTCTCAGTAACTACTGGATATATTATCATGAAATTTGGTACAAACATTCCTCATCCAGTGTCATTAGGATGAATCCTAGTTAGTTTAGAACCAACAGCTCACAATCTTCACCTATCCAACTTTTTAGCATCCACCTTCTTCACTGTTCACTGATTTGTAAAATATCAATATATAAAAGTTAGGATGTCCTATCCCACTTTTTGTAACAATGGCTGACATGTATGACAGCAGACAGAGAATTCAACCCGACGGCTGCGGAGGGCTTGTTCTCACTAGGTCAGCCTCTGAGGGGCCCTGCAAGCACTTGTCACACTGCCTCCTGCTGGGGAGTAGATTGTATCTGAACCAGGCCACAGCATTTGGCACTGGGCTGGAGGGAGGCAGCCTCAGATTGTGATGGGTGTGTATGGTTAGCTGCCAGAGAAGTAAAGGTGCAGATGAGTTGCTGAGCAGTGTGGGGCGGACTGAGGAGTTGAAATGTCAACCTGCACGTCTCATTAGGAACAGAACAGAGCTGAGAAACGGGAAGAATAACATGACACAAAGGTGCTTCCTCTGCAGTTTGTGACTGACTACAGTTGTGGGAAACAGCAGAGGTCTCGGGTATATTAGAAGAGTCTCTTTCAAATGGAGCAACTTATTTGTCGATGTAGAACTGCCTGCTATACAGTAAACACACTCCAAGTGTATCATGAACTTTTTCCTCTTTTCTTCCTTATGCAGTTTTTTTAAGAGGAACTCCACCATATCCGAGACACATTTTTAATTCAAACATTTCTTGCTTATTCCATATAATTAAAATTATCTCAACGAAATGAATGCCGGCCTTTTCTATAATGGAAAGCAGACATTCTTCCTCAGGCTTCCTTTGCATGAGATCCAAAATTCACGACTGCTTGGTGTCTGGAAGCAAGTGCATTGCAACCCCCATCTATCCAAGGTTAATTGACTCTTAGAATCCATTTCCAGTACTCGTATTTCTCTGTTGCCTGAGCCATATCAATATCGCTTCATTATTCCAGCAAACAAAACAGTCGCTCCAAACATAACAAACCACATAATAATTTCTGAACCCTCGCTGCTGGTAAGAACTCCGTCTAGACCACTGTGTGCGCTGAGGTGCCATCAGTTTCTAGGGGTGTTCTCCATCTGCTCGTTCAGATAACGCATTCAATTTCATTTGTGTTGCAAGTTCACTCGCACTCCGAGTCGGGATCTGCAAAAAGCGAAGAAGGGTGCTGGAAACAAAACCCCAAAGGGAGTTTTACCAGTCTGCCTTGGCCAACTACCCGCATCAAATACACCTGCTGAACACCAGTGAAGTTCAAGCACTGTGGTAAATATTCCGGAGAGTACACTAATCTTTTGGCAAACAAAAACTGTCAGAGGATAACGAAAAGCAAGAGAAATCATCCAGGCCTCGAAGCAGTTACGCCATGGGAACATTTCTAAGCTGCCATAACATTGTTCTGGAAGTGGTCCATGTGTAGTTCCCACTGCGGCCCACTGGCTCGCCTCTTATGAAAATGCGTCTTTTAATTAAAGTAGTTGGGGGAACAGATTGGACTCAAGGGCCGGTTCTGGTGCTGATCAGTGACGGCCCAGAAGCAGTGCCGAAGCACAGTTGAGGCCAGAGCGTCGTTTTCAGCCCACTTTTGCTCTTGCAGTCTCCCGGTTATTTATCAGCCACACTTTCAGGTACAGCCATCAATCTTTTTGTACACGCGTGTGTTTCAGGATGATGATGGTCGAGTTTGGTGCACAGACGGCGTGGTTCCATTTCTACGGCCCATTGTCCTCCATCAGGCGCAATGGGATGTTATCAGCCTCAGCCAGGCTCAGCCTCCTACAATGCTTCATTACCTGTGTGTGTGTGTGCGTGTCTGTCTGTGTGCATTTTCATCCCGCAAACAATGCTTCATTATATGTCTCTCCCAGGGCTCCCTTAACATTTCTTCCCGTCTCATTACCCAGTGAGAGTTGTGTTATCTGTTCCAGTCATATTTACCGAGCAGACCTTTGCCTTCTAAGAAAGCGCATAGACACACACACACAAAAAAGCTGTCACGTTTGTTAGTGGCACTGTTCTCGTAACAAATAATTACATGGTGTCCAATCAATACGTGTGTGTGCGCAAGACTGTTTAAACAAACAGTACTGTCCAAAAGATTTGGCATTAAATAAAAGAAAAAAAAAAAGAAAAAAAAAAGAAACTAAAAAAATGTAGCATCAGTTGCAGAACTGCCTGTTCTTCCTGTAGTTAAAGGTAGTTATTTATGATACAGCCGTATGTTTTTGGGTTGTTGTTATGTTGCAGGATAAATCTGGGACTGATCTTTGGTAGTATTATCTACAAACTATTTTATTTGAAGAAATCTGGATCATTGGAAAATTTGAAAAGTTATTTGTATATTCGTTTAATGTTTTACCTTTCCTTGTCTTGTGCACTCTCCTTAACCATATGTTGCTGTAGCAATTTCCCCACTGTGGAAAGGATAATCGTATCGTATCGTATCGTATCAGAACTTTGAGTAGTCAGGAACATCAATTTTTACCAAATGACGGAACTGTTTTAAAATGCTATGCAAATAAATAGTATATTAGTAGTATAGTATATATAATAGTGGTGTATAGTAAAATCTTACAAGAATTATCAAAAGTAGCCTGGACATCAGACAAACTCACAAAAACACAAAATGAGTAAAAATGTGGGCAGGTAGTCACTCATTTTGGAACTTATTATGCTGTTAGGTAAATCAAATTGTTAGGGTGGTCTTTACGTGGCGATGGACCGAAGAGAATCTGTTTACAACACCGTGGCTCTGATTGGTTGTATGACCATCCAATTGTGTGCAGAACTATTTTCTTCTTCTTCTTCTTTTTTTTTTTTTTTTGTGCTGTGTGTGTTGAAACATGCCACATAATGAAATCCAAATGCAGCGTGACCAGACTCATATTCTGATAAGAACTGAGTCTGGCTGCTAGCCAGGCTTAACAAGGAGTGCAGCAGATACTCATTTATTTTATTTTTGCAGCGGTGGCTAAAGAGGCAAAGTCAGGGAGTGTAAAGGCCAGAATGAAAATAAACAGAAAGTAAAATGCAATTTCACCCAAATCACACATACACTAAATACTTTATTACTTACTTTGTGCCTAGTGGCACTGGGCGGTGCCGATAGTATCTGTCTCTTTGCTTCTACCTAACACAATAGAGGCAAGTTGAATTTTGCTGAGGCATTTTTATGGGTGACCTCCAAATCTGAGCATATCCAGGACATTTTTACCAGTCAGACACACGAATCTTGAGTTTGTCCACATATAATTTTGCACAAATGGAATTGCATTCACCCTGTATAATCAGAAAGAGGACTTTTTTGGTTAATTAATTCACCAAACCTTTAAAGCTAAAGTGTGAAGCTTTAGCTTTAGCCTCTTCTGGCAGTGGTGGTAAATACAAGAACACCGCTGACAAGTATGCATGATGTGCTGTATGCAACTAGTCTCAAATGTAAACCTCTTTGCATTCAACAGCAGTTTTTCTGCCTTTCCCACACTGAACTCCAGGTTAGCCTCTTCAGGAAATGAAGACTTCAGCCATCAGGTGGTTCACACTGGATTCCATCACGGCCGGCTTCCTCCACACTCAAACATTCAAAGTATGTCGGCGTGAGCTCAGATAGAATATGATGAGGGCTTGAGGCTGCAACCCGTCACATCTAATAAGAAGCATTCACGCCATCATAGGAAGAGTATTGATCATCCACATCTGGCCCAGTTTCTCGCCTCTGCCCAGATTATGGATTTCATACCGCAGTCGAAGCAGAATGAATAACAAAAAAAACACAGAGAAATAGTGGGACACGGGGAGTTGGGGGAATGCATAATTAGATGAAATTATTCAGCATTATGCAACCTTTTTTTGTTATTTTATGGAGCTGTGTGTCATACTGGTGTAACATAAGCTTAATGCTTAAATGAGAAACAGCATTCATTTAGGTCTGCATTTGCATAATGCTGAATATTTTAACTTCCACTTTCTGCTCAAATATGAACTTAAGTCAGCAACTAGAAATTTAAATACTTCTACTGTTATATGAAGCATTTATGGGCGACGTCTTGTTTTCAAACCAATCTCCCATATGTGATAAAGTAAGAAATAAAACAGATTCAAAATACTTTTTTTTACTGTTAGAACCTGAGTTTCTCATCTTGTCCTCTGAGCGCATAAGGGGGCTTTGAGCTGCTGAACAGTTCATTGTGAATGCATGTTTTTTTTTAATAAAGGCCAGTTGCCTGCTCAACTTATTATCTGCATTCTCTTTACACTGTGATAAACAACCACATTAGAGATGCGCACATCTGCTGACACCTCCTGATGTACAAGGTCTTTTCAGGTGATTGATTTATGTCTAGTGTTGCTCTAAATGGGCGTAGCACTTGTTGACGGCCGTGCTTCCGGGCCGTGTGCCCTCTCCAGTTAAAATCTGTTTGCCTAATTGATAAATGTTATCACTTAATAAGTTGTGACAGAAAATTAATGCCGCTGGTCAGAGCTGGTATGTGAAGGTCACAACGGAGGCTGACGGTTGATGGTTTAATTGTTTTTTACTCGGCTCTCGAGTTGTTTCTAGTGACACAAAGAGTCCTAAAACCACGCCGATGGTCAGTTTTGGCACGCTTAGTTTATTATCTAAATCCAGAAGAGGGTTTGGCTTCCTTCAGATTTACTTTGCTAAAGAGAAAAGCACACCTTGGATACGTCTACAGTGTAATATACAGTACATCGTCAAGGTTATGTTGTGATGAGGTGTTGCTATTCTGACAATTTTACTGATTTCCCACATCATTCAGAGTGCATTTTTGCAACACCCTGAGAAGAGCCATGAACTAGTATTCACATAAGTTTTAACACAGGAAAGAGTGGAGAGAATAGAGGCTATGGTGTGGAAAGCTGCAGACAGTGTCTATATTTACATATATAATATATTCAGTTTTTTTCCGTTATTCCAAGCTTTTTATGGCTAATGAAATTGAGCCTTTCACTAATATTTTCATTTGCGTTCACATTTTAAATTTTTTTTTTTTTTTGCATGCACGCATGCATGCTGTTTTTTGTTTTGGGCATGCAGCCCAGCCTTGCAAACTAGTTAGTTTGAGCACAATACACGACACTGACTGTAAACAGGTAGCTGAATGTGTCCAAATAATTCTCCTAAAACTGTATGTATTAATGCTTCATAAAAAGGCTTGATTAGGAACAGCAATCCAACCCATATCAAATTCAGCATACTGTCATATTTGGAATAACAGTGGAATATTAGATTTGTCCAGTGGACAGAAACAAATAAAGTCTCAATTAAATGCTTATCACACAGTTTTTGGTAACATTTTACCAATCCCTAGTCTAGCTGAATTGGCCACACGATGCTTGAATCAACATCTGTCTGTCCCCAGTTGTACATAAATCTAATAATGGAGCTTTGCAAATTTAATAATCAACATATGCAGAGCACTTCACAACTTAGTGCCAGGCTACATTTTAGACACCTTTAAAGGTGACCAGGCTTTCAAAATCGCATTCTATGCACCACATCATAAACCATCACCTCACATTTAGAGGCTTGTAGGCCCATGTCCATTCTCTGATGAGTCACAACTGTTTTGGAGGAACAAGGGAGACCTACACAATGGGCAGGTGTTTTTAATGTTGTGGCTTTGGCTGGTGTGTGTATATATATATATATATATATATTTATATATAGATATATATATATATATATATATAGCACAATAAAGTTATTTGAATTAGCCATTGGTCAGATGATATCTGGCCGTGACACTGTGACATTGTCTTTTACCATTTCCTGCCATGAATGACATGGAAAACAAATTGAGGCTTGACGTACTCAAACGTTAATACACTCTCTGCTGCCTGCACAGTCCTCTGTGTATCTTTATTAGATCTCTCGCAGCTTCGTCTCATCTTTCTCCACCTTATTCATCCTTTCAGGAGCACCATGAAAAATTCATTCTTGGGGATGTTGAAATGCCCACTCTTATACAAAAGAAATGATCCATTTTCACATCGGTCGGTGCATTCAGTCTACCTCTTTAGATCTGAATCTGCACTTTGCCAAGAGGAGGAAGAAGTTATATCAGTGATGGAATAAAAGGCCCAAGAAGGCACTTCATTTGTATGCTGGTGCAGGCTTCTCCTCCAGCAAACTGTGTGCACCAGTACAGTTGATGCTTTCAGCTACGGAAACTAGCCTCTTTTTCATTGGCAGTAAAACAATATTTACTTTTTTGTTTTTTTCATTACTTTAATATGGCGCACCATTCAAACAATGCATGAATTTTAATCAAATGTAACTTAACATTGGAAAAATAGACAGGAAACAGAAAAAGTTAATAGGTCTTTAGGTCATTAAAACCACTGACAGGAGATTTAAACAACATTGACTATCTTGTGACAATGCAGTGGTCTGCTGGGAAACCTGTGTGTGGATGTTACTTAGACAGGCACCCCCACCCCATAGGATTAATGGTCCTTGATGGCAACAGCCACCCCCAGCAGGATGCAGCCTGACACAGGCACACACACAAAAGTGGTTTAGGAACAACTAAAAAAAAACAAGAAAAACAGCACAAGGTGTTGACCTGGCCTCCAAATTCACTAGATCCCAAACTGATCAAGTATCTGTGGGATGCACTGGAACAAGCCTGATCCACAGAGGTCCCTCCCCTCAACCCATGGGACCAAAAGCCCCCCACTAACAACAATCTGTTGCCAGACACCACAGGACACCCTCAGAAGACCCATGTCCATTCTCTGATGAGTCACAACTTTTTTGGAGACACAAGGGAGACCTACACAATATTGTTTAATGTTGTGGCTGATCGGTATAAATGCATTACATACACACACACACACTTTATGACACTGGTAAATAAACACTTCACTTCTCCATCTGACCACGGGTCAATAGTGGCGTTGTGTCTCGACTAGTCTCTGGCTCAGCTGCGCTCTTAAATTATACACACATTGATTGGTCAGAATGTCGATAAGGCATTTAAGCAGCTTAATCCTTGTTGTTGTTGTCGTATTAACATGAGAAACATGCGCATAGTTTATGTATTCATTCTCAGCCTGGGGTGGTGTACGTGAATATTTTTGCTTCGTGCGTTTCAATCTAGCCGCCCTGGGTTTTCATGAAATGTCAACGGAGAGAGAAGACACTGACTGAACTGACTGTCGGTGGCGGGACAAGGAAGAAGTGGCGGTTTTGTCTGCTGCTGAATTTACTTTGCATATACAAATACCCCTTTGTCTGAACTGAAACCAAACTGCTATCTCCTCTCGGTTGTTTGGAACTAACAGATTTATCTGAAAGAACAAGACGTTTAAGACTCTAAATGAGATTAGAGCCGGCTGAAAAAGCAATTTTCATTTGTGTGCTGTTAAGTCAGTACATTCATGCATAGATGCTCGCTGTATTCCCCCCTGCCTCCCTCCTTCCCCCTGCATGTATACAATAGATGAGAGTTGTTGCTGAGGGAGTCACTCCATCACCTCTGTGCTTACCTCCAAGGTTCCAGCCCATGAATGGTAAGCACCTTTGAGTGGAGCTGCCCCTGGCTGAGGGGAGCAGGAGCTGGGCTGGACAGGGAGCACGGGGCCACGACTGCCACCGTTCGCTATGGCTGCGACAGATGGAGCATAGAGAACAGAACAGTTGCTTTACAGCTGACTGACAGTGGGTTAATTGACTGAACCCTCCACAGTGCTGCTCAGTAAAGAGTGTTTCCCCCCCAGAGGTAACTCAATTCAGCATTTAAGATAAAGACATTCATGTTGATCTGTGGCAAGAAATTGCACTTGGAGAAGCACTGGGACTGATGACATAATAGCTCCTGTATAATATTAATAGGAATGCGGTCTCTAGTGTGTCTGTGCTACGATAAATTGCTGAGAAACTGTTGTTTGTCTCAGTGTCGTAGATGGCATGCTCATTGCGTTCATTTAGACCTGCACACGGTGGAATCGGAAAAGTATTCAGACACCTCCGCTTTTTCTATGGTTTATTCTTTGTGGAGTTCTCTCTTTCTTTGTGGGATAGTTATCGCCTGGTATAATCCAGATTTGAGTCTGGTAGCTCTCCAATGAAATTTGATCATGGGGCATGTTTTGACTGATACAGAGAAAAAGAAAATACCTCTGCCTGCAGTTGGATAGTCAGAGCAACAAAGTGTGTGGTATTAAGCGATTAAGGAGTTCTCTACGAATTAATCGCTGCTAATTGTTGGTCTTGTAATAACAGACTTTAAATAGCTCACTATTCCAACATCAGCCTTTTTGTTGTAGGCCAGAACGACTCCACAGCTCATAGATGATGAGTATGACTACGTCGCTGGTGTTCTCCTTTGTAGGCAAGGAAGTTGGCCTGGCTTCCAGGTTAGGATAGTTCCACTGAGAGACAGGAAATATGTGGAATGAGTCTAACCGCACACTCACTGCTTGAAGGTATCTGCATTTATCTTTACATGTGTCTCTTGAGCACGTTGTTCAGTGGAAATGAAGTAAAGTAAAACGACAATATGGTCTTTGTTGTGCTGAAAGTTGAATCGTTGACGAGTCAGGTGATGAGTGTTTCTCCTGGGACATATTGTTTGGTGTGTTTGTCTCATCAGAACACAGACTCTTTTTTTCTTGTGTTCTCACCGTCTTTTAAACTGTGTTCAACAAAGATTTCTGTCATATACCTTTCAATCGTCATCCATCAATCAGACCTCTACCACAGAGGCCTCACTGACAGATCCTCACTAAGATGGTTGTCCCTCTGGTTGATGCTCTTTGGTCACCTCTGTGTCGACACAACCAACTCTGGGAAGAAAACTCTGACAAACAGTGTGCATTGTGAGACATTATGGAGATAGGTGCGTACCTTTTCTCAAGTGTGTCCAGGCGCGTCAATCAAGTTCTTGACACTTCTACAGCACATAGGATGCAGCTGACCCCCGTGTGGAGCGGCACAGCAATTGCTAGTTGTGGTTTTAGGGATTGTCCAATTGTGGCAAATGAGATTGCCTTTTACGTACACAGCGACAAACGGTTTGGCCCAGCGGTGTGGTTTGCAAGATTTGGAGAGCAAAGCTAACCCAGTAATGTCAGCTGCACAGCAACAGCCTTTCTACTAACCTTATTCTCTAAGTCTATAGTGCCAAAATCCTTGAACGTGTTAAAATGGGCAGTGGTGGGTTTTAAAAGAAGGATTTGAATGTTTAAATGTCTACTAAGGTTGGCTGAGTTATCGGATGCTTCCAGAAAACCATAGTCTTATGTGAAGCGAAATTTCCTATTGTATTGGGAATACCTGCATTTTAAGGATTATGTGTATTTCATGTGTGCTGTGTATCTTTTCATTGATTGATGTGTTGTGGAAAAAAGACATTTGTTTCTATGTTGTGCAGCTTTTCCCTTTTTTTTTTTTTCCCCCACAATGTAGCTTCAAAAGCATTGCTGTATACTGCTCCTGTAAGCGGCACAGCAGCGCTCCATTAAAGCATCAAAAGGTTGGACTTATCTTTACTGCTGTTCAGCCTTTCATACTTTTCCTCAAGGAAATAGAAAACAGCAGCAGTGAAAAAGGTAGAAACATGAAAGACTGTTCGGTATGCTGATGCTGGGATTGGCTTTTGGTTTTGAAGCCTGGAAATGTTGCTTCTTTTCAAGCCGCCGGTGGATGGCGAGATGTTTGGCCCTCTGTCATTAAGCGTGGTTTATGCCTCTGCGGAACATAGACGCCGTAACCTACGTACCTAGCCTACGCCGGTGCTAGCCATTTTATACTTGTGTGCTCGTAAGCCTGGCTCGCTCTGTAAAAATGCCACCCAAACACTAATCGACGCTGTGTATTTTTTTTGCCAGTTGGGTTATTTTTGGTTCCGCTTCCTGCTTCACTTTCAACAATGGCAACTGAAACCTTTGCTGAAATTTCGCCGAAAGACAAGTCATACAAATGTTTGTATTTCCGAACCTCCTCAGTTAACCTTTCCTTGATGTGATCCATCTTTATTGATCCAAAACAATCAATTTGAAAATTACGGAGATGGAGAACTAGCTGAAAATACTAAAGCGGAAACACACTACTACCAAGTGGACCAATCACAGTTCTTGCAATCTCCGTTGTTACATTTCTGGGGAGGTGCACGTCAAGCTATGACGTTAGGGTCTGCGTAGGGGTCAAATTGACACAGAAGCATAAACCGCGCATTAGTGTGCCAAATACATAGTCTTTGCTATTACTCTTTAAGTATGACAAGCATTGAACCCAGTTAACATCACACTTTAAAACAAATCTTCACAAGTAATAAAGTAAACAACTAAAATATTTATTAACCGAAGGATTTTTTTTTTTTACAGCAAACTCTTATCACGACACAGTCTTCAAATGACACTTAACCCTTTGAGTACAATTAGGTTGGCCACTCTGATCTGGAGAAGTAACAATGAACAGACCCGGGGATTCATCCGCCGTGGTCTTCTATTAAAAACATGAACAAGCACATCAGGAGCTAGAAGGTCCAAAACTGTTTTTTTTTTTTTTTCTTGTTTTTTTTTTTAAAGAGTCAGACATTAAAGGAGAAACACAATGCTTTTGTTTTTTTCGGCAGGAACTGAATCAAGAACAACATTTTCATTTTCAACATTAGATTTTCTTTACATGTGTACATAGTTCTATTGTGTCTGGTTCCCGTGGAGAGACTAGGTCGCGTACAAACGTGTTGGGAAGGGGAAAAAAAATGGCTTGTCAATGCAGTGAATAGTCTGCCCAAGCTCCTCATCTGCTGGTATAAAGACTCCAGGAACAGACACTTAGCTATGCTCATTCCGAGTTCCCAAATCCCACTCCTGTTGACTCCGCTTTTAGTGCTCTGATCAGACATCTGTATATATACACACAGGCTAGTTAAAATCCATAATGTTGTCCTAAAGCTGTGACATAACATTAAACTATGACAGATACTAAAAGGGTTAAGGCAAGAATAGAAAAATAAAGAAATAGTAAAAACAATAAAAATGTTGCTTCTCTCATTCAACTTACAACGCTCAGATCCTAAGAAGCTGTGGTAGTGAGAATTATTCACATAGTTTTAACTCTCTTTACAGTACCCTACCCTTTACACAGTATTTACAGCAAAACAGAACCTATCTCACCAAAAGAAAAGTAGTCCACTAAAATTAACACGTTATTCATGATCACAATGATAATTAAAAAACTGTATAATTTTTATCGTATCATCTGTATGTAAAATCATTTACACACAGACTTGCAAATAGTGTTTTACAGTCATGTTTCATATCAAATGAACAGAGCAAATCTGAAAACTTTGTTTCCAGTGGTCTTTTGTACAAATGTCTGCCTTTGATTGCTGTTGAACTTCGATGCCGCTCGCTTTTCTCTTTCTCCGTGTTTTACTTTTACACGGTTGACAGTTTCAGTTTCACAGGAGGCTTAGTGATAATGGATTAGAGGAATCGGCACGTGAGACACTGAAAGACGCTGTGGCAAACGGAGAAGATACAAGGACGCGGTGGCTGAGAAAACCGGCACGCCGTCCTCTCCAGAGGCCTGACAAGAGGAATCGCGGTTCTCGTAAGTTTGAGAAATGACCAGTGTGTCTCAAAATCCAAACAATGTGCTGTGGGCGCAAAAAAATAAAGAAGAAAAATAAATATATTTTTTTACTGTTTCTGTGCGGGTACAGAAACATGACCAGAAACAACAACTAGTCTGACATTAAATAAAGGAAGGTCAGCAGAACGGGAAATGGCAGAGATATTTACTTTAAAATCCAAAGACCATAATCCTCCCCTAAAGCAGGTTCCAATACCAAATTCAATTTATGAAAGTTTTTCCATTGTAGCTAGTGCAGACAACAACACTTCTGATTTGAAAATCTCATAGTTTTACAGACAATTGTTATGCACAAATGAAGATGACAAGCTTGTAGCATCAAATCAAGAGGCGGTTCTGTCAGCACATGTCCACTGCCTCCTGCTATTCCTGTCATGAGACGCCTGTTGCGGTTTTTGGATACAGTTCAGTTCCTGTCTCAAACTTGTCTACAAAGTTCTCCATGACAGCATCGTTTTGGCAATTGGGATTAGTCACAAAGAATCATTAAGGACTTTATCTCTGGAAAAAATTTGGCTATTGTAATTCAAGTCGGACTAGGCTTTACAGTTCCAGTATCAACCCTGATCATGGGGAAAGGACGCATCTTTTAGGGTACAAACGGATTTCTGTGACTTTGAATTACAAACAATTTGACAAAACACAATAACGGTTTAATTTTTAATGTGATCAGTTATCTCTTAAAGCTAAAATCTTTTTTAATTCTGAGGCAGCAAACAGATTCTTCTGATAAAATGAGTCGAGATATCTGCAGCTGTGCTGTCGGCAGACAAAAGAAGAAAAAGGCTTTACTGCTGAAACCAGCTTTGCAAATGAACTTTCTTAAAATGAATTGGAAGTTAAGTTGTTTTATGGTAAAAGTTTTACAGAATAACAGTTTTTTTCTTTTCAGAAAATGTCCGATTTCTGCTGTCTTCAAGCAAACATTTCACCATCAAAACATTAGTCACGGCCACAGCACATAGTTTGCTTTTGATCTCTCTGTTCATTTCACAAAATGTTGAGACAGTGTAGGAAATCCCTCTTGGTTTCTAGTGGGAAAATAACTGGTACACAGAGTGATAACAATGACACTTGAGGGAAAACAGACAAGCTTGAGGATAATGGAGAGAGGTGTGGAGGAGAGGACGGGGCGGAAAAGCACAGCAGCATCAGAGCTGTGAATGTGTGAACTGTAGCAAGCACGGCGCTGGACTCTCCTGCCTTAATAAGCCTGGCTGTCTGTAAACAGATTCAACACTTGGTGACCTCCTGGCATACTCAAATCCAGGCCTGCGTGACATGGCTTTAATTATCCCCGATCTCTCCAGCTTTTTTTTTTTTTTTATTATTATTTTATTTTTTTTCCTTTCGTCTCTGCCGTTCTGTGTGTGCCATATGGTGCAGAGCCGAGCAGCCTGGGGATAGGCCGAACGAGTCCGCCCCACAGCAAGCTCTGCTGATTTAATCAACAGCTATAGCTGGTGCTTGTTCTGGCCAACAGGAGTTTGTAGCGTGCGTCACACTGCTTCCTCGTGCGTTTTAAGATCACGACTGTTGCCGTTATAGTCAAGCATCTGGCAGTCGTCCTCATCAAAGAGCTGAGACACTGAGGGTGAGGGAAAAGTGTTGGAAACTGAAGAGATAACGGCTCAGGAGGACAGACAGCAGCTATGCCCCAGTTCAGATGCTGCACGCTCTGAAGGATGTGGCTTATCCACAGCTTGGCATTTTAAGGACCTGAACGCTGAAGGCAGGGGCAGGCTCGCAATGAACTACTGTGTATTAAGTGCCCTCTGAATACATCTAAACCTAATATAGTATTTACTTTGAGTGGGGAGTTTATATTTAGGAGTCACAGTTGGAGAATATTTAAAGAAGGACAGTAGATGCACTGAGCGTTTGTGACAGTAGCTCCGTTGGTAGTAGTCTGACACATGTTTGAGGCTTTTAAGCCGGTCGAGCTTGAGGAATTGACGCCAGAATGCGTTGGTGTCTTTCATTTAGCAAACTAATGAACAACAAGAGATACCGAGATAATTGACGTAAGCAAAAGTCAAAAGGTCCAGATGCAGGCCACATGAAGCAACGTGCGCCTTCGTTTTGTGCGCCTGGGATTTTAAAGTAAATACTAGATTTACATATTAAGATATTTTTACGCCTTCACTCTTTCCCACAGAAACTGTGAAAAATGTGTGACATTTCCTTGTAGTTGACAGAGCAATAGTGAGTCTATACGCCGAGGCAATACCGACAGCCGGAGCACCTCAACGTCTTTCCATTGGTTTTGTCTCTGGTTTGGGATTCGAGACACCACGCGGGTTTCCTCAAGACATTTAGTGAAATGGAATCAAATACAAAGACATATACACAAACACAGTGGCCCGTGGTGAGAGCGACTATGGCCTCAGTCTCCTCCTGAGCCGCACACACACACACTCACCCACTCACCCACTCACTCTTTGTCGACAGAGTTACGGCATAAAAGCACAGGCTCGATACCTCAGTCTGTCCAGCGTGTGTTTGTAATTTCTGTGCACACACTGGCATGCACATGTGCGTGCTAGAGTCTGTCTTATGAATCCAAGGGGAGAGAGTCGTCGGATGGGGAAAGGGGTGTGGCAGTCCCATTGTGAAAGAAGGAGGGGAGGTTGGTGGGAGAAGGAGGAGGACACAAGAGTTTCAGTTGTTCTGAAGGCAGTCGAGATCCACTGAGCAGCAAACGTTCCCATTCTGGAAAATGTAGCATGACAAGACAGGAAAGAAGAGAGCATTGGCTTACTACAATGTACTGTACATGTTCAATGCAATGCACATATCAGGGCAGACTTGCCATAGCAAGAAAAGGGTAGGATTATTAGGATTATTGATGATATCTAAATTCCACTATTCCTGCTTTTGCATATGCTGGTTTACTGTCATGGCTTAAGCCCGTGTCCACATATAAAGCGATTTGCTCTTCATCAATCGCTTTGTAGCTGATGGTTGTTCGCTTGTGGACGTTCCAGACTCTGGTTGGCTAGGCGTTTGTATATTTCCCACCCCAATTGTTTCCGAGTGAAACAAGCAGAACATAGAAATGCAAATGCAAAAAAAAATAACCATTAACAACGCCACCGCTCCATCTGGGTTCACCAGATGCTCCTAGCCCGCTATCTGCATTGGATGTGGGAAGCCACGGGCTGTGTTTCCCTGCAGTAGCCCAGGAGAAACTCCGGGTTACTACAGGCCTGAGATATGTGCATATCAACAGTATTAGTTTCACCCATTGGTCAAAGTCAAGATAACTTGTTGGCCACTCTCTGTTGCCAAAGGCTTTTTCATCTGTCATCGTTACAACTCACTGAATTCCATTAAAATTGGTTCCTCGTCGTCCCGTGGTTACTAGGCTCTCCTGTGTGCCCTCCTCGTTATTGGGAGACCTCAAGTCAAAATGTCTGCTGTGAAAAAGGTCTACGACTCAGTTCAGAGCCAGAGCCTACATTATCATGAAAGGTGTATTCAGTCATTTTCAACTTTCAACTTTGGAAATGTCTGATATTTATGCTACCACTCGCCGGGGGGGTATTTGGATCTATGCCTCCTGACCATAAGGGGACTCATCTTTGGGTTACCTGAAACCAAGGTTTCCTGCTGGCCAGAGGCAAACTATTTATCCAACAGTAATAAGGCACGTGGGCTCAAACTGTCACAAAGCAGAAGAGTGACCTGTATACAAAGCACAGTAGGTCTTAGCTCTACCAGTAACTTCAATCACACTATGTAGAGGTGAGTGCAGCAGCTGCTGTAGATAGGTATGGCAGCTGAATTTCAATGGGCTCAAAGAAAATTGCAAATATACCAAAAGTCTACACTATACTGAGTTGTGGACCTGAGGAACAACTATGATCTAACATGTTACAGACTCTGAATTGGATATTTGGTTCTTTGCTGATTAAATGGCCCTTAAATCATCTGTAATGCTTCTGCACTGGAGGCAGTTGTGTCCGGAGGCATAACAATCAAACAAAAGTTGCGGTCAAGTGTTTTAAACTTAATGGCTAATTGAGGTTTATTTCAACTTGGCACAGTTTCCATGGGTGTGTTCTGGCTCTGAGGGTCAATCTGCACCACTGCTGCAATGATTCAGCGAAACGCAAAGGACAAAACAGTCCATACTGGGGGAAATTGCACAAATCCCCATAGCCTTCTCAAGCTGTTAGTTTCTATGTTTATCTTCAGTCAAACTAAAAGAAAAGTCCAGGCTCTAGAGAACTTGGGCTTTTTTTTTTTGGATATACGCTTACTTCCCTGTTTCGTGACCCGTACAGCAAATACGTCAGGTTTATATTAGCTGGAATTATCTTTAGAAAACAAAAAGTCTTCTGGGTATTTCATGAAAAGACTAACCACTCTTAATTTGCTGTGGGTGCTCATTTGTAAATGAGCTGTTGTTTTCCTTGTTGCATTGACCTACCTTACACTTGCAGGTGGTGCAGGGTGATTTGGGCATATGCCATGTGTCTCCGCTGAGGCGGGCGATGCCTGCGGGGTCCTTGCATGTCTGCCGGATGTCATATGACAGGTTGTCAGCCAGGCAGGGGTCTGTGACGCAGCGCGGGCAGCACTCGCCTTCCGCCACTGCCGTGTACTCGCACATCAACACGGGGCAGACTAGAGGCCAGCAGTCTACCTCCCCCTCCTGCAGACATCGGACCATGGATAAAATAAACATTTTAAAGAAGGAAATAAAGAGAGACAGAATTGCTACCATGTGTGTCTTGTTTTGTGTATGTGTGTGTAAATGCAGTTCAGTTAGAGTCACATGCTGATAAGTTGCCACATCTTGACTTACACAGGTGGTAATTATCTCAGCTCAAACACACATAGCTACACAGCACATCAGGGACAAGTATTAAAGAAGCCCATGTATGAGTTTCAAGCTGCTGAGGAAATTGTGTGTTTTTGATGTAATCTGTTTCTTCTAAGAGCGGTTTTACCACTTAATGTGAAGATCACTTCTCATTTCTCCAGGCAAAACACATACAGCTTGCATTCGAGCGTGTATTTCTAAATACAGACCATGCAGCGGCACTGCTGGCAGCCGTACAGCCAAGATGCTCCGCTGCGGTAGAGTGTGCGTCCACTCTGGTCCAGACACTGGCTGCTGGGCCTGTTGTCGCAGCCAGGACAGCAGAACAGATCCTCATCCGGGTCTCCGCAGTCACAGGGTCTCCTCCTGCAATACGTCTGCCCGTCCTGCACAACATATATCACAGAGGTCAGGGGTTAAATAGTCTTAGATCGTGAGAGCGGACTGTCATCGGTACATTTCCTGGGCTGTAGAATATTAGAGTGTTGCTACCCTGCAACACAGAACTTCAGACTCACGGAGATTGATATACAAATGCAAAAATATTGATGTGGACGAATACAGTTTGATCCATTTCCTGAGGCAAATTTTCAGTTTGTTGCAAACTATACATCATTGTCTTTGACAAATGGGCTCAATTTCAGATCGGAGTACCATTTGGCCTCAAAAGCACAGCCTCATATGCGCACAGAGAGGGCCAAGATAATGCTAGAGGGGTCACAGATTTCCTAAAATATTATTATTTGGATCTAACACGATGACAGCTGGGATAGGCTCCAGCTCCCCCACTACCCTTCACAGGACCAGTGGTTACAGAAGATGAATGAATGAATGAATTATTTGCAGAGTGAAATCCTGTGAGCTGTGGACTAGGCCCTTTTCTATAAATTACACATTTAATGCTGCATTCAAATGCAACGCAAAGACACTAGCCTTTGTCCAGCTGGAAAAAACAAAATACCAAAACAAAAAAAAAAAAACCCTATCTATTCACTAAAGCACTACAGTTTAATTCCATGTTCATAATTAGAAGTGAACATGTGGTAAAAAGATGTTAGTTTTCTACCATTGGTCACCCAGTATTCAGCATAGACAGTATAAAGATGGATGGACGGAACTGCTCCTCAAAAGTGAAGACAAAGAAAATAGAGCTCCCAGTGTTGTTTGGCTGCACTATAGGTCATAAGCTCCACCTCCTCCATGTTAGTGGATGGGACTTGGGCCACTATAATACACATCAAATCATTTTTTTCAATAATGGTTTCTGTCATTTCAGCTAGTTAATGTAATACTGATGCATACCCGACTGTCTGTTTTTCTGAAAAGTTTCATTTTAGTTTGTTATTTCACAGGATGCGACATCACGATGACAACTTGCAATGTCAACCGCTCTGTGAAGGGGCCCCGTAGCGCCGTGAGAGTTGGGAAAATAAATAAATAAATAAATAAGTACATCGTATAACCCAACATTTCTTTGCAAGTGGTGGATGTAGAGCAGAGTGTAGTATTATTTAAACGAAAATGCGAGTGAGTCTGGTGGAAGTGTGGGCGGGTCATCGATAACGCGGCTCTGCTTGGCTCCACTCTCGGACCGTACTGCGCAGACTCTGGCTCCAAGCTAGATGGCGCCGTCCGTATCCTCAGGAAAATAGCATCAGATTGGCCAGTGCAAGGAAATGGGGATGCATTGTCCATATTTATATACAGTCTGGCATTCCACCGCTGCTCAAACTGAAAGTTTTGATTAGTTCATGTGTTTATTACGAGGATCCTGAGTCTCTAAATAATTCCTGTATATCAGTATTCAAAGACTCAAGACAAACAGTTTGAACAACTTGAGATATGATCACGGTGTGTAACTGAAACCTTTCTCAGACGAGCTTGTTTACGCATGTCATTTAGGCAGACTATCGACGCTCGGCATGCCTAGAGAATATGTGCCGGGTATACATCATTTTCAAAGCAGAAAGCTGATAGAGGTGAGAATGGATCCAGACGTTGTTAGATATGTAGGGTGTGGGCTAGAATGCACAGTCAAAGGCAGAGCAATCTGACCAATCTATAAGATTCCCTGTGTCCCCGGCTCTCCATCTCTACCTGGAGAAAACTTTATGGCCCATTTTACTCAGCACAGCCAGCACTGCCTGGCCCCAGGACGACAGCGTAATGGAGATGTAAAAATGTTACATAAAATGGCCGTTAGAAAATGTATGAGAGCCATAAAATCATTCTGCAAACCATTAAAAGGGCAATACTGAGCCAATGTTTTATCGATGCATATTGTCCTGCTACAGTAACCGCAGAGTCCCAGAGTGCCACTGCTGATGGCCTTGGTCTTTACAGTTACGGCCCTGGACTTGCTGGGAAATTACTGCCAATTGTGCCATGCTGGCAGGCTATAGGAAGGCAGACTGTTCATTTTAATGCCAAGAATAAGACCAGGCCTGCATGCCAATGCTGCGACGTTATGCTAACCAAACAACATTACTGCTTATTTTATGACAGCAACTTTATGATGAATTTAATTACTGCAGATTACTTATTTTTTTCCCCATCAGCAGCTATAACTTGTTGTCAGCGCAGTTTCTTTTGTAGATTTTAAAAGTTTTCCTTTTTTAAAACTTCAGTGAAGGATTTGAGATGCTAAAGTGTCTAAAATTTACATTATATACTACAAACTTATTCTTTCTGTGCCCTTACCACCTCTTTTCTTTAGCCTTTAGTCTCTCATTTACCAATTTCAGACATATGAAGATATCTTCGTCCTAAGTCTATGTAATTTCTGACCTGGCTACCTTTAAGTTCTCTCTTGCTTCTCTGTAACTTTGTGGCTGCCTTACAGTAATCAGACCAAGAGTTTTCAGCGTCGGTCTGAAAAGACACCAGATCAAGGTCTGTTTACATTCTGTTTAGCATCCCACATCCGATTCAATTCCCACGGCTGCAGGACCCAAGTCATTATAAACAGTTTTCATGACAATGCTTATAGTGAATTGATATAAAATGAATATCTAATGCTGCATTTCATTTACTTTGAGAGGCAGCTGGATGCTCATGAGATTCATCGGGAAATCACGTGCCACGTGAGATTTCCATCTTGCCAGGCTCCATTATGCACTTGAGGCTGACCCACAGCTGTGCACACCAATCAGCATCCTGTGTGAAACTGTTGGCATCTAGCATCCTCAAGGTGTGATGGGGGTCACTCTTACAAAGACGTAATGAGTCTACCAACGCGATAACTACATAGCTGACAATGCAGACTGCTTCTCAGCTCCCTAAGCTCATCAGACTGCCATTTTATCCAACCACCTGCCAAATATTTATTTATTTTTTGAAAGTGCCTCCCATTGACTTCCCAGACGGTCCTGCGTGACATACCACTTGAGATGTCAGCTTAGCAATGCATATATTTGAAACTTGTAGCAAAGCTTGTGTGTTAGCTGTTTGTGGTTGAATGAAAACGACAGATCTTCTTGTACTATACGTGAAGTAAAATTAAAGAGACACGACACCACTTTGCATGCTGTGATTAAAATGAGTTCAGCCACATACTACCTATTATTCCGAATTAAATGGAAATTTAGTCGCTGCTTGCAAAACACAAACACTGTCAACTCACGACAGAAAACATAACATTTCTTTAGTTCACCCTTCATATTTAGTAGGGTAGAAGTGAAATATCCCAGTGGTAAAATTAGACTTTCATAAGCTGATAAGGCGTCATCGGAATCGCAGCTCAGCTGTCATTCTAGTCCAAATCTCCCTCTGCCTGTCTGCTTCATATTAAAAAAAAAAAACAAATCTGATCAATATCTCACTTCCCACCAGCCACAGTGCACTGAGTCCGGAGAACGGAAAAGAGTTGTCAAGATGCCACAAATATTCGACAGAACGCGAAGCAGACTAATGAGGTGTGTTTTTTCCTTACGCCAGACTGATCAGAATTTTTCATAAGTGTGATTAAAGATGTTTAGTAACCAGTTCTAGATATCCTAATAAATGGTGCGTGTACTGCACCACACATGTGGGCATACCCTGACACTGATGAGACTGGATTAGATGTCTTTAAAGGGACATTAAAACACACAGTTTGTGGCCATTGCTGCTGTGAGAAGATTCCAGTCATCAAGTTAAATGATGAGGTCTGCGAACATGGCACAACTGCAAAAACAAAGTCTGACGACTAGTTATGCACGTTGGGTGTGCATGAGTAGTGCACAGACAATGCATGCTGGCCACATTGACAGACCACCTACGCAATCCTTTTGCATAACAGTAGTTTTTGGCTCATTTGCACGATCACCATCAAAGTCAAAAACTGTGTTGTCCATTCATTAATACTGCAATGAGAGCCTTTCCAATATTTTTTATTTAAGAAATACTGTAGTTATTTGCCCCCGCGACCCTTAACAGGAATAAGCAGGTACAGAAGATGAATGAATGAATGAATGTAGTTATTGGCAAGAATTAACGAAGCTAAACATAAAATCATTGCTCAAATTATTCAAAAGTTTCAGCCTCTATGGTTGTGTATACCTTTGGATAGAATGTTTTAGATGAGCTGGTTAACCTGATCAATAATCCAATATTGACACTGTTGTTGCTCCAGTGTCTCTTCATTGATCAGTCTTTTCTCTACCTACTCAAAAACTGTAAAATCCCCTCTATCAGACCACAGTCAGAAAAGTTTAACTATCCTAAATTAGTTTCTGAAGGACAGTATTTCTTAATTAAGTACATTTGTATGTGTGTGTGTGTGTGTGTTCATCTTCTCTACCTTGCAGGAGCATATAGCACAGCGGTCAAAGCTGGGTTTCCAGTCTTCTCCGTTGCGTCTGATTCCTCCTTCCTGTGGACAGTCACCGCTGCAGCCCGGACCAGATGTACACACACAGTCGTAGCCTCCTGGGAGGTTCACACACACGCTGTCATTCCAGCAGGTGTGTGTCTGCAGACTGCACTCATCGATGTCTGGAAGAGCAAAGAGCAGGCTGTGGTGAATGCAAATCATTTGTTGTGAAAATGTAAGGAAACTATCCTATGGTCATCACACAGTATGCACTGTGTATGAATGTAGTTTTGTGTGTACGCTTCTGTCGATAGAACACAGAAAACGAGCACAAATAAACTCCAGGGAAAACCTAGACCAATAAGAAGCGGAAGGTTTAACGTAACACCAGAAAACAGGGAAATGCAGACTGCATTTTTTTATGCACATTATGAATGTTCTCCCCTCTTTCTCTTGTGCTCTTTTTTTTTCCAGCTTTGCACGAGAACAGTCCCATTAATTTGGAATTTCAAAATAGATTTGGCTCTCCAATTATTTTTTAAGAAACATGAGCAGGGTGTTGAAGCTCAATAGTTTATTTTGGTCCCAGTGAATGTTCTTATCTACATCACATTTCTGCAGCATTTAACATTCGAGAGCTGTCTTGGAGACTGCGTGGAGTGGAAATATACTCTAAGCCCAGATATAATTTTGATTAATCATAATTAATGGATTTTGATCACTTCTCTTTCCAAGGAAATTGTGACATTCTTCTTTTATTGCTGTAGTGTTGCAGAAAGCCTGTGTTTTAAAGAATATGATGCACTCCTTCCCCACATCTACACGGGGAAATGTTTATCTTTAATAATGGTTTGGTTGATAATGGTGCACATTCAACCCCCGGCCAGTATCACATGTAACAATTGTTATAATTTATGGTGTGAACAAATTAACAGTTCAGCCCTCACGTTATTCAATCATTCCTTCAAATTAATAGCTTTCAGTTATCACATCAGTAGAAGGTGAATGTACACCATGCTGTGGTCACGACTTCCCACAGATCAATAATGAAACACCCCTTCTCTGCACAGTATTACTCAAAATAAACTGTATATTTAGTGTTTCTGTTGTTAATCAAAGCATTGTGTTGTCTTTGCATCTCTTATATACACAATTTTACAGGAATGGGATTATATATTAGACTGATTCATTATAAAAGAACAACAAAAACTTATATGCATTACAATTTGTGGGAAATTAGGTCATATTTAACACCTCATACCTGTATGTACTGATTATACTTTGGATGCATACTGGCATTACAGCTTTAGTCACATCAATCGCGGCCTATTTATATTCTCTTAGTGGATTCAGCTGAATCATCAAAGCATCTGCTCTGTCAGCTTCTCTCCCTCTGCAGACCAAAAGAACCAACATGAACCGAGAGGGTGGATGGCATTTTCATCTACTTTTCTTTATCAGTGCCGCACAGGAAACGGGGTTCCAAAAGTCTGTCCCTACCTTTTATCAAGCCGTGGCATTTAACTCTCTTTATCCACGCTAAATGTGAGCTGTTCAGAGGAAAAAAACCAAAGTCCCTTCGACAGTGGCTCAGCTCTCCCCTGCCAGCACCTGCTGCCTACAGACATCGATCACACCCACACGACACTGACAGCATGCTATTGGTGTTGCACGAACAAAGTCAAAGTAGACAAACTGAAACTACATAAAAAAAAAAGAAAAAAGACACTTCTGTTTTTTTTTGTGGGTGTGACTTCGGCTCTAACATTGCTTTCCCACTGTGAGCAATGTGGTCAACAACTTAATTTAGTTTCTACTTAGCCGAATGATGTCAGAGCATTTAAAGTTTGATTTCCACACCTTCATATTCCCCTGCTGATACCATGCGGACAGCATTTCCTTCAGGCAATCCGTAATAAGGTTACACATGTCAGACTAAGCTCTGCATGATCAGACTTGTCTGAATTTAGTTTGTCACTTCAAGATTGAGTTCACACTTCTAGTTCTCTTGGTCCGGATGCAGAAACATATACATCTGGTACAAAACAAAGCAAAACGGTCCTGGTTCACAGGACCTTCGCACATGGATAACTTCACTATACTTCACACATATATATATATATGTATGCAAACACTAACAAAGATATGAGGAAAAAAAAATAAGAAGACAGCTGTTCTGACTGGAGTTGTGATGTTCGTGAACAAACCGAATCTAGTGACTGGCTCTTTAAAACTTTTTTTTTTTTTTAAGTTTGAATGATTCTGATCCAAATCTTATCCTGTCATAGTGCTTATTTTGAGGATAAAATAAGATACCCCCAGGCTGACATATTAAAAATAAATAAACATCAGACTGAGCCAGTCTTTTGAATGGCTCTTTGAAAAGAAAAGATCCACAAGATCTGGCTCCCTTCAAAGAAGCAAAAGCTCTAGTTCTGATACCAAACTTAAATGGATAATACACTGTAGCTCCCGTCCCTTAAAATCACAAATACAAGTACAGTAGTTATGTATCTGGTCCGAGCTGCATTCATGGTTCAAAATTCAAATTGCTCCAGAGTTTGTTTGTTTGTTTGGCATGCAACAAGATTTGGATGTCAGCATTCACACTTGCTCAAATGAATCACAAACCACTACCAGGGTGTGTTTTAATCGAACCAAACCATAAGTATGGACCCGCTTTCAGGTAGCTTGAGCTTATTGTTAGCGTAAGAAGTAAGAAGGCCATGAATATTGGTGAAACATGTAACAATACGCACAGCATCAGATACGCTGCAATGTTATGTGCCAGTGTTGATCTTCAAGAATAACAATGACATTTTTAATAATACAAATGATTGAAAAATTAGACTTGGAAATGTAGTATTTCTGAATAGTCATATGTCTTACTTCAAATATCTAGATAAATCCTTTAACAAATCAAATTTTCTATCCTCACGAGGGATGAACATCATAGCTGTACAAAGGAAGGACAGCTTAGCTTCAGACATGTCTCTAATAACAGCAGGACATAAAGGAGGACACGTTTTAGACTGGAAAAATTGCAACTAAAACGTTGACTGCCATGCAGGTAAATGAAGTCTGACCACAACAGTCACAACAATTCACTGTGACACTGCTGAATATGCACTCCAATTGATCGTAGCATCAAGTCTGCTGGGTACGGAGAGGGCAAAACAGCTCAACTGAGAATTTATTGTGCCAGCGACAGACTATTTGCATACGCTAAATGAATTCCCCATCAGCCAGTCAGACATACAGTAACTCTGCTGGTGGAGGATTAATGCTCTTCATGCTACATTCACCACATTCAGCCACAAGCTGCTGTTCACAGATGAAGCATGCTCCTACATGCAGGCTGTGAAAGACAGTGTAACAACCAAACACAAAAGCCCTTTGGAGAAACGAGCTGAGCACAGTCAACCATGTGCAGAACTTCGACTTGCACCTACATGTGCCGTTGCCGATAGACATGAAAACACTAATCCTGTCTAAGACAACACACATTCAAACAGACAGAGGCACGAAGAACAACTAAATCCCCCAGACAGATGTTGATAATTACATCAGAAAGCTCAGTATTTGAGTATTTAAATTATATTTCTTTGGTGTGTCTCCAGGCAGCCCATATTGAAAGGTCATGTACACCAGGAGGAGGAGGAGGAGGAGAGAAAATGATGTACGAATCCTGACTTGCAGGGAGACAGTGGGAGTTTATGGCGTATTATCCTCATCTTTGTTCACAATCTGTTTATTAAAGCCACCTGTCTCCCCCCCAAAGCATTAGGCATAATAAACGTGTTTTGAGATGCAGCCTGTGCAGCTTTCCGTCAAAGCCATAAAGCAAGAGAACTGCCGCTACCAGCTGCTCCTGTCCTCACCACAACAATAAGCTGTGCAGCACAATGCAGTGTAATACAATGCAATGGAATGTATTGCTGCATGGTGTAGTCAGCCCAACCAACGGCGCTGCCATGAAGCACAACTTTGAACACAATGAAATTAACGCAGGTTATTGAGGCAGCTAAATAAAACACACTGCAACACTTGTGTGTTACAATATGCCATGTAACACAGTGTAACACGCAGACAAGTAATCACAATTCAGTCCAACACATACTGCATGCACACTGCAGAGCACAAAAAAAGTACAAAAATAACAAATAATGCAATGAAGCTTAAAAAAACATTCAACTGATAAATTGCAAGGCATTTTATTAATAAATGGGCCTGAACCCCTACATGGAATATGATCTCTTGTTTATTTCTGGGAACATGCCTCTTTTTAGCGACTGGAGGAAATCTACAGACAGAATAGATAAATATGGCCAGTATTTTTTTTATTATTATTATTATTATTAATTATTTTTTCTTTTCTTTTAAATTATATTTTAAACTAAAAGCGGTTTATTGTCTGCTTTAGATTTACCATCACTCAGCCGCTCTGAGGGACAGCCAACAGGAGCTACGCTAACAGGAGCTACTCTAGGTCGATCCGCATCGGCTACAGGGCAATGGCTAGCTACTGGTTTGTTTTCCATGGTGCGGAGCATAGAAAGTATAAAGATGGACAGTGGAACAGCTCCTCAAAAGTGAAGCCAAAGCAAGTAGAGCCCCACCTGGTGGCTGGCTGCAGTATAGGCCATGGGCTCCACCTCCTCCATGTTAGTGGATGGGACTTGGGCCGAACTGAAATACATGTCGAATATTTTTTTCAAGGATGGTTTCATTCTTTTTGGACAAGTTCTTTAGTTAGTTATTTGATGCTACAGAAACAGTGTGTTACATAATGGTGATCACCAGTTTCCATGCCAACCACTCTGTAAAGCAGTAGTACAGTGTATAATCCAGCATTTCTTTGTAACTGGTTGAGGTAGAGCAGAGCATAGTATTAATTAAATGAAAACGCGAGTGAGTCTGGCGGAAGTGCGGTCGCGTCATCAAAGAGTGGTTGGCTCCACTCTCGGACTGTACTGCGCAGACTCTGGCTGAAAACTTGCGAGATAGCGTATCCCTTGCAAAATAGCCTCAGTTTGGCTAATACAAGGAAGTGGGGACACATTGTGCATATTTATACAATCTATGGTGAAGTGCTGTGCTTCCAATTCAGAGAGCCTCGCCTCCAATGCTACAAATAAACTACACTTATTACACGTACCATAATTGTTAAAGGAGGCAGAAGTGTAACTAAACATGTGACACAATGTGCAGGAGAGAGAATGAGAGAAGCAGAGGGAGACAGGGTGGCCATGGCTAACCGCTAAGGCTAACAGACCAAAGTAAGATTAACAAGGAGCTATGGAGGGCAAGTGGTTGAGTAAAATGTGTGTAAGAATTCACCGCTATACACAGTATGGTACGTTTTTGTAATTTCAAATAAGCTAAAACAATCCGCAAGCAGCGACACTGCTCGGTGCAGAAACAGGAAGTGAGGCAACACGCTTGCTCACGTGACGATGGGTGCCCATTTCTATAATATAAAGGCTTGGGCAACTGCTACTGACTATGCAGCTTATCTCTACATATTTTCTAGATATGATATATATATAAAAAAAAAAGACTATGTGAGCATGTGTGATACTTGATAAACAGCCTTATCATGCCCAGACTGGGAATGCTTCACAGATAAAAGACTCTTTCAACTTCATGTGTCACGCAGCAGGATGCGCCGAGAGCAGTAGAGACAGCCGCTCCACGTGCCAAACACAATTTAGCACCAACGTTGCAACAAACCACTCCTAATTGTTCATTAGAAAAAACAACAATCCTTTAAGCCCTTTCCACGAGGCACACTTCCAGTAACAATGAATAATTACCCGGTTGGCTGTTGAGTATTGACAGCGCATTATAGTTTTTAAAGAAGATGAACGTGATGCTTTATGTACACTTTCATCTTCTTCAAGACTTTCTGCTTTCTTAAAATGTTATCGTCTTCTCTCACACTTACTTTTGTCACTTGTGCTACTTAAATGCTACTTCCTGCATGGCCTTCACATACTCTTTGCTAACACGCAGACAGTGCCGCTGCTCTCTGCTCTGAGCCAGCTTTCTCATTACAAAATGCTGTTTTATGTTTGGTTGACTCACAAGAGGCTGTTGGAGGGATATTGTGGAGGAAAAAAAAAAAATCCTGTTAAATTGTCATTCGTACTTATTTCCCCTGCTGGCTTCCAGCCTAATGCTGTGTGTGCCTGCAGTTCGGGGAGAAAAGGTGGCACTTACACACACATTTACACATTAAACTGTGACATTTGTATTTACGCCATGATGTCTAGAACACAAGTGCATTCGCTAATCACACTATATATATGTCGGGTTTCAAGTCATTAATGTGTTTATGACTCTTTTACTCGTTTTCTGCGATATGAGTTACTTGTTAATTGCTTATATGAATCATTTGGATTGGATATGTTTTTATTAGAAATGCAAGACAACTCAAGTGAAAGTCTATCCTCTGGGAGTTTTATTTTTATTTTGTATAATAATGGAGGGAATGAAAACTGCTGAAATACTACAAACTTGGCAAAGAGGGGGTTAAGTTGGTGTATCACTGATATGTTTACACGGACGTAGACTATCGTGATTATGATCAGGTTTTTGTGTTTTTAAAGGTTAACGTCATATCCTGATTTTAGAAACTCGTATAAGCTCTAAATGCTGACATATTGGGCTACATAACGCTTAAACGCTTAAATACATAAATTAGAGCAATTCAGGTCACGGTGGAAACATAATTACATGACCATCAAAATCAAAGAAGTGGATCTGAGCTACAACAGAAGATGCTGAGCCTCCACGGGAGACACATCAGATCCTTTTAAAGTTGCTTAACTAATGCTAGCATGCACCTCAGTATTTTTCATTCATTCAACGCTGGTTTGAGTTGTAAACATCACAGGCCCCGGGCAGACAATAATCAGTAAACCAGGACAAGCCTCATAACCTTGATAGTGGTGCACATGTAAACACAATCACTAAAGGCGATAAAGTGCACTGAGAACAGGCTGAATGAATAAATCATGTACATCGTGTACGTGACTTAAGCATTACTACAGAGGTGATGGATGGTCGCCGGCCAAATATTGAATGTCAAAACAAAACAGACTGTATAAGAATTAATAAAACATAAATGCTACAACCTTGTTCAGTTTTGACCTTGTACCTTTTGAATTAAATTCATTTTATTGCAAATTCTTCTGCAATGGTGTTTTCTTGTTGAACCAATTCTTAATATATACAGTAGATAACATATTATATATTCATTAGCAATTTATTTGTGCTGAATTTGGACTGAAAACTTTGTCTTTTGTTATACAACCACTGAAATTAGCCACAATCAGACATATTTAGAACCTGCAGAAAACGTCTCTGAGGAAAAAAATGATCAAGTATTCAACACTTACAGTTTAAAAGATGGGTCTAAAACGTTCGTAGCCTTCTCCTTAGTGGCAGATGGAAGCCAGAGTCAACTTGGAATCATCTGTACGTTTGGAAATGACGCTTCCCCACCCCATCACCCTCATGGGAGAAAGTCACAGGCTTTCACAGACATATTTACACTCTATAGGGTTGTATATTTTGGTAGATTTATTTTATTTTTTTTAGAAAAATACCACTCAGGGTGATCATAGCTTGCTAAAAACATCCAAAGCTGTGCAGCACTTTTATCGCTAACGTTTTCTTTAGCTTTGTGTTTGTAGAATTAAAGCTTCTTACATAAATACTGAGATACTGGACTTTCTCAGTGCACGCCCACAGCAGGCGAGACTTTCCCACACCTCAACAACCCTAACCCTCCGCGTGGGAGCACCTCAGGGTTGTGTGCTCAGTCCTCTCCTCTATGCCCTGTACACCCATGACTACATGCCTCTCCACCCCTCAAACAGAATCATCAAATTCACAGATGACACAACAGTGGTGGGGCTAATCTCAAAAGGCAACGAGGTCACCTATAGAGATGAGGTATACAATCTTACTCAGTGATGTGAGCATAACAACCTTTCTCTGAACATTAATAAAACTGAAGAAATAATCATTGATTTCAGGCATCAAAAAGGGGAGCTCGGGCCGCTGGAAATAGAGGATGTGGTGGAGAGGGTGCCTAGTATTAAATTTCTGGGAGTCAACATCTGGATCTTAAATGGACTATGAACTCTACTGCTACCGTCAAGAAGGCTCAACAGAGACTTTAATTCCTCAGAACATTGAGGAAGGCCCATCTGCCCAGAAAGTGGTAGTAGAAAACATTTTAACATACTGTATAACCGTCTGGTTGGACCTGTTCAGTAGCTGACAAAACAACTTTCCAGAGGGTAATAAAAACTGCACCAGGTGGGGCATCATTGGTATCCCACTACCACCTCTGGAGGACATTTACCAATCCAGATGCCGCAGCAGGGCCTGTAACATTGAAAAAGACATCACACATCCTTTCCATCATCTATTACTACCCTCTGGAAGACGGTACAGGTCACTTGGACTCAAAAACAGATTGTATCCAACAGCCATCATTGCACTGAACTCCCGCCTACTCAACCCCCTCAAAATCATCTTCAATGTCACGTTAGACTGAGCACTTTATATTTATAATGAGTGAGTGGGTGTGTGCACGGGTGAGGCAGGAAGTGTAAGGGTTTGTGGATGCAGAACGTATATATGGGCTCGGGGAAGGTGGGCGGGGTGCAATTTATATTACTGTTTCTGGCTTTTGCGTCTTCTAAGGAGAGCCATCGTAACTTCATTGTATGTCGACATGCAATGACAATAAAAGCATTCTGATTCTGGTAACACGTGGATTCAGCCGACACCTTGTCTGCCTGAAGGCTCAGCTCTGTAGTTTTGTGCAAAAGACTTGACTCTGAACCCAGTTAAATTCATCACCACGCAGTCACGCTTGGAAGAGGATTATTAATAGAAAGCCATTAATTATATTTGCAGTAGAGTTTGTGATGCCCTACAGGTGGCTGTGAATTAAAAGACTTAAATTGCTAATTGGACAAGGGACAAAACACAAGTCTTACTTTTACAGAGAATTAGAAATTACGACGGTAAAACTTTTGTGATGAGTGTGAGCTGGTGACTGCCTTGAACAATGTTCTGCATGGTGATAATGTCTGGAAATGTGATACGAAGCTGAGTAAAGCCTGACATTTACGGTACATCTGTCTTATCACTTTCATTATGAACAGAGTGTAAGTGAAACCATTTTCTGGCGGAATCTGCTGAAATCCTGCCGCTGTGTTCCAAGTAAATAAATCAAAGCAGATTGCTGAAGTTGCATTTTGATTTAAAGGTTAAGCGAAGGCAAAAGCGTCTCACTCAGTCAAGCGTTTGCCGCATCCATTACAACTTTAAAACAGTGCGGAGGCAAAAATAAAAGCTGTGCCTTGGATTTTGTTGAGAAATATTTGGATATTTGAAGTTCCTGCTCCAATCCAGGTAGAAGGTCATGCGTGATATGCTAAGCAAATGTCACAGGACACAACTTCCTCCTCAGATTACCTGTCATGTGTTAATGTGAAACATTCAACACAGCATATTTTTAGATTTAAATAAAGCTAGATCTAAGGTTCTTAGTCATCCAGGTCATGGTATATCCCACGTTAAAGAAAGGCAACTGGGCTTGTAGAGTTTCTTAAAGATGTTTCGCTACTCATCCGAGTAGCTTCTTCAGTTCTAAAGGTGGGGAGCTGAAGTTTAAATAGAAACATCTGTGGGTGTAGCCTATCAAAAACTTGAACACCATTCATTAGAGAAAGAGGACAGGAACAAACAGTCCCCCCTCAACAACAGGTAAGTATCTGGCCATTAACAGACAATAGTCAAGCAAGTTTATGATAGGCTACATCCAAAGATATTCCTGTTTAAACCTCAACTCCAGTCCTTTAGAACTGAAGAAGCTACTGGGATGAGTGACGAAACATCTTCAAAAAACTCTATAAGTCCAGTTCCCTTTCTTTAATGTTTTTGGATAGATTTATGCTTCTGTCTCAGAGCTTTACCGTGCACCGTCACAGCAAAGTAACTATATGTTGCATCCAAAACAACTGGACTTGGTCCTAATACATTTCCTTCCGTGATTCCCAGTGAGCAGGCAAGGAAGCCATAGGCTTCTTTCCTCTTTTATGCATTGTAGGGATTTCAATAAAAGTAAAGTTTGTTAAATATCTATTAGCTCGCAATCTGACTTGACCCCCCTGCTCCAATTGCATTTGTTGGAAGTAGACAGAGAAACTCAACACATTTTACTGGCCGCCTACCAGTGTTAGAGCAACGTAATTACAGAATGATATGAATTCAACAGTGTGAGCCTCTCACTCAGGCAACAACACAGCTCTGCATGGAGCCGTTGCAGAAGTATAAAACAAGCTTTAGGAGGGCTTTGAGGAAAAACATCAGGACTTCTGATCTAACCGGTTGTTGCATAAACTAGTTGCATAAAATGTGCATTATTCATGACCACCTACTCCGATTGGCTGGATGTATGGTCCCAGTTTCACTTCTAGCTAGTTACAATGCAGCTGAAGAAGTAAGAACATATTGAAAACAGCTTGGAGTCTTATTCTGAATGGTTTCACAGTTGAGACTTCAACAGGATGGTTTTGAATGGTTAGAGTGTGTTTAACAAAGTATCTTATCACCTTAGTTGTAGGACCACTTACCGATAATAGAAGCAAGATTGTCTTCAAACATGAATTTCAGCCATTCCTATTTGCAGAATTGTTTGTCGTATTGCAAATTCAGAAGCTGGTCCTCTGCTAAAGATTTCCAGAATATTTGGTCTGACTTCCTGGTGTGGAGAAACAACTGTTACTGCCTCAAAATGTCTAATTCTTGAGGTGGAAGCTTCAAAATGTCAACTATTATCGAAGGACTAAGTAGATATTTAGTAGTGTTTGAGGTATCTCACTGTCACCCTATAATCCAATTCCTAATTGTTCTTCTTTTCACAATCCCAGCACTTGGCAAGTGTGAGAAGCACAAGAACTTCACAGCTTCCGACAGAATAGCAACACAAATATTTGCATGTGGGAATGAAAACTGTAGCATTTACTGGATATTTTTAGTACTTATTTTGGCTCTATAACATGCTTACTGTGACCCACTCTACTGGTGAACTGTCAAGATGATGGTATGATACAAGAGGAGAGAAAATCACAGCAGTTGCAGATACTATATGTGGCCCGTTCAGTGCAGGAGACATACTTAAATATTGCAAATGTATTAATATAGTTGTTCCCTGTGTAAAAACGTGGTTATCTACTGAAACAGCAGAGGAAAAGCAAGTTAAAAAGTGATTTAACAGATAGGACCACCGCTGTACTTTCCTGCCCCATCAACACTATGTTTTAACACAGGAAACACATCTGCAGACATCCCTGGTCTCTGCCCGTCTTTAACACTGCCTTTCTCTCTGCCTCTGTAGGCTAACACACGGGAGACAGCACGGGAGACGAGCAAACATCTAATAGCGGCACATGGCTGACATGAACTTCCTCGTGAATACCTCATTAGGAGTTATGTGTGGGTTTCACATCGTGTGCATGGATCTCAGGCTTTGAAGGTGTGAAGACCTCTGATTAGCCTCCTTGTATGCCTCTTTGAGGGCATGTTAGAGCATACACACATACATTATGCCGCACTCTGTGCTGATGCCTAATTTTGATTTTCAGAGGATAAATGAGACAATTAAGCAATCACATAGGAGACCAGGGATAAAGGAGAGTTGAAGAGGAAGCCAGGCGGTGACAGTATTCAGAATTCTTCCAATAATTGGACACCAGAAGAGAGCCGAGGAAAAGGTCTATAGTTGCTAGGCGGTGGGCGCACAGAGGCCGAGGAGCTGGTATTTCCAGCAGTGATAAGGATGCTTTCAGTTCAGTGTATGCTCACCAATGCAGGAGCTCCCATCGAGCAGGTAGGAGCCATTGTCATGGAAACCACTTCTGCATTCACAGTGGTACCAGCCGGGCAGGTTGACACAGCGGGAGTGGTTGTGGCACTCAATCAGGCCCTCTGCACACTCGTCGATATCTGAGGACACAGACACATACAACAACAGACAAAATTATTTCCTGGCAACAAACATGAACCTAAAACCGTAGCTCATTCGTGTTATGTGATGTTCTGCCTGTACTTTGATCTGTGCTAGTTGCAACAGTGGAGGTTCATGCAATCAGAACAAACCTGCGTCGCAACAGCAGAGCTGGGTCAGAGCTGTTGCCCGCATTAGACAGCCAACATCACTGCAGCCTGCCACAGCAGGGATCAACGTCTTTTAGAACTCACACCATTTGGAAACAGAGTTGTTTTCTATTGTGCATTTTCAATTCCTTCTCCTTGCTCACTTTTGCTTTGTCTCTGGTGTACAGCTTGCATACACATGCCCAGCCCAGAGGTCTAAGGTCTCCGCGCCTTCCTCAGGAGAGTAAAGCTCTCTCATCCATAATGTATGGGGTGAGCGCTGCTGCTCACATGCAGCTCTCTGACTTCTGGCTGCCACACTCAAATTGTGCACGCACCTTGGTAAAAGTGTGACCTTCAGTCACACCTCTAATCACCTAAACACAAGCTACAGCAACGGGTGGAAGGCAGTGAGGAAACTGCTCATTAACATTCTATGTATCTCATATTGGACAGAGTTTTACAAGTGCATGACTGTGGAGTATCGATTTTTTTTTTTTCTGGATTCTGCAGACTGCCTATTGGATTGGTATCGGCTAAAACAAAAGTGAATCAAACTATTTTCTTTGTGGCAAGCTGGGCTCCACATGAGATTCAAAATGTATTTGTAGTTAGCAGTTCATGAGAGTTGGATAGGTCAAATCACTTCAGGTCACACGAATAATTCAGTCTTATAAAAGTTAGAAGTATGAACCAGGATCAACTACCTTGTGAAAAATAACGTGCGCCAAATTTTGAGGCCTTCAGATGGTATTTCAGTCATGTTTCAGACAAAATTAACAGGCAGGACTCTGAATGTGCAATTACCCAGTGTTAAAAGACGTCAGGATTTTGATTAAGACTACCTGAAACTACCCCTGACAAAGCTCCACCCAAAGTTGAGCCTTCTTGTAAGTTCACTGCTTCACAAATTGCTAATTTCTGACGCTGGTTTACTGTATTAAGTTGTGAAATATGCACAGAATCTCGCCTGGAGTTACTTATGTACCTTTAATTTACACGTACTGTGATTAGCTGGGGGGGCTGGTGGAAGGCTATTTATAGAGATTGGTGCATGTTTTTATTATCAGTGTGGCCTGTGATTCTGAGCTGAATGCATTTTCTACTTCTTGTGTGAATTCATACTCGACTTTCATGAAACCAGACAGCCACCTGATCTGTCGAAGGTGCCTGAGGCTGTTATGATAATATCGGTCTCCTTAACAAACAGGCATAACTCTTACAATTCATTAGAAAATAAGAAGAAAAGAGCAAACTGTTTTTTGAGAAGTATGAGAATATTAGTCAAAGAGGGCACACATTTAGTTACATTAAGAAAGGCAGTGATATAACAGATTCCATCGTATTGGGGGTAATGGGTGTGAAATAACATTTTATGTTTTATCATGAATAATTGTTGCTGTTTATGCCCTGTTTTCAAAGTCAGTTGGTGCCATGGCCCTGTCTAAAGAACACAATCGCACACTTATATTTATCTGTGTACAAGTACAAGGGAGACTTGGGCTGAGCCGTTTAGCGGTGTGTGTTGCAGCTGTGCAGTTGGCCTGGCGCACTATAGGTAATAAGATGTGACAGCTGCCAGGAGGGTTGCTCTCTGTCAGCCTCTCAGGTCAAAGATTCGGTCAGAGTTGCACCAAAAGATTCCCCTCTCTGACATCCCACTGAAGCATCCTGAGATTAGAGGTGGCGGTCGGCTGAGAGCAGCTAACCCCTTCGACAAAAGAGCAGCTCTGCGCGGGTGCACCAGGGGTCATGCTGTACGTGCATGTGCTTGGGCTGGTGCATGCAAAAGATGCAATGACTCAATCCTGCAGGCATTAGATCCCAGAACAACACTGGCCTCAAAACACTGACCTCGGTTCATAGGATTTATTTCTACACTTCTGATTTAATGGTGTTAAAAAAACAAAAGTTGTCCAACCGTGGTCCCGATTTAATCACACGAACATTTTTACATTGAGGAAACAGTATTCAGATGCATTAAACCGAAGCTGTTGACCTCTTCACACTCAAGTCGACACACTGCAATGAATGTGTTTTCTTTTGCATCTCTGCTGCACAAATACAATAAATAAAAGAATTGGCTTAAAAGAATCCTCCTAGATTCAGGTGCCCACACCAGCAACAAGGGCACGATCCTGTTTGCTACCTAGGTAACATTTATCTTCTTTAATACTTAAGCTGAAACTACTTTGCTTGTTAGAATGCATTGAGCGTATGCCCAGTTTGGTATTCTAGCAACGCGTCCGTCCTTTCACTGATATTTTCAGAATAACAAAATCACCACACAAGCAGCGGTATTAAAATATATCTAGCTCTGCCTATTCAAAAAATGTCCTTGAGATCAACGACTCTTTTGTAAGAGAGACCTGAGAACAAATCACAAGAATTTCCTTCGCTCTAAACAACCTTTACACGCAGGCGCTCTTTTAATTAAACCAAACAGTTAACAGTGGAATTAAAGGGACCGTTGGGCCTCTGTGAAAGCACTGGAAAAGAGAAGTGAACGAGATAAAAAGTGTAACTTGGGTCTGATCAAATAAGACATGGAGTTGACTTTGTCGATGTTTGACATTGCAGTCTCTTAGCTTCAAATCCATGCGGTGAAGGAGTTCGAAAACATAAGGCTGGGAGGGAGAAATGTTTACTGCATCTTGAAATAAAAAAAAATAAAAAAAAAAGCAGGAATGAATACACTTGGAAAATAATCAAGTTGCCTTTTCATGATATATTAATTTATGGTTGCAAATCTGTTGGAGATCTGTGCAAACAGTGAGACAGTCAAGTGTCTTCATTTAACCCCGAGAAAGAGCGCAGCAGTCATCAGTCATCAGTCACTATGGCTGCACAGAGAAGGCTGGCATCTGACAGATGCTCTAATACACTATTCATCACTTTATACAGAAAGCAGTGCCACTAATGAACCCTCGATATACTGCATGTCGCAAAAAATCTTGCTGTCACAGTAAAATATTGTTGAGTGTTTAGTGCAAATCACGATCATGGGATGATGATTGTTTGCCATCTGAAGACGCATTTAGCTTAAACTTGTTGACATGCATCCTCCACATTCTGCACCTTCTGTGGACTTATGCAAAACGCTGTCAAGCAAACAAGTAAACATGTTTATGTTCCTTTTAAAGAAAATCAATAGTGCACAGACTGAACATGTAGGTTTATAAGTAACAGGCAACAGAGCTGTCTCAGACAGCAATTCTCTATTCCTGGAATTTATGAAAAGTAACGCATTTTTCCCACTGCTGCTACAAAATGTTAACACTCAAACTGCGAGTGGTATGAGGTGTAGCGTTTTTTTCTTTCATCTTCTGATAGAGATGCTCAGAATTCCTGTCTTCATCTTCATCTTCTCTACCGCTTGTCCTGTGAAGGGCCATGGGGGGGCTGGAGCCTATCCCTGCTGTCACTGGGCTAGAGGCGGGGTACACCCTGGACAGGTAGCCAGTCTATCGCGGGGCTAACACAGAGAGACAGACAACTACACTCACACCTACAGCCAATTTAGCATCACCACTTAACCTAACGAGCATGTCCTTGGCCGGTGGGAGGAAGCCGGAGTACCCGGAGAGAACCCACGCAGACACAGGGAGAACATGCAAACTCCACGCATGAAGGCCCCAGTCGGCCGATGGATTGGAACCCGAACCTTCTTGCTGTGAGGCATCAATGCTAACCAAATTCCTGTCTACATAAAAAAAAAAAAAAAAACTCATTGTTTAATCTTTCTCTGTATTTTATCTCCCTTTTTTTCCTTTTTTACCACATTTAATTTTGTGATTATGGGGACGGTGACACGCCACAGCACCGAATTTGATGCAATCCCTCTCTGATAACATTGCTGGCAGGAGAAGTGATGGCATGTAAGAAAATGTGGATCAGCAATTTCTTCAAAGATTTCCCTTTGTATGCACTTAGAGTTGAACAATGAACTGACATGGAAAATAAAGCCACTGCTCGTCTAGGTACCACATAATTTACATTGGTTTGAAGTTATGCTACAGTATTGTCAGTGCCAAGCACAATGAGAGTAGGGATTTTCAACAACGTGAACGCTTCTATGAGAGTCAGTCCTTTTGCGTCGGCGTATGCATTAATGGGGAGGCCACACTGGTGAGTGGATATGTCTTCAGAGCCCAGGTGAGCAGCGTCATCCACCCCCCGAGTGTGTTATTGCTTTATATAAAAAAGGGAAAAGCTAGCCAGCTATAAGCTGTCACCAAGCCTTCACAGCCAGCAGAGTGATTTAACTAGTACATTATGTTAAATCACATGCTTTCAATTCATTCGTGTATGAAGAACTCTGAAAGAGCGCACATGCCCATGGCAAATTGCTTCTGTTAAGTACCAAAGTGAAATGGCTTTCAGGAGCCCAGGAACGTGGCCCTACAGGGAACATGGCAACTGCTTCCCAGTTTATCTCTAAGAGCATGGTAACCAGTAGTTACAAAGACCTTCCTACTTCTATCGAGCAGATTCAGAACATAAGCCTTCAGGTATTGTGTGGTGGAGTGCTTAAATATGTTTTAAGTTAATCCTTCACTGAGTATCAATATTTAATACCTCAATCTCTTTGTCTTACTGTTCTTCCGGAACAAGCAAAAAATGTTTAATAAATAGCAAAAGGCATGGATGGCCTAATTGCCGATTTTCTCTTTCTCCCCTTGTTTTTCGGGGACGGCTCTAAACATCTCCGTATTTAGCGGCATTGTTGAAGAGAGTCTTCCTACATAAAGGTGCAAGGAATGAGAACACCAGGAGATCAATAACACAGGGATAAAACGGTCACTGCCAGCACTGAATTTTTAAATGTGTCTGTGCACTACAAACTGTACGGCCGTCAGACATCATTCTGTTTCAATGCTGTCATCTAGTCAGGCTTTGTTTTTGAAACTTTGATCATCTCCGACAGATGAATTAGATCTTATTTTAAATTCTAACAGA
This sequence comes from Chelon labrosus, assembly GCF_963514085.1. Taxonomy (NCBI): domain Eukaryota; kingdom Metazoa; phylum Chordata; class Actinopteri; order Mugiliformes; family Mugilidae; genus Chelon; species Chelon labrosus. The sequence continues at coordinate 12,620,834 of NC_140339.1, forward strand.
AAAAAAGTTGGTAAGTTAACTACTGTTTTCTGGTGCTTGTGAACTGTTCATGTGTTTTTTTCTCTCCAAAATTCAATATTGTAATAATTATTTTTATTGTAAATTACATTAATACTTAACCTCTGGAAAATCCACCACCATCTCCTTAGATTTGGGTGTGTTGATATGTAGGTAGGTGTAGGTGGTTTGCTTTGCACCAATGTTCCTGTACTGTCCATCCCTGAGGTGTACGATGTGAATAGGGAGACCAGTGTAGCAGACAGAGGATGGCATCCTCGGACCCCAACCTTTCCTGTTATGCAAACTGCAGTGGGTCGCGAGTCGAACCTGGGGCGTGAGGTGATATAGCAGCTGCTGCTCCATGGTCTTCATAATGCTTACAGCTAGCTCGCAACAGCGGTAGATGGAGCAGGGCATTCAAACCTGTTGAAAAAGTCACTGAACTGGTTGGCCCTCTCCTCAAACCCCCTCAAGGTATTTTATTTGGTTCTACACCCCTGCTACTGCCCCTAGTAACTGTCAAAATATCACAGAAGTGCTCTCCTGCTTTGAGCCGCAGCCTGTGGCGGTCTAAATGCCGTCCCACACCTCCCTAGTGCAGCCATCCTGCAACTTCTGGTCCACCTTACTTTTCTGCTTCTCTTTCGCCTCCTCCAGCTGGATCTTGAGTTCCCGCTGCACACGCCTTTTCTTTTTCTTAAGGACGTAAGGACCTAGGATCCAGGGCTTGTTGTTTGGAAAGCAGGGCACAGTTCTGGTGGGAACAACAACATCCATACAGAAGTTGATGTAGTCAGCAGTGCATCCAGTGATGGCCTCCAAGTCCTCACTGCATGTCTCCTGCACCACTCCACAGCAAGTGGACAGGAAGTTGCCTCTGGCTCGGGTGACCTTTTCCTGAAGGAGTGTGTGGTGGTGGGTTGCCTTGCAACCTGCAGCCTACAGTGAGATTGGAGCAGGATCAGATTGTGGTCTGATTTCCCCAGTGGTGGCAGAGGTGTGACCATGTATGGATCCTTCACGTTAGCATACATAAGGTCAATTGTCCTATCTGCCCTGGTAGGACAATCCACATACTGGGAAAAGCAGACAGTGTAGAGCCTAGTGTGATGTGCTTAAAGTCTCCAGAGATCAGCATCACGGCATCAGGGTGCTGCGTCTTGAAAATGGGCCTGTTAATGACCGGATGATACTTAACTATAATTGGAGGAATTACAGGCCATTAATGGGTTGTCCCTAAATTATCAAAACCCAAACGCCCCACCAGCCTGAAAAAGGTACTACTTGGCGAGTGACAAAATCTGTTCAAGAAAACCCAACAAGTCCAGCTTTGCTTCATGAATATACAATGTGCAGGCTGAAAAATCAAACCAGTGTGGAAGTGCCAAAATCTGTATTCCCTCTGATGTCCAGTGGAGGCTGAAAATAAAAGACAGTCCCCACAGACCTCCATGTTAGAATGTCCAACTTCACAGCTGAAACAAACATATTTATAGCCTGGTGCAAAAAATATTTTGATCTTTATAGCGAATTTCCTCATTCATGACAACTGCACGGGGAATGTGAAGTGATTTTTTCTATAACGCATCTGTTTAAAATATATCAAGGCTTATACTTATGCATCTTTAAGCCGGTGGCTGATTTTACAGGCTGGTGCTCTCACAGGGTCACAAGCTGTCTGCCTGGGTCTCACCTCCACGCCTCAGCTCCATCCCTCTGTGCCTATTTTTGAATTAGCCATGAGTAAGGAGGGGTCCAGTGCTATCAAGACAGCTACGGCCGGAGACACTACACTGAGCTTCAAAAGCACCCTTCAGGAACGACATGGGTGGTGTCACAGAAGGTTCCTCCATCTTTATGCACAGTCAGTGAGTTGGAAATGCCTTTTTTTCCTCTGGGGGTCATACAAGCCCTGTGCACAATATGGCATGGCCTGGTGGTGGCACTAGAGGAAAGACTCAGGTGGAAAAATGACAGTGAATTTCATGAAACTTTTAATGAAATCCCTGTCTGAAGTGTTTGGCAGAATAACAAATCTCACCAAGTTTAAATAATCTAGATGTAGTTATTTAGTTACTTAACTTAGTTCAAGCCCGCTTTACCTCCCAGCAGCAATTGCAAACACAGAAATACCTAATTCTAGTAGGATTCTGAATCTATTTTCATGAAGAGAACATGTTGTTTAAAATCCCATCCATCACACGCCTAATAAGACCTTTTTATTTAGATGTTTAGATGCATTTCATTTGCACACAGTCAATAATTCCTGATGTCCAACAGCTCTACGAAGCAATTCTGCTAGCGTGAGTGTTTGCGACCAGCCTTCCATTCTCTTTGTCTGTGGAAGCGAAGTGGACAGACGACCTTCCTGTGCTAGGAGGTACAGTATGCTGGAGTACACGCACAAACGCACTCCATCAATCTTTGTTAGGGCCGTGGGAAGGAAAGGGAACCAGGCGGCATTTCACATTTCCTTCTGTTTCCTTCCATTACAATGCAAACGAGGGCACTTAACACTCTTAGCAAGGCTTCACTTCTGCCCCCATCAATGAATTTTCCAAATGGGGAACGGAGACTTTATGACAGGCCAATCTGTGAAGAGCTGTGAGTTTTAGCTCGCAGAGGAATCCTGGATTTAATCCACACGTAGTTAAAATAATCCCTTCCTAGAGAGTCCTCTGGCCTGCTGAGTTTTGCATAATAATTACACTTATCCCAACCCTACTAACCTACTGAAACAGCATAATTTGCGTTAATGTGTTTGCACACAGAAATGACAGCCAGAGTTTGTGTTTGTTGTTACCTGATGGTCTGTGACTAACTGTGTTTAAAATGACTGTATTAGGGGAACAGTTACAGAGAGTCAATCATTAATCAAGATGCTTTATCCGGTTCTGCACTGCCGCCACTGCCTCTAGTTACCATCAAAATGCCACTTATTTGGGAAATGCATTGTAGCAATTTTTGGACTTGTGTTTTACCTCCAACTCACGCGAAACCAGCATTTCAGTGTGAAGCAGATCCTGAACACACATTCAACCACATCGACTGAAATGCTGCTGATAGAGCAGTTATACTTAGACGCCAGCTTATTTTGACCTTAAAATCGCCAAAGGCTGTATGTTATTGCCCCTGTGGTGTCGAGCCATTATGCACATAGACTAAAAATGCAGTTGCGTAGTTGTTTAACAGCTCACTGCTCCTTATCGTTCCATTACTCCCTGCAAGATTTTAGTCTGCTCCATGGACACACAAAAAGCAGTCTGTTGTGTTTTGTAGATGCATTTGTGGTTAACCATAGTCGTAGGTGCATTAACTGTGGCTACTTTATAATAAAATTCAGACTGTGTTGCGCCAGTTAAAAGCTGCAGCAGGAAATATTTAGTTTGCATTAGCAGGCTATCACCTCGTGACAATTTAGCGTTTAGCATTATACTCGATAACTACTTGTCTCTGAAATATAAATGGGCACTAAACACCCTAAAAATAAAAATATTCAAGTGACAAATGCTACCTCAGCCCGGCTTGGTTAGGTTTTAAAAGATAGTTTTAAGGTTTCTTAATCCAACACATGTGCAGTGATTGCACTGTAGTGACATTAGCGAGACCTCAGTGTGGGTGAGGTTTACTCTGTACTAATTGGAGGCTTAAGCAGTCTTAGTAACATTTTCAACATGCCTCATGCGTGGTGTAAACTAGACCTGAGAATGTGCTCGGAAGCTGATCCAACTTTACATTCAGATAGAGGGACTGCATCAGATTGATATTTTTGACATCTTGTTTGTCAGTTTCACACTTTGGATTCAGCAGTGAGGACCTGCACCCTCTGCAGTTTCGTTTTCACCTCAAACCTCCAACACATGCTGACACTAGCGATACCTTTTAGCCTTACTGCTCCCGCTCCTGTCCACACTCTGACATACAGTCACACTAAAGTCAGCTCGGGAACTTGTTGTTTTCAAAAAATGAGCCATCTTTAACCCCACCGCACACGTTCTAATACATTATGTACTTAACATCAGCCGCTTTGACGAAGGTGTGCAGTGTCATCGCGAGGTCACTCATTCAGTTTTTGATTCCTTTGGAGGAAAACCTTTGAGAAAATAAATAGTGCATGTGCGGCGGCTTAGTAAACCCTCTGGAGAAAGACGGCAACCCAGAGGAAAGGATCAACGTGGGAGAATATGAAAAGACCAGCGATAAGAATTACTCTGTTTCCATCAGCTTTATATTTTGAAGCCCTCAAACACTCATTGAGGTTCAGTATGTGCAGAGGGTAGAAGTTGGTGGAGCAATGATGGGTTCAGGAAGGGAGCGCAACAGAGAGAGGCAAGGATGGAAGTGGAGTCGGGAGATACAGAGACAGATGTACTGTATATGAGAGACAGATGGGAAGAGAGTTCAACAGATGAAGGAGCAGATTCAGAGCAGAGTGCAGTGACAGACACAGAACATGTCATGCACAGTGCTAAAACGCAAAACCCGCTGCACACCTCAAGTTGCCCACGGCAAGTCGTCAAGAGAAACTCCAAGACAGAAATTGTAGTATTTCATCTTCATTTTACCCGGAACCACCATTTTTTTTATTACTTTGATTTGTATTATTATGCTTCCGTGATGTATTTGGACCGATGGAAAATTCTATGAGGTTCCGAACAACGAACAACAGAAACTTTTCTGAGCGAAATAAGTTATTTTAGATCTAACTGGAAAAAAGAAACACATCAGTATTAGCACTATTATTGATGCTTTATGGACAGAAAAATGACGATGATGAGAAACATACATTTGACACAGAAACAGGGAGGTTTTGCACAGCATCACACAGCGGCCTAGGGCGGCAGCCAGAGGGCCACAGGGAGGAGCCACATCAGTGGCTTGATATGTTTGTCCATACTTGTTGCATCCTGTTATGGGGGACATGCCCTTTAAACCTCATCTGCTCCTCAGCTGAACTGTTTATTTTCTTCTTTGCGTAACGATTGTCTCGTACTTAGCCCTCTGAAGTGGCTCAAGGAAAAGCTGCATACACAATGTTAGCACAGTTACTCATCAAAAGTTAAAATGTAAAGTCTGTGCCGAGTTGTGACTTTTGGACATAAGATAATTAAGAGAACACCACTGATGAGTTTTCTTGCAATTTTCATGCCATTATTATTATTAATTGTTGAAAGATGTTCGCTGAAAGACATTACTGCATGCTGATTGAGTTCATCTGAATTTGATTTATTTTTTTTTTATCACTGAAATGAACAAAAGAAGTTCAAGGTTTAACTAAAGAGTGACATTAGAATTCCAGGAGGAAGAAAAAAAGGCAGACTCTTCCTTTAAATGTTCGGACGCTATTAGGTGTGAAGTGGTTACTCTGCGTGGAGAAATGTGAACATTTGCATCCAACCTAAAGGAAAACCATGGCAACATGCTGTAAATAGCAGACCTGTGAATGCACGTGAGTGCTACTTGATCATTTCTGTAAAATTAGCCCTCTGAGACAGGAGGTTTAATAACAGAGCAGATGAACGGAGAGGGGTTGAGGGAGGAAGACAAGATAAATGAGCAGTGACAATGAGGGAGAAGACAGTGAGAGGGAAGAAGGGAAAAATTAAGGAAAGGGGTAAAGAAGGGAAAGGACAATAGAGTAAAGAGTAGAAGAAATAATGGAAATATAAGAGGGGGATAATGGGGAGAGAGTGGAGGGAGGAAAAGAAGTGGGGGAGGCATACAGGAGAAGAGAAGAAGAAAGAAATTAAATAATTGACAATAGAGGAAAAAGAGAAGAGATGGATGGAAAAAGAGAAATCAGAAGAGGTGGAAAAGGTGTGATTGGAAAGTAAGACTAAAGGCAGAGGAATAAAAAATGAGAAGAGCAGAGGACTAAAGATGAAAGGAAAGGACAAAAAGGTGGAGGAGGCAAATAGACTGGAAGAGGACATAGTGAATGAGAAAAAGAAAAGAAGGAAAGAGAATAGAGGGAATGGTGGGAAAACTCTGAAGAGACTGGAGGAAAAGTGGAAAGGGGGGAGGAGAGTAGAGAATAATTAGCTGTCCTTTGCTACGGCTCTCATGGGATCCTCAATCTCTGCAGTGTCCAATTTAAACACAACGCTTTAGAGATGAAGCTTAAATGCTTGTGTGTGTTTGTGTGCGAAAAAGAGAGTAAGAGAGAGAAAGAGAGGCCGCTGAGGTCTCAGTCTGATCTAATGACTCTCTCTGATGTCGCCTCTGAAACTCAATAAAAAAAACAATGTGATGCTTGCGCTTCAGTTTTAATTAGGAAAGCTGTCTGAGCAAACCAGACAGGTGAGAGGTCAGGCGGGGTCGTCCGGTCTTACCCGTCTCACAGCGGCGTCCTGTAAATCCTGACGGGCAAACGCACGTGTTGGGAGACACGCACGTCCCTCCGCTCCGGCATCCCTCCTCACAGAAGGCTGGGGAAAAAACACAGAGAAATATCAGTCTAGTTTCTCTTCATGTCCCGGGTATGACAGCAGCAGCAGCAGCAGCGAAGCGCTTTGAATTCCTACCATTTAAGATTTTGCGAAGGCATTACGAGGTGCAAAGTGGTTCCCCTGACTATTTTAAAAGGAGTGTAACAGTTCTGTGAGGGAACACTGACACTTCTCCGTCATCCACACGGGGATATAAATGGTGTTTTTATGTTGCCGTGAAAGAAAAGAAGAGCTCAAAACTCCAACATGTCCTTCTCAGATTTAGTTTTCGCCTATTAAAAGTGCCTGATATGAAATTGTTCTTTCAAGTGGTTGTTTCATATAGTCGTAAAAACTATCAGAGCTACGTTATGGAGATAAAATGTCCCCATGCAAGACACTAGCAATAGTGCTGCATTACTCAATATTTTAACTTGACAATGGATTAAACTACTGTGGGTCTGGTTTTACAACGCACACATGGTACAATTCAGACTTTGCATCTCATAAATCTCATTTCCAGTTGCAAAGCTTTGCTAAACAGACTGACAGGCCAAGTCAGAGACAATCTGGGGATGCAAGTGGAAAATCTAGCAGCTAAGGAACCAGATATCTCCTTCAGGAGTTGGTGGAAACCAAATCAGAACTTAACCAACAAATGATAACATTTCTGTGTCTGCTGGATGTGTAGATTTCTGACGATTTCATAACCTTTTAGCCATGTAAACTTAAACGGTAATGAAATATCAGTTGTGTGTTCATGGCTTGTTTACACTGACATCAAAATGCCAAAAGGAATCAGCTATATTAAAAACTGGTGGAATGAAAACTGCCAGTGTATTGCTGAATAGATTTACTGACTTGTGGAGCAACACTACGAACAGGACGTAAGTGAAATGTGTTAATACCTCTGCCTGAAAAGTAAAACCGTGGGCCTCATTTATCAGAAGCACGGGTTAAAAAGTTCTGAAGCTTAGTCGCTCGATGCTTCGACTAGAAAACTGAACTGAAAATGATTTCTTTCTTTTTCTTTTCTCAAAAAAATAAATAAAATAAAACAAATACTGTACCGTACAAGGATGTAACAGATTTTTTTGTTGATACTGAGGCTTGGCTCCTGGCTAAGTGGACTGGTTTTATGTAGCCCATCTATCTTGATAACAGTGCGAGCACTTTACCAACTCTCACATTCACCCACTTAAACACACACATTCGCACAGTGCGCAAGAAGCCAGTCTGCACACCACGAGCAGATCTGAGGCTCAGTGTCAAGGACAAACTGCTCTGCCACCTGAGCTACTGTTGTTCGGCGCTTCAAAGAAATGCGATAAATCCTGGCATGCACTGATCTGCTGCCTCACATTTTCTCTGTGCCTGGTGTTGCCTAGTGTTCCTGGCAAGTGTGTCATGGTGCCATGTAGATGAAAAAAAAGTCCTCAGGCTACACCTACATGTCAACATGGATAATTTGTCAGTGCCTTCCAAAATTATCCGTGACTGTTTCAAAAATGGCTTATCAGTGTTTTCTGACCCGCCACTAAATCTGGTTACATTCCCTCTGAAACGGCTAGAAGAGTGCCATTTTTTCCACACATATTTACGTTTTGTCTTTAAAAGCAGATCAAAGGAGGCCGTCCCACATTCAAAAAGCACAGTCTGCTTTGATTGGTCGGCTCATTGACTGTAAATAAAGATGGACGGTGGAACTGTTCCTAAAAAATGAAGCCAAAGCATGTAGCGCTCCCCCTGGTGACTGGCTGCAGTATAGGTCATAAGCTCCACCCCCTCCGTGTTAGTGGATGGGAATTATTTTTTTAGGTTTTAGGTAGTTAAAATAATGCTAATGCATATGCAAGTGTCACTTTTTTCTGGTAAGTTTCGTTTTAGTTAGTTATTTGATGCTATAGTAACAGGACGTGACCTCATGATGCCTACCAGTTGCCATGCCAACCGCTCCGTAAAGCGGTTGAGTAGGGCCGTGAGAGTAGGAAAATATAAATAAATAAGTACAGTCAAATAATCCAATGTTTCTTTGTGACTGGTGGTGGCAATGCAGAGCGCAGTATTAATCAAACGAAAACGCGAGTGAGTCTGGCAGAAGTGTGGGCGGGTCATCGATAACAAGGCTCCGCATTGGTCCACTTTTGGCCCGACTCTGGCTCAAAAACCCGCAAGATGGTACCAACCGTATCCCCGGGAAACTAGCATTAGTTTGGCCAATACAAGGGAGCGGGGACGTATTGTCCATATTTATATACAGTCTATGTATCAGCTCAAATGGCCTGAAAAGCTCTACTAGAGGTCCACTACCACTAGAGGTCTCTTGTCTACAAAACATGTCGACTAGGACAATTTCAATAAAAACTGAAGCCTAGAATCCTAAAGCTTCAATCATGTTACCAGGGATTAAAACAAGCCAAAACTTCTCTGCAACCAGACCAATTTAGATTACATTTTGTTTAGGTTAAGTTATGATCACTTACAAGGTGACAACTCACTTGCAACTCATTTAGCAGTGACTAGAACATCACTATCATTGCTTTGTATTGGAGGCAGACTAGCAGTGGAAATGGCTGTTTTCCTACGAGCATCCTACGACGCATCAACACAGCTGAGACAAACACAAAAAGGAAAAGAGGCAGGTGGAGGAGAGTGGAGGAGGAAAACTCCACGAAACAGAAGGAAGACACGGCGGGAAAAGAATAGCTGCTCAGTACTTAAAGCGAGGAGAATTAAACCAAAAGAGGGCAGACCTAATTGAGCAAGTTCATTAAAGAGAAATTACTTGAGTATCTCTAAGCTTAATTAATGACGTGATTTAAAAGATGAGCCTTAATGGGCTGAAAAATCTATTTATAGTCGCATACATTGGGAGCGTAATATCTCTGTGTGTAATCTATGTGCAGCAGCTTGAGTTCGTTTGGTTTATGAATCCAGAGAAAGATGATTTGTCTGAATAAGTTATCACCCTGGTGTTTGGAGAAAAAAAAAAGGGACTAAATATACAAATCAATGCAGTGCAATAAATAAAAGCAGAGTCCTATGCTAGAAGCTATTAGAGCTATTAATCTGACTGGTTCCACTATTTAAGAAGTTCTATCAGGCCCTCATTAGGAGCCTGATTGCCTCTGTACTAATAAAACTCACACTTAAAAATTAATTACACTTATATTGACTCAATCTATCTCCAGCTTTAATTATCATTTCACCACCATCAGCATAATGTCGCCTGCCTATGGAACTAATGACTTCCAAGATGATGAGGGGGGTTTCTCTGAGGAGCGTGGGGGTGCTTTATGGCCAAGGGCAATAGTTTTCTTGCCAAAACAAAAGCCCCAATTTCCAGCTGCCTTTAGTATTTTATTCTTGTCAAGAAATGCCATAAATTAAAACCAGGGGCTTACAACAACTTTTCACTTCGGTAGAGTTATTCTACTGACCAGTAATAATAACACTCCAACCAATTTTATCCCATATTTATGAGCAATTACAAGGTAGTCAGGCAAACTCTTGGATTAAAATGGTTTGATAAAAAATCTAAACATTAAAGTAGAGGCCATGGAATTGTATTACTGTTATTACAGCAACATTCGTTTACTTTGAAATCCCTGCTTTGGTGTCTAAAGATCAGGATGTGGGAGAAAGTTCAGAAAATGATATCACCTGTTGATCACCCAGAAATTTAAATGGACTATGATCAAGAACTTACAGCATACTACAACAAATAACACACATGGCTTAAGAAGTTCATCTGCTTTCGACAAACGCTGCGCAACGTCACCCATAGGTCTCCGGAGGAACTATTTTGAAGCTCAAGTGCGGTGGCTCCGGTCGATGCCATCTCGTAAATGCCTGAGTCCCGGCTGATTCAAAAAAAAGGGGCAAAGAGGTGGACCGTGAATACAGGCAGCACCCACCTGTCACTCAAAGCAGCCACATCCTAAATTATGCAAAACTTTAAGACAAACAGATATAAAAAAATCACCCCGATGCAGGCACAACCTGTGTGTTCCAGTTCAAATGAGATCCAGTGATGCAACTGCAGTTTTCAGTGTGTCTGCAGATTTTCTCTTGCATCATGATAACATTCCTTCATTCAATTTAGCTAATGGTAGGAAGAAGATTTGCACTTAAGAAATAGGAAATTAGGAAGTGAACAAAAATGTGTTGCTACTATAAAACACAGTAATGAAAAATAAAAAGACATTTCGCCTCCTTTCAGATGGCAAAACACATGCTTAGCATTAATGCTACAGAAACTTTACAAACCTCAAGCATAAAATCTCACCAACAGTTCACCTCCATCCTGCATCTTTCTTTTCCATTAGCAGCAATTACTATATACATTTCCCTTCCATTTCTTGTCTCTGGCTTCTCCCTCCCTCTGTGCCACTTCCACATTGCAATGCAAGCAACGCCAATGCAGCGACAAACAGCCTGTGCTGGAACCGCAAGGAAGAGACTGCCCTTCTTCGCCGAGAAGATTTCCCTTGACCTCGAGGTAAACCATCTCACTGCTTAACTGAGCCTGCTGCTGACTCGTGACTTCTCGAGGCATGCTTATAACCACAGATTTTCTTTTTGATTTTCCCATTACGGGCCTAGATTGCTTTCCAGTGGGTGGCGAGAATGAAATCACTCCACTCTGTGCCATGGCTAACAGCCACGTTCACGGTTGTTGGGTGTCCAAAGATCTATCTCAGAATTAGGAGCAAGAGTATCACAGAGAAAGGCAGTGAATATTCCACAAACTCAAGTAAGTATGAAAGAAGGAATAAAAGAGCATTGTAATTCTATGATAGGACAGAATTGAGCTAATAATTAGTGTCTCACAGAGTACAGCACAGCTCAGACATCATTAGACTCCTGATAATTTTCTCTCTTCAGGAGTTTGGAGTTGATTTCTTTTAATACTTTCAATATGGACTTGATGAAATAATGGAATTACAACATGTAATGTGAAAAGAGGCACTCCTAGTGAGGAGCCATTGAGTATTCTGAACCTCACAGAACAGTTCATTTGCATTTCAGTGAAATAATTTACTACATTTACATGCACAGTATTTCTTCAAATGATATAATATATATATCTTATGTATATATGTGTATAAACATACACATATATACACAAGTTTTCCCAACTTCAGTAGAATAACTCTGATTTCGGTTTCCTTTATTAAATTCATATAGTCTCTTTCACAATCCAACTGTGTGATGCTTTACAGAGCCCAGAGGTTCAAACCCCCAGAGAAAGAACTAAGGTGACGGTGGCAAGGCAAAATGTCCTTTTAACAGAAGGAGACCTTGAGCAGAACGCAGCTAATATGGGGACACAGACATGTAGAGAGACAGAAAAATTAGGGAGGTGGGACGGACGAGAGCAGCAGAAGCAAGTGCATAACGTCACAAATTGTACATCTGGATAAAGCGCGTGTGCAGCTTACACACATGACACAAACAAGAGTACACGATAAGTGATGATCATGTAGCTCCTGGAAACTTGTCCCACGCTTTTGATGTTTACCCCGCGTGGAGCAAACATCTAGAGATGTCAGATCAAGTTTTTTGCATGTTTATTAGACAGTAATATTTTCATATTTAACAGATCAATCGAGTGTTTTCAGCACCCCGCTCAACCCAACTGAAACCTTGAACTTCGAATCAGGCCCACGCCAAATGAGGTGGTCGCATTAGTATTAATATTCTGACTGGACTATTATTCTGTTATTGGTGGGATACTGGTGTCCATGTGAATTCAGCAGTTGAGACGTATTTTATTTTTTTGGTCCCAATATTTTTTGTCTGCACCTAAAAAGCATATTGTCCACAGGAAGTTATTAATATCTAACCCCTTCTCCTGAAAGTTGCTCTTGGGTGAGCTTTACATGCAATCCATCCAATCCTATCACCTCCCTACTACTGCCGTGCACTGAAAAACAAAATAAATGTTCACTTGTGAATCAGGGACGTGCGGTCAGGGAAGGCAAGTGCCCCGCCTGTCATCATGAAAAGTGAAATATAGGGGAGAGACACGAGCTTCACCTCTAACTGAGTGCCAAAGTTATCTGTCTGTCACCAATACAATGTTTGAACACACTTGTATCATAAGTTCTAACATTCCATAGTCTAGTTAATGTATTTCATGTATGTGGGAAACATATTTAGCCTTGCTGATCATTAAACTGCACTGAAAGACTGTATAAAATGTGGACGACGTGTCTCCACTTCCTTCCATTGGTCAAACTGACGCGAGAAGGTGGAGTGGTGGAGCCCTGTTATCAATGACATGTATGTGACGTGTACTTTAGTGTTCAATCCCATCCATTAACATGGAGGAGGTGGAGCTTATGACCAATACTGCAGCCAGCCACCAGTCACCATTCTCTGACTGAATACCAAAAATGGTATGGCTCAGAAAATTTAAAAAACTGGACTTTCAGTCAAAACAGGGATTGCTAAATAATGGAAGAGGTTTTATTATACAGTCTGTATTAAAAAATATATAAAATCATCAGAATTAATAACTCAATATTTTGATCAAGGCCAAGATTTAGTATTAAATTCAATTATTTTTTTTTTGTCTGTAGTCTCATTCCACTTTTGGTCACAACTGAAACAAGGTTTCTTCACACTGAGTACTCTCATTTGTGTTGAACGAGTATGAATTGTGAAACTCTCTTTCTCTCTGAACTGCTATAGATTTAAGGCTCTTCCTTGGCCAAATGTGTACCTTACCTATATGTGCGTAAAGAATGCCTGATATGATACCAGTAAGTGTGAAAGCAGCCAATTGCATGGCGAATTTAAACGATTCCATTGGCTTCATATTTGAAAATCCTCACCACCCTTGAACCTGACCACAAGTCACGGCTGTGAATCACATATGAACAGCAAATATTTGCAAGAGACCTCACTGAACTGTGGAAATGGATAGATATTTCATGTAAGGTTGATATTAACTAGTCAGCCACAGTCACCATACTCCAGCTCCTGAAGCCACGTCTGATAAACTCACTGCACATGACCCGACCTTTACCAAACAGCCTGCAAGAAACTAGCTGTTGAGGAAAGTCAAACATTTAGCAGCCAAACTGTTTTTTGGAGTCCTTGCTGGAGTCTTTCTCACCACCATTTTAGTGTTTTTTTTTTTTGTTTTTTTTTTAGTAAGTTTAAGTAAGTTTCAAGAAAAGAAACCAGCCCCTAAATGCATCTTAGAACTCCACACCTGTCAGAAACTGAAGTAGCCTCTTTGAAAATCGGCATCAGTGTTAAATTGCGCTATGCTAGGGTGGTGTTTCCGTTGATGTTGATTTGCAGCTTTCCTGCCTCCTAGAGGGCAAAAATCTATTAAGAAGCATATCCTCCAACAGATGCTGATAGCGAGGAGGAGGGTGAGGACGCCCAGTAAAATACATCGTAGAGGCCTCCCGAAAACATCATCCATTAGCTCTGACTGGGGAACAGAGGGGTATCTAGATAATAGATGCTAAATATTTTCTTAACTCTCTTTTCTACCAACTTGATCTCAGAGGAAGAAATAAGCCTCCCCACTCTTAGGTTTGCTGGAGTGTGTGCGTGTGTATATATCTCCGCTGCTAATGAATACACAACGCCAGGCTTAAATGCAGCGGCGGAAGTCCACTGTCCACAGCCAGCAAGAGAGAGAGAGAGAGCCAAAAACGCATCAAAGAAAGAATTAATGCCGACCCGTTTGCTCATACAAATGCTTCACGCATCAGATTAAAGGTAGTTCACCCTTGCCTGTACTCTCTGTTGGGCATTTGGTGAACATCACAGATAATGACTGCACTTACAAGACAATAAGGACTCGAGCCAGGCGGTCGGCATGGATTAAAGACGCATTAAGGGAGATTTTTACTGCCATAATGTATCTGCAGAGGGTTGAAAGGGTGGTTGATCAATACTGCTGACACGACAATTAATTCGGCCAGGTGCTCTTGGAGATTTTTCACTCTGCAATGAGGCTCCGCACATTTCACACAGCTCAAGGATGATGCACTGCGAGCGAGGGACCTCCACTGAACCCGTTCGGATTTCCAAGTAAAAATACGAATTACGTCGCATTACCTCATTTTTGTTCTCATGCCGAAGGCCATTCTTAGAATCTCCAGGAACTCACCGCTTGTAATATGTTCGATAACACGTGTGTAGCTCAGCTTTTGCATTCAGTCCAGGTGTGAGGTCTTTAATTAAACAAAGCCTACTAGTAAAGCTGCAGTGTGTGTGCAGCGACAGTTTGAAATGTTGCCTGCATAATCAGATGGCAGCAGAGGGCTGAGCCAACACTGAAGTGCTATTAGTCGATACTAGACAGGGAGACTGGAAAACACGAGCAATCTGACAACCTTTTTTTTTTCTATCTCACATTTTCTGGATGTAAAACAGCTCTTGATGTTCAAATGCTCCCCTGGGATTTTTAGTTTCCACCTTTAAAGCATTCGGAGCAGTGTTTTTTGTTTTTTTTTAGACAGAAAAATACTACTGCATTTTCTTGTGTACACAGTCGTCCGTAAAACTGCACAGCTCTCCTTAGTGCCACTTTATAGTGAGGGGATTGCTGTCCTGAGAGTTAGACTGATCTCTTAAAAGCATGTTCTATAATCCTAATCCAAAATCACACTTTTATAAATATCCACAAAATAAGAGGCTGCCTTAAAAGTCTTGCATTTGCTTTATCTTACACGCTCTTGCCCGGCTCCGTGCGCACGATGATCCGCTAGGTCACGCGCGCAGATTAAACACAAGCAAGCCATGAACTTGCGCCGAAGTTAAATGACAGAGGTGACATATTTTATTACTGCCGACTGGGAAGAGTGAGACATAGAGCCAAGGAAGGAAGCAGTCACAAGATGCAGAATGTGATCTGAATGTTAATGCCCAATGTGAAGATCATTTGAGAACACAAAAGGACAGATATCTATAATTTATATGGTTTGTCTGGTGGACAGAAACACAGCTCCATTGGAATGTTAATGGTGTTGAAAGCCTGCTCGATGTGTCAATATGCCAATATGTGGTCATGTCAGCGTCGCGCTTATAGCATGTTTCCACATCCTGCAAGATTATAATCGATGCAGCTTTTGATTTACATTATACAGCCCGGGTCAATAAACTTAAAGGTTGGGTCAATATATATGATTCTTTGAGTTCACAACAATACGCACGCTAATATAAAGAATATATCGACACTTAGATGCACGTTTTAAAGCTGTACTGTGGGACTTTTACACGTAAAGGAACATCACATTCAAGCTCTTGAAGTTCACGCAATTAAGCTAATCAAACACAGGTAAATCTCAGGTGTATTTTGCAGTACACGTGACTTTTAAATGTCACTGGCAACATTCTTGCCAACTAGTTTCGATTAGTCTGCCAGAGCTTAAGAAAAGAGGATATGTAGAGATGGAGGCAAAATATACCCACAGCTAAAAGTAAGGTGGAGGTTACAAATGTAACCACGGTTCTATGAATGCAGAAAGAATGAAACCAAATCTAGGAAGTGTCCAAGACAAGTTTCTGACACTCCCCTTGAAAAAGAAACTTGAGGAAGAATCATTCAGAGGAAGAATTACTGAATGCAATCAATGACAAACAGGGATTATGGCTGTGGACGATGCTAGCCTATAAGACTGCTGAAAGAAGAGAAGAGACTCGAGGGCTGCAGGAACATGTCCTTCACATGCATCAGTATCAAAGCAGCACATCCTTCAATATAAGACAAAAGTTCAGCACTGCAGCTGTAAGAGTGTGTGTGTGTGTGTGTGTGTGTGTGTGTGTGTGTGTGTGTGTGTGTGTGTGTGTGTGTGCATTCATAGTATGTGTGCTAGGAAACTATGTATGATACAGTTTGGAGCTCTCGCAGGACTCAAAGCGAAGCCCTTCTCTTTGTTGCACAAGTTTTATCTGATGTTTATTTATGCAAAAAAAAAACAACTGCTGAATAACAAGCGAATAAATAAAATACATAAAAATAGATTTTTTTTATCTCGCTGCCTCTCTTCCAACAGAATCAGTGCGTGGCAAACATTAACTGGCTGTTCACGCCATGTCTAGATGATCTTATCTATTTTCATCTGTGGAAGAGTCGCAGGGGCATGAACCCATCAGAGCGGCGAGGGTGGGGAGGAGCGGGGACGCCCTTGGCAGCTGAATGTGAGGAGCTTTCATAACAGAGGGCGGCGCAGGATGAGAAACTCCCTCTGTCTGAATCCATTACCGACAAACACAGGTAGGCAGCTGACACCACCATTTTCCTCAACCTCTGCAGCGGCTCTGCTCTCCGATAAGACCACGTTTACCGCTGAGAGGCGAGGTGTAGCGGCGGAATTTACCCGTGACCCATGCTGCTGGGATCTGGAGGAGGGATATGCATCACACAGAGTCAAATTTGATTCCATGAGGACAATAATGTTTAAAAGATTGTTTACGGCGTGGCGTTATTTTTCTCTTTTGGTTTTCCATTACATTCAAAAGTGATACTTTTTAGCTACAAGGGAAAATCCAATCATTTTTTATTTACATTCTTTTACAGCAAGGCTGATCAGGAAATATAGACAAACTAGCGATTCAGCGTGAGATATGAGATCTCCACCTCCGTCCCGTTACAATGCAGATTAATGGATTTTATTTTGTGGAGCTCACTCCACTGAACGTTGCGCAATCAGTGGTTTCGGGAGGTTTTTATTAAGGTTGTAAGAAGAATCCCTTTCTGGGCAAGAGCAGAGGTGGAAAGAGTACTAAAAATTTGTACTCAAGTACAAGTACCATTACATTGCTTAAATTATACTCAATTCCAAGTAAAAGTACTGGTCTTAAAAAAATACTTAAGTAAAAGTAAAAAGTACTCTCCTCAAAAACTACTCAGAGTATTAATTACTTTTCAACCAGATGTTTTATTACATCGATAGCAGGCAGATCATTTTCACTGTTCACTTGAACTTCTGTCTCCATTTTGGCTTTTTTCCCTCCAAATCTTCATTCAATTAAGCACTCTCTGGCTGTGTACTGCCGCAGCTGCGGAGTTGTCCTTTCCTTATGTCATCACGTTAATCAATTGGCGCGGTCGCGGATTGGGGGCGTACTCAGTAGCGACTTTTAATTCTAAAAGTAGCGGAGTAGATTACATGCTGCAAATTGTACTCAAGTATGAGTAAAATTACACACTTTAAAAAAATACTCAGAAAAGTATAAGTACCCAAAAAATCTACTTAATTACAGTAACGTGAGTATTTGTAATTCGTTACTTCCACCCCTGGGCAAGAGCTACAATGTCTGAAGGTTTTTTATTATTATTAGAGGGGTGAGATAATGCACAGAGGCCTCCTGGAAGTAACATCCATTAGTTCTGACAGATGAACAGAGGGGTATCTAGATAATGGACGCTAAATATCTTTGAAACACTCTCTCTTCTTCAAACCTGATCTCAGGGGAAGAAAGAAGCCCCCCTTCTCTTTCCCTTGCTGCAGTGTGTGTGTGTATCTTACTTGCTAATGATTGCACAACCGCAGGCTTAAATGCAGAGGTAGAAGTTCACTGTCAGCCTGCAAGAAAGAGCTTTGGCACAGGCCAAAAAAAGCAGGTGAAAAATAATTCACACCGACCCATTTACTCAAACAAATGCCTCACATTGTGTGGATTTTGGATGAACTGAACCAAGTTTTTACAGGTTTTCAATAAAAATTAGGCAAATAACTTTTGAGCAGTTTGACTGTGAGCAAAATCTTAATAATTTTCTGTATTTTAAAATGTTTTAAAAACAGCCACCAGTCCATCACAAGGCTAACACATTTATGTTAGACCTGTACAGGGTGTACCTTCCCTCTTGCCCAGTGTCAGCTGGGACAGGCTCCAGTCCCCCCACCGCAGGACTTCTAAGGATAAAACCTAATGATTAGGGCAGGGGTGTCAAACTCATTTTAGTTCAGAGGCCACATACAGCTCAATTCAAAATGGGTAACATAACAGCATAATAAACTATAAATAACGACAACTCCAAATGTTTCCCTTTGTTTTAGTGCAAAGACAGAATGAACTATCCTTTTTCAAAACATTTTATGAACAACCTCAGATTTCTTAAGAAAAATAAGTGCAATTCCGTTGAATTGCTGCCATCTGCAGTGTTTAGTTCTGGATCTCAGTTTTGTGTTATGTCTACAACGCTTACTAAAAATTGCGCCCCTGGTGGACGAAAATAGGAACAGCAGAGGACTTTTATTGAAAAATCGCAGCTAATGTCTGTCTATGTAATTTTCACATTTTGCATATTCATCCCGTGGGCCAGATTAGACACTCTCGGGGCCAATTTTGGCCCCCGGGCTGTATATTTGACACCCCTGGCATAGGGGGATTACACCATCAAAACTGTGTTCTGTTGTAATTATTGTTATGTAATTATGCCACCAAAACACTACAAGTTTCACTCTGCATTTCACACAATGGCGAGTGAAACCGAGCGGCTCATGTTGAAGTTGAAGTTAATAAATGTGCCGTTATGGCTCCCAACTGTCGCGACGTGCAGTTACATTTCTGGGGAGGTGCACGTCAGGTTACACATAGGGTCCGGAGCGACGCCGTAACTACGCCTTCAAAGTGGTGCGGTACTATAAATTGCGCATAAGCAACTACAGAAAACCGACGGGAGGATTTCTCAAATTTGTCCTCCTGCACCTACAAATAATGTAAATGTGTATTTTCAATATGCTTGGAACTGTCTGCACCAGTATCTTCACTCTCTAATAGGACAAATGTGAATCAACTCAGGATTACACAGCCTTATAAAACACAGAAAGTAGTTTAAGCTGCGTTTCTTTTGCCACAAAGATACTGAACATAATAGCGAAAAGTTCTAAATATGACTCAGCAGTAGACCAGCCATCTTGACAGGACCACACACAGAACAGACAGAGGATGGATGAATGGCGGGGAAGAGACAGATGATAAGAGATGAAAGAAGAGAAGTGAGATGACTGAAGTGACAGCTGAGGAATCTGAATAAAAACAGGCTGCAGTGGAGACGCTGATTTATGCATACGTGTGTGTATGTGAGGCCCATCAGGTGGTATTAAAGGCAGGTGTAAAGAACAGAAACAGGAGTCAGCGGGTGCTTCATTTTATTCAGTTTGTGAACACACCGGGGTCTCAACTTACAAACTGATGTTTCTATCTCTGTGACACTTGGTTTAACATTTGTAGACATTATTTTGGCACAACTGTGGCAACTCATTATAGAGTTTTTGAATCTTAATATGAAAGCTGACGTATATAGTATCTATAGATGTCATGTAAATGTGTTTTCCTATATTTGATATATGCAGAACGGTAACTCATCATCAGATAATGTGTTCAGAGGTTGCTGCTAATCCTACCTTTGGAGTTGTTCGGGAGATTTTACATACGTGTATATCCATATAGTGGGAGTGACTGGGGCACCGAAACGCAGCCTCTAAATAACGCATTATCTGCCGCGAAACTCGTTCATTTCACCAATATTTTATTATCGTACGCTAGTGCTATTCCCTGCTGAGTCTGGAGTTACCTGTTATCATCATCAGGGGTCTGTAGATTGACCTACTAACTTCTGACCTGGATGATGTCATCTCTGAGTGCCGCGCGGACCGGATTGTTTACCTGTAATTTATATGAATAGTAATTAATCTACAGACCCTGGATGATGATAACAGGTAACTCCAGACTCAACGGGGGCATAGCACTAGCTATCATAGCAATATTGGTGAAATGAACTAGTTTCGCGGCAGATAATGCGTTATTTAGAGGCTGCGTTTCGGTGCCCCAGTCACTCCCACAACATGGATATATGTGGATCTAAATATCTACTCCGAACTACTCCAAATAACACTAAAGTTATATGGGTGAGTAAACGATTGTATTTTATGCCAGAAATAAGGTCCAGGTTGTGAAAAACAGTAGTTCCCCTTTAAAGCTTTAACTGACAAAACAACATTTAAAAAAAAAAAAAAAAAAACATGCATCTGCAAAACAAGATAACGGTCATTGTTGGTATTTTTTTGACAGTGACAGACATATTTCAGGGAGTACTGAAACTTGAAGGTGCATCCACAGTGAGCTGTTAGATGAAGAGCTGCAGATAACAGGCTCTCACTCCTCAGCGAGATAACCAACTCCTTTCACCGTGTTCTTCTGTTCACAGGCTAAAGCTGTGTGCGGCATACAATCAGATCACGGTTGCTCACAGAATGATCCAAGACCAATTATTGTCTGACTTTCTTAAAAAGAAAACAGTTTGTTTTGCTGCTACCAGACAATTTGTATCACCAGTAACTATAGGTGTCACCAAATCAGCCGTGATTGAAAATTAAATTTTAGGTGCTGCACTGAAGTAAATGTACTTTCTCACTCTATTTTTGTCTTTCTGTGTGACAACTCCGTAAACAGAATCTGAAACCAAGAGCGTGTTTATCTGGAGCAACACCGTGTTACTGCTTATTTATTTATTATATTCATTACATGAATGTGTCTAGCCAAATTTCCTGCATGGCAGAAACACTGCACTAATTAGCAACCTGGAAATCAGATTCTAAAAAATACAGACACACAACAGCGCGGACACAAACACTACACATGCACATCGCACGTCTACCACATATTTAGTTGATATTTTTTGAAAGCAGAAATAATTAAGATCAATAACTATTAGCAGACAAATTGCCTGCATAAAATGACATATGATCTATATTTGTGTCTTTGGCCATTAATTGGAATCATCGATTATTCAGCAGTATAATTTACTATGATTCAGTAATTGACAGCATGAAAGGCAGTAGATATACTTTTTTGGCTTTTTTGCTTCTTTTTGTCATGGATATTGTAAGAATAAGAATGATCTTTGACTCTTGTTGGAGCTCAAGTCGCAGGTTTTGGAACCCGAATGTTTATTACCTTCAGTTTCAAGTCTCAATTATTTAAGTTCCATTAAAATGTCAGGAGTAATAAGTAATTAGAAATGGATTATTTCTTGAACCTAAATCCCCAGCATTGGCTGTGGGCAAACATTATTGGTCTACACAGCTTATGCTTCATGGCATTTTCCCACTCAAGTATTTCCTCCACTTGTCTATCTGTTATTTGTGTGTCTATGCGTGCACGCAGAGCCTGAAGCCTGCCATAAATCAGTCAGGGCCCCCAGATCTAAACTAAAGTGCTTTGGAGCCTGGAGCCCCCGAGCTTTGTGCTTTTCAGTCCCAAACAAAATCCCGTCCCTGTTTGGAAATAAAGGTGCTGTTTCTTTATGCTATTAGCGCAGGTAGCAAATTAAATATTGCATAATTCAGAGAACGTTGAGGTTATCGCACTTTGTTTGGAGAAAACATTTGCTTTATTTGAATTTCCAGTTGATTGGATAGGGGAGAAGGCATCTAGAGAAATTAATCCAGCATGAGATGATGAAAACAACTTCATTAACATGTAAACTAATGCATTATTTATCCACCATCCACATTTTGTGCATTCATTCTCACGAAGTACAGCAGGAATACATCAGGTGAAAGTTTTCACATCAGTATATAAGACTTTTACATACTGGAGAATGTTATTCCCCATTTATTTTGAAATTATGCTGCACAGACTAATGCAGCACCCTGAACTGCGGCATGGTGAGGATAAGGAATAAACAAAAAGTCTACTCTTATATGCATTCTTAAGCCTAATCTTTTTCTTATTCTGTAACCGCGTGCCTTGTGAATGGTCGCGGGGGACTAATCTCATGTGTAAAATTATATGTGAAAAAGTGGTACAAGGAAAGGCTGAGAGAAATGTTAATTTTGAATTTAATGTAAAGGACACAACCACCTAAACATACAGAAAACATTTACCTGTGCCATGTCTTGTATCTGTGAGAATAGATTGTGTTTTCCTTTCTGTAAATCTTAAAATACGACATTATGGATTGATGTTCTGAGTAGTTACCAATGCATTTGAGATATTGATAGTCCACCGATGTAACACATTATGTGTTAACGTACAGACAGAAGGGCTGTCTTTTGAGTAACTGATTTATGAGGCACAGACCTTTTCCAAATCTTCCTCTACTTTTATAAAAAAGCCCATTTCAGATGATGTATTCCTATGTGTCATAAACTAAAGGCTTAGCTTTAAAGTCGACGTTAAAGTGCTTCAACGTGCGGTTTGTCTGATAATCACTAATTGCAGGCTTCCAGACATTCGGAGTGAAATGGAGAAACACGAAAAACATAAACGAAGATGTTAATTTTTTTCCCTCACAAATTTAGGTCTCAATAGCTTAAATATATTTCTCGGTGACAACTTCTAAAATTATTATATCACACGTAAGATATCATTACTGAAAATGTTGAAAGAAGGGTATATTTACGACGCTTCAGACCGACTGAAAAGTGTCTCATTCAATCAGCCAGTGGTGACGGTCGCCACTTACTTGTCTGGCTTTATCTTTATTCAGGATTCATCCAGGATGCATTAAACAAACTCCAGGCTACAAGATTATTATTCATGTAAAATTGTTAGGTACAAATTCTTAGTAACGGTTGTAGCAGTGGAATGACTGTTTTTTGAAGTCTGATTTTTTTTTTTTAAATCTTCAGAAGCAGAGTGAAAAGTCAACATGAACATGGAGGCTTGAAGAAATGCGAGACCACAGCACCATAAACTATGAACGCTTAATATATAATTTAAAGATGGTTGCTTATTTTTTATTTGAAGCCCAAAATTAGGGAGACAAATCTAGAGCCAGATTTATAGTTGTGTGCCAGATGTATGCCATAAGTGCAATTTAGGTATGGTGTCTCTCTGTACTGTACACTGTAGCTTATAGCCTTGTAGCCTACATGCACCTCCCTAGAAATGCAACTACACGTTGTGGCAACAGCTATGACTGGTTCGAAAGGCGCTTCCTCATCCATGTCTCTCGGCGGCAAGACAAGCACAGAAAATTCTCCCTTGTTTAGCCTCCGATCTGCTCAGACGTCTCCTCTGTTTTCTGTGTTGCACTGATTTCAGTAAAAGCCGCTTTTTAGCTTCAACTTCAAAACTACATAGAGAATCTCAACACAGCTGACTAGAGCTGACAACCAGCATTTTAGCGCCATCATTACAAAAAGACACCGACACACCAGCCCGCCACAGTGCAGGCTATGCGTGTATCTGCTGCAGGGTTATAAACCAAGTTTAAAGCACTGCTATTAACACTTGCTATTAACATGCGCCCTGGGTGATCCGATCACAAGTGGTCAATTCCAAGTACTTACAGCACACCTGGCATTACATGCATCTTGAGTGACCACTTGCGATCAGATCCCCATTCCACATCCTGTATGTACGTGACTCACGCATCATTTAGGGCTGCAGTAAAATAGCAAACAGCTGCTGTCTCAAATCAGTGGATTGCAGTCTACCGCTATCGCTAAAGGACATGACTCAAGTCTTACTCATCCATGTCTCTCGTACTACTATTAAATATAACTATCTGTACTATCAGTACGCTGCAGGAAAGACTATAATTAGTCTGCTTGTGGTGGGCATTGGATTCTCTATCTTCTCTACCTATTCTCTACCCTGCATCCCAATATTCTATGTGTTAAACAAATCATCTTATCACAGATTTATTACTGCAGAGCATCACTGGCAAGACTGATTGAAGACCAAAAAAAAAAGAAAACACTACAGTGCTGATAGAATGAGGACAGCTACTAGATTGTTGCTTGGTGCATTAAATTACATTAAGAGAGTTGATCTGATATTGCTGAACGCAAGAGATGACTTTTTATTTTTTCTCTTTGCTGCACAGCAGCTACATCTAACAGTGGGGCACAGACTAAAAATAATTGCCTCAAATGATAATTGCTACAAAGCTTCAAAAACAAGTAGTGTTTTTTTTTTCTTCTTGGTAATTTTTTTCCCCCCACATCTGCAATTAATCATAGCTTCAGATACTGTGGTTTTCACCCAATTAAATGTTGTAAAACACGATGCCCTCTAGCACAAAAACCACACAGCAGAAAAACCACTAAACGTGTTGTTCCTATCAAAAAGGGATGAAGGGGAGCAATAATTATGTAAACAGAAAATTAAAAGCTTTCGACTTGTAGAGGAAATGAGGGCTGAACCCCGTCACCCTCCCCCCACACACACACACTCGTTTCATTTTTCCCTTCCCTACAGCATAGACCTCCCCTCCCTCTGTGTCTCTGAATACATTAGCTTAGGTTTCACTGCTCGCTGTTAGCTGGTTGCAACACCGTTCCTCTGCGATTAGCTCCGATAGCAAAATCAGAAAAGCGGGAGTTGACTGCTTTTGTCCTCTGCGTCGCTGTTTAGACTCACTACTCAAATCCTCTCCATTTAAAACCCCTTTTGTCTATGCAAACCAGTCCTGGAGAATGAAACGGACCATTAACAAGATTAGCTCACTCATTCCGCCGCTGACAAAGGCCTTGCAATAGGCTGCTGATCATTAGGCTGGCGGCGGGAACAATGCTGATCTATAATCTTATGCCGTGCTCCGATTGAACCATTGTGGCCCATTTATTGTGCTCTGAGGGAGATGACATAATGGTAGCCTTTTTTTTTTCTCCCTGAGAGAACTGCAACACAAAGGGAAAAGGGTGGGAGGGCAGAGGAAAAAAGAGTACGTAAAGGTACGGGGAGTCTTAACCCCTCATTTCTTCTTACTTCCAGTGAGAATGGGCAATCAATTGTAGTGAAAAGGGCTCTTGAGATAGTGGCCTTGTAATCATTCTAGTTACAGCAGACAGCAATGGGGGCAGCTGGATTTTCCATGAACCAAGTTAAATTTAAACCTACATATGTGATTAGAAAGAGCAATAACCAGTGGTTTTTCAGTTGCGGGTAAAAATTTTGATGGGAAAATCTCTTAGGGTGCGGCAACCACAATCATTTTCTTAAAATGTGCTCCTAAACCAAGGCTGCAGTAAAGCCAAGCAGCATCAACAATACAAGCCTTTCTCCATCTATTGTCTGTTTGCATAATATCAGCAGCAGGCAAATCCATTGTGTTGCTAACAGGCACCGAAGGGGCATAGCACTGCTGTAGCAACAATATTATCCATAATTACTCTCCTGTAATAAAAACGAGATGTGGGGCATAATCACCACTCAGTCAATGCGCGAGCAGAAGTAGGTCGGCTGCGGTAGACTGACTGATTGTGGCGAATGTGTCTGGCCTCGCTGAGCTCCCCTTGGGATCGCAGAGGCAAAGATCCAGCTAGAGAGGGGAGGAATCACCCCGCTGAGAATCACCACACTGAAGTCACATTACGCATCCGTTACAGGAGCCCATCAGGGGAAATCTAATAGGTTCACCCTGGCAGTAGTCTGCTGTTCTCCGACAAATCAGATCCATACAGGTGAGTATTGGGTGTCAACGATGTAGAAGCATGTGTAGACAAGAAAGGAAAGGAAAAAGAAAAAGAACTGATGTCTTAACCTTAACAAGCATAATTTGTGGTTAAAACCACACAGGAAATGCAAGTACTAAATTACATAATACCTACTGTTTCAGTGAATTAAAACATTTGAGAGGCGTCCTAATAGGTATTACATGGAGCAACAAAAAGGGCTGTTTGTCAGTGCCTTTTGAAATCATCCACTGTACTGGGTTCACCTACTTTGGGAAGATCTCCACCTTCACCTTCCACCTACCGTTGCAAAGTCTCTAAAATACAAAACAGTCCCGCATGAAACATGTGCGAGGTCCCTGTCTCAGAGTTTTAATTGTATTTTTTAGAAGCTGAAATAATCCAATTTTCTGTATTTATCAACTGACTGCATGGGTCATTTGCAGCCACGACCCCACAGAGAATTACCACCACACTCTGAAGTGTGCCTTAGGTTTATGATGGAATATCACTCACAATAACAGTGAGTAACAGAGTAACAAAATGGGCAATGTATAGGGGGTTTTCTACGTGGAAAAGCCACTGGAAGATAGAATGACAAATCATCATGAAACAAAAAAATCATAATAATATGGTCTAACCGAGGACCATTTAAAGTGGAATTACTGTTTTTTACAACCTGGACCTTATTCCTAGCATAAAATACATTAGTTTATTCACCCAAATAACTTTTGTGTTATTTGCACTCCTTTAGGAAATAATTAGTCTGTAGGTCAATCTACAGACCCTGGATGATGATAACAGGTAACTCCGGGCTCAACAGGGAATAGCATTATCGTATCATAACAAAATATTGGCGAAATGAACGAGTTTCGCGGCAGATAATGCGTTATTTAGAGGCTGCGTTTCGGTGCCCCAGTCACTCCCACTATATGGATATATGCGGATCTAAACATCATCTAATTATTTCCTAAACAAGTGAAAATGACAGAAAAGTTATATGGGTGAGTAAACAACTGTATTTTATGCTAGAAATAAGGTCCAGGTTGTAAAAAAACAGGAGTTCCCCTTTAACAAAGAAGTATAAGAGGATTTTCATTGAAAGAGTAATCGGAGTGAGAAAGCGAATGTTTATATTTGATGAGATTCTCTTTGAAAACTAATCCAAGAGGACAAGTGGAATTTTAACATGTTTACTTCCATCGGGAGAAAGACTTCTCCAACCCAACTGAAATCATTCTGCTTAGAGACAACATAACATTAACTGATAAGATATACTGTATATGTTTACACGTCCAAAACATCAATCCATGTCATGTATACTGTGGTTCTTCCCATTGTGGAGGTCAAATCTGCTGTAAATGTAAAAGAAGAAGACTTTTTTTTGTTGTTTTTTTCCCCTAAGAACATGGAAGTTTGATGAAAGAAAATGACCAAAGTGGACAATTGGATTAAGCATTTACATTATTAGGTGCCAATATTTTCCCATTGAACGGATCATCAAAGGTTTACATCACACCCCCTCAATCTGATTGAAAATTCCTTCTGAAGGCCTCTCATCACCCATCACTTAATCGTACATTTTTGGACTCAGAAGCCTGATTCTGTCCTGTCTGCTATGGACTCATTTCTCAAGGCAGAATAAATACACTTTTTTTTTTGCCTTATTAACATTAGCAGGAACAGGCCGAGGAGCTGCAGTCAGACTAATTCCCTTATTCCCAAGAGGGCAGTGGTGATGTATGAGGGGAATGAGATGGGAGGCACAGGTCGATTGGCCAACACTGTCGCCATCACAGAGTAATGAGATCTCAGGGGGAGGGGAAAATAGAGACGGATTCCTCAAAATCCCTCCTCATATAATACTAATTGGCCGGAATGTGATAGCTAAGATGCAGGGCGTTTTAATGACATTAGACAACAAAGGATTTATCTAGTTTGTTAAAGAGGACCGCCTTGCAGAGTCCTGGACTCAGATGTGTCTGAAACCTATCCACGTAACATCAGTGCCTGACTTCGCTGATGCTGCTGTTAAGGCTTGCAGTCAGGTTCACAAATCTTAAGAAAAACCTTTAAATGAGTGGGAAGATGTAGAGCCCGCTATGCCTACAGAATGACGTCCATGGTTGCAACGACATGTTCAATAACACGCTGGTATCTTTTCATTATAACACGGCAAGTCATGATGCAAGCCACAGCTACGCATTTCAAGCGTTGTAATCTAAATATAGAACCATCCACCCCTCCCTGCTACTGACCTTAATCATCTCACATGTCACACAGTGTCATGAAAGGACATGCAAAAAGCTTAGAGTATGTTGCTATGCAATGAGAAATACACCTGAAGCGGCGTGCAATTTGTATACAAGTCCACACAATCGCATGGGTAATTTTCAAGCGCCCATGCATAAATCTGGTATCTATTTACCGTAAAGTGTATTCCAAATTAAAGTATGAGTCTTTCCACGTATTTATGTACCATAATTCATTTGTAAATGCAATTAGAAACAACCTACTCGATGGTCTACAATCGGCACATTCCATTCTAGAACTCCCTAATGCGACAAATGTGATTTGAAGAACACGACTGGCTTGCAGAGAGTCCTGATCTCAAATGCATCCAAAAATCTGTACACCTAACATCAGAGCCTAACTACACCGACGCTGATGCGGCTGAACGGGAGCAAATGCATTGCCACATCTTGAGAAAACCCTTCAGAAGGAAGCACAGCCCGGTATAGTTCCTCTGGAATGCTACAGAATGAAGACCATGGTTGGAATCACAGGTTTAGCAGCAGCAGCCTGGTATCATCTCCCCATTTATAAGCAACAACGCCAAGTCATGTCGCATGCTGTTGCTACGCATTTCAAGCAGTGTAATCTCAATGAAGAACCACCCATCCCCGTCATTAACTCTAATCATGTCACCTGTCACGTAGTGTCGCAGAACGGCACAAAAAGTTTAAAATTCATTGCCATGGCAAAAGAAATGTACCTGAATACAATTCCATAACTTCATAATTCTGAAGTCCACTTACCATAAAGCGTATTTCTAAGATGTTAGGTATTTTTTTGTGTGTTTGCATTCCATAATTCATAAACATAGTACGAGACCAACCTAATCTCTGCTCAACACTTTGACTGGAGTTGTCTCGAATTCGCTAGAGTTTAAAATGTGCAGGTAACACTGCCGTTTAGTATGTGTGGGTCTGTGTGTGTGTGTGTGTGTGTGTGTGTGGTATGAGAGGCTGAAACTGTGCAAGGCATTTCGCAAATTACATTGATCTCTCCTTAGACCTGCCTCCTACCCGCTGCCCATCCTAATGCCTGTTTTACAAATGAGGAGAACGGAGTGGCACTTATTTCTGTTTGCATTCCCCTTCTGTTTTGATTTCTCCATTTGCAGTCACTTTCTTTCCTACTTTCCTCCGTTCCACACACACACACACACGCCATACAGATGTCTACCTGCCGCAGCATATGACGCACTCTCCCTTGCTAATCATTGGTAAGACTGACGTGCTTTCCTCTGTCCTGTCCTTCTAATTACAACATTATTAGTTTTCACGGTGGCGAGCAGCGGTGCAGATGCAGAACTTAATGAGGGTGGAATCACAGCGGAACATAGCAAGAGGGTCAAGATAGACCATGTTTTCATTTTTTTTCTCTGTAAAATAAGACACAAAGACAAATTAACACAAAAATAAATAAATAAATGACATTTTAGGTGGATTGTAGCCTCGCAAATTTGCAGTTGTGCAATGCCAGTGCAACCAGCTGGTGCCTGCAAGGACCAGTGTCATCTGGTGATGTCGGCTCCTTCACCGCAACTAATATCCCATGATGCAGTATATTCTGCCGTAAGGTTATTAAGATCGTGTTTACGTAGGTTGAAAAATCAAAGCCTAATCAGCCTTAATGATACTCCCATGTCCTGGCCAGCAGCCAAGCGTACGCACGCAGTCATGAAAATTACATGAAAGAGCATCGGAGAGCTCAGGGGATCTCTTTATTTACAAATTATGCACGAGACATAAGAGGGCCTGCATATCAAGCCACTACTTTTTGAGTACCAGCTTAATTGAGGTATTGACTGCTTGGAGGGTTCTTCTTTAATTCGTGCCTCATATAATTTCTCATTTAAATAATAATAATTCAATACTTCATGTAAGTAAAATCCCCACACTTAGAGCTGTTAGTGTTAAGCAGTTAAGTTATTAAGGTATAATTTTCTAGCATGGCATAGCCAGACTCAACTCTGATCAGAATATGAGTCTAGTAACACATTATTTGGATTTGGGGCGTGTTTCAACCGATTCAGAGAAAAACAATACCTCTGTGGACAATTGGACAGTCCTTCAAACAGTTAGAGTAATCAAAGCAAGATAGTTGATATATTGCAATACATTTGCGCTGGAAATGTAACTGGACACCTAAATATATTGTATCTCAAGAGAAGTTCCCTGTTTGCTTACATGTTGATTTTTTATTCATTATCGTACACATGACAACTAATACTCAGGATGACGCGGATGGCGCCTCTGTGTCCAAGCGTTCGCCCCTAGTGACGTTTGTCGCGCATTAGGGACTTGAAGCTGCGACGCTCCTCTGGCTTGCAGAAGTTGCCAACGCTCTAACGAGTCTCCTCAGACTCTACAAGGGCCCTACATGGACTGTTATCGACTGTCCTGTTTTCATCCGCCCTGAACCTGCAGCGGCCGTCCCGGTGGGGCTGCCTTCTGTGCAAATAGGCTGGTAAACGCTTCATACCGAGCGTATGAGCGCCAAGGTATGAATGTTTCTAAAACTGGAGGTTACATGTGAACAGGCACGCACAAACACAACTAGGAGTGTCAGAGGCCGCGAAAATAGCTTTACAACCCTCCACAAATAACCACCGATATAAACACTACCAAGGGGTCACCGAACTACAATGGAGAAACAAATGCCACTGGCGAGCGACCAATTTTCTTTTCGTGTTTCATGTTTGTTTAATTTGATAAACAAGTCGGACAAAGGGCAGCCTCCCCCTGCTATGCCCTTCGGTATAATAAATCAGCAATAAGTCACTGCAGTTGTAAAACTGAACGGCATTGACTGCTGCTATTCAATAACAGGTGCCCACAGTTTAGAGTCTATTAAAGATGACATTTCTGAAATGGTCAGTCAGTGTTTACTGGTGAGTCAAAACCAGCTACCATATCGAGGTTGCGGTCGCAGCAGGACGCTCCAAAACTTCAAAGTTAGTTTTGATATGCCACAAGGTCGGTTTAGATAAATGGGAGACAATGGGGTTACGCAATGTTTGGTTAATTCCTAATCTTTATAAAGGTTGTGATGCAAGGCTGGGAATAAACAGTGTCAGAGAGAGGTCACTCTGATTGGCTGATCAGCTTGGTGAACCAGTGCACAGGACGACAAATGAAAGTGGCGAGTAACCAAAGCAATCTTTACTTCTTATGTTGTAATTCTTATCGCATGATCACCTAAAATGCGTGCTAAATGGTTTGCAACTCTTTCTAGACTACTGCCAGATAGTGGAAATGAGCTATTTCCTTTCCTTTTTTGCATGTGGAGAAAGTATGCGCCTGCAGGCTGCAGCCTTTGCGTTGTGGTACCGACATAGGCTTTTGATGATACGTATTTCTTTGATGCCAGTTTGGTGAGTTCAGCTGTAAGGCACTGTGCTCCACGCCGAGGAGTTGTCAAAAAGGCACAACCGTACTAAACACCGGGACTGTCACTTTATGTACCCATTGAAAGCACTTTAGGTTCAGAAAGCTGTCAGCCCACTTCTATTTCAGTGGCATTTCACCGGTCTTTTACACCTGTGAAGTCCTGCTGTCAGTTTCAAACAGCATGACTGAGATTATACCAAAAAACAAGACGGGAAAATATATATTTGATTCAAGCCAGGGACCTGTGCTGCATGATCAAATTTAGTCGATTTTCTGTAGTTAAAAGAAGCATACAAAAAGGTTCAACGTTCAAATGTTAATGCGCTGCTATGCTTTATTTAAAGACTGTATTGCTGACTGTAACTGTGGTTAATTAAAATGGAAATGTTTGCATGCAACGTCTCAGTTCCGCCCTTCATCTGTATGTCACTGTCGGGGCAACAGGTCAACAGGGAGCAGCAGGGTGAGCAGGGAGGAGGAGGAGGAGGAAGCGGCACACATGTGCAAAAACAGACTGAAGCCAGAATCAATTTTCATCATCTCTGTGGCAGCTGCTGCCTGGCGAGGTGATGCGAACGAGGAGCGAACCAGATGAACCGCGTTGTTATGGAGCAAAGGATGAGCTATCGGCGGAGGATGCGGAGGATGCGGAGGAAGGTTCGGGTCCGCGTTTTTTTTGTGTCTGGGGGGCCGTTCCGGGGCAGGAACTTACCTCTGCAGATGGTGCCGTTGCCCACGTAGCCCGGCTTGCAGGTGCACAGGTGTCCCCGGATGGTGTTGGTGCAGATGGCGTTCTCATCACACAAATTCTGGCCAGTGGCGCACTCATCATGCTCTGTGGGTGAGAGAGAGGGGGGACTCCACAGTTAGTCAGAATAGCTGAGTGCATTTGTGTTGTATTGTGTGAAACACGGAGAGGTCATTTATTCCTGAGCTGTGAGACCATGGAAACTCCACAATGAGAGGACAGTCAACCAGCGAGCTGGATGAGAGTGTGAAGCCACCGATGAGCTTTTCTCCTTTCGGCAGCCAGTAACAGTTTCCAAACACCAGTTCTGCTTGGCATGCTCAAAATGGATTTGAAGTGGATTCCTTAAAGAGGGTGATTTCAAAACAACTGCACAAGCACTTTCTCCTTTTCTAGCCTATTTTTGCTCGAAAACCACTACCACGCCGCTAAGGCATAAGGAGCAACAGCTGATACATGGCAGGTGTGCAGACTGATGCTCAGTGTCAGCACTAATTAGGCTAATGATGCCGGCTTGGATTCGGGTGACAATGAGACAGAGCATCAAAGAATATATTTAACATTAATGTTCCCATGAAAATGACGTTTCTGACATTTATTTCCAGAGAGGTGACGTCTAATAATGGGAAAGTGTTGCTTAAAATGTTGCAATATCTCCGGCGCCCCAATATAATAACGGTAAATTTCCAAGTATGGACTCTAAGTTGCAACACATGAGGAAATTGAATGTTTATCAGGGGTTGCTTGTGTTTGTTTCCTTCAAGTTTCCACTGCCAGAAGAGATTACCGAGATAGAAAACAAAATAGCCCGATTATCTTGATCGCGTCAATAATCGCTGACGCCTTTGCTGAAAACCTGCTCACTACGATCAGCTCTTCATTCCAGCAGAGACCGCAGATTAATATTTATACCTCCGCTTATATCAAAAAGTGAAGGAAAAAGAATGTAAGCGCAGATACTGTGGGGAATGTAATTAAACCGAGGCTAGATTGTGTATGATAGATCTCTCTGGAGTTTCCTTTTTTCTTTTTTGTATAATAGATGACTACGACCTTTTCTATCCAGTAATTATTACCCACCAAAAACAATGTGACATTAGGAATATTAAAACAGTATAGTTTGCCTGATTAAAAATCTCCAGATTGCTGCGGAGAAGCTAACCGATTCCATCGGAATACTCTACAGCTGGTGACAGAAGGAAGGATGGCTCTCATGTCAACCCCTTGCAAGTGCAATCTTGGCACTTTGCTCCTTATCCTTGAATTTAAGGTTACATGCTCCTTAATGGACTGGGTAAATTCATGGATCTCCATGAAACTGAGACACTTTTATTATATAAAACTGTGCAAGGTCAGCAGTATGAAAATACGGCCAGTTTTCGTTGGGAAAGTGAAATGCTAACTTATGAATAATATGGTGTTATACCCTCATAGTGCTGTGTACTGTACAGTGTCAGGGTCAGTGTTTTATATTCTGCTGGGTACCATGAACTGCTCTCTTGACTTTTATATGTTTGCTGTTAGCTAGAGGCCAGAGGGAAAAAGAGGTGGGATTAGCACTACATGCAGCGCATGATTAACCACCGTTCCGAGACCTTGTGTAAAATAGCATCAGTGCTCTGACAGCGCAAGTGACGAATGTTCACATCTTGTGTAGTCACACGGCGAAAGTTTAGGTTTGCTTTCCATATGTTTGATAAACATACTGGACTTTACTCAGAATTTGATGCTTGGCTGAGTCAGCTGAAGACTCTGGAGAATGTTTCCGGACTATTCCACTAGAAATGTTTGTGTTTATACAAAACGCAGAAAGTCTGAACTTTGATTCACCTCAAATAGTAACAATTAAAAGTCCACAGAAACCACTACAGCAGTGCAATCCACTTCTCCACCGGTAGATATGCTCCAAATAAAGGAAATTTAAGCTTCCATTTTGCTTGCTTGACAGGCAGTCTGCCTTTTCCCAAGTATACTCATTGCTCAGAATTACAACTTCCGAAGCTGCACTTGTATTTGTTTTTGACCATGCTGAGCTCACTGCCGTGCAGCAGGAATAAAGGATTATGGATTTTTATGCGGCATTAAGTGTTTTGAGAAGTTTGCATGAATTTTACATGCATTTTATTTTTTGTCTTATTTAGTAAAACTGGGTCAATGTTGGAATCCAGGGTGGCTTCTGTGAATCTCCAGCTTCAGGACTCACAAACACCCAGAACGCACAACATGCAAAACTGACTCAATCACAAAATTGAAAAAAAAAAAAACCTGTAGAGGGCTATGGACATAACAGCTCACCTCTATGGCACTTTTTCTGTTCACAACCAAATGGAAGCTGGCATAATGTGTGGGAAGTTCCCACTATTTCCTCTTTTAACATGCAAAACCTGACTGTGCAGACATCCTGACCAACCACAGTGAGTCAGTCAGTAGTGCAGTAACAAGAACACGGTCCCTCGCTGGCTTCCCACCTGCAGACATAGCCAGGCGTGTTGGAACTTACAACTAAACTTGATGTAACCTTACAGGGAGTGCAATGTTGAACTGCAATGTTGGATGGGCACACTGCCCACTGCAAAAAGAAAACAACTAAAAAAGAAAAAAATAAAAACTTTTACCTAATAACATCAAAATGTTCAAGTGTTCCAGGAATCCATCAGGGTAACAGAGAGCCAAAATGTACTGTACCAGAAAACAGCCTTTTTCTTTTAGCACAGCTTTTTTTGGATATGCAGTATTACAACACCTTGCACGAATATGTTGTATACTTCAATGTCTTCATCTGCTGCTGAGATGATGGACTGGGCAGACATGTTAAATACATTTCTGCTATTTTGAATATCTGTGATTGAGACATGCCATTTATAGTAAATTAGAGAGATTTCTATCAGCACTCTTAGAACAACCATTCAGAAGTGCATCAGATTGCCACAGGTCCTAATGAGGTAGTTGAAGCGGCTGACCTGGAGCCACCCCACCTCGATCTCCCTTGTTCATGAATATGGAAATAACTGATTTTGGTTTGTTGATTGAAGTCTTACTGCTGAGCTTGTTAAAGTTATTCATTCCTATCCCAGCTGTCATTGGGTAAGAGGCGGAGTACACCCACCGGACAGGTCAGCAGTCTATCGCAGGGCTAACACAGAGAGACAGCTGACCACACTCACACCTACGGCCAATTGAGAATCACCAGTTAACCTAACAACATGTCTTTGGACAGTGGGAGGAAGCCGGAGCAC
The DNA here is from genome assembly GCF_963514085.1 of Chelon labrosus. NCBI lineage: Eukaryota > Metazoa > Chordata > Actinopteri > Mugiliformes > Mugilidae > Chelon > Chelon labrosus. Next base: position 12,656,312 of record NC_140339.1, read on the forward strand.
CCCGGGCCGGGAGAACATGCAAACTCCATGTTGCCCGATGCTTTCGAACCCAGAACCTTCTTGCTGTGAGGCATCAGTGCCAACCACCACGCCACTGTGCCGTCCTAAAGTGATTCAGCTGAAGTTAATGCATCTTCAATTAGAATTTGATAGGTTTCCAGATGATTATAAACAATAAATTAAAGAGCGGCGTTTTGATGATGCTGTGATGGGAGATTTAAAACGCAGCAGCACTGCTAAAATATCTTTTCAAACTCTGAGCTGTGGCTTTCAGCGCCAGTCAGGACCTGGCCTCAGGCTGCACGCACTCACAAGATACACGCTCGCACAAACACACTCCTCATTAATATGCAAAAGCTTTGGTAGGAGTCATGACTAATACATTCCCCTTAATTAATGAGCGGTTCTCATGACGCCCTGAAGCAACACGGAGAAATCATTTCGCTTTTCTCTTCCCAAGGATTTCCTCCCCACATTGAACTATAAAGCGGAGGTGAATGTTAACAGTGCTGGTGGGATGAGCAAGAGTTTACATGAAGGCATATGAAAAGTAGGCTACTTTAATGGCAGTTAACGGTGTTTTAGAGGAAGAGTTAGATGATTAAATACTTGGCGTGCTAATGGCTGTGAGCCACCAGAATGGAAAGCAAAAACAATCAAAACACTGATGGACGCAGCTGCTTATTAACGCCATTTAATGTCTGCTGGCCAATTTGAAATTATAGAGCAGTATACAGCACGCATGTGAGTATAAGTGGAAAAGCAGCATAGGCAATAAATCCCAAAACACACTTAAGGGCACTACTTTTGTGCAAGTGCAATGACTAGATCAAGCAGCGCTCTGATTTTATTTATTTTTTTCTGAGCTTAAAATTGACATTGGCATATCTGTGCAGCAGCAGTGTGTGCACTAGCTGGAGGAGAGGCAAATCAAAAAGAGAGATAATAAAGTTTTTTTAATAAAAGACTTTCTAGCCGGCACCAAAATTATTGTTGTTTATTGAGAGCGGGGATGTTACTAAGTCGGTCTGCACTGATCTATAAATAAATATGAGTGATGCTTACTAAATGACGCGTAAAATCCCTGCAGCCATCTGAAAGCTGCAGGATATGTTGATAAATCCACGTTCTCTGATTCAGGAAGTGCTGCACCAGAACACCATGGCATCGCGTATGACCATCCGCTGTGTATTTAACAAAACCAGACAATAGAATAAAAAGAATTATAATGACGTAGTGCACCTAATGATATATGTCCATGATTATTATGTTTCTTTGTCGTAATTTAGCAATCTGATTTCCCCACTTCTTTCATTACTTTAATTGTATTTGAAAATATACATTTCAGTTGTTAATTACAACATTGTCTGATTCACATTCACTGTCACCGAGCCTTTCTACAGTTGGTGCTGCTGCGAATCAAAATAGCATGTGTGCTTCTTAAAGCCCACGCAGTCTGTACTCCAAAGATCTAATACTTTGCACTTGTCATTGCATCTGTCAAATTAAAACAGGGCTCTCGCTTCTCAGCTTTATTTGTTTGTATGTTTTTTTCTCACATGAACGAAGGGTGACATCTGTCCAAGAGTAGAAACTGTCAAATATATACTTCTAGTGCCGATTCCAGGGAGTCACACATGCAACACTGATAGGTGCAAACAACACTTACGCATGTCTATACAAGAGTCGCACCCTGTCTCTGCCAGAGTCGTTTCAGTCATGTCTTTCGGTCTTGCATCTAGCAGTTGCCTGAGTAAATGCAGATGTTTTAAAGTTAATCAGTACAGATGTGTACCCCATCCTCTTAACAGCCTGGGATTCAAATATAGTTTACGTAGATATGCCTGTGTCCGGAAGCATGACTTTTTTTTTTTCGTCACTCATGCACAAATCTATCCTTGGACTGAAGAAGGAGAGGGCAGGCACACTTTATCTTTATAGATCTGTCTAGTATAGCTCCTTAGATTTTTGTGCTACTGAATGGTAAAAAGTGTTTTATAGGTTAGGGACAAACCTGACTAATAAATAAATTCCTATTAGAAGAATTCTAATAAAATTAATTTGTCAAACAGCTATTCAGTGTTCTTGACAAAGCCATTGAAAAGGGTAAGTTTTAGGGTTACTACAAGATAGCAGCACTTTGGAATTGCAACAAATCCTTGTCCGCTCAACAAATGAAGGTTCGTGTCAGAGGACCGTCATAATACATAACATGCGCTCAAGTGGACACTCAAGTAGACCATGTTGAGCTCTACAATAAGTATGAAAACTGAAATCAATCAATATGTTATGAGCATTCAGGCGCATTATTCTTCATTACACTATTATTATTTGGTCGGCTAAAGTGCTCCAAGTCTGTTATATGGGTTAATTCTTTTACGGCGGACTGATTGTTATTTCGAGCAGTTCAAGTGTTTTCTATAATAGCGCTTAATTCAGCTTTGACAAGCCATTTCATGTGTTTCTATACAAATGCTTTTCACTCAACAGCCACTGAATAATACAGGGACTACATTTAATACATGTATTCACTAGCTTCAAAAAACAGCTGTGAAAGCAGTTGTTCTGTAGCTGTTCTGAAAAATATATATATATATATATTAATTACAGCTCCAGATAATGATTTATGGAATATATTAACCAGCAGTGGTTGAGAAGATCTACTGTACCAGTGGGAGTGTCCAAGAGGGGATTGTATTTTTCCCACTATTCCGATAATAAATGATAGTGTCACTGGGAAGTTATTACATTGCCAGTTGTTACCTCGGTGGGTCTCCAGGAGATATCAACAGCCTAATATGAGCATGCTGGTCGTCTCGTGTCATATTTGGTCTAATTAGTGATGATTATAGAGTGATGTGGTGTCAGACGTGGACATGTTGAGGTGACCCCCCCCCCCCCAATGCACTGGGCTAATGATGCATAATGACCGATCATTAGAACCACGGACAGCGGCCGTCACACTCAGCGTGGCTTCCACGACGTCAACCTATTTCCTTGGTTGGTTCATTCATTCACGGTTCTAAATAAGTGGATGGATGAGAAGTAAATTGAGATTCGGAGGATGCATGAATCATCATCACCAACAGGTGATATTATATAACATGATATAACAACAACTAACTCACTATTATTAGAGCAATGTTGTTGAAAAATCTGTACACAAGCAGAAACTCTAGATTCACCCCAACCATAATGCAACTTCAGTCAAGGTTATTAATGACTTACTCCTGTGGCGTCCCACAGGGTTCAAGTTTGGGTCCATTATTGTTTAATTTGTACTTGTTACCTTTATGCCAGATTATTAAAAAACAAATAAAAAAACACTGTGTTTTAAAATAATTATTCTGAAGACACACAGTTATACTGTATATTCCACTGTCCACTGGGGATTTTTTTAAAGATGGTTGACTGAAAAACTATTCGACTCGACTGCTGCAACATACTGCTCATCCATAAAGCATCTTGTTTGTCTGCAACTCCAGAATGCAGCAGAGTTTTAATCAGAAAAATAAAATAAATATACATCAAAAAACTCCTGTGCTGAGGTTGTTGACTTAATAGCTTGCTGCATCTTCTCATTAGCTTTGGATGTAATCGTGCATTTGTAACATTTGTGTTCAACTTCCTGGACTGCTGTTCTCAGAGTAATTTGTCCAGGATAAGACGGGCAGCTAAATGCCTCAGATGTCTGCCCAAATGTAAATATATTACATCAATTGTGTTACTTAACTAACTCTGACCCAGTGTGAAATTAAATGTGATCTGAGATGAAGTGTGGCGGACATAATAACTAATAACAACTAATCACTTATGACATTTTGTAGAGTGCATTAAAATATGTTTGAGCGCATGTGTCACATGAGATAATGATTTAAAAAAAAAAAGAAAAGACATGTCTGGGTAATTAGTGTAAAACAACCAAATTGTCTTTATTCACATCTCACTAAAGCTATTACTGGAGCCTATGATTAGACACAGCAGGGATTTTGGTCTTTCTGTTTGGAAACCTCACCCACTCAAAATATTGCTGCATCGCTGAGTGATTTGCTGGCAAGTGTACTGGACCCTGTTATCATATCAGTTACTTTACAGACAGACATAATAATAGGTCTCTGAATCGGTCTGAACTAAAAACAGCAAAACAAACATAAAAAGAGCACAGACTTCTTTCTGCCTCTATAAATTAATTCAGTTCAGTTTGATTTTATTTGTGTAGCATCAGTAACAATACAAATTGTCTCAAGACGCTTTACAAAATCTGGTCTGAAACCTGGCCTGGAAGCCCCAGAGCAAGCCTGAAGGCGACGGTTACAAGGAAAAACTCCCTTTTAACAGGAAGAAGCTTTGAGCAGAACCCACCTCATTTAGAGGGCCCCATCTGCCTAAGGCCGGCCAGGTAGAGACAGAAAAGAGAGAGGAGAGAGAGGATAGGAGGAATGAGATAAATATACATCTGCCATAGATACATACATCTGACTACAAGCGTACATGTAGAAGCTGATGATGATACAAATTCAAGATATGGCGGATGATGTTACGTGACAGCTTGAGAATATAAGAGGTATCGTAGGCAAGTTGGAGAATTGTTCATTCAGGTAGGAGTGGATAACTACAGGAGGCCATGAAGACTGGGCAGGTTGATAGACACATTATCTAATCTGTTTTGAAGGTCTTATTTGAAAATGATCATTTTGTGTCAAATTTGCTATGCTGATCTCTCAGAATCATTATTTATACTTCTATAATTATGTTTTAACAAAAAAAAAAAAAGCATGCACAACAAATCTAACTTCTTCTATGATAGTGATGTTAATGCCCATTGGTTTTAGACTGTCAGCCAAAACAACTATAATAATATATCAACTCAGGCTTTGGGGAACTGTGATTTTTGTGTGCAAAACCAACAAATCAAATTTGATCATATTTATTTGATTTATTTAGGAATTTGTTCTCTGCATTTAATCCATTCAACTGAGTGCACTTGGAGCAGCAGGCAGTCATGCAAGGCGCCCAGGGGAGCAGTTTACGGGATTTTTAGCTGCTTGCTTAAGGCAACTCAGACACAGAGGGCATCAAATGGGTCACAGTTCGTGATCAACTAAGAACTGAAGCCTTACAAGGCAAGGCAAGTTTATTTGTATAGCACAATTCGTACACGAGGCAATTCAAAGTGCTTTACAGAAGCAGAAGATATAAAAGCAGATTTAAAAGCATAGAACATAGAATATAGAAAACACAAAAGGAAATAAAAACAAATTATTTTAAATAAAATAATTATAGTAATTGGAATCATAAAAGACTGATTTAAAATCAATAAAATAATAAAATGTGTCTAAGAAAAAGCTGCAGCAAATAACAATGTTTTCAAGCCTGATTTAAATGAATGAACAGTTGGTGCGGACCTCAGGTGTGCAGGGAGTGTGTTCCACAGGTGAGGAGCAGAATAACTGAAAGCTGCTTCACCTTGTTTGGTTCTAATTTTGGGAACACACAATAGACCTGTCCCTGACGACCTAAGGGGTCTGGATGCTTCATATGGAATTAGTAAGTCAACAATATATCTTGGTGCCAGACCATTTAGTGCTTTGTAGACCAGCAGTAAGATTTTAAACTCTATCCTTTGGCTCACAGGAAGCCAGTGCAGTGATCTGAGCACTGGTGTGATATGATCCATTTTCCTAGTGTTTGTTAGCACTCTTGCAGCAGCGTTCTGGATCAGCTGTAGTTGTCTAATGGATTTTTTGTGCAGACCAGTAAAGACACCATTGCAATAGTCCAATCTACTGAAAATAAATGCATGAACAAGTTTTTCCATATCTTCTTTGGACAAAAATCCCTTAATTCTGGCTATGTTTTTCAGGTGGTAATACGCTGATCTGGTAATGAGCTTTAGATGGTCATTAAAATTCAAGTCAGAGTCAATAATTACACCAAGATTTCTGGCTTTATCAGTTGATGTCAATGACATGGAGTTAAGGTGAGCCCTGATCTTTGATCTTTCACTTTTGGGGCCAAAGACAATCACTTCAGTCTTATCTGCATTAAGCTTGAGAAAATTTTGGCACATCCACTCATTGATTTGATGAATGCACTTGCTCAGTGAAAGTAAGGGACCGTAATCATCTGACGACATCGAGATATAAAGTTGTGTGTCATCTGCATACGTATGATAAGAAATATTATGGTCCTCCATAATCTGGGCAAGGGGCAGCATGTAGATATTGAAGAGAAGTGGTCCAAGAATGGAACCTTGCGGCACCCCACACATAATCTTTTTTCGTTCAGACACATGTTCACCAATTGACACAAAGTATTCCCTATCTTGTAGATATGACTTGAACCAGTGTAGTACAGTGCCAGTTAGTCCCACCCACTTCTCTAGTCTGTCAAGCAGTATATCATGATCAACTGTATCAAAGGCAGCACTAAGATCTAATAATACCAAGACTGAAGTCATAGAAGCATCATTATTGAGATGTATGTCATTTAGAACTTTGATAAGTACAGTCTCAGTGCTGTGGTGTGGACGAAAACCAGACTGAAATGCATTAAAGAGATTGTTCTGCGTCATGAAAGCATGAGTTTGCTGAAAAACAATCTTTTCAATGATTTTTCCTAGAAAGGGAAGATTTGATATTGGCCTGTAGTTACTTATTACTGAAGCATCCAGATTAAACTTTTTTAGGAGAGGTTTTATTACTGCAGTTTTCAGTGCTTGAGGAAACTGACCGGACTGAATAGAGTTATTTATTATCTGCAATACATCTGAAGCTATACTATTAAAAACATTTTTAAAAAAGTTTGTTGGCAGAATATCAAGGCAGCATGTTGTGGATTTTAGCTGCGATACAGCTTCCGTCAGAGCTCTGTGATCTAGAAGGTCAAAATGTGCCAGATTAACTGGAGAAAAAGAAGGCACAAGAGGAGTTACAATTTTGCCTGAGCTGGAGCTGCAAACTGTTTGTCTTATCCTTGAAATTTTATCTGTGAAAAAGGCTGCGAAGTCATTACATGTATATTCTGCACCTTGGAAATTGTAAAGATGGGGACGGGAGGTGGTGTGGCAGTGATGTGAGAGAACTGGTCCTTCTCGATGCCAAGGACGAGATAGCAAGACAGCTTCAGGACGTAACGGTGTGAAAATGCCGTCCCGTCTTGTCCTGACATGTTTGAGCAAAGTCAATGCGGAACTGTTTCATAAAAGACCTGTAATTGATCGGGAAAACAAACAAAAAAAAGCCATCAAGTCTATACTGGTTCTCAAAACCCAAGAATAGTTGGACATGTCAGATAATGATTGTAGCATAAGGTATTGTGGTATCTGTGTGTCCTGTTCAGAGTGAAAATTGATAAAACTGCTCTTTGGACTTTGTAGTATTGGGGCAGTGGTTTATTTTTGTGGATAAACAAACACATTTAATTACAGTAATTGATGCAATATAATTTAACACATGTAATCCAGATGTGGACTTTGTCATTTCTGTATCCTTGTGTACAGTATAATAATAAAAGTTGCATCTCTATCACACTGATTGTCGCTTTTCCCGAGTCTCTACACAAGCAATTGTCATTTTATACACCTTTTTTTTTTTTTGTCTTTTGATTTTCTTTTACTTTCTCTTATTGCATATATTATACTCACTGACTTCATGTGTAATAAGAATCCGTGAGTAAAACCAACACCTCATGACTCACTTTTACGTCGCATTATAAATTCCTAAAACATGCCCTCATCTCCTAAGCACCTACCGTCGACTCGTTCAATAATGTCAAGCGGAACACTTTCGTAATGCAGAATTTAATGATCAGTGACAAAGCCATAAAAAAGAACAGAGCACGGCAGAAATTTCAAGTTTTTTTTTCCTGCTCCAATGCAAAGTCGTCATGCTCACTTTCTGCCTCAGCCTCGCTGCTCACCTTGACACGCCGTGAACTCAGAAGAGAGATCTGTCCCGTGCCACCGGGGGAGAAAATATTGACTTCCTGTCATAGTATTTAGCCTGAAGGACATGGATTTCCATAAAATTAGTTGGAGAAAATTTCTTATTTCCCTGCAGTAATCTGCTTGGAGTTCAATAGGCAGTTTTCTTGTGACCCGCTGGTCAATCAATTCCACCTTCCTACGGCTGCTTCTCATTAGCACCGAGTCCAAGTCATGTGTATTTTAGAAATAAGAGGATTCCATTAAGACAAAACAGGGCTTAAATGACTTCTTGCATAGGACAGAAAAAGGGACCTTTAAATAATCAGTTGACCTTTTAAGAGTGCTTCTTTAGCTGTCCATCTACACGAGCAATCTACCTCACTTGCAAGTCCTGTCTTACTTTTATGGGAGATATGTTAAATATTCCAAAAGTAACTAGATGCAAATTACATACATATTTTAAAGAGTGTTCCTTTAAGAATAAATACACCAGAAACTTTGACTTCAACACCAGGGACCAGGGTTTGCCTAAATGCACCTTTAAGTCAACATCTGACATTGACATTTTTTTTGGCCTCCTGGGGGTATAAAGAAAAAGCAGTAAAAACAACAATGACATAATTTGACGCATAATCGTTTTTCAAGTATTGAACATCATTAGCATTTTGCAGCCTCCTTTCTATGCATGCAATGACTGCAATGCATTCACTCTTCTCTTTAGTCCTAGTCTGGCTACACCACACATAGGTGTCTTTCAACAGATACAAAAAAAACATACTTTCCCACATAATGGGGTAAGTGCCACAACCAATCAGAGCCAATTAAATGTTGTTGCTTTTATTCTTCGGTTCAACATCACATTGAGTCTGCCCCAAACGATTTGATTGACCCAGGAGATCTTTGCCGGAGCATTATCGATTCCCAACGATGGAGCAACTACGGAGCGACTTAACCTGACAAAAAAGAATGTGTGGGTGGGGGAAGTTCAGAGTGGCTTCCGGGCTATCAGATGTTCACAAGTGATGGGACTGTATTTTTGGGGATTGGAGTCTTGATTGTACAAACTTCACTATTTCTTTTGGTTTTTTTTAAAGATAATTTTACTTGTTACATGAAGCTTAGGTGAATGTTCAAAAAGGAAGATATGTTCTCATGTTCTATCTTCAGATCAAATCCCCTCAAATCAGTCCCACATTCTTGTTTTTAAAAGTGATAAAATCCTAAAATTCTCTCTTTCGGATCGTCTGTCACGCAGCCCCCTCTCCTCCCCATCGCCACCTCATCCTGGTTGTCCAGGGCGTCTCAACTGAAGTCTCCATCAGACTATCTGCTCCACCACCACCAGTGTCCCCGCCTACTACCTTCATCCATGATGTCACTTCTCATCCAAGAATACGTAACCCAACGTTCTCTTTTTACTTCAATTAATTTTACTCTGTATATTCAATGATCTATTGAAATGGTTAGATTATACATTTTAAATGAGTACAAGTGCCAGGGAAGTAGAAGGTCAGAAGATAAATCAGCACAGCCGCTGAGTGTGTTACAGTCACATGTTATCATTTACGTGAATCATTAAAGACCTGGCTCTTTCAAACACGAGTGCCTCTCATTATGCCACGAATATGTGTGTTTACATCATGAATCGCGGGTGCTTCTTCAGTGGCATTAGTGTTCGGTTTGCTTTACAGAGTCCTGGCCGCTTTGTTCATATCCTCTCTCTACTGCAGCAGCAGCAGCAGCATTATTCATTTAATACCTAATGAAATACACAGCTCAAGGCAATAAAGATGCTTAGGCAGCACATTCACATTAATGAAAGCATGTTCTATTAATGTGCTCTGTCAGTAAACATCCATCCCGTGCACAGCTACTGAGAATTATTATTCCACACATCTCTCGCGGTATTCAGCCAAGGGAACGGGATGACAAGGCAGCATTGAAGAAAAGATGAAGCTTACAGAATAGTATGAAGCCAGACATCACTTTGGATGGTTGTAGAGTCTGGCGAGGAGCAGGAAGAGACTCTCCTTACATAAAACCTTTATGGCGAGGCTAAATATAAGCACCAGCTTCTCAGAGGAAATTACAAATGAATGAAAGTGAGGACTAAGGAAAACTTATCCGACTCTTTCCTTCCCTTCCCAAACTGTGTTTGATGGGCCTATTAAATTGCCTAGTGCCGAGCCAGTTAACAGCATGACCTCTATTTTTCAACAGTCAATGTATACAGGGAGGGTTGCCAAGGTTTCCAGGCTCGTCACACCTGAGCTCCACAATCATTACATGTATAATTGGAATTGGATTTGATTAAATTTTCATTAAACATGTAATGCATCTTGAGGGGGATGCACGTCTTCCAGTGCTGGAATTTAGAAGAGTATACGCAGCGACTGATGCATGAAATTAATGGCGGCGTCTATTGGTCAGCCATACGGTGACACACGAGCATATTATCTATGAACAGCAGGCTGGTGAGGCAAAAAATATATTGATCAGCAGAGTGCAGAGGAGGGTAGAAGAGGGAGGGGAAAAGGCAACAGCATGTGATGTGGCTGCAGTCCGAGTAAAGGATTAGTTGAGTGAAACACAAACACGGGAAAACACTTAAATCTGCTCCGCGCAGTCAATAGAGTTAAATACCACCATTTGTACCTGTCAGCTAAAGGAACAATAAAGGAGCAACAGGCAGGCAGACTAATGAAATTGATTAGAGCTTGAATTGTGCGATCCTTAAATCAACTGATATTTTAAATTTGGAATGCACTAATTTATTTGTGCCACTATTAAACAGTCTATCGTTGGTCAGAGTTTGAGAAGTTTTCTGTCAAGTTTGAGTTTGTATTTCTTCAACCCAACTGAAATCACTCTGCTTAGAGATTCTGACTTGACTGTTTACACTAAATAAAATGATCTGATAAGATGTACATGTTCCAAAACATAAATCCTAATAGAACTTTTTACATGTGTGCAGAGTGGTTCGGAAAAAGTGGTTTCATGAGGCGTTTTTTTTTTTTTTCGTATTATGATGTTATTCTTATTATTTGCAGAATATTTGTGTCCATCTCAACGAAACAAGTGACACAGCTAATTTTTCTCAAATCTCCCACAAACCAGAGGGTTAGCGGTTCGATCTCTGGTACATAAACCACACTGCAAGGTGTCCTCCCCTGTTCATGGGACTGGTGCGTGAATAAACGGATGTGTCATTGTGATGGTAAAGTGCTTTCCGTAGTATCAGCAGAAATTAAAACTCTATAAAAATGAAGATTTATGGAAATTTAAGAAATCTGCTCAACCGTTTATTTTTTTTTGCAGCAGACAGTCTGGGGCTTGGCTTTATTCAGCGATGGACAGAACAACAACATAGTCGCACACATCATCGAAGCACTGTGGAATTGAATTTGATTACAACAATACGGCTCTGATTGGTTGTAGGACAATTCAGTGGTGTGCAAAGGTATTCTTTCTGTAATGGTTGGCACACGCCTCATGATTAAATCCAAAGGGCGTGTTACGGCAGGCTGCATCAACGCGTAAAGAGATCCTACATCTGTATAAACAATCAGTCAATACCAATATGTCTGTGATAACATCGGCCAATTACATCAACCTAACCATAAAATTGTAGCAGCATTCCCCTGTCTTGAGTCAATCAACACAGCGTGCAAAGCTACAGCTTCTAATAGAAGAGGCACTCATTTTAGAGGAGCAGCATTACGCTTTATTTCCTGAGCGGAGGCTGCTGCTGAAGTATATTTACAGTCAAGGGGAAGGAAGAACCTAACGCTTGCCATTCCAGCAGTTCACTTTGTTCTGCAAGCCTTATCAGCACCTGCTTAGAACAGAAAACAAGTCTTCCAACACAGAGATCACAAGATAAGTGTACAGTGGGAGTCAAAGAGACACTTATATTACAACCTGTGGCACACAACTATTATACAGCAACACATGGTGTCAGAGATCACGGGGAAAGTGCTTGGACTCGGCTTGGCACATGTTCTCGATAAAAACATGTGCCAATGTGCATTCACTCATTCCGTTTCTCAAAACTCACACTCTTTTTGGAGTGGAGTTTTCAAGTGCATGCACTCCACGTTTGAACAGTCAAATCTTTTAGAAAGACTGGTTTTGCTGATAAATCTGAGCTATTTAATCTCACAGATTACAGTACAGCGCCATAACCAGGGCCTGCAGGGGTCAAAATCACATAAGAGCAGTTTACCAACCACTCAATCCTGAAAGGGTGTTGACGCATTAAAGGATACTTAACACTTGCGGTCCTTCCTGGAACATTGCGTCCCCTTATGTGAAATCTAAATGCACCCTTTGCAGTAAAATTAGTTTCTCATGCAGCACAGGGGAAGCTCGGTGGAAGGACGTTTTATGTAAAAATAGCTGCCTGCCAAATGAAAGAACACTAAGAAAGTTGTGAGGTTTTAAGATCTTTTATTTGGACAATTTATTGGATTCATAGCTGTCATATAACAAAGCCTATAAATACCTCAACAACTCTAACCTTAACAAAATTAATTAAAGTTAATCCACACTTTAAATCTACACTACACTACTCTACTCTCGTAGTACAGCCTTTTTAAACAAGTACATATATATCAGCCAATTTATATATCTATAAATATATATGATGGAGAAACATGTAAGGCAGAAATTGAGAGTACAGATAAAATGATTAATTCGATAAGTTGAGTTGTAACTTTAGGGTATTTCTAGGTTGTTGATTTGTTTGACTGCAAATAACATGCTTCTGCTCACCTACGCCACTATAAAAAGGAATATAATCACAAACAGAGATGGACAGTGAAAGACACCAAAGGTCATTTTCTGATAGCCTTTAAAGTGATAAATCTCATCAAAGGACAACAATGGGCTGATTTAATGTGTATTAATTGCATTTTGTGGTAAGATGCTAGATATTTATTAACTTAAAATGCCACACTCCAACCTCAGGGTGGCCTTGTCTTTCTCTTTTGTCCATAGGTGGTTAATCAAGCCAAGATCATATTCCAAACCACATGGACGAATTGATAGGCGATCACTGAGAAGTGCAGTGTGTAGTACCGACGAATTTCACATTCTGTGTACATAATCAGTTTCACATAAAATGTGAAATATTTCGGTAGCATTTACTTTTTATAAGAAGGTGTTCGTCCCCCGTTTTCCCAGATGCTGCTTGCCTGCTTCCATAGAGGTGAAATCAAGTAGAACCACAATTACCAGAGCCTCCTATTGTTTACAGGGCGTTGTCTTCACAACGGACAGGCCCCTGCGCCAGGCAGGAGAGAGATGAGGCTGCCTGTGTCCAAAGCAAAAGGCGGCGCATGTTGTGTAAAAGTGCTCTCGCTCCAAGAAATGAGCTGCTCACATAGCAATATTGAGAGCGTGGTGCCTAGAGTGATATAAGTTTGTGGGGGGCTGCAGTTAAGAGCCGCGTGATGTCCATGGAGATGCACATATATAGTAGTGCACGCTGGCCTGCGGCAAAATGACAGGTACAAACACATCACTGCCTTTAGCGGCTGTCAAACACATTATTTATTTTTTTTTTTTCATCTCAGTTTTGCTTTATTGTCACAATTCAGGCAGGCAAACATTAAACCTTTAATTTTGCTGTATATTCTGATACGGGAGATTGGAGATTAAGACTACATACAGCTACGGTGTCTGCCCAGACCCTACACAGACTATAACGCCGTAGCCCAATGTACACCTCCTCAGAAATGTAACTACATGTCACAGAGCTGTGATTGGTCCACTTGGTAGCAGCGCGTTTCCGCTTTAGCATTTCCGGATGCTTCTCCATGTCCACAATTTTCGAATAGCTGTTGTTTTAGATTAATAAAGATGGAACACATCGAGGAAAGGTTAACTCAGGAGGTTTGGAGAGACAAACACTTGTATGACTCGTCTTCAGCAAAATGTCAGTTGCCATTTCTGAAAGTGAAGCAGGAAGTAGAAACAATAATGAACCCGACTGGCAAAAAAGACAGAGCGAGCCAGACTGACAAGTACACAAGTATAAATGGCTATAAATGGCTCCCACCAGCATATGCTACGTGCGTAGGTTACCCCGTCTACCTCCCGCAGAACTTTAAATAAGCCTTTAGTTTCCTTCTTTCCTTCCAATTCATTGCAACTATGCTTGTCATTTTTGACCGCTCACTGGTATGAGGACTTGACACAGTATCACATAGAAAAATGCCATCACTGCAAACCTCTGGTACTCCGAACATCAAAGCTAAGAGTCTATTTTTCAATCAAAGCTCTTACTGGACTCCCTGGTTTAACTTTATCCGCACTAATTGCTTGATGGAATGAGAAACCAGAGAAACCAGACACCGGTTTCAAATGTATCTGTGTGTGTCCTCCTTTATGCAGTGCCAGCAATATCATTACCAAAAACCTTTCCAGACCCAGACACAATGGAAAAATAAAAAACAAAACAAAACACAGATTTCAGCACAAAGCACCAATTACAGAAGCTAATGTGAAATCGTGTTAGCGTCGTGAAATATGTATAGTGGAGTCCCTTCCCTGTGCTGTGAATGCTAACATGCAGACCTGACACCCTCGAGGAAAAGCTGAAGGAGAAGCAGGAAGCGGGAAAAGGAGACAGCGAGAGGATTTATATCTCCAGGCAGATGTAAAGTGTCCTCCTTGGGCTCCCAGTCAGCAGCCAGGACTGTTTACAAGCTGCAAAATGGATTGATTGTCCATGGATCCCAGTCCCCGCGTGGCTGCCAACTGTGAGCTAATTAAAGAACACTTCTCTGGAGAAACACTGAGCAGCAACCAAGCACATTCTATTTACTCTGGAGAAAACACGCTGCTCTAAAGCCCTTCAGTGGAAAAAAAAAAAACATCTGAAATCAGCTATTCCAGAATAGTAGTGTAGTGCACGCAGCGTGCCGCTATGTTGAGAAACAGCTTGAGATCCACGGAGATGAATCTAGCCAGAATATTTGCATTGCATTTTTATAAGTATGTAAATATTTTGGTGAAGCGCTTTTCCCTGACATTAAATACTGGGAAGGTCACGGAAAAAAATAACAGCAAAATATTTCAGTCTACGTATTGGTGCAGACAAGGCATTAAAAATATGAATGGCCCCAATCACCTGTTCTTATTTGATCACACGCTGATTCTCCCTGAACTAACATTTTCAAAACAATCACGAATCACCGCAAATGAGTCAGTGTGCAAACTGCAGCAAATGAGTTCAGGACTGAGAGACATTTTAAAATCTTTAAACTTATTTTTGATTACTTATTTGTTCATTCAATCAGTTGACTTAAAGGGGATCTACTGTTTTTTTTACAACCTGGACCTTATTTCTGGCATAAAATACGACCGTTTACTCACCCATATAACTTTTGTGTAATTTGTAGTCATTAGGGAGATATTTAGATCTGCATATATCCATATAGTGGGAGTGACTGGGGCACCGAAACGCAGCCTCTAAATAACACATTATCTGCCGCAAAACACGTTCATTTCACCAATATTTTGTTATCGTATGCTAGTGCTATTCCCCGTTGAGTCCAGAGTTACCTGTTATCATCATCCGGGGTCTGTAGATTGACCTTCAGACCCAGGATGATGTCTTCTGACCTGGATGACCTGCTATTGTTCGTCCACAACCTCAGAATCAGAAAAATATCAGCCATGTTGCAAAAAAACTAGCAGTAGCAAATTACAGGTAAACAAGCCAACCGTCGTGGGTGCACGCGGCGCTCAGAGATGATATCTAGGTCAGAAGACATCATCCGGGGTCTGTAGGTCAATCTACAGACGGCAGATAATGCGTTATTTAGAGGCTGCCTTTCGGTGCCCCAGTCACTCCCATTATATGGATATACGCAGATCTAAATATCTCCTGAACGACTACAAATTACACAAAAGTTATATGGGGTTGTAAAAAACAGTAGTTCCTCTTTAAGCTGGATAACAGAAAAGTAAAACAGTTCACATTAAGGTAGTCAAGTTATTTTGAATTTGCCATGTTATTCCTTCAACTCTAGGGCAAACATTATGCGATTTAATTTAATACATATCCCTAAAAACTATAGCTATTATTAATTCACATGATCCGACTATACATATGATGGAAATAGTGCCGTGGCAAATGCGTAACCTGTGACAACGCTGTCTTAAAAGTGCACCTCTGTAATCATAGACTTTGTCACGCGTATGTTGTCAGTATAAGCATTTAGGGTGACATTAGCATTTAGCTTAAAATACCTGCGTGTCTTCGTATGTCAGGCCATGTTTATCATTTAGTAACATATGCATATGGAACTCAGCTAAAGCTTAGAGGAGCATCAAAGAACCCCAACAGCCTCAGCTCATTCTGCAGGTATGCCAGCTGCACAGTGGCAGAGAAAGGGGAGCTGCAACGGGCGGAAATGTATGCACAAAGGACCGGCGGACATAGCTTGCCGCCTCCAACAGTATACATTTACACCAGCAGTAAAAAGGAAACATGCATCATGAGAAGCCATACCCACCCTTCCTCCCTGCCCTCATTAGGCTGTCCAGGCAAACACCACAAAATTGAGTAACAGTTTCTTCCCAGATGCTATCAAACTGCTTAACTGCTCCACATTGTCAGGCCAAGCTTCAGATCTGTTGTAAAAACAGACACATGCTGCTATTGCCCCATTAAGCCGCAGTAAAGTAATGACTGTAAAGTATCCCTGAATCCTGAATTCAGAAATCTTGATCTTAATAGTTAGCTGTAAGGCAGGGCAATCAGTCTATCATTTCAGTTCAAACTGAACATTGCCAAAGAGTTTCTCTTCAGGTGAGGTTTAAAAGGTTGGAAGAACAACACTGGAGTGAATGGAAAGAGGAGGGCCTCTAAACACCTTCATTAGAGGCCAAGCAAGCTGTACCCTCTGCCAAAAGGCTCCAATGCGATCACACAACACACTGGACCACCCTTTTTCTCATTCAGTATGTACATATTCTGCAGAAAATTCGGCCATCTGAGCTCAGCTGCTTAACAAAAAGGAGACATTCTTTCTTATCCTCCCTTCAAAAAACATGATAATGCATCAGTAATAAAACACGTGTTTAGATGCAGGCGGACATACCGGTGCAGGAGTATTCGTCCACTCTGATGAAGCCTGGCAGACAGTCACAGCGATGGCTGCCGGGCAGGTTGACACACATCGT
This sequence comes from Chelon labrosus, assembly GCF_963514085.1. Lineage (NCBI taxonomy): Eukaryota > Metazoa > Chordata > Actinopteri > Mugiliformes > Mugilidae > Chelon > Chelon labrosus. The sequence continues at coordinate 12,673,434 of NC_140339.1, forward strand.
GTTGGACTGGCAGTAATGCATCTGCGTCGCACACTCGTCGATATCTGAGGACAAACAGAGCACATGCAGCGGATTAATAACTCCCAGGTCGTTCTTTCTCCAAAGACAAACCGGCTCGGCTGACGAAGCAGGTAAATGGAGCTCAATGAGGTGCTTGAGCTTTAATCACATCATTACAAAAGCCGAGTCGTCACCCTGTTGCTTACCGTTATTAATTAGTGTTGCACAACGAAACCGGTGCCAAAAACTACCTTGAAACCAGGCTGCATTTGTAAAGAACTGCCTGGGTGTTTTGTTTTTTTAGTTAAGAGCAATGCAAAAGTGTGCAAGACAAGATAAGAGGAGAATATGGCGGAGAGGGGGGATGTTGCAAGGGAAAGAAGGTGAAGGACAAGAGACCGTGAGGAAACAATACAAAAAGGAAATGTTAAAACAAAGAGAGAGGGAGGAGGAGAAAGGAAAGGAAAGGACAGGAAAGGAAAGGAAAGGAAAGGAAAGGAAAGGAAAGGAAAGGCCATTCATCAACTGAAGACGACAGAGGAGAGAGCAGCATCTTCCCTGACATCCATAATGCACAGCTAATATTATGATGCATTACATCTCCTCTTCATACACAGAATCTCGCCGCTCCTAATGTAGCTTGAAAGACATTGTATGAGCATTAAAATTGCGGAGCTCGGGGAAGCATTAGCCAAGCTGAGCATGACTGCTGATGAAATGGGATCGGAAACACGCAGGGGAGGTGTTATGCAGAAGGGCCTAAATTTGTATGTGTGTGTTTTTACAGTTCAGAGTATTTATGTGGATGTGAGCGGCAGAGAACCAGTTTCCTGAGGCAAACAGGACTTTCCACCACTTAAGGGACCATGCGCTACACTTAGGGGAAGGAGAGAGTGAGGAGTATTTCCATACCCTCTTCTTGGACAAATACGCGGCGGCTTCTGGTTCTTCAGCTCAAACTTTCCCCCTTACAACAGAATGAATGTGTATGAAGTATGTAATTGACTTACATGCAACACCCAGAGGTTTATTCCTTGGTAAATTTCATCCTTGGAGAGTGTACAGTAGGAGTGTTCAATTGCACAATCAAAGAGAGACAGATCGTGTATTCAGGCGTACAAAGCCTCGCCGGCCTTCGGCGCTGAAAGCATTGATCTGCTACATCAAAAACATGGAACTTATTTGAGTGCTTTGAGGCTTCAAAACAGTACCTGAATCCAATTTTCATCTTGTCCCGAAGCACTACTCCGCCTTGAAAGCCCCTCATTTGATTACCCTTTATTGGCGGAAGGCACCAAAGCGGTGTTCGTGGGTGATGACAGCGAGGCCTGTGATGTCCCCGACACGCGGTCTCAATAATTCAAAGTGGCGAGTGTGCCACTTTTGTCAGCTTTCATTTAAAGCGAGAAAAGCATCCAGTGTCAAGTCTGAGACATGATCTCTGTTGTTCCAAGGTCCTGCTTGGAGGCGCGAGCGAGTTTCGCCCTCTGCAGCCTCCTCTGGGAGCACTGTTGCAGGTGAGGTCTGCTGACAGAACTGGAACTGTCATTTCACACAGTGGGGAATTCATTTTTCTGGATTTGCCAGTCTCTCTCTCTCTCTCTCTCTCTCTCCCACTCTCTGCCTCCCTCATTGCCTCTTCATCCCCCCATCCTCTACCCAAGCCCTCCTCCTCTCCCTCCCCCCTGTGAGCTCACTTTCTTCATCTCTCTGCTGCTTTATTCATGCTGTGATGTAGGTCAGGGCTGGGTAGGGGAACAGCTAAAAATAAGGCAGGATAGGACTCTCTGTGTGCATGTGCATGTATGAGTGAGTGCGTGCATGTCTGCTCATCCCTCTGCACGTACTTGTGTGCGCCTGGAGAGGGAGAGAAGGAAAAATAAGGAGATAGACCCGGTGTCTGGTCCTGGAGTGCTTGGACGCTGCGAGGCAGAACGAGAGAGGAACGTCCATGTTGTTTTGTTTGTGTGTGTGTGTGCATGTATGTCGGAACGCATGTGAACAGATGCACACTAGCATGTGCGTCACCTCTTACGTAGGGGTTAATGGAAACAACTTTCCATCTAACAACCATATTGCCTTCTCGCCGGAGGACGCTACCTTATTTCTTTCCTCTAAAAGCCCCAGATTGTGCGAGTGGGCGTGTTTGAGCGGCTCATTTCTTGGTCAGTTTGAAGCTCGCTGGATGAAGCTGCTGCCTCTGAATGAAAGCGGATGACATGAAAAGAAATTTAGCGATAAACCTCTTTCAGCTTCAGAAGCGCTCGCAAAGTTCTCTTTTCTAAATGCGAGTCTTTGGTGAACGTCGGAAACAAAGAGAAGAGTGCATCTGTGCGCTCCCTTGGACGTCTCTCAAAGGTTTCAGCTCCAGATTGTTAATTCCTTTTTATTTGGAAGTTTTTGGATTGTCTGTCACTCCCAACAGGGTGTTTTCAAAAACTTTGATTAGAAGATTGGACAATATTTGCTGCCGGAAACTGACGCAGATCACCGCTAAGTGAAGGACAAACCTTTCTACAGACAATCCTAAAGAGAGTGTTTAAAGAGTCACAAAGTCAATTTAGAAATTTTCACCAAGCTATATACATTATTTTGACATAGTTTTATATTCTCCACTCTCCCAGGATGAGAAATTGACTGCTTTGTTGTAACAGTAGCCTGCAGCTGTATCGCTTCTGCTGCATTAAGTTCAACCGAGCTAACCGTTTTCAGCTTTTGTTCACCTTTTGCTTGCTTTCGACACTTTAAGTATAAAATGAACAAATATGACAACAGAGACAAAACTGTGGTTCGGCGGGCCAGTAAGCCACAAAAGACGCGTGACAACAACAGCAGGACTTTAGGAGAGAATCGATAATGAAATAAGTAAATAATAAAGAAGTGAAGAAAGAGCCAAGCTGGAAAATGGAGCAAACTAAATTGCAAATATTACCAAACGAGGCAGACAAAAGAATAAGCAACAGAACCTATAGAAATGTGTTGTTGCGACATGTTTTACCATGAGTCCACTGTTGCTGATGTTGCAGCACCTATCAGAAACAATCATGTTAAGGCACCATCTTACTCAAAAAATAACTGGGATCTTTTTGTGCATCGCTGTCGCGTTGCAGAAACGGAAATGACGGAAGTAAACACAGCTGCAGTGTTTAAACCTTCTTACTTTTCATCTTCGCCTCCTCTGAGCTATCAAATGCACGAATACTTTCACAGCAACGTATTTATCCAGAATAAAAAAGCCGTTTCAGTGATGAGTACAGACTACTGTCACCTGATAGCATTCATAGTTAGTTCCACTAACCCAGGCCCATAACATATGTGCCAGCTGGATGTCGACTGCAGTCTTTGTGGTGTGTCCAAGTGCAATTTTTAGCTTCAGACACAGGCGGCGTGAGCTGTTGGCAGTTCCATGTTTCCATACATTTAGTTATCCGGATGCATAGCAATTTGTTTATGCATTTTGATAGAGATGATATCGCCAAAGTTCATGTGGAGGGCAAGTGTGCACAGTGTGGATGAAGTTTTTATTTTTGCTCTTAAGCGTTGGTTAACTTCTCTTTAGCGTAGTGGAGAGAAAACCTTCAACTACGGGAGGATTTTCAATCAGGATTCAGCCGAAGGTCCAAAGCCTTCCCATAGGCTTTTAATAATAGAAAACGAAGGCCGATCATATATCTGAGTAACAACAGTGTTTCCGTATGTCTGTAGTGAGAATGTTGTCCAAGAGCGAAAGCCAAATCCTGCACTGTTAAAGGAAAAACTAATTGGAGGTCGAGCTGTGCTCAAAGGAGCATTGATGCAAATCCCATTATCATGTTTAAAAAATGGTTAGATTTTAGGTTGAACGGTTTGTTATTTGAACACCAAGATCACAGTTGCACTGTTTATTACGTAGCGTCAAGGGCCCAAGAACAAATGTAATGAATGCGAATAATGTTAATGTAAACTGGAGTGGCAACAACACGCAGCGACGTCAGCTGTGCTAACTTGAGAATGCACACAATTGATTGCAGTAAATGAGAAAACCGACTCCTGCTAAAGTTTATTTTTTTGGATTATTTTGACTTAACGAGAGATGCTTCCTTCCTTCCTCCAAATGTCATCATCCATCCTGATACAAATCTCACCCCCGTCTCGGCAGATCTTCACACACACGTAAGCATCTATATGCAGCAATCAGCATTCTCCTCTTCTCTGACCTCTCTCTCTCTCTTTCTCTCTCTCTCATGCTCTCTTCTGTTTCATGTACACAGAAGCTAATCTCACCCGGCAATTACGCACCACGATGACTGAGGTCTGCACAAAGCCTCGCTTTAAGAGCGCACGTGTGGGAGATGGGATGCTTCGTTTAGTTTTTCTAATGCACTCGGGGTAAACAGCCAATCAGTTTTTTTTTTGTTTCCTTTTCAGAGTGAGAAATTAATAGTTTCAAATAACATTTTTACACAAATTAGTTTGTCTATGCGCAAGTCTCAATCACTGAATGCCATGTGAATATGTTGAGCAGTTACAGGGTTATGATACTGTGTTTAATATAACCAAGGAACCATGCTGATGTTGCCTTTATGGACTTAAGATCAAGACAAAAATTTACTAACTGACATTTAAGGAAATTTATCTTGGGCTCAGACAACAACATTCAATGCATAGAGCGTTGGCATAGCGCAGGGACTGCGAGACTTTATCTGAAAAAGGAGTAAGACAATTCAAGTAACGCCTACGTCTCTTCTTTCATGAAAGAATCACTTGTTCAAAGTTAGAATTCTGGTCTGCTGCGCTCATCGGGGGCCTCATTCATAAAACAGTGCGGTCGTTTCATACTAAGCACTGCTAAATGTATGCACGCAAAAAAATGTCAGGTGCGATAATATGATTAGAATTAGATTAGAACACTGTGCATGCGCTGACATGCAGTCATTGCTGTCTTTATAAATCACAACCCAGGAATGTGCATATGTGGATCAGTGTCATATCCTGCTCTATGCAACCCCACATTCAACCATAATGGTCAATGCAATGCATCTGAGAATAGTTTTATCCATAGACATGAGCCTGCTAGCCAGAGGTTCTTTGGTGAATCATGACTAACCGAGACTGAGACCAAAACAGGGGGACTATTCTGACATGAAATTCAAGGTGTTTGTGGGTCTGTGGGAGGTTAGAAAGTTAAATTTTGTTATGATGAACTGAGGATGTGGTGTGTGACGGTTAAACTAGAGCTGTCACTGCCTGTTTCTCGTTTTAAATGTGAATGTAGATGGTGTCTTTGGATTTGCGTGAAGTTTTAAGTTTTGACTGAGTTGGGATGTGTAATGCGAAACAATGCAACAAGTAAAAGGCGGTTTAGGCTTCTGTGTCAATTTAACGCGACAGCCCGGACCATACACAGATGCTAACGCTGTAGCCTGATGTACAACTCCCCAGAAATGTAACTATGCTTCGCGGGAACGCAGATTGCAAGAGCTGTGATTGTTCTGCTTGGTAGTAGCGTATTTCCGCTATAGGATTTTCGTCTGCTTCTCCATCTCCGCAATTTTCGAATCAATTGTTTTGGATCAATAAAGATGGTACACATCGAGGAAAGCTTAACCAAGTAGGTCTGGAGCTACAAACATTTGTATGACTTGACTTCAGCAAGATTTTGGTTTCAGTCACCATCGTTGAAAGTGAAGCAGGAAGTAGAAACAAAAATGAAAGCAAAAAGAGACGCAGCACCCACTAGCTTTGGGTGGTGTTGTTGTACAGCGAGCCAGACTAACGAGCGCACAAGTATAAATGGCTCGCAACTGGCGTAGGCTACGTGCGTAGGTTACGTCATCTACTGTATGTCCCGCAGATGCACATACTCTGCTTAATGCTTGTAGCTAACAAGAATTTGAGACTGAAGTCAGTTTAATTGATTTGAATGTAAGCACGCATTTTGAGTAGCTTTAAAATAGAGCATTTACAGTGTCATCCTACACCGACATATGTGAAGCTTAAGCACTGTTTCTACCGTCATTCACATCAATCAGTACTGCAGCAGGTTGAAAAATCACAACCAAAGTGTTTTTGAAATGCACAGGTTTTGGGAGGGGGGATATGGGTAGGAGAAGGGAAACAGGCATCAGAATAAGCAACACTTTACTGTGCATCTGTAACATTTTCAATGATGCTGTAACCAATGATTGCAAGAAAATAAATAAATAATTGATCACAAAAAAAAAGAAATGCACAAGTTTCAAAAAATCGACCTGCAGTTTGTTTGAGGCTGCACATGAGGTAAAATGCATTCTCTTGGCAACAGCTGCTATCTGTCCTGACTCAGTAATGAGACAGATTTTTGAATGAGGCCATCAAAGTGCCGAAATTCATCTCCTTCTATCTTTATAAAAATCCAAAGCACTTCATTGAATTTTGCTGCGTTGTCTGTTTATCTCAAACTAATTCCAGTATACCTGTCTGCGTGGGAATCTTGTCTCTGTGGTGCAAATACAGCAAAACCTAAAATCTTAACTTTTTTTGATGGTTCTACAAGGTATGAACACATAAGAGAAAAAGGTATATATGTCAGACGACTGTCCTCCTCTGAGGAAAGAAACTAATCTCGGCCAACAATTACACACTATGATAATTAAGTATCATACAAAGCTTCAACAACCTTAACTTGTAAAAGAAGAAAGAGAGCCTGGAAATCTCCCGCTATCCTCTATTCTTCCTCCAGCGGCGGGAACTTAAGACTACTGGATCAAACATGAAAAGCGCTGTGTTATTATCCTTTAATATGGACTGAAATTATTTTCATGACAGGGGTTTCATCTACGTGATGGCAGTGTGCAGAGACATCCAGCGGCTGAACTCAATGACTAAAACCTCTTATCTTTCCATGCTGCAAAAAAATCGGACACAAAAAAACTCCAGCAATCAACATGTGGAGCAGGACTGCACCTTTCTGATGCTGTGTGTAAAAAGGACTGAAAATGCATTTAATTAGAGCCTTTACAGAACAGTGGCCGTATCACCACCCTTGTCCTTCCAGTAGACGCGCAGAGCAGGAAGTGGTCTGGCTGAGCAGATTAGAGCCCGCTATGGAACATGGTGAGAACAGCTCGTGGGTAGGAGAACTGAACGACGCGGTTCTCCATCAGAAGAAGGAAGCGGTGTGAGCGCGACGGTTTAATCATCTATCTGTCATTTTGCAGCTCCGGCGAGGAGCTGCCATTCACCGAGCCGCACACTGACAGACTCTCTGACTCACACTCTGAAGACTGGAACTGTGACAGAGTCCGTCTGTGAGACACAGCAAAACAGTTTACCTAGATGACAGGCGATGTGCGCGTGTAGCGCAGGATGATTCTCACAGGTGTACTTACTGCAAAGCTAAGAAAAGTACACCTGGGTGCCCACTAACTGAAATATATCCATATAACAGGCAGTAGGAAAGCGGCGCAGTGCACCTTCCCTCACAGCTGAACGTATTACTGCACAGCTGAAGTTCTTCTTTCAAGAAAAAGAAATAGGAATATGCTTTGACGCAGTAGTGAGGTGTACTGTATATCAGAAAAGACAAATGCAGTGACAGAATGAGAGACTGACTCTGCCCAGCGGATCAGTCATCCATCCATTTTTGTCTGCTTATCCCAAGCGGGTCTTGACGGCAGCAGGTTAGCTCAGGTATTCCAGTCGTCCCTCTGCTTAGTAACATTTTCCAGTCAATTGTGAAGGATCCCAAGGCGTTCTCAGGCCAGATGAGATATGTAATCCCCCTAGTGAGTTCCCGGTCTATTCAGGGGTCTCCTCCAAGCTTGGCATGGTAAATCTCCAAAGCAAAGGAATCACCCCCTTTCAATGTGAGGGAGTAAGGTTCTGGTCAGAGCTCCGCCAGCTTCTAGTCAATATTTTGCTCCCTGTTACCTGATTAATTATCAGAGTGTTCAATAGCATACATACCTGTTGCAGCCCTATTTGTATGGATGTGGGGTAACAAAAGCTGAGAGGTAAACACAGGAGCTGACAGGGGCAAACAGTGACAAAAGCTTAAGCCCAGAAGTTGAGCTGAGCCAGGACACAACTTCCATTTAAATTATGTGGCCCAATGCTTGCAATCAGAAAACCACAGCATGCATGCGTGATTAGCTTGAAGGGATCGATGTCCCTGGACTACAGAAGAGCAGCTTCGTGGGGTTCTGCACGGGTCTTGAACCAGCTCAAAAACACTGTGGGCTTGAAGAATTTGAATGGTGTCAAAGGTATTGCATTGCCACACTATATTACCTCCCAACTAAAGTCTAACCAACTATAATGAACATAAAAGCAAATAATTGCCGTAAAAAAAATCAAGCCTGGGCTTCCCTGGAGATATGTGCGACCAAGCTACACACACACACAACACACACGTTTCAAACTGTGTATACTGCACACCGACTGCGATTTGAAGCTTTAAACAAGGCACAAAGTAATGCCATTAATCATAAAACAGACTGGATCCAGGTACTAACAGCGAAGGGCTGCAGCAGCCTCGGCTTCAAAATTATTGCGAGCTCCCTGGAGCCAGTGTTGGACTGTTGAAGAGCATTTTCATTATCGTATGAAACCAGCGAGCGGTCAAAAAGCTGCAGAGTTAAATATAGAAATCTACAAATTTGAGCTCACAGTTCAATCCCAGAGTTTTTAAACTGTGCCCGATGCTCAGAATAGCTTCACCGGACAACATTACCATTCTCCTAAGTGAACACGATACGAGTTCCTCGTGGGTGTTTACAATTGCCCGCCAGCACCCAAGCTCTGGTAATCCAAGGTGCACTTTTCAAACTTTAAGAGTGCATTAAGCGCAACAGTATGGTAAAGGCATGGCGCTTTAGCAATGGCTCATCTTGTAAGCTGACTGTAAATGTTCAAACTAAGCTTTAGGTAGCTATATTACTCAGGCAAAACGTCCCAAACCATTAAACATGCATGCAGATGAATAAATTCCACCAGGATCTATTGTTTTAAACAGTATGAATTGGTATTCTACCAACTTTCCATCCGCCCACACACATACACACACCCACACTACCCCACACTTCTGCACCCAAGCGTGTTGATTGAGCAGTAGCAGAAAATAGTTGAATATAATCATTTTGTGCCGGGCTGCTGCAACACACACGCACTCACACACACACACACACACTAATACTAAATGCACTGAGCCAAATTTGTCGGGAAGGTCGTCCGCGTGCTTACACAGGTCTCGAGAAGAACTTGTTTCAGATTGTTGGGCACGTTCAAGCCTTAGCGATCCGTTGCCAGGTAACGCTAATGCCTCCCAGCTAATGAACTGCATGATCTAATTGACATCCCATCAGTCACCATTCACCTTGCAGCTGATATGAAAAGGAAAGCAGCAGAAAGCCAGGCGGGGATGTGCGGAGATGGTGTTTACCCGGCAGTTTTGACCGCGTTCTTGGACACCGCGGTACGTTAACAGAAATCTATCTGACTCACGCCGTGAAAAGAGAGAGTGACAGAATGACACATTCAAAACCCGAGACGATGCAGAAACAAAAGGCAGACGCCAAAGAAACAACAGTGCACTTGTTGTGACTCCACTTATGACAAGCAGTAATCATTTGACAGGAGATCTGATATTGGGGTATAAATATTTGAACACGCAGTGTGGGAGCGCTTAATTAGCTTCATTGTTATTCTCATCCAGAGGCAGCTGCAACCTGGAGCCGAGGCTGATCTAATGATTGTGAGAGCTTGTGTAAATGTGGATATTACATCAGGTTTATTTTGATACCAATTTTGATTCCGAGTTTGATTTTAATTTGTAGGCGTTGGTGGCGGGGTGTTAGGAGATTTAGTCAGGAGATTTGTTGATGTTTTTCACGAGTCGTCATGATTTCAGGTGGAAGTTACGAGCGAGAAGGCAAAGGCGCATTAACACGTCTGGTTGTGCATTTCTCAGTGCAGCTGCACCAATTTTGGATTAAATCCAGAGAAAAGAAAAGTTTGGATTAATTAATGTCAGTTCATTTCGGCACAAAATGAAACATTTCTGTACATTTTGAATTGTATGACAGCAAGTAGTGTAGTTCTCAATGTGATGTTTGAATTTAATGATTTAAATTAATTAATTATTCATATCCTAATCAGTCCAGCTGTACAACAAGTCACCTTTCTGTAACAGATGAGTTCATGTTATTGATGTTAATGTGCACTATTGCTCCTTATTTAACCTTCCTACATATGTGGTATATATTTACTTGTGTCTCTATTTCTCGTACATTTGTACATATGCCTATTTTGTACATTTTTTGCTTAGTCTGTTTTATTTTATTTTACTTTATTACATTTTTACTTTTATTTAATTTTTATTTTCTATTTTATTTCTTCTCCAATTTTTCTTTTTTTACTAGTGGTTCTCAAGAGATTATTTTTATGTGCAACTGGCCAATTTCCCTTGTGGATGAAAGACATTCATAACATATCCTGAACAGAACGACAATGCCACCTTGAGCGACAGCGCTCCGAAGCGTGAGAGGATGCAGGTTTGTCGGTGCTCTGCCTTGTTTCAAACATACCCTCTGCTTATCTTCACATGGAAGTGCGGGACCCCCCTTTTCATGCCGACGCCTTGTTTGGTCTGTAAATCATTCGTAGATAACAGGCCCGAATGCCAGAATCCCCCATGAGGCTCGGCCACCATTGTTACAGTGAAACAAAGGAAACATCATTGTTGCAAGGAAACGGAGCATCATAGTTATGTGTGCACAACTGAATGGAGTCTAATCAGTAAATTAGTTTAAGACACAGGTTGTGTTATGTTCATCATAAAAAATACGTTTTATATCAGGTTAGCAGCCATTGTGAAACTTAATGATTGTTTTTTTCTAGCCAAAATGAACTTCGGGAGTTGTAGTTAAAATCTTCCCCAGTATTTATTTTATCTACAAACATATTTTCTATCATAGATTCAAGGAGTTTCATACCACTTCCAACTGTGAGACTGTGGCTGACCCATACCTGTCTGGATACAGACAAATGAATCAAGACGAAGAAGATAAAGACAGATAAAGAATTGATCTTGCCAGATATGCTATGATTGGAGACCGAAACAGAGCTAAAGGCACCGTGAAGTAGACTTTCATTCACCACAAACACACCTCTGAATGAATTCTGTTGCTCTGCGTCTGCTCGATTTGCAAATAGGCAACTGTTTGCCGACAAGGCTGCCAAATGAATAAGTCTGTAAGTACAAACTACAGTCTGTGTTAGCACAGTTCTGTCCCTGTTGCTGCTCGGCGCACATTTTCACATTGTACTCGGAGTGAAGTGAAAGATTTTCAAGTCCGTGAGATGCCGGCAAAGCTGCTAAAATGCATCTCGTGGGGAAGACTTTGAAAGCTTTGTGAAGCACTCAAACACAAGAGGATGTTTTTCAGAGTTTTTATCATCACACAACTTTCGACAGAGTGCGTCTCTGGCCATGAGGCTCCTTCAGCCACAAAAAGGCGGCCTAAGTATTTGTGCAGGTGGGTCTGGTGGGTCTGTGACGGCCACAGCACACAGCCCATTCTGGGTCAGGGGAAGGTCGGTGGACAGGGTTAGACGAGGAACAGAAAAATTTAAGCTCTTAAGTGGCCCACTTAAATCCTGGTGTGAACTCGTTTGTCAGTTATATGGCTTTCCTCTGCTTCCATCTGTTCAGTGTTCAGATTTATCTATCACAGAAAATATGTGTCATCATACTTATTATAATAAATATTTTCCCGTTACATGGGAACAACTATATTTCATTGTTTTCACTTACTATTTTAATATTTGCAGAAAGAATCTGAATGGCATTGAATCACTAATGAATTGAACAGAAATGGCCGTGCCATGATTAAAACATGTTTTATGGTGAAACTAAAAACACATTTTATGAATTGAGACATTTTTACTAATGATTTTTCACAGACTCCTACATTTCTAATCGAGTTTGTAAATGTTTCTCACATGCCCCGCTGCGGTTGTGCCCCATTTTCCTGAAAGGTAGATGTGTCAGCATGGGGCCCAGCGGGAGAAGCGCCCAAGTGATGGCAGAGTAGCTGAGGAGAAACCGGGAAGAAGCGGCTTTCACACACACGCACGCACGCACACACAGAATTATTTGTGCCTGTGCTCGGGACTATTGGGAGGGCAGCGGCAGCAGATGGCCTGCAGTGGCACTCATTGTCTCCGGATGTGGCAACAGGGAGTGAGGCGAGCCCCGTTCGGCCTCTGCCTCGGAGACGCTACCGCCGCGTCCTGCATCAGTGTCACAGCCAACCTCTTCCCCATAATTAAGGCCAGCCCCTCTGGTTCCACCTGACAGCAGAGAGCAGCTGGAGGACAGGGGAAGAGGAGGAGAGGTCGAATCCTCCAGATGAACGGCAGCTGAGCGGCTCTCGTGGTGGAGGCGCACGCGTGTCCTCGGGCCACGTGAACATGTGTTTCGAACGCCAAACTTTGCAGCATATGTTCGGAGCCTAACCCTCAACTCTGACATAGCTATAAGCTGAAAATACTCAATTAAAGCCTGAACTAACACCAAACTTTAAGTGAAACAGAATTTACCACCATTACAACTTAGATTTAATGGATTCTGCTGTGACTAGCAGCCTAGATGTGGCAAACAGGCAGACTGGCATGTGGTTTTAGGTTTTAGTCATTGTTCTTATTAAGTTTATTATGGGCCATTGTGCCAGTGTGTCTTTTACAGTTCATTCTTTACCATATAATTAGTTTCATCGGCTATTTAATCCTTTTGACTAACATTTAAAGAGTAGCCTCTAAGTCATCAATAGACCCAAGTTTGATACATAGAATAATTAGGTCCTAACTGCTTGTTTAAAAGGAGTTATAAATGAAGTCGAGGCAAAAAAAAATTCAATAAGGACACATGTTCAGCCAATACTCCCGTCATTACTCTTGCCCAGTGACAATTTGCCTGTGTTCTGGAGCGTCAATACATCCCAAGCGCCTGCTCTTTAAACACTAGCCTATAAGACTGTTTTGTTTTTTTTGTTTTTTCCTGCAGCCGTCTCCCCCTCTATCTCCACCTTATCCTGGTTGTCTGGGGCATTTCAAATTAAGCTCCATCAACCAATTTCCTCCACCATCAACCATCAACTAAACTCCAGGGGGTTCTGTGTCTATCTACTTCCTTCATCTGGGACTGAGCTCAGTGAGACTTACCGACAGAATAGTTTGTCTCGCCACCTCTCGTCACTTCGGTAAATTCCGCTCTTCGCTTTTAAATGACCCCCTGCTTATTAAAACGCTGCTGGGATTACGTAGCATACAATTTACAGGATGTCTTCAAATTTCAGCCCAGAGTTGACTTAGATATCTGGAAGGTATTTGACCTGCAAATCACTCAAATCGGTGTTTACCGGGTAGCAGATTTGCAGGAACTAATGCGGTGAAGGAATTATCTGGATTTTTTTTTTTTATTTTTTTTTCAGTCAGTATGGTGGATAATGGAAAAAAATATGGGAGTTATCTTTCAAATTTCATCCCAACCTAATCCAAAATCTAATCGTAATCCTAAATCCCTAAAACTACCCCTTTTAAAAAGTGATGACAAACCAAAAATGAGCAGCTTGGGAGGATTTTCCAGTTTCTCACTGCTCAAATGCATCTCACAAACTTTTGCAAACCCTGTTCCCCACACAAATTCTACACACAACGGCTCAACGGCAGCAAGCGGAACAATGTGACAAAGAAGAGCAGCTCCTGTCCTCGTGACAGCTACATCGAACGCATATACAGTGTGCTCCTGCACAGTGTGTGTGTGTGTGTGTGTGTGTGTGTCTATATATATATATATATATATATATATATATATATAGATGAGATGCTGACAACTAACTTTGGTAATACACAAGCTATGCAAGAGGTGCCGCATCTGTTTCTGACAACATCCACGCTTGTCATCTGCTCTGCCAGCTGCAAGACAGCCCACTTCCAGAACTACGCAGCGTAAGATGCATCAATAGCTGTGTGAAATTGGTTTATTTAATCCACTGGTGACCCACGTATATGAACAACGTTATGTTTAACAGGTGCAGTCAGGCACATCAAAGAGCTCAGGCCAACATAACCGCACATTATGATATAACCGTATATTCTTTTTATGATTTCACAATTATACCGCTCTCGGCATGTCACTTACTGTATGGTATACAGTATTACAAGTACAGCAGATATGATGTTACTCTTGAGTTTCAAAAGAGTCGTATTTCCCTTCGAGGTACAAACATCATGACATTAAAAATAATTGATATGTGAGGTCTCTTAATACACATATCTTGACATAAAAGGTTCTTTTCTTGTTATTTTGTTAGTGCAGGCTTCACAACTCAACGTAAAATCACTTAAATATATTTTTTACGTCTTATTTTTTTGGAGCTTTGTGATTCATCATGAAGCAGTTGCCCTGTCTGTTTCCCTGCACAGAGCTGAAAAATTGCAACCTATCATCCCAATGGTGACTCTGAAAACTGAAATTAACCTCAGCAGCCGTGGCCTACTGGTTAGCGCTTTGGGCTTGTGACCGGAGGGTTGCCGGTTCGAACCCCCGACCGGTAGAAAGCGGCTGAAGTGCCCTTGAGCAAGGCACCTAACCCCTCACTGCTCCCCGAGCGCCGCTGTAGCATGGCAGCTCACTGCTCCGGGTTAGTGTGTGCTTCACCTCACTGTGTGTGCTTGTGTGTTCACTAATTCACGGATGGGATAAATGCAGAGACTAAATTCCTTGTATACACAAGTATACTTGGCCGAGAAACACTTAATCTTAATCTTTTTTTTCAACCTCTTTTTTAAATCTGAAGCTTAAACAAACTTAACGTGCTTCACTGTAATAGTTTTCATTAACTGCCACGCTACTGTCTCTTTAGACTGTCAGATGATATATTTTATTTCTTAAAATGTCACCTTACAGCAGAATTTTACTTCTAACATTTTCTTGTTCCATTAAAGTCTGCCAAGTGATTACCTGTTCATGCAGCGTATTGCGTTGTTACTGACAAAATGTCTCTCTAAATCTTTTTCATCTTTTCTCTAAATGAATCTCAGCAAAAGTCTTGTTGATTAAACGTGGTAATGAAGGACAGGTGTTCAAGAAACTCAGTTCGAGGAGAATCAGCAGAGATTTATTAAAGCTCACATTTGGGTTTTAAAAGCAGCCATTGACTTCCATCTATTACAGTTACACATTCACAGCAGTTGCAGTATGCATGCTAGCATGACGTTCAAGCTAAAAGCCAGACGTTATGTATCAGATCAGGCAAAACTATAAACATGTACCTGATCTGCTTGAAGGGCAGGACAGCAATGAAAAAGACACCGCAGCCCAAGAAAATGTTAAGTTGAGCTACAATATATACAAAATGTGCAACCCTCTCTACTTTCTGCATTCAATTTCAGATTAAAATATCCCATATCTGTTCTTGTTTATCCTGAGATGACTGCAGTCTGCCTTGGCTCAGCGAGCCGTGTCCTTCGACTGGCCGCGACTCTTAGCAGCCTGCGCCGAGCGTGCCCTCCTTCCCTTCCCAGTCTGCACTGATGCTATCAGCCCCCGATTCACAGTGGCCGCCTCAAAACTTATAATTGATACAGAATCCTGATGCCCCGAGCAGCTGACATTCAACACAATCTGAAGGACAGCGAGGGAAATGAGGAGCGTATAATGGAATATGCCGCCAGCACAAACAGGAGGAAGAGCCACTTGTAATGTGATCTGCTCCAGCGCTTAAATATCAAGTGCAATTAAATGCCAGCGACGGCGGCACACAGACGAGCTGCATGTGTGTCTGGAAACAAATTTGCTCTCAGTAGGCAGTGACATCCTTTATATAGTCGGCTATCAAGTGCTGCGAGTGAGTGAAACAGCAAGTCAAGCTGTTTCTCTCCTGTCCTGGCAGTGAGAAAACAGTCTCTGTAGAGTTTGCGAAATGAGGACAAAGTCCATGAAGAACTTGGCATTTTGTGGACACAGAGAGAGGTGACACTGACACCCATTAGACGCGGTGCAAATTGTCCAACCTTGAGTTGTATTTAGGTACGGCCAAGTTAAAATTCTAGCTTAAACTTCACCAGTAGATTCATTATTTATTATCAGGCCTCCTAAACCCTAATGATAAATGACACACTCCTGGTCCACATATATGATTGATTATTCCTGCCATGTTTTCTGTGCGCTGGTTGAGCCCATCTGGTCAGAGGTCCCTAACAGAATATCCCAGGTCTTCTGCCTCAGCTATGTCCAAATATCTCTCTCCTGGGTGACCTCTCTGCACTTCATAACACACACGGCGTCAAACGTTATAACCGCACTAACACTGCCTAAGAGGAGCATATGACTCACACGAAAGAAACCAGAAATAAAAATGTGCGAATATGAGTCAACTCTGTATTTTTGAAGTAGGTTTCTGAAGAATCCTGATTAGTAGCTTGGATCTTGAACATATCACGCTCAAGTTGTATCTGAAAATGGCACATTTGCATTGAATAAATAATGTCTCTGTTTTAACACGTGTTGGACATGTACCCATCTTAGTTAGTATTGATGATTAAAGTGATAAAGATGCAGTGCAGAAAATGTTATTAATTGTATTCAGTGCTGCCCCTGGTTATATTCTGTAGCGCTTGTTTCTCTGCATCCCAAACGGTAACGTCTGTGCTCTTTGTTGCACCAGTCCTTTCCTGTCCTCTGTCCTCAGTCACATCCGTGAACTCTCAGCGAGCCCGACTGGGAGAAGCCGTCTCTGGGCAGGCCGGGGGGATGCGTAGCAGGGCGCACTCAGCCGAACGCCAGGTCAGCCATTTCACGCTCATCTTTTTTTCATGCTCCACAAGTTGTACACTATAGGACTTTACCTCGGGGCGAGAGTGCACGGAGTAGTGCACGTGTGTCAGCGTGTGCATGACGGTGTGTGTGCGACCTTTCTGCAAGGGCACAGATCTCAGGGGGCCAGACAGAGATTAATGATAGGAGGAGACAACTCTCTTTCGACATTAAGGGAAGGAAGTCCTGTCATTGTATGGACAGAGGGGGGAAGGGAGAGAGTGAAAGGGAGCCCCTGCAGAGGAAGAACTGACCCTTTCCAGTTTTACTCCCCAAGATGCAAAGATTAACCAATGTTCATTACCATCCTACAGTAATCACCAACTCGTATTTAAATTTAAATTCCTTTTAGCTCAAAATATAGCAAAGGTAATGATTAACTCTGTCTTGGTTGCAGACACAGCTGCTGTATCTCAGTGCTATAGATACACCGATCAGCCACAACATTAAAACCACTGACAGGAGAAGTAAATTACATTGGCCGTCTTGTGACAATACAATGTTCTGCTGGGAAACTTTTGGACCTGGTATTTGTGTGGATGTTTTTTAGACATGTACAACCCACCTAGACCAGACCAGACACCCCCACCCCACAGCTATGACACTCACTGATGGCAGCAGCCACCCACAGCAGGATGCAGCCTGACACAGGCACACACACAAAAACAGTTTAGGAGCAACTCAGAAAACATGAAAAACAGCACAAGATGTTGACCCGGCTTTCAACTTCCCTAGATCCCGAACTGATTAAATATCTGTGGGATGCACTGGAACAAGTCTGATCCACAGAGGCCCCTCCCCTAATTCCATAGGACCCAAAGGCATACACTAACAACATCCTGTTGCTTGACACCACAGGACATCCTCCGAATTCTCATGTCCATTCTCTGATAAGTCACAGCTGTTTTTTTCTGCTAGTTACTAATGCATTAATTTCTGTTTTCAGTGTCCTTCACAAGCTTGAATTCTGGTTTCTGGTCATTTATCTTATGTGATAACCCTAACCCTAACCCTTGCTCTCCCAGTCACTGTACTTTTTGCCCATGTCAACATAAAATGGTCACTTCCACTCTTGGACCTTTGCATTTTTTCTGCCAATCTGGGCCGGAAAAAAACAACATCTGTAGCATTGGGCTCTCACTACAGATTCTCTAAGGTCACCACTCAACTGGCCTATGTCCATTCAGCAGCTGACATTTAACCTGCTAAAGTCTTGCAGGTTTTTGCAGGAGTCTGTGTTCATACAGTTAACGGACAGTAACGCATAAACCTCTGCCTTGACAGATTTCTGGCTTTCATTCCTCTGCATCTCAACACACACACACTCTCAGTTCATTTCAGACAATTTCCTACGAGGGTAGTCACTCTGTCGGCTGAACATGACAAACGCCAGCACGCGGCACAGCTGGATAGAAGGGAATCACATCACTCCACTGTTTAAAAATTCATATAAACGATCCCTTTGGGGCAAATAAACTTCAGGTAAAACACAATCTGTTAAAATGAAAACTTCTACATGACACAAGTACATCTTCCCCGAGTTGTCCTTGATCAGAGAAAGAGTGGGACAGCGTTTTGACATCCTTCACCGCAAATCTGCCAAACGCTCCTAATCACAGGCAGCGCTGCTCGTCTGAAAAGACTTTCACAGCTAATGACTAAAGTCTCCGAAATCTCCGTCTATCCCCTCCAGCGACTTGTTTCTTCATACACTCCATGCCATCCTTCAGTTTCAATAGCTGCTTCTTGGATATATTTCCTAATGAAACTTTCAGCGAAGACAAATGTACATTGAACTCCAATATTTATAGTATATTGAATCTCCACACTGCTGAATGTGCGATAAAGAAAAATTACCGGGGATGTGTTTTCATGCTGAAATTTCCATGTAAATGAGGTGGTTTGAGATGGATTCCAGCTGAACTGCGGTACGATCCATGTGCAGTCAGAGGATGATCTGCATCACCGCTGGAAATCCAAATCATTACACGTATGTTTGCAGTGTTTGCAAGACAACCGGGGGTAAAATTATGAAAAGTTAATGCGAAGAAAGTGTGGTTTATCAGTGAACTCTCGTTTCAGTTATTTGTGCTCCATACTGGATGGTTGTGCTCCCCTCTGTTGTAATCACGTGGAGCCGCCTAGTCTTATATTGTTCTCTGTTTTTCCCGCATACATCAACCCGGGTGCCAGTCTTGTTTCCTAGCAACCGAGGTAAACAGCTGCCTCTACTGACAAAGGGATGTGGCGGAGCGTGAACCAAGCGGTAATAATAAGGAGCTCTTCCAGCTGACCAGGGGGGTTAGGAGGCGAAGGGACAATCAAACTCAGACAAACAAACAAAAACAGTCTCAAAAGTTAAAGCCGAGCAAAGAGCTTCGGTGTTCAGAACCTGCAAGAATACTGGACAGAATATGATGAACTGGATTCTTCTGCAGAGCTTGAATAAGCTTTAAGCTGAATATATGTGGCATAGAAAAGTTGTGGGCTAGTCAAAATCAACTGCAGCCATCCCCTGAAGACCATAAATACCCTAAGGTTTCAGTAAAGTTTGTATATTTCAGCACACAGCTGGCCAGAATTATGCATACAGTTGTCATAAATAAAGAAATTTGCCTTTTTTGTACCTTCGTATAAACATGTTTATTTCAGCTGTATTGTTGGACATGTTAGCATGGAGGTCTGTGACTCACTTTTGGAGTGGCCCTCAAGTGGCCATTTGAGGAACTGCACTATTTTGGACTTCTGTGCATATTCTGGCCTCATATGTTTAGTTTTTACAAATGAATTTAAGGACCATAAACATCCCACAAGCCAGTGAATTAATCAAATACAAAAAGTGGTGGAAAAAAACATTGACTGTATAGATACCCACAATGCACAAAGCACAATGTGGGTGCCATCTGGGTGGAACCTGACTTCACCTAACTCATTTCTAAAATGGACAGTGTGATTGGATTGGAGGGGGTCATGGTGGGTGCTGAGGCGACTTGAAATGAGACCCACTTGTCAGAGTGTCCACGGCTTAAATAATACATAACTTTAAGCCTTGATATATTTTAAATCGGTGAGTTATATGCTACTGCTTGGTGGTTCAATACTCTGTCCGTTCTGACCACCAGGAATTAAAAAGAAGATCTGTGTATGTGTCGAAGATATGTGCAGTATCTTGTCGTTTCCAGGGCTCAGCGATGTTATCTTAATGTCTGTTTCAGTAAATTATTAATCTTGTTATCACTGGAGCTCCTGATTGGTGCACAATGAGCCCGAGGTGATGACTTGATTCTGTTTAATCTGACAAACAACGCAAAACTGCATTAATTCAATTGACACGAAAAAAACAAAACCTTTGCATTTGACAAGCCGAGAAGATTAGCATTTATCTATCTAAGATTCACAGCTGTGGACGTGTTCCGCAAGCTGGTGTTTACTTTGCGCAACAGTATCTAAAATCTTTAAAATTCATCTTCCATGAATAATGAATATCTACACCAAATTTCATAGCTATCCGGCCAGCAGTTGTTGGGATATCTTGGAGCGAAGTCTTGTTGGACATACCAATCAGCCCGCTCACAGTTAAGTCCTTCAGCCTCTCACCTTGGAGGGCAAAAACTACTTTTATAAAGGCACTATAAATTTACATCAGTACTCCTGGCTTTGCCCTTGCACCTGCCTTTTCCACTAAATAATTCCTTGCTGACTTATTTCAATCCTCGGGAGTTCACAGCCGGCTCTTATCCATGCACACCGGCAGGCAGAGTTGCTGCTCAACACTCCAGAGTGACATCACCCACTCCACTTCAAGGTCACCCGCGGGTGGGATATACAGCATCAGCCAGATTTCAACACGGAACTTGCTTTTGTCTTGACGATTTCAGTTCAGCAGCCTGCCTCCACTCCAGCTACTCCATCACTGTGATGTCATGATGAATGGGCGGCCAACAAAGTGGAGAAGAGGCGGAGGCAGAGACAGAGAGCGAGAGCGAGAGAAGGGGAGAGGAAAAGTGATCTCCCCTCTGCCTTTTTATCGCTCTATTTCATCATGGAAATCACCTCATTTACTCTGAGCACTTCTCCATTCATCTCTTATTGTCACCGGCAAGACCCGTTTTCTGTCTGCATCAGCCGCATGTGTATATGTGTGCGTCTGGGAGACCCGGAGGAACGGGGGAAGAGGCAGCAAGCTAACTGCAGGCAGTTGTGTTTGCACATGAGCAGCTGCTTTTATGAACTCACAGCGATGTGTGAACATCATCCATTAAACTTAGTATATTTGAATTTATTGTTGTGTTTTTGTTTTTCAGTCAGCATGGCATTTTCAGCCGGGCAAAATCATGATACAATACATGTGATCTGTTCCAGCTGACATTAAAGAAATGCATGAATCACACTGAATAAGAGAGTTCCAACTTTAAGGTGATTTTTTATAACTGAATTGAAGATCATAAGCATTCAATGAGCCAGAGGAGAAGAAAATGGTGGAAAAAACATCAACTTTATAAAAAAGATCGACGAATACAGTGAGCTGGATTCTTCTGCAGAGCTTGAAAAAGCTGTAAGTTGAACATAAGTCGGATAGAAAAGTTGTGTGCAAGTCGAAATCAACTAAAGTCCTCCCTTAAAGACCATTAATACCATAAGGTTTCAGTAAATTCTGTATATTTCAGCAAACAGCTGGCCTAAATTATGCATAACTTTAAGCCTTGATATAATTTAAATGGGTGGGTTATATAAAAATTCACCCCACCGTACAGTTGTCATGAATAAAGAAATTAGCTAGAGACAAAATTCCTTTTTTTTTTTTTGTACTTGCCTACAGACATCTATGGGGATTGACTCACTTTCGGAAAGGACCTCAAGTGGCCGTCTGAGGAACTGCACTATTTGGCACTTCTGTGTGTATTCTGGTTTCATATGCTTAGTTTTTACAAAAAAATGGTGGAAAAAACATCAACTTTATAAAAAAGATCAACAAATCCATAGGGTCCCTGAAGAGCGGTTTTGAAGCTCAAAGTGGGTGGTGCCAGCCGTCGCCATCTTATCAGTGCCTGACCCCGTCTAACTCCCAGCCGGTTCAAAAATGCTGTGGAGTGCCAATCGAGCTGAGGGGGGCAGGTGGTGCTGAGGCAAAATAAAAATAAAAAAGCTAGCAGCTTGAAACCAGGCACACTTGTCATTCAAAGTGCCCAAAGCCTAAATTATGCAGTTTAAGCCTTGATATCTTTTAAGTGGGTGAGTTATATATAAATGGACGCACCCCCCATAGTTGCCATGAATGATTAAATTAGCTATAGAGACCAAAACTACTTTTCTTTGTAGTTTGCAGTATCTAAAGTTTTTTATTTCTGTTTTAAAGTTCATGATTTTAGTATCTATGGGGATTGACTCGCTTTGCATGGAGGTCTTAAGTCACTTAGTGTTGTAGGGTTTGATACAGTGTCGTCATGAATGATTATGAGAAACTGCTAAATGTGCACTAAATGTAAAAAGTGTATCTATAGTAACAGGCAATGGTTGCATGTATGGATGCTGTATGTAACGTCACGTGTGCTATGCTCAGAGACTTTAGGCATGTGTCTTATTATCAATAAAATTAAACCTCAAGAGGGTGAATTAACACCCTGCTGTAATTGATCTGTGTATCCTGTCTTGTATTTAAAAAATATGCAGATAGTTGCTGGTTAATGAATTAATCATCTTTTTTTTGTTGTTTATTTAGTTTTTTTTTGTTTTTTTTCAGTGCAGCAGAGGATTTGAGCTGCATATGCTGAGAATCTAATCAGTGCCTTGCTGTTTCCATTCCATGTCAAGCTGGGGGTCCCGGATAGGGAGGCCGTGCGAGCTGCTTAATGACATGAATACAATTAATAATTCAGAGCAAACCCTATGTGGGTCTAAACAGAAACGTGGCAGTGTGTGCTGGTGCCTTCGGTGCATAGCAGGAGAGCAGCGGCACGGTTTATGGAGTAATCCGACATGACAGCGTTCACATCGGATGATAGAGAGTGGAAGAAAACTATCAAAATGCTTATAAATATCTTATACGGTCACCGAGGAGCGGAGGAGGTGGGGGCAGGACGGGCGAGGAGTGCTTTCAGATGTGCTGCTGCTGCTGCTGCAGAGGCTAATATCACGCTACTCGCAGGGAAGACAATGTGTGTGTTTGTCGGCGCACTTTCCGTGTGTTTGATTGCATGTGTGTGTCGGGCAAACGGTTGCGGTAGATGGCGAACGAGGCGAGCAGCGGTGAGAGGAAAAGTATCAGTGCTTTGGCAGCAGCACAGCCACACAAACAGGACTGAGGGATTTCAAGGTGGCTCTTCGTGTTTGCTCGCACGCGTGTCAGTGTGTAAATGACCTTTCACTAGCCCGCAGCACAGTAAGGAAGTAGACAAAAAGGAAAGCATGAAAATGAAAAATAAAAATTGAGAGTACAGTCCCTGAGCTAAAATCCCCTTACCTCGTGGCAAGGGAAAAATAACACAGTTACAAGTATCATATATTTTTTTTCTTTTCCTTTTTGTGACTTGTAACATGGTCTCCCACAAACAAAGCCCCAGGTCTGATATTATGAGAACACACAGGACTGCTCACATATGAACACTGCACCCTCAAGTGCTGTACAACAACAACCAAAAAAAAAAAAACCTGGAGCAAAACAACGGCTTGTGCCTGTAGTGATGGGAAGGAGGAGAGAGGAGGTAATAAGGGCCTCATAGCATAAGAGTAAAAACTCTTTAGAGACCCTCTCGGCCGCTTTTTTCTCTTTCTGTGTCTCAGTGTGAACAGTGAAAGAAAAACAACTGTTCAGGATATTGCTGCAATTCTTTTGCAGATTTTTATTTTTTATTTTTTTTGTACTGTAAGGCAGGCTTTATTAATTTAAATGGCACCATAATAATCCATGGATGTATGAAAGACTGATCATCGCTGAGTAGTTTGGAAAATTCTCTATTTAATTCTATTTTTGCACATGAGGACTACTTCTTAACCAAACAAATGTCCAGGCAGAGCACAAATTGCTGATTATTACACTCCAATTAACTACAACAGTGCTTTTGTTTGTTTTAACTACCTGCCTGCAACCTCGCCAGTTGCTAGCGTAGCTTCCAAAATAGCAAATGACTGATTTCTTGAAATGCCAATGTCTAGGTTTATTCAAATGAATGGCGTTGGGAAATATCCAGCATGTATACCATCACTCTGCTTTAAGCTATGGTCCACTAACTCCCGAGAGCAGTAACCGGATCTCTGTGCCATTTTCTTAACCAGCTGGCTGCAAAATTGTCTTGTGATTGGTGCTGGGAAAGTCGCAAAGCTAGTTTGATGAAACCATGAACCATGTAGCATAAAACCAAAATACTGAGCTAAAATGGGGATAATATACTGAGTGGAATGCAAAGGGGGCAAACACACCGGACTGGAAGGGACTGTGAAACAAGAAGTGCATCATGGAATATTAATGAAATTCAGTTGGCGGCGTTAAGTGGGCAGAAAAAAAAAAAAAAAACGTTAAACTAACCGATTGCGATTATGGCGACGACCAACGGGAACGACTGATACAGTTGACTGACGCATGACACTAACGTTTACCGTGTAGAAACACTGTCCACGACTTTGGTTCCTACACCACCAAATTTGCTGAAAGTGAGCTTGGAGCGTCGGGTGAATATTTTCTATTCAAACAGAAAGTGGGGACGGCAAGAACAGCTAGTTCTGTCCATACACTAGATCTGTTTTTATGTTCTACTGTATAACCTGGAAACTATTGGGGTGGGAAATATAAAAGTGGGTTATTGAGGCAAGAGAGAGACAATAAAACTTTCTTTTTGAAGTCCAAAGAACAAAATTAAATCAAAGGGTCGAGGAAAAAAAAGGGAACATCAGACCCAATGAGACTGAGGCAGACTTGATCCTGGCCATCTCTGAGGTCTTTTTCCTGAACCCGGTTAAGGCCTCAGCATTCTGTGCGTGTCTTGTATCTGAACAGAACGGCCTTTCAGACTTTGATGCTACGTGTCGGAGGATTAAACACCTCCCAGCCAATGGGGGAGCGTGCCTTTTTCTTTAAATCTCTACCCTGCCAGGCCCAGAACAACCAGGCACATTACTGATCGCAGGAGGTCCTCCCCTCTGCCTACAGCCTCATTTAGACCAGCTTCATTGTTTCCTGATGAAACACCCAACAACAGCCTCCTGCTGACTGAGTTTAATGCATGCTGCTACCGTCAAAGCCCTGAACCTTTGCTCTGTTCAATCCCTTGGAGTTAAAATCCCTCTTTCGCTTCTCACCAGTCACCACAATATGCTGGTACTTTTCCACACTGTGTGAGAATTTCAAAAATGTATAAAAACTGGAACAAAACTACATAATTATTCTTCTCTGGAAAGAGGAATTGGAATCAAACTGAAAAGAAGTCATGCACACACTGGTAGATTTACAGATGAAGCGTACGTGAGTGTTAGACCCTCAGAGCATGTAACTGAGAAAAATATATTTGGGAAATATGGAAAACATCTATTTCTTCAGTTACCTTTTTTTAACCTTCTACCGCTGCACCACAGAAAGCATCTTAACACACCGTACCTTCGTGTGTTATCTAAGCTGTTCAGCAGCTGATCAGATAGCTCTGCAACAGGTTGTGTCAAGAGCACGGAGGATCACTGGAGCCCGGCTCCCAGCCCTGGAGAACATTTACAACACACACCGCCGCAGGAAAACAACCAGCATCTGTACGGACCCCTAACACTGATGCCACAGTTCTTTCGATCTCTGCAGTCTCTGTAATCTGGAAACCCAAACACTCGGGGGATAGTTTAATTACAAGAGTCAGACCATTCAATAGCTACTGACTATAGATATCTACATCTATAGTAAAATGAAACGTGAACAACTGCATAATATTGCCTAATACTGGTTAATAATGCAGGACTACTATTGCATAATATTGCACAACACCACTGGTGAATATTGCACATTACTTCTGTTGAACACTTGCAATAATTGCACCTTTTCACTGATTCTAATATTGTATTTATATTTTTTTCTCTTGTAATTGATGTTTCTTACTGTACACAGGGCGCTGATGAGGAGTCGCACGCCAAAATCCCTGTGTGTACCGGTTTTGTGCAATGACAATCAAGTAATCCAATTAAATTCAATTAGTATCTGTACATGCATGGTTGCAGCGCAATCAGGAATTAGTTCACAACTAACTGAGCATGGCATTTCGTGGTGCAGATCAGACAGAATGCAAATAGCCGCGTGCTGAACGAACGAGGGCTAAGGTGTGCTCCGACATTACACTTCGGGCACGCAACGCGGCACGCTGAAATGTTGAAAACGGTCAAAGCAAATCTCCAAACGTGAAGTGGAAAACAACAGGGATGACAAAATTCACAGAAAAAAGGCCAACCCCGCTATCGTAAGTGCTGAGTATGAATTTTATGTGGACTATTTAAAGAATTTCATGCACCAAAAAATAATTTATGAGTCGCATAATTTCTCGAGGACTGTGTTACGGTTAATGTTATGCAGGGATCGCTCCAACCCAGACAGCCACAAACTCATAAGCTTGCTGCGTTAACGCCACAGTAGTTATTGCATTTGCACCAAAGCTCATAGTCGGCCCTGGACAAAAATCCTGATGTACAAAATGCAAAATAGCGTGGACTTTATTCTTTTGGGGCTAAGTTAGAGACAAGCAAAGACATGAAAGATGCCAATAAATGTGCAGCCACCATCTCAGTTCAATCCTAAATAGTAATTAGAGTATCTTTTTATCCTCACCCTCTCAATAATCAATAAATGTGTCAGTCTCGTGCCAGCAGTCATGCCACTCGATGCAAATAAGCTGCTATTTTCGACGTCACTATTTTAAGTAGGTTACTACCTAAAATAGTGGCATTACCCATTCCCCCGCAGCCGACGACTGATCTCCCTTTACCATGAATATCCTACAAATATGAAGATTCCACATACTGGGTCACGAAACTGTCGTCTGTCCCTCGTCGACCTCCAAGCGAGTCAGTGCACAAGAACATCACAGGATCAAAGAGGAACTCATTTCAAACGCATCACTGACACATTTTCTCAAGCATTCTGCTTGATTAAAAGAAGGAGGGGGTGAAAAAATCACAGCTTCCTTTCTTCTGCGCACCATCGTAATTTCATATTGTCGTTTCCTTCAAATCAGGGAGTGTGTCGACATGTCACATTCTCATTACTAGGCAATAAAAATAACACAACAGACGTTCCGCAGCAGCATGAACTCTTTAGGAGAGCGAAAAAAGCAGAACAAAGAGCAAGAAAGCAAACCAACACGGCAATACATTATGCACGTCCTTTCCTTTTTCAAAACGAAGACAATAGCAAGAAAATGACGGGAATTATGAAAATTACCGTGTGTTACAGGGACAAAAACATGCACACATGAGCAGGGACAAAGCCGGCGTTTTTTGCAAAAATAAGGAGTCATTTCACTGTGGCTCGAACGCCTGGGGGCAATGTGAATTATACACAGCAATGCGCCTTTCACATTACTCTAAATGTACATTCCTACCCATATCGGCGCTGGGAGATTGTTAGGTGCTATAGCAACAGAACAATCCATTTAGCATTGATGGATAATTAGGACCGAATGGAGCGATTACCCCTGCTGCTTTCCAGGACAGCAGAGAGTCTGCTGGAGCAGAGGAACGTTACACAGCTGGTGGACTGAATCGGAGCTGTCCGCGGCCATTTTCCTCTCATTTAGTGTGGCTTTGAGACGTTAAGTCAAAGGGGAGCCAAACAATGACCTGTTTATGTTCTGCAACGGGATTGAACTTTTAAATCCCGGAAGAGATACAGCATCTTCTAAACTGTGTGTATCATTTTTGTGGCCGTTGTAACAAATATAATTTTTTATCCTTTTTGTTATAATCTTGAATTACATTCATGCTATAAAAGGTATTAGGATAAAGTTTGGGGACATGGATTGAAGGCAAACTTGTTTTGCAGCCTTAAAACAAAGTAGAAGTATTTCCGAGACAAAATTCCAGATGGCTACGAGGAATTCTTCCAAGAATAAGTTAACGGTTGTGATATGGATTTGAACAAACGACCGGTGCCTGTGATTTTTCTGCGAGAACTGCCTCGCTGGGAAAACTCACTCTTTATCTCGTGTGATTATTGCATTGTTCACGATGCTCTGATGATACCCTCAGGCTGAAAGCTCGGCTATTAGGATACAATTCATCCAGTGCTTTCACGGTGAATGGATCTATTGTTCGGCGCACTTGTCACATCGGCAGACACTTGGAGTATGGAATCTATGGATATCGCACAAGAAGACATATTCAGTCAATACATGCAACAGAGAATGCGCTACTTATGTGAATGTGCAGATTTTCTGAGGTTTTCCAGCTGGCTACTGTTACAGCTAAAGTCTAACAAAAGCAATAAATATCACAATTTCACTGATCAGGTGTAATATTATGACCACTGACGGGGGAAGTAAATGACATTGACCATCTTGTGACAATACAATGTTCTACTGGGAAACTTTTGGACCTGGCATTCATGTGGATGTTACCCACAGGACCCAAAGGCCCCCACTAACAACATCCTGTTCCCAGACACCACAGGACACCCTCAGAAGGCCCATGTCCATTCTCTAATGAGTCACAAGTGATTTGGAGGCACAAGGGAGACCTACACAATATATATTTTGTTACAGAATGGAAAAAATGATGCCTGGTGGGCAGTTTTGCTTTGTTTTAACTAATTTTCCACCATTCACAAGGAATGTAAGTTACCTCAATTTGTTTTTGTCCTTTATCCTCCACTTTTAAAGACCACAGAGACACATGATGCTGCTGCAATAATTCAATTGTCATAGAGAGAAAGAGAAGAGTGACACAAACTGTTGACGATTTACTGCCAAATAAAGCACGTCGAAAGAGAAAGCATTTAAGAGCTTGAGTGTACTTCCACATGTGTGATCATGTCGTGATTTGACCTGAACCTACAATTGGGCCTAAGGATTTTGCTTAAAGGATAAAACAGCCTGCACATACAGCATAATGAACTCCGTGGCCGTGAGCGGTCAGGCCAGCTCCATCGTCCTCTATCGCTCTCTTACACACCGCAATGTGACATTTTGCCAAAATGCTCTTTTCGCAGCGAGTCAAATGCTGCTTGATGAGCCAGTGAGGCGGAGAGAATCTCACCGCGGGTTCGAGCTCATGAAAAACTGATTACTGTCACTAAATTTGGATGACGTGTTTACATTTATGTTGGTTCACTAGGATTCTTCTGATGAAGGCCTGCTGGCTAAATGTCACCGAATCAGTAGTAGAGAAGTTGGAAGAATGTTGTTTACTATGCTGTGGGCCTGGCTTTGCTTTAAGTCGAATAGTGAAATACTGAGTTAAATGGAAAAATCGATGTAAACGCATTGCTGGAAATGCCCATTGTGTGAATAAAGTCTCTTATAGAATGATGTGGAACAAAGGTTAGGGATTATTTTCAATGAAATTGCACAACCTTCAAAGAGGCTAAAGTTACACATGTTCATACAATCGGGTTTCTTCTTCTTTGGTGGTTAAACATTAAATGAAGCAACCAGAACAACAGGTGTAAACTAAACCTTAATCCTTGGACAGGTTTCATGTTCGTATCTGTATTCCTGAAAGTGAAACTGGAGACTAATGAGATCATCACTTTGGGTGGAAACCAACGGCACACAGAGAAAGAAGTCAGTACACTATCTATACCATCTATACCTGTGAAATAATATAAGCCAGCGTGTGAAAACACATATAACGGGTTTGGTAGGTATCACAAGAAGACCGCAGTGTGCCGCACGAGAAGGAACCGCAAGCCGAATGGGCCGAGAGTAGGAGGTGTGAGAACTAGCTTGAATACATGCAGAGCAAATGGAAAAATAGAGTCGAATAAAATAAAGATGGAGGTGTAGACGAGCAGAAGGCGAGACAGCAGTGAGAGCAGAAATCCTTGGGAGCCCAGAGAGCAGCAGATGTTGCAGACTTTGCCACGGAGGTCTGAATCATTCATTCTCCTTTAGTTTTTATGGCGATCTCAGTAAACATCAGCCTCGTTTCAAAGGAGTTGTTTTCTCCAAGAGAATGCGAGTCCCGCTGAGGGGTGATGGATGGTGAAGATTAACACTTTTTTCCCGTCCTTATCTCTCTGGCTTTCTTTTAACCCCTTGTCTGTTTTTCTCACGCGCGAACCGGCGCGCTGAGGATCACGGGTGCTTTAGAAGTGCTCACCGTGGCACAAAACTCAAGGCAGATTTATGGTTCCGAGTCCGTGTCTCGTTGTGTAGCTCTTTATCTACGCCGAGCGAAGGAATATGGGAATACAACCATTGTCGAGGCTGTGGAAACGCTCTAACTCTAACAAGACGCTATGCTTAGAGCAAATGCTGATTGGTTGGAAGGATGGCATCAACTGAAAAGGAAAGGAAAGCGGCAGCTTTAAAGAAAAACAGACCAAAGAAGTACAAACAGTCCAGTCTTTTCTGTGGCAGAGCTAAAGGACCAACAACAGCACAATGAACACATGAACAAAATTAGCCTACATTAGGGGCCGACAGCTGCAACAGGTACAGCGCGCATCTGCAATGCTCTGCACTGAACCTACGCAGTATCACGCTGCATGGTTTCCTGTTTGCTGTTTACACCCAGGAGTTGAAGACAACAGGGAGCCGCATCCAGGTTGATGCAATATGCATTATGTCCTAAATATATATTTCATCTGGGGAAACAGCCATAAACTCCGCACGCAGACTGTTCTCTGGTCGTTCCGACACAGGTTGAGAACAGCAAGAAGAGACCCATTTCGCTGTGATTGCTTCTTCTTCCATGCTTCTCTCCATTTTTCAAACACTTCTCTCTCTCTCTCTCTCGCTCTCCCCGGCTCCCTCAAGGTTCACACCGTCAAAAAAATACTGTGAAAAATGTCCCCATTGTTCTTTTCGTTTAGAATTCCTCCAAACATACACAGTGATATTTCACAGCCATCCGAAAATGAGAGGCCCCCATAAGACTGGCTCCTGATCTTGGGCCCTTCTACCATCATTATGTTTTGTACTTCTTTTTCTTTTCCTTCAAACCTAAACCTGGATCTGAACGTTTTTCTGCAGAGGACAGTGCGCTTTCCCACATTAAAATAAATAAAGAGTAAACAAAGAGTTGTCTATGAAATCTCCACTTCACTTCTGACGAATTTTGTGCGATTCTGTTTTGAGGTTTTGAGGTTACAGACTGATTAAAAACATGGAGTCATGCCGTTAAAACAATGCTAAATCCATCCAAAATGAACCTGGTATTGTAATGCTCCGGGTTTTTGCGATGTTTAATCTACACCAACCAGGCATAACATTACGACCACCTTCCTAATATTGTGTAGGCATCCCTTGCCTCTCCAAAACAGTTCTGACTCACCAGAGAATGGACATGGGCCTTCTGAAGGTCATTGATATAGGGTGGGGGTGCCTGGTCTGGTCTAGGTGGGTGGTACATGTCTAAGTAACATCCACATGAATGCCAGGTCCAAAAGTTTCCCAACAGAACATTGTATTGCCACAAGATGGTCAATGTTATTTACTTCACCTGTCAGTGGTTTTAATGTTGCGGCTGATGGGTGTATAGCTTCGGTCAACACAACCTTAAGCTCCGTGATCAGATGCTGCTCTTGAAAAGGCTTCTCAGAAGTTGAGCTGAGAAAATAAAGAAGACTTTTAGTTACAGAAGCTGCATGGCGCTCTCCCTCTTCAATACTCTACGGAACATGAATGCAGATTACACACACCGCTCAGGCCAGCAGCAGCTCCTAAGACTCCCACGGAGGATGTGTGACATATCCATCATCAACCCCGCCCACGCAAACACACATTCACAACATCCATGATTCAGAGGCCTGGCTGGTGGCTATATCCACCACTTACTCTGCGGCAGGGATCACTGTTTCACACTTATGTCGAATAATTGCGGCGCTGTTTTGTAAAACGCGAAAGTTACATTCACACATTAGCAAATACGTGCTCAATCTGGGGGCCTTAAATTTGTATTCATCCCTGCAGGAAACTGACAGAAGGCCTGACATACTGTACGGTGAGACTCTATTTTTTTATTTTTTTTTTAAGGATTAGACATACACTCACTAATTATGCTTCAACACCTTAATAATGTCTCTTAACCCTTATTTAATCCCAACGTTCACACTGAGTTGCACAGTTCGATGATTTTCACAAAGTAGTTACTAAAGCATAAGTAATTTTATTAATTTCATTGGTGTTCTGTATTGTGGTTAATTATTTGAACACCACAGCTGTCTAGTGAGAATAAACACCGCGCGAAGCCGAGCTTCCGCCAATTCGAAATAAATAAATAAGTAATGAAGCACACTTACAGTATCTCGGGAAATGGAGCCACGAAAAACAGATTCACTTAAGGCAGAAATGCGAGTAAAACGGGACCTTTAAACTTTGCAGGATGTGAACTCGCACAGCTATGACAGACTGAATAATTCATGACCCCGTTCGCGGCTGTAAACAGGAAGACCGAGCAGTTTTTACAAGCATTTACGGCTTGCGCATTTTGTTGAGCTGTGAAATGACAATTTAGAGAAAATATTTACAAGAGAGGAAAGTTACAGGTGATACATCATTATTTTTAAATGTAATAAAAACTAAGCAGTTCTACAATGGCCACATGGACTGAGCTTAAAGTCCACTTTTATGGCATTAATTGCCTGAGGTCTGTGGCTTTTTAAATGAACTGTCAATTGCAAGGGAAATTAATTCACCACCACTAAACTGCAATCAGAGATCTTGAAGGATTTTAGATTTTTGCAAAATGCATGCAAAGGAGGCACACAAAAGCCTTCGTCTCTGACCCCCTGCACTCAGCTCCTCCTCACTGTGTCGAGGGGATGTAACACCGAGTCGGAGTTTGTTCAGGCTCTTCACCGAGGCTAACGCCGTCTCCGACTTCTAATGGGGAAGGTGAGGGGGAAGGTCACTCAGCGGCGGCCCGGTCTGACTCACAGCGACCACCTCGGATGATTATGAGATCCCAGCACTCCCAGACACACATTAGTGCAAGATGTCTCGCCCACGCGGCACACACATACGCTGCCTTAGATGATAGCAAAGGTGCGGCACTCCCACATCAAAGGCTTACCCACCATGCTTCGCCCTCCACAGGGTCATAAACAACTGTGGAAACAAGAAATTACAACTGATAGATAATGATTATATCACACAAGATTAAAGCCATGTGGGCGTGTGGATGCTGCTGCCATTTATGGTCAATAAACGAACACACAACAGAGCGTCAACAGCTTCTACTGTATCAACAGCACGTTTCTGAATGGTAATCAGGTAAAGAGAAGAAAGTGGCTTATTAACCAGCTCTGTAGCGAACAGTTGATCACTTGTGAACATTCCTGTCTCTGGTTGTCTAGGTAACGATCTTGTACTGTACTGTATATTCCCCCGATGTTAAACAAGCAGAACATAAAAATACTGCCAGTGTACGGATGGCTCTGGCTCTCCTTGCCGTCTCCGCTTTCCATTTGAAAAGAAAACGCTGCTGCTTCCTTCTGCGTATTACACAGGCGAACCGGGAACCGAAGTTGTGCACAGTGTTTTCTCGCGGTGAACTTTTTGGGGCGCTTGAATGATACGTCAGTCGCCATTCGTAGTCACCTCAAAGTTGACTCTGGTTCAGCTTCGTGCCTATCATTGCTACAGCTCGCTGAATTTCATTAATATCCCATGGTCTCACATTGCTGCTGGTTGCTGTCTCTCTGTGTGTGGGTGACTTTATGCTGCCACATTTGCGGTTGGAGCAAAACAAAGTTTGTGTGGTTTGTTGCAGATTCCAGACCCATCATGATATAAGAAGTGCTATCAGAAGTTACACCACCACACTACATTCAGTAAGACATTAAAATAATTCGTAGTTATAGTTTTAAATACAGCATTATATATATATTTATGTTCTTATATATCTTACAACTACATATCTTATATGTCTCACTATATACTGTACAGAACACAATATCTACATTACTACATATCCATATTATTGCATTTTATACATATTTTTGTATATACCTTTGTATATTATTCTTTCATTAAATATATTAAATGCATACATACTTTTACACATTGGGCACTGCATTTCCCGCAGGATAAATAAAGTATCTATCTATCTATCTATCTATCTATCTGACCAGGACCTTGTAATATGATACTATTGCAACCTGATGCAAGAACAGAGCACTGAATGAAGGTAGAACAAGACAAAATAATCTAATGAAGCTTAGGTCAAAGGTCAGTGACTAAGATCTGTTAATTGTAGCTCTGCCTTTCAGACCATCTGCCATGCCGTCCTCCTCCTCCCCCGTCTAGTCATCCTAGTTGTCCAGGGATGCTCCACCACCAGCAGCATCTGGACTCCGGATGATCCTGTCCCTATGTACTATTCTCATCCCGGTAGTATATTTTAATCTCTCAAGGTTTTGTTACTTCAAGAGATCTTTAATACAAAATATCTGTTCTTATTGAAACTAAGCGTTGGCACTTTTCATTTGAGCAAGGGCAATGTGCATTATCTTCAAAGTAACTGCTCTATGCACTGATTTCATACTTATGCATATGCATTCCTAGTTCAAACTGTTTGGATGAATGAGGAGATGAGATGATTCAGAGATGGATCCAACTCAGACATACTACATTTATCATAAACACACGTAAAGCAGCAGAAAAATCGAATCTTTTTACAATCCAAACAGGCGGAGTTACAGTTCATTTAATTCCCTCAGCCAATCCCAGGAGCGCCTCTTTACGCGAGCCCTACATTACTTTCATTGATGGCTGGGCCCACCAAGTGGTAAATTTGCACCATGGAAAAATCGCTGCAAAGGTAGCCAATGGAACTAGATTTCTTGCCATATATGGTAAATGGTAGACGGGACATCCTCTCGCATCAGAGACGCGCGTAAAATAGAATCCTTCCTCAGCCAGTGTTTAGCAGGGCGTGTGGAGACAAGGGAGGGCTCACTGGGGGAGGGTTACAGTACAGTGCGCACCGCTAAAACTTTCTCCAGGGAAAAGGACTTTCAACTCGGGAAGTTTTAGACATGTTGCTTTCAGAGTCTGAGGATGAATTAGAACTGCTCCAGTCAGATTTTGAATCTGAGAGCGAGTATAGCAACTGCAGTCTCGACGAGGACTACATTCCGAGGTAGGCTTCCCCGTGGATCAGATAAGTGAGTACAAGAGTTGGCATAAGTCCATGAAATGTCTCACGCCTAAACTAGTCCTGAAGTGTCGGGTCTGACATGCACAGTGTGCATTTATGACAGTGCACCTTATTCTGGGGTTATCTGCCGAGCTTGTCCTGCTGCGCTGCGGAATCTCGTGCACGAGCTTCAACTATTCCTGTGCACTTGTTGTTCTTTTGTCCTTGCTCAGGCTGGCACCGGTGGACTTAGTTAGTTAGCCGTGCACACATCTGCAGCATGCACACACGGGATGCCCACAGCTGGTCCATTTGTGCGCTGCATGTTTGGTGCCGTTTCATAAAGTTAAATATGAAGGTAACTTTTACGCACATAACTAACGGTTTTACGACGCTAAGCTCGGGCGCGTGCACGTCGCAGTACAACTGGTTGCAGTTATAAATCTGCTTTTTCTTTATGGTTTTCATTAAACTATAAGTTAGACATCAACTGTGAATTTAGGGATTTATTTGTACATAAATACTATTGTTACATCAAAATATCACACAGTTAAAAAGAAATGCAGCTAATTGAAGGATACAATTAAACTTTTTTCTTTTTTATATTTAATTATAAGTTCAAATCTGCAAACTGGACAAACTGTCACCTAATGACAAAGAGTTAAATTCAGAAGGATTGTTAAAGCCAGACCTACACTGGTAATTTCAATTGGAATATCTCCGCCTCTGCTTCTTCCATGGGCAGTGGCGAGGTGGTTAGCACTGATGCCTCACAGCCAGAAGGTCCCGGGTTCGAATCCAATTCTGTGTGGAGTTTGCATGTTCTCCCTGTGTCTGTGTGGGTTCTCTCCGGGTACTCCGGCTTCCTCCCAAAGGTGGGACGGTGTGTGTGAGTGTGAATGGTTGTTTGTCTCTCTGTGTTAGCCCTGCGATAGACTGGCGACCCCGCCTCTCGCCCTGTGACAGCTGGGACAGGCTCCAGCAGACCCCACAACCCTTAACAGGAACAAGTGGTTACAGAAGATGAATGAATGAATGCTTCTTTCATTTTGACAGGGCTTGTAACTAAAAACTGTTTTCATTATTACTAAACCTGCAGATTATTTTTATGCTTTCTGAGGTGAGGTGTGTAAACTGGCAACAACCCTCTAACACTGCATGGGTCATTTTCCGATATTGATATATACTGCGATATTGTAAATATTCTTAAAAGAAAAAAGCAGCAGATGGCTAGTAGTGATAGTTACACTGGCAATCTCAAAAATCTCAGTTCTGTCGTTTTTGACGGTGCCTAGGGTAATAATTAAGTATAGTATAGTGTGACTGGTGTTTGTCAGTCAGTGCAGGGTTTACTCTGCTGTGCTTATTCTCTCTGGCAGGAAAGATAAAATGCCGGGTGATGGACCACGGGTCAATAACCCTGTCTGGCTTTTCATTTTTACACGGGAATATCACCACAGACAGACACTTTGTTAAGCTGCAAATGCAAGGACTTTCACGCAATTTCATCAGCAGGTCACCGGCTCAGTCATCATTGTGTTGGCTCACTGTGCAATAGATAGTGATTTAACAGACATTTATTGAAATCTTAGAGATTGGCACTTCTAATACCTGACAAAGATGGTAATTCATCAGATTGACGCAGGAAGAATAACCATAAAGCCATGACTCAGTCCTGCCCAGTAATTTACTACATCACCAGCAACGGCAATAAACCCAGTGATGTTTTTATTAGTTTGTTTTACTTTCAGTCGTATTAGCAGAGCATTTGACAATGAATCATTTTATTTAGAGGTGAAATGTTACTATTTAATTAACCCATGCATACTGTATCTAATTTATGTGCAGGGAACACTTTACTGATGAGGACAGTTCCGATGAGGAGTGGGATAGTAGCCCCACGAAGAGAAGAGCTTCCAAGAGGCAAGGTTGCTCTGTATCGGCTTCACCGGCGTCGTCGCCCCTGAAATCTGCATCCAAGAAACGAGAACGGAGTCCCCTCAGGAAGAAGGTCCACTATGCAGCTACACCCAAAAAGGACTTTTCGTCCCCCAAAAACGGCAAGGCCCCCTCCACTCCACGCAGGACAACTCGAAGCGGGAAGCGGCAAGCAGGCCGGCGGCTCGCCGGTGCAAGCGGCGATGGGGCGGATGATGAAGATCGCTGGCATAACATCGACGAAGAGGATGTCGAGCCTCCACAGCCGCGGTTCAGACCCGAGAGGGACGTGGGGCCGCAGCTCAACAGAACGGCAAATTACACACCGCTCGAGCTCTTCCAGCTGTTCTTCTCCACAACAGTTATTGACACGTTGGTCAGAAACACCAACGCCTATGGGGAAAAGAAATACCAAGGGCAAAAGGAAAGCTGGGTGCCCGTCACAGCAGCAGATATGTACTCCTTCCTCTGCCTTGTCCTCTACATGGGAATTGTACCGCTTAAGACTCTCAAGGAGTTCTGGAGAGGATCTAAGCTCTTCAGCCTCCCATTTCCTGCCTCTGTTATGCCGTGCAGACGCTTTCTAACCATTTCCCGAAGCCTACACATGAATGATCTCGCTGTCGAAGCTGCCAATGATAAAAAGAAAGGGACATCTGATTTTGACAGATTTTGCAAGATAAAGCCACTGTATGAGCAGATTTTGGAAGCCAGCCACACTTTCTTTCATCCCCACCAGCATATTTCCATAGATGAGCGGATGGTGGCCAGTAAAGCAAGGATCGGGTTCAAGCAGTACATTAAAAACAAACCTACGAAATGGGGCTTTAAGCTTTTTGTTTTAGCAGACTCGACATGTGGCTACACACTGAACTTTTTTGTATATGGGGGGAGAGACTGCGTGCCCACAGGGAAGGGGCTAAGCTATGATACCGTCATGAGGCTGCTGGACATCCCCTTCCTAGGTACAGGATATAAGCTCTATGTGGACAACTTCTACACCAGTCCCACTCTATTCCTTGACCTCCTTAAGAGAAAAATCTGGGCTTGTGGCACCGTTCGTTCCAAGGTAGCGGGTTATCCCAGGACAAAAGGCAGTAACATCCCCGCGAAAACACCAAGGGGAACCATCAGGTGGCTCAGAAAAGGAGAGCTGTTGTTTGTGAGGTGGACCGATACCCGGGAGGTCACAATGTGTTCCACTATACACAAAGCATACAACAACGACATGGCAAAGCGCAAAGTGAAAAACGCAGACGGGCAGTGGACAGTGAAGCAGGTGCCCATTCCAGGCAGCATCAGGGATTACAACCAGCACATGGGAGGGGTTGACTTGTCAGACGCGCTCATTGGCTACTACAACGTCCTCCACAAGACGCAGAAATGGTACAAAACCTTTTTTTACCACTTTGTGGACATAGCCACAGTGAATGCCTTTATTCTCCACAAAGAGATGTGCAAACTGCAGAGTCGGCCTGTGCTCACACAGAAAAACTTCAGGGAGCAGCTGATTCTGTCCCTGGCTGAGATCGGGTCTACGCCACGCCGCTCGGGTCCACAAAACTTCATGTTGCCGGCCTCCCCTTTCAAAGTGCCTCCGGCTTCTCCGTTCAGAGTCCCCCCTGCTTCCCCATCCAAAGTCTGCATGCCCTCTCCATCGACTGCACCGCTCAGCTCACCTCCTCCACCCCCCGAAGCATCCCCTGGCTCTCCCTCCGCGGTGCCACCTCCGTCCCCGTCCACAGGGTTGCCTGCTGCTGCGGCCTCTGACGCTCCAGGTTTAGGTCACCTGCCCTCTTACTTTGTGGAACAAATGAGCAACGTGGCCTCCAGAAACCGGGCCACTGCCGGCAGGAGGGCATGCGTGGTCTGCAAGAGAAAGTCGCCGGTCTATTGCAGCACTTGTCAAAAAACACTTTGTTTCACCACTTTAAGAAACTGCTATAGCAAGTGGCATAGAAGCAATATGATCTGTGTCTGAGCCACGGGATTTACTTGAATGGGTTTTTGACTTTTCAACTATGTTTTTTTATGACTATTAACAGTACTTAACAAATCTGTTGAGATTGTCTCTCAAAGTAGTATAATGTGCATATATTTAGATACTAACCTTAAATACCAGTGGTTAGTGAACTAGAAGAGGACCTTCATAAAGGAATCTAGGCATTATCTTGATTGGTAAAACTTACTCTAAGCATCAGTATTTCTTGTATTAGTTTCTCTAAGATCCTCAAAGGAGACACATCTTGCACACTTCAAGGTCAATGTAAAATGTCTTGCTGAGAATCTCGCATCAGCTTTAAACTAGATTCACTGTTCTCCAGCGTATCTACGCAGAGCCAAAGTCTTAGCGCACAGGAGCGGCAGCTTTTAGACATGTGCGCTTGTGTGTCAGCATCTGTAGCGATGTCCCTGGTTGGCATCTAGTAAGCTCTGGAACTGAACTGCTCATGTCGGAGCTGATGACTGAATTGAACAGTTGTTACTGATATCACTGAAAAATAGAAAATATGTCTTGGTAGATGTGTGTGTAGGATGTAGAGAGAGGGTTAATTTCTGTGCTGCCGTGGCCCTTGATACATGGACGAGGGGGGAGGTGCAGTTGCCGCACATACAGTGTGAGTGCGGTTCTCACTCTCCAATCTGTAAAGGCACTAATTAGGAGATCACCAGCTTTAAAACATCGAGTGACAGTGACTAGAACACGCCCCTGGGGTGGGGGGTTAAGGATACACATCTTATCCTTAAACCATGTTTCCGCTAATGAATTAAAATGCTGGAATACATACGTGGGACAACATCTACCTAGCTCTGTGTGAAAGACTCGTGTACCTCACCTTCTTTTTTTATCACGGAATCTGTAATTACTTTATTACTGTACTCATGTCGGGAGAGCATATAGTTACTTACTCAGAATGTGCTCTTGTAGATTTACTTTGTCTTAAAATAGTGAAACGGGACTGACACTTGAATCCACGAGCACATGCAGTGGAGCTTATTTACGTTACCTGCATTCAGTTCGTAGTTATGATTTTTGTTCTGGAATGTGATGTTAATGTGGGACACTACCGGTTATTCATCATGTCCTTATCTCTTTTAAGACTGTACGGTTGGTGCAGGCGGGTGTTTGATATCTGGTCATCTCAGCGGTTAATGATAAAACCACCTTGGTTTCAGGTTGCCTTCTGCAGAGATAGATTTGGCTCATCTGCACCGGTGAAAGGTGTTTTCATGCCACATGCCTCAGTACTGCTTAACTCAACTGCCTCAGTTACATCGATGTAAACTTGAAAAATGAAAATGTGCTTTCTGTGGCACAACATGTACATTTATAGCACACGGGGGATCCAAACCTTCCACATGTTTGTGCATACTGAAAGGATTCTCCATGTTTACAAGGGTTTTAAAGATTTTTTTATCTTTTTTAATTGCAAAATGAAAAGCAGTGACCTCATCGGCCTATTCTTGTAAACCTCATAGCTGAATAGGTTTTGGAAAGTAACTGGACCAAACTTGAAAAGATATCACATGTTCTCAGAAAGTTTTACACATTATTTTGCATTACATGGATCCAAAACTAGTAGCAGAATGGTTACAGATGTTTTTTTTATATATACATATCTGAATAACTTCATTATCAGACAAGGTATTTCAAAATCTGTCTGTAAGTTGACACATTTTCTATTCTAGTTTTGTGTAATTGTCTGTGATTGTAGATTTCACGTAGTTTTTATACATTTATACTGTTAATAAAAAAAAAATTAAAGACTCTATAAGTCTTTTTGTACTGTTGTGTTTGGTTGGGGACACTATAGCATCTACACATTATTTTACAATGTTTGCATATGGTGTTGATTTAGTTTTGCCAGATAAATAACAGCTTGGTTTTACAGGAACGGGCTGAGATCATTCTGGCACTTTGGAAGAGATGCTTTGAGACATGATTCAGCTATGCTAAATATGTAAAATAATGATGTGGCACAAAGAAAACATTTTTCATTATCATAAAAGCAATTTTGGAGACGTTTCCGGGGGTTGTTTGGCACAGGCCGCATTCGAATAATTACATGTACAACTCCAAGCCAGGCAAAATTTAGAGTCGGATATAAAAACTTTCCAGTCAGATGGTCCGTTATAACTGATCATTGTATTTGAAAGTAAAAATGAAATTCCAATATTTACTTGGCTTTGATGTCATGTCCATTAACAGTTCTTCAGAATTAAAAGACAAGAAATGCACAAGTCAGCAAGAGATTTAAAGTAAGCATTTAGTGAGATTGTCGCTCGCACAGCTCCTGCCTTGTGTGGGTTTGTCTGCGGCAGGTCTCGCTTGAAGGTGTGAAACGGGGAACAGCTCTCAATATCTCTAATTAGCCCGGCAAAGACAGAGTAATGTGCATTAATAAAATAATTAGATAACAATTTTGGTTAATTGTCCTCTAAATCTGCTAACATTGTTAAACACTTGCTGATTCTGTAAGATAATGAGCCACACTGTGTGTCCCACACCAAGGTAATAGCTCCATCATCCACATACAGTTAAGATCAACTGAAACTTATTTTTTTTAGCTTAAAAACATGAAATGCTACAACTCAGATTTTCTTCTGAAGTTTAAGATAATAAGACGCTTTGCCCAAACATCCCGATTTTTACAAGCTACCATAACCCACTCAGTACACACTGCTCCTCATGACTGAATCAAGATTCCAGCAGAGAAAGGGAAGAAAGTCAGAACCTCCAAGTCCGAGGCCGTGGTGCTCTTCCAGAAAACGGTGGATTGTTCTCTCCAAGTTGGGGGTAAGTTCCTGCCCCAAGCAAAGGCGTTTAAGTAACTCTGGGTGCTGATAATGAGTGATGGTGCAATGGAGCAGGTG
This sequence comes from Chelon labrosus, assembly GCF_963514085.1. Lineage (NCBI taxonomy): Eukaryota > Metazoa > Chordata > Actinopteri > Mugiliformes > Mugilidae > Chelon > Chelon labrosus. The sequence continues at coordinate 12,715,345 of NC_140339.1, forward strand.
GTTTAGCATAGCGGCTGCAATGAAGTTCCCCCGGCTGGGCGGCTGGGCTCAGCCTTAGAGACAGGTTGAGGAGCTCAGATATCTGGAGGGAGCTCGAAGCAGAGCTGCAGTTCATTCATGTGGAAAGGGGGTTAGTTGAGGCGGTTCAGCCGCCATCTGGAGAGGATGCCTCTCTTTGTAGGTTTACTGGGCACCGCCAGCTGGGAGGAGACCTCTGGGTAGACCCAGACTCACAGGGGGGGGATTACATATCTCATATCTTGTCCTGGAGATTCCTAGGGATCCCCCAGGAAGAACAGGAAGGTATTTTTGCTTAACCTGCTGCCTTTGTGACACAACCTCGGATAAGCAGATGAACGTGGATGGATGGATGGATGGATGGATGGATTTCCATGTGTAGTATTCTCTAAATTGCTAACATATTATTTAATAAATCAAAATTACTCAAGAAAACCTAGCTAGACTTTCTTCTAGTTGAATGATTACACTCAGTTTTAGGCGCTACCATATATTTGACGTCCTATCAGAGGACGTTGGCTGAGCCTTTGCATGAAAATGACTTATAGCTCTCAAAGTCCAACACTGTATGCCACTGTTCTATTTCGTGATCCTTTTTTGGCATGTAATTACACGAGGGTCTTAAGTACAGGTTAAATAAGTAAACACAGAGTAAGCGGTTCTAAAAGAATCATGAGTGTTATGTGTGCAAATGTTGCTTGCGACATTTTGCCTACAAATAAGATAAAGTTTGCATGCTATTAGCTGCTTAATAACAGCTGGGCGATAAGCAAAATAGAGAAACTGAGAAGAGAGGGTGGAAGCTGGGTTAAACAACGCGAGCGAACCTTGAACTGATCCGGCTCTGGTCTGATGGAGGCTGTACGTGAACACATGCATTAGCAGCCAGTTGGCAGCTACAGCACTGCTCTGTCTGTGATTAATAGCCTGATAACTACCTTCGCAGAGGATTCATCGGACAGAGCGGCCTCTCTCTGTGGGGCGATGTGGTGTGAGCATTATATATCCTGTGCCAGCCGATAAGAGACTGTTTAACCTTGTGCCAATCAAAACCTGAGACATTATTTGGTTTTCAACTGAACTTTAAATTGGGAGCAATTCCGCAGCCGCCGCGCTGAATCTCATATCGCAGTCCATAAAGCAGAGGCTTCGGGAAGGCAGACTTTTGTTTCCTTTTCACAGGAGATTAAAAATCTTCAGCAAGGTGGAGCGAGGTGTGTCTGTGACAAAATTTACTGTCTGAAGACAAAACAGTCCGCGTCTGAGTGTTCATATCACATTTCCTATTCGACCCTTTCACTGCATTTTGTAAATATTAGCTTTTATGTTAATGGTTCATAGAGTTCTCATTCTCTTTTTGTGTTCTCGTGCTGGGAGAGACTGATTGCACAACCCAGTTGTACCCCGTGAACTGTAGGAAGGAACAGACGATGGATGACTGCACAATAATGACTGACAAGACAAACCCATTTATGGAGGCTTATTTTATGACAATGCTCCCTTATTAAAATAAATGGGTAGAACTGAGGACGTCTCACAGGAAGACGCTAAGTTCTTGAAACTTTGGGCTCTAAATAAAGTGATGAAAAAATCCCAACAGCTCCACATCGAAATCAGTAATTAAAACACAACCAACAGTATATAAGAATAAAGGGTAATCATAGTGCTCTTTATTATTGTCTTTTCTGCTCTTTCATTGTATTATACCCCGATCAGACACAACATTATGACCACTGACAGAAGTAAATAACACTGACCACCTTGTGACAATCCAATGTTCTGCTGGGATGTTCTTTTGGACCTGGCATTCACGTGGATGTTACTTGTACATGTACCACCCACCTAGACCAGACCAGGCACCCCCACCCCATAGCAATGACATTCCTTGATGGCTGCAGCCATCCCCAGCAGGATGCAGCCTGACAGGCACACACACAAAAATGGTTTAGGAACAACTCAAAACACATGAAAAAATAGCACAAGGTGTTGACCTGGCCTCCAAATTCACTAGACCCCAAACTGATCAAGTATCTGTGGGATGCACTGGAACAAGCCTGATCCACAGAGGTCCCCTGCTCCCTCAACCCACAGGACACAAAAGCCCCCACTAACACTATTCTGTATCCAGACACCACAGGACACCCTCCATTCCATTCACTGATGAGTCAGAACTGCATAATGTTATGCGTGATCGGTGTGCATTTAAAATTTGCTGCAGGCCGATTAAAAATGGACCACGGGCTGCAGTTTGGACACCCCTGCTTCGAGCCCTTATAGGAATACTGTCTAGACCGTCTACCGTCTAATCAGTAGCGATGCGCGAATCAACTCCGACGGGCATCCAAATCGAACGCACACATAAATCATTCACCAGCAACTGAGCAACTTTCTCAGTGAGATATGTATCATAAGCGTGATGATATGATAACGTTGCTCTAAAGCAGGTTGCTTTTAAATAAGCAAAAGCTTTTCTAAGAGTCTTTCCACAATAGCCTCATCACAGACAGACACGTGAATGAATGCGCTGTTTCCTCATTAGGGTTTTACTCACCCAAAACTAATCCACTGTTAATCAGAGTGTTAATTTTGATCACCCAGCCCGCCCCATGTGCAGTGCCCGCTAATATAGCTGCAGTCCATGCATCATCGCTAACCAGTCTTAATGAGAGCTGTTCACATTTTGGCATCAACTTGTGTTCAGCCAGTTAGTGACACCAACTACTGCAAATGCAGCCATAATGGTTCCTGAGTTATTTAGGGCTTGCCTTTAAAGATTTATTTATTTATTTTGGATTTTACAAACATGCAAAAAATGATACACTTGGAAAAGTTTTGATCATTTTTATAAAATGGCAACTTGTTCGAGGTGTAATCTGCACCTTTGGGCTAGTAATCGGTTTGGAAATGTAAATCTGGTACAGTAGAGGGGTAGCTGGCCAATGTAACTTCAGAATCAAACTATTTAAACTTTATAATACCTGATACAGTTTCTAGTTCATGATCGCAGCCTCTCAAATCTGTGTGTATAACTGAGACAAACGAGCAGCACATCACATTCTTCACTGTGCCAACCTGATCACTGACCCCAAGCTTGGCCAGTCAGATGGACAGCATATGCCCCAACAATACTAACGCGTCCTGTCATTATGTTAATGCCGCAAGGCGTCAACACCCTGCTGCTGCATTCTGACAGGTTAAAGCCTTCGCACATTATTACACTCCATTACTGCTCCTAATAAAGTCAACAGCTCCAAGCACGGCCAAACCCTGTCCACTGCCCGACTCATTAAATGATCTGAAGTGTGCCTTACCTAGGGATCAATTATCAAGTCATTCAACTGCCCTCATGCCGGCTCACTTCCACCGCACGCAAGTCACAACTTTGGCCGCCTGTTGTGCTATTGTGCATGCTGGAAGTATTCTATTTAGCGATACAGCGATTTATCTCTATGCCAGTGTTTTTATTTTTATTTTTTTTTCAGATATTCTATTGTGCTGCCTACTGTCAATGTGACAGAAGTTTCCCGAGGTGAAAATAAAAAGTGTTGCATGTGAAGATATGGATCGTAGCTGAGTGGAGGTCCTTTAAAGAGACTAGTTTAGAAGCCCCTTTACTTTGCGTGGTATTGGGGGAAGGCACTGACGGACAAGAGGTCCATGTCTATATCCGTGATGCTATTTACCTACTGAATTGGAAATGGTTGTATGCACCGGTGAGTACTTCAGGTGGCTTATCACGGTTGGCTCTGTTTTGGCACTGGCTTTGTTTGCACGGGCAATATTTCTTCAACCTGATTAGAATAGATATCAACATAACTGTTTACATGAACACTAAAAAAAGATTATAACTTGTGTTGACATGCCCCAAAACATATATGGGAAATCTGAACTGATGCCCAAATTGCTCACAATAAGAGGGTAATAGTGACATTATATAAAAATGTCAAATAAATGTGGCCGAAATAGTACAATGTGACCGAACAATGAGCTAAATAGTACAGAAATGCTGTAACACGATCGTGTGTGTTGTGCGTCTGCCATGGGTTCACTCCTCTGATGTCATCCATCAGAGGAGTTGCACACTTGTCATCGGGGAGTTCCTTCTCTGCTCACTGCAGGACGTTCATCAGATGAAGGTCAGACCGAAACTCCACCAGCTGCTCTTTATTAACTCTCAACCTTTCAATGCAGCCATCTGCCGACCGGCGGAATGAATGTCTGAAGCCTTTTGGGAGAGGGCGTGGAAACAAACACAGCACACCCGTTAGTGTTTCTTGGCAGGTGACGACCTTCCACTGGCAACATTCGAACACCGAGCTGAACACTTGCCCTTACATGCTCGGTCATTACGCCATGTTCTGTCGTTTTGGATTTCCCATAAAACAAGCAGAAGGACTCATAAAAACAAAAAAGAAACATCTGCCTATTAATGGTGGTAGAAACAAAAAGGCCTTGTGGGACTTTTCAGTCATCTGTCAAAGTAACATAAAGCAATCCCAACATTAGAAGTACGTCCCCAATAATGTAACATCTCCAACTAACTCTATAAATTACATTTTATAACCTGTAATAAGGGGACGGCACAGTGGGGTGGTGGTTAACACTGATGCCTCACAGCAAGAAGGTACTCCGGCTTCCTCCCACCATCCAAAGTCATGCTTGTTAGGTTGACTGGTGGTTCTAAATTGGCTGTAGGAGTGTGAATGGTTGTCTGTCTCTCTGTGTTAGCCCTGCGATAGACTGGAGACCTGTCTAGGGTGTACCCCACCTCTCACCCGATGACAGCTGGGATAGGCTCTAGCCCCCCTGCGACCTTTCACAGGACAAATGGTTATAGAAGATGAATGACTGAATGAGGTGGTACCAAATAATTGCGTTTAGAGCCACCACCTTTTTTTTTTTTAGGTCACTTTAGAGAAACTTTAATGACTTTATAACTGCAGAGTTGAGAGCTCATTTGAATTTGATGTTAAACAAGCTACAGTTGACGCTATAACAGAGCCCTGCTTTATGTTAATAAGTTGCTTTGGTCTGGATGCAGTTATTTTTAGACGTAGGTGAACAACAGCCAAATTGTTCAATTCCACTCTCTAGTTCTTATACAAACACTATCCCATGCTGTGTTTATTCAATAGCGATGCATAAAACGACTCCACGATGAACGATGCCATGCGAATCCACAAGCACGCATAAATCTTCCACCCAGAACTAATTATTGTCTCCGATTTAGAAACCCACACCAGAGCACCACAAGGTTTAAGTACATAAAAAATGATGGTAAGCAAAAACTAACAGCAAAGAACATAGCAAATAGCAGGTGATTATGACCACTTCCCTATGCCCGCTTCTTCTGGACTCCAATAGCACATGAACCCTGTGCTACTCGACGAGGGAAACCAGGATTCTTGCTGAATTACAAATGATAACACTGCTTTAGCTTTGATAGTGCAAACCTTGAATATATCGATGAACCCTTCCCTCACTGTGCCGTCAGGCTGAACTGCTGCACTCTGGCTAAACCACACTCCTCAAAGACAGCTTCAGCTGACACGCTTTGGGTTGCAGATTACTGAGGCCCTTTGTACTTTGAGCACCTGTATTATAGCCAGGAGCGCTTGACAGGTATTTTTGGGGGGAAGCACTAGATGAGGCTCCTGCTGTTGCTCTGAGACTATTGAAAACCCATTTGAAGCTTGGCACAGTTGAGTGTCACACAGTTCCTTGCACTTGGCGGTGTTGACACACACAAAAAAAACGGCAGGCTTGAAGAGCTGAAGATTCAAAATCAACGTGTTAACGCGAATTAATCCATCGTCATGATTAATCTGATTAACACAATTTTAACACAATTAACCCATCTGCAGCGCAGAATGACTCTGAACGTTCGTGGCCATGCATTTCGGGCAGTTTGTTCGAGTAGAGTTACCGTCGCGCATGCGCAGATAAGATAACGTGATGTTTAGCGTCTTGCACCTTTATCAGTTGGTTCTGCCATCTGTCACTACCGAATCAACTGCGCAACAGCAACTCTACTTGGACATACTGCCCGAAATGCTACTAATAATCTATATAATCTCATATATCCTTTGTATTCTCTATTAGATGAGTATAGCTCTATAGGAACATACAGAGAAAGGGTACGCTTGGAATATGTGATGGCTTCCATAGATGTGCCATAGCTGTCAGACAAGATAGGAGGACTTGTTTAACTCCATATATGGCACTGTTGAACCTTGCTCTTCTTCTGTTTAGGTGAAACTATAAGTACTGTAAATTCTGTGCAAAAGCCAGAGATACAGCAGGCTCTGAGAGCCTCAGGCCATCTCTCATCTTCTCTCATCCTGCAATAAAAGCATAAAAAGATACTGAACGCATCCAGAATCTATCTGTGTACTGAAAGAAGCTGAAGACTTAAGTTTCCACAACAGACGCACTTAAAAAATGCCAGAAATTGCAAACTTTGAAGTGCCACCAATGAAAACCAATCCAGGATTCTCTTAAAGATGCACTTGTGCATGGCTGCAAGACACTACTGTCACAAAAAAACTCCAACCCTGCAGGAGCAAGAAGAAGGTGCAAGAAGACTTTTATCAATTACAATTCCATCCTCATTGATTCTGAATGAATATTTCATTATGAGCAGGCAGCCGAAAGCTGAGACAGGCACAGTACATCATGTTAGCACTGTCGGCCATGCCACAATTACCCCAGCCATACCGAGGTAATCACCTTACAAAAATGACATTTTATCTCGATGGCAGCAAACTGTGAAGCCAAGCTGAAGCTTTAAAAACCTTTAAAAAGGTCACATGGAAGATGTTTTCTCCCCGCCTATGCTGTGAATACATCCCAGTCACTTTCAAAATCTGCAGTAGCGTGTTTGCTCACCGCTGTCAGGGACGGCGCGCAATAATATACACCAAAAACACTCTGTTCGATCAACTGACCTTAATCCCCGCGTGTGTATTTGTACTATGGAAATGATGGGTGTGTGGCATCATCCCAGCTTCCTTATAATGTCATGGCTCATCTTGGTTGCAGCGGAGCATTAAATTAGTGCAGTGACAGTTACAAGGAAAGGTTGCTGGCGGGTTTAATTGTCAGCAGTTAAATATGGTGTGAATGTAAGGCAGCCTGGCAGAACGTTTGGGTCATAAAGCACTCTCGAGTTGTCGTGCTTTGTGGAGCCGAGCAGAAAATCACTACTCCAAGGGAAAATCCTTGACATGTACTCCAGCAGCTCAAATCAATTCTTGAACAAAGCTAAACTTCAGGGGGAATTTAGAGCCTCGGCATACAAAATGTCTTATCATTTTCTCAAAACACGGACAACTGGTGCAGAAATAGTCGTGATTTTTCTTGATATACGTACAACATGTTTTATTTTACTGTATTTGGGATTTTTTTTTTTTATTATTTGCTCTCTGTACTACTGACACAAAATTTTTAGATCACAGAGTACATTTACCTGCTGCAGCACTGCATAATAATCCCGTCTTCCCAAAGTCAGTTCAGGAACTTTAAGTAAGACAGTCATTTGGCTCATTGACACTCATTGAGTTTTTGTCTTATTCACTCGTCCGAGTGTGTGTCTAAAAGGCCAAGGACGCCGAATGAGCTAATTGGAGATGACTGATGTCCTCGCAGTTATAATTGTGTCATTACCACCGTGTGGAACATGATCATTAGTCCCTGCGGTCTCTGCTGTAATTAACGGATTGGCAATGACTGAAGGGGACACTAAGGAGGAGTGTCTGCCCGTGTCCAGACTTGACTTAAGCCGTGTCCTCACCTTGTGGGCAAAACACCCCAGACATGCCCTTAAGTTATGATTTTTATAATTGTCCGTGTTCCGTTGAATTGGAAATCAGGCTGGACACGTTGATACAGCAGCTTGTTATTCGCAGGGGTCCTGAAAGTCGTGCAATTTGTGATTAACCAGGCTTATTGCAACATAGAATAACATGCCAAACAGGTATTGGCTCTGGTGTTTGCAGTTCAATGAGTGGTCAAGAGCTGCTTCCCGATGATAGACGGAAAGCGTCAACTTTGCAAATTAGCAGAGGTCCAAATAATGCAACAGCTCAAGTCTTGGTGATCCTGATCAGTCAACAAATCAGCTTTGACTGCATGTCTGCAGCCTGCTGGGCAACAGGATCTGCGTTTACACTCAAGCTGCAGCTGCAGCTAGAGTTTGGTGATGTGTTTGCTTCGAGCGTGTCCCCGCATCAGAAAGCGCTCCAACTTTCACCGAGCCACTTTAAACTTGCGAAACTCGTCTGTAGCTACAAGCTAAACTTAGAAGTCAAAGGAGAAACTTACAGGGACTTCTCAAATTGAGTCTTGTCAGCGTAAGTTCTCTAAAAAATTACCACTTGCTAATGAGAAACGAAAATATTTTGTCACAGCTGAGCAATTGTCTGGCACTGATTATCACTCAATCACTTTGCCTGATTACAGATTACAAATCAAGCGAGTACGAAAATTCTGTTCAGCACTACAAACAAAGAGAACAATGTATAGGCGAAAACTTTAAAAGAACACGGCAAACAGTTCAAATAGAAAATCGTCCAGACACAAAAAACTATAATCCATGCTAATGAACAGACCTTTAGGTAATCTGCATTCCCTCCCATTAGGCCACTTAGAGCAAATAACTTTTTCAGGCTTGCATGGGAGCTTTCAGGCTCAATTCCAGCGGAAATTTGAACACTTAGCCCGTAGACCATACAGAGCAGCTAGCCAGAAAACCCTCTGGCTCGAGGATTACCACCCCAATCCCCTACAGCTCAGAAATGGTCAGGAAATTGAACGGAAATAAGCAGGGATAAATAACCGTATGAAAAATGAGGCAAGGGAACGGAGCGATGCCAAGGACAGCGTTGGCTGTGTTGGAACACATGCAGTCAGTGAAGTGCAGATGGCAGAGATGGATGCCACCCAGAAGAGAGTTTGAGAAGTGGGACAGGGAGGGGGAGAGGACGGATTCGGGAGCGGCGGTACACAGACACGCGGTGAAATGATGGTAATTCATTACAGGTCTGTCCAGTGACCTTTTACCAGAGTGCTCACCCACTGTGACTCCAGCCGACCTCTGCCAGCGTTACACAGTAGGCAGAGTCAATCCACCCGCTGCACACAGCTCTCAGACTTTAAGCACTATGGGCCGAGCTTGGCTTGCAGCACCGCTTGTACTCTGCAACGCTGTCCTCTCTTTCATTATCTCCGTCTGAGCAGTGAAAAGGGGCAGGGTTGTTATTTTTACCCATGCGTGTCCATCTTCTTATTGGTTAGCAGGCAAGGTGCTTTTTTGTAACGTTAAGTCCAGTTCATTTCAACTAGGCTTTTATTTCTACAACTTTGGCCATTGTTTCTATCAGCTATGACACAATTTCACTCACTACTACTTTAATTACTAAATGTGGTATTGCCGTGTCGATAAGACAAAGTCGAAATCTGCAGGTTGGTCTATAAACTGCACTGATATTTTAAACGTTGCACCTTTGAGTTCTCTTCCAAGTAAACATGCCTTACCGGAGGATTTGTTTAGAACTCATAACTGTCTCATTGTTTGTATTTCTGGCACAGCCTGGCTTCTTTTTTAATGATAATACCATTTGCCAGATTCCAACACTTAATTTCTTGAGCACCAAGTTGTGATTCAAATTGTAATATAAGCTCTCTCATTTGCATTTGCATAAATTCACACCTGAAGGCTGCTTGGTATAACCGAGCAGTCTTATCTGAGGGCCACTGACTGGCTCGCTGGAGCAGTTACTGGTCAAGGGCCCTTCAGCAGTGGCTGTGAGGGATGGGTCACTGCTTGCGTCTCACATTTCAAACTCAGTTAGGGGACAGCGCCATTGCCCTTCTAGTTAGCTTTGACAATCAAATATCTTTTGACCTGTGGTTCAGCTGGAAAGACTCTGATCCTGCCATTAATAAAGACCTTTTTATTCTGTATTTAATGCCCGTCTGATGGCAGCAGTTTTTTTCTTTTTTTTCTTTTGACAGAGCCAGGGCGCTTGCTTCCGCCATTTCCAGCGCATTACCCTAAGCTGAGCAAATCGGCCTCTGGCTTCATTTTTAACACGTAATGTTACTGATCTTTTCATCCAGTAGCGCATTTTCCAAAATAACAAAATTGAGGTTGCAAAAATATGACAAAACTAAATGTTTAAGTAACTGAATGGAAGCCTTGACGATAGTACTGAACGGATGACAGTTCTTCTTGTCGGCACACTGGGAAGTTTTCAAGCCTTTTCTGTATAATAAATGGGAAATGCCTCCTTTCTCTGAGATTAGGCAGGTGGAACACATTCACCACGTTCTGTTGTGTGTCATACATGCCGCATACAAAGGACTCTTTGACAGTCTTTCTCTACAAAATAGAACCCAAAGACATAAGAGTGTGAGCTTTTCATTCATTCATTCATTTTCTGTAACCCCTTGTCCCATCAAGGGTCACGGGGAGGCTGGAGCCGTATCCCGGCTGTCGTTGAGTGAGAGGCGGAGTACCCGGATAAAACCCCCACAGACACAGAGAGAATATGCAAACTCCACACAATAAGACCCCAGCCGGCCTGGTGGATTCGAACCCAGAACCTTCTTGCTGTGAGACCACTGTGCTGCCCGTGGGCTTTTTATTTCTTTTGTAAACCCCAGTATCACCCCAACTGCTGGTGGGGATGTGCAGGGCTTTCAAATGTGATCACTAAACATTTTTTGGGTGGGAGAGGACAAACAAACTTTCACAAAGGGCATCTGTTCTGCAGTTTGCTGGCAGAGGATTGCACTGCTGCCTTTTAGCGTGTCCTTGTCTTTATCTGCCCTTACTTACTGTCTGCCCATCTTCCTTTTTGTATTTTCTCCACTAAACCCACCTCAGCCCCCTTTTTCTCTACAACGTACAGAACAAAGGAGGAGCAGATGCTGTTGCTCATTCGTTCCCTGTCATTACATCCTTGTTTTAACACGGCGGAGGCAGAGTTCCCACAGAGAACCTGATTGATTTGCAGAAGTACAAACACAGCCAATTACTCTTTAATGCCACTGAGTGAGAGCCAATTCAGCCAGCAGCGCTGGCCCGTGCCACAAGAGACAGGCGCACACCGCCGCTCCCATCATCTCAGGCTGAATAAGGACAAATGGGGATTATCTAGACTGCTCCCAATCAATAAGTCACTTTCTTTTGAGTTATGCTTCTCAGTGCACATCATATTAACTCTCATCAGTACTACGCAGAGAAAATTAACAAGATAACGGCAGAAGTGGTCTGTGATATAAAATGGGTACACGTTATGGTTGTGCATTTCCCTGTTCCTCTGGCTCCTGGTGTTGTTATGTGTGACCGGACTCAGCGGGGAAAAGTAAGCAGAAATTGTCAGTTTTAGCGGATTAGCTGTAGCACCAGGGCAGGTGCTGCACTCTGGGGTTTATCTGAAAACCCAGAACAGCTACACACGCCACACATACACAGACCCGTACACACACTCCTTCATCCCCACCGGGGAGGCTCTGCAAACAGCCGCTGCCCTTGATTGGCTCATTTCCAGCATCTGAGGACATGATTCCCGCAGGTCTGCACTCCCGGAGATCTTTATGTATTTCTGTCCGTTTGTAGAACTAACCTCCCACCACTATATATCTCTGTGTCTACGACTGACTGTTAGTCAGCATATCCTGATCTGTCACAGCCAGAAGCTAAATGACCAGCTCATCTCGGCTGATCTGTGAACAGCAGCTGAAACAGACAGCAGCTCTATCAGCCTCACGGGTAAAAACCCTGCGCAAATCACTTCCTAAATCCTAATTCATCTCACCTGGATGTCCAGATATTGATGCAACTTTGTCGCATTTGAACATCTGAGCAAACAGGGTTCAGGACATGAGGACGCTCTATATTGGAGCGGTTCCTGAGCAAGTAACCAAAGCCTGGAGGACGAAGTGAAAAGACAACCACAACAATGGAGTTTAAAAGGTCAATCCTTTGAAATAAAAATAAATATATATATGCATATATTATACTTTTTAATGTAGAGTTTTAACCAGCACAGTGTGCATAAAGACCTCGTGAGTTGTTCATGGACCCTTTCAGTTATTGCTGCTATTGCATGTTCAACATACTTACAACCAAAACATAAAGCATATTCGGAAAAGAAAAAAAAAAAACTTCATAATTATCAAAGTAGGAGTTTATGCACTTTATGCACAGTATCTACATGAGTTTCTTCTCAGGGACCAACAACAACAGCAGAACTCTTAGAGGAATAAAATCATCAGTTAATCACTGCACACTGAAAGGTTTGCACCGGTATTCTCCTTGACTTCACATTTCATATATTCTAATGAGTGCAACACACATCAACACAGGCTTCGTCAAGTATAAAGATAGTGCCTTTAAAGAGTTGTCTTGTTTTCAGGGTATTGATGATTAAATCATTTTGCATAGGAACAGCAAAGTCAAACTGCGGTTAATGCATCTTTTAATTTTATTATACCAACCTGCACAACGTAATATTATCAAAGTAATTCCATTTATATGAGAATAGGCAAACGGTTCTTTTCAAATGCTGCGCTGCTGTAAAAGTACAAAGTATATGACCCTGTCTTAATCAAAAGATTTCCTCTTTATTGCTTTTAATTTAAATTCTTCTAAATGACTTTTCTTTTCTCTCCTAAATCCCTTGTAGTGCATGATCTGGGTTATGTGAACATTTGAGAAACATTTAATGTCCCCCACACAAGCCATAATCTGTCAGAATATGGCAACACATCAGACGAGATGGTTCACGCTGCTCCAGTGGCAGTAGCTGTGATGATATTAGCACCAAAGTCACAGCACATTACCAGTAAGTGGTAAAAGCAAGGGACGGAGAGATAGAGCAAAGAAGGAAAGAAGGGCTGAAATCTGCTGTGGCGTCAGGGGAGATTGACTGGAAATCGGGGACATCACAAAATGCCTTCCGAGAGCCCGTGTAGCTAAGGGAACACATCAGAGAGTGAGTCCCTGAACCCGGGGAGTTCGGCTGCTCCGGAGCTAAATGAAAGCGAGCTGAACAAACAGAAATAGCCCTGTTAGGTTTGATGTGTCGGCCTCACACTGGGCTCTAATCTTATTACTCACAGCAGTTTAAAAAAAAAGAAGAAAAAAAGTTGCCTGTCTGCCGAATAAAACTGCTGAAGAAAGCAGCTCCAGCCGCTGATTGACAGCGATGTTAAGTAAAGTAGGAGATATAACATATGTTTGATAAGAAATTGTATTAATTAGGCCCGGTTAAACTTTTCAATCCAAAACACACAGCTGCTGAGGTGGTAAAACAGATCCACATTATGTGTAAAACAGAGGGGTAGTCCGTGTCTGGGCTCCACATAAGAGCTACTGAAGAGTTACATGGCACAACAGGAGCTAATGCCGTCATTAATGTGGGTAGAGTGACCCATGAGGGCTTTTAACAGCAGGAGAAGTCTCCACAACAACCCCCTGAGACCATTTCTATGGTAATAAGCTTCAACTCTGCGAAAAATACTTGACTCGAGTGAAGCGTCTTCCTAACTGCTCTGCGTTTTTTCGCTAATGCACTCGCCCATAAACATTTCCAAGGACGCGCCATGATGATAGCGCCTTTAATTTGAAACATGAAAGAGGCAGGAAGTGCACAGAAGGGACACTTGAAGAGGCCCTATAAAAGCGTCCTGCAGAGCGGGGCATATTGACGAAAAAAGGTCTATATAAAGAACAAATGCAATGAAAGAAAGATATTCGCTGCCTAGGTGTGCTTTGGTTCAACATTAGACCCATGCTGAGATTTCACCCAGAAAAAGATATACAGAGCAGAATCTCGTGTAACAACGGGTCATTTGGGAGGAGGGTCCCAGCAGCACTGAGCTAGGAAATTTGGGAGTCATGTTGTTTGTCCTTAAACATTGCAACAATTCTCCACATCAGCTGGTCTGACTCTGTCTTTACTTGCAGCTTTATTCTGAGGTAGTCGGACTCTATGTGTTGTCAACAATACGGGACATTTTACTGGCTCCAATTAGCAGGCTGTCAGCAAAACAACAGCAAACAGCAGCGTTCGCGAGAGTCGGAGCTCTCTGGAGACGAGAGAGGATGCAGCGGATCTGCAGAGACTCTAAGAATACCAACGTAAACAAGAGCTGATGAGGATAATCAAGCTGCGATAAGCCTTATTAAGTACTTTACGCAGAATGGAAAAACATCAAGTGGCGTGACACGAAACATGAGATGTAGTCGGAGCATTTTATCAACAGCTGTGCTTCAACAGAGGATTTGTCTAATTTGATCTATAACATATAAGATCCTACAATATACACAGTTATGTTTCACTACACAGTAATAGATTCACAGTTATATTGCACCTGCGCCCCTGCCAACACTGCTAGCAAACATTCTTAACCCCAAACCTTTGAGCAACTATAAAGAAACTGCAGAAGTTCTCAGGTGACACTGCAGTTGTGGGATGGACAAGAACAGGAGTGCAAGAATGTGGTGAACAACCTCGTCTCATGGTGCGGAGCGAACCACCTTCTGATCAATACAACTAAAACCAAGGAGGTGGTAGTGGATTTCCGGAGGTCCAGGCCCCACCTGCAGCCCTTAACCATCAACGGTTAGTGTGTAGAGATGGTTCACACGTATAACTACCGGGGGGGAACAGCTGGATCACCAACCGGTCTGGTCGGCTAACATAGACTCAGTATACAAAAAAGGTCAGAGCCATCTCTATTTCCTAAGGTCGTTTAACATCTGCCGGAAGCTGCTGGACATGTTCTACCAGACTATCATTGCTCGTGCCATGTTCTACGCTGTGGTGTGCTGGGAAGGTAGCACTAAGAAGAAGGACACCTTGTGGCTGGACAAACAAATACAGAAGGAGAGCTCTGTGGTAGGGGCAGAGCTGGAGTCCCTGACAACGGTGGCAGAGGCAAGGACCTTGAGCAAACTCCGGTCAGTCATGAACAATGTCCTCCACCCTCTACACGACACCACAGTCAGGCAGAGGAGCCCGTTCAGTGACAGGCTGCTGTCTCTGTCCTGCTCCACGGACAGGTTGAGGAGGCTGTTTGTCCCTCGTGCCATGCGACTCTACAATCGACTCTATCTATCCATCTAGTCTCAGCAGCTCCCTGCCTCAAGACCTTACCTGTTTAAGGTCTGACTTGCTCTCTTGACATAATATTACGGGAGTAATTGTGCCACCAATATATACAGAAAAATGCTGGAATTTTTCTGACAAAGCCTTCTAAATCATTAATCACAATTATTAATTTGACAACTAATTGTCCACTCAAAAATTTGGACTGTGACAGCCTTACTCCAACTTCCTTTTACTTATTTATTTTAATGTCAGGACAACTTCTCGTCTTTCATCTTGCTTTCTGGCAAAGGTTCTTCCTCCAAATCACGCATGCTTAATTAAAGTAAATGAGCGCATTAGTTTCATGATACTGCCTCGCCTACATAAAAAAAAAAAATCATAAATATGTAACAACTTTCCGGGCAGTGAGAGACGCAGCGTTCAACCAAAGGTAAAACAGGAATTATTATTCAACTTAAGTTCACAGCAGCAGGAATCTTATAGAATATACTGTATTCTATACAACTAAATCAGTACATAAATCACAAGTAGCCATCGAAGTTTTGGAAGAGGAGCTGGGCCTGGTTGATATTTGGAGGGTCTTACACCCACAGGAGAGGGAGTACACCTTTTACTCTAACCCACATGCTTCATACTCGCGAATAGATTATTTCCTAATATCCAAACAATTAGTAAGTACAACTATCACGGCCTCAATTGGTAACATTGTATTGTCAGATCATGCCCCGGTTGAAGTATTGTTAGGCACTGCGTCCTTATCAGAAACCCCGAGAAGCCGTTGGAGACTTAACACCTCACTGCTCCGAAATGAAAAATCCTGTAACTTTATTAGAAAGGAAATTCTTGAGTTTTGGGAATTCAATGAAGGGTCAACTTCCAATCCAGGTATAGAGTGGGATGCATTTAAAGCCTGCTTGAGGGGTCGCTTAATACAACACAGTTCTTATCTAAAAAAACAAACTAATATGCGACTACTCGAGCTGGAGAAAGAGATTAAAGATCTGGAAATAATACATGCTTCCCAGGTAGATCCAGTTGTGTTTACACAGTTAAACAAAAGGAAATTAGAACTAAATTCTATTTTACAGAAAAAGGCGGAGTATGCTATGTTTCAGTGTAGACAGAGATACTATGAGCAAGGTGAAGCAGCTGGCAGATTTCTGGCCCAGAGAGCAAAACAGCAGTACAGTCGTACTCTAATAACCTCGGTGGAGAATGAAAAAGGGACCTTAGCAACAGATAGAGGAGAAATCAACGAGATATTTAGGGTATTTTACCAAAAATTATACACATCACAAGGCACAATAGAGCAAGAGGATATAGATAATTTTTTGTCGCAAGTGCATCTGCCGATTTTATCGGAGGAAAAACAGAAAGAAATTGGGGGAGATATTACATTAGATGAAGTTCAACAAGCCATAAAAAAAATGAGCTCTGGGAAGTCCCCTGGGGAAGATGGGCTACCGACCGATTTTTATAAAGAATTCATGGACCTGATAGCACCAAGATTAGTGATAGTTTTTAAAGATGCAATTGAAAGGGGCAAGATGCCAGAAAGCATGCAATCGGCAATCATAACTTTGATCCATAAAAGAGGGAAGGATGCCCAGCAATGTGGAAGTTATCGCCCAGTTTCTTTAATAAATGTAGATGCTAAAATATTGGCCAAGATTTTAGCCATAAGGTTGGAGACGCACCTGCCCAGTCTTATACATACAGACCAAGTTGGCTTTATCCGAGGAAGGTCCTCAGCAGATAATGCTCGTAGATTACTTCATTTAATTTGGCAAGTAAGGAATAGCCCCGAGCCTATGGTTGCGTTTTCCCTCGACGCTGAGAAAGCGTTTGACAGAGTGGAGTGGGGTTACCTGTTTGGGACACTATCTAGGTTCGGATTAGGCGCCTCATTTATAAAATGGGTTAAACTTTTATATAATAACCCCAAGGCTTCAGTGTTAACAAATGGGAACATATCCCCACCTTTCTTTCTGCACCGGGGTACAAGACAGGGCTGCCCCCTGAGCCCTCTAATTTTTGCCTTAGCTTTAGAACCTCTAGCTGCTGCCATCAGAAAGAACACAAATATTAAAGGAATCCAAGCTGGAAAGATGGAACATAAATTATTTTTGTATGCAGATGACATTCTGTTATTGACCTCAAATCCGGTGATAGCTGTCCCCCAAATCCTATCTGTGATTGATGCTTTCTCCCATATCTCAGGTTACAAAATAAATTGGGGAAAATCAGAAGCAATGCCGCTGTCTGGTTCTTGCCCATCGAGCATAAAGCAAAACTGGCAGTTTAAATGGCTTCCTTCGGGACTAGTGTATTTGGGTATTAAGCTTACACCAGGTTTAAAAGATATAATGACAGAAAACATCCTACCCATACTTCTGAAAACTGAGGGTACTCTTCAAAACTGGAATAAGTTAGGGTTATCATTGCTGGGAAAAATAAACATTCTTAAAATGATGATAGTTCCACAACTCAATTATATCTTATATCTACTACCTGTGAACCTCCCTCCCTTACTACTTAAAAGATTTAATACAGCGGTCGCTGCCTTTTTGTGGGGAGGTAAAAGACCTCGTCTGAATAGAATTAAAATGTATGCTGCAAAGGAAGATGGAGGTCTTAACCTGCCAAGAATGGACTGGTATCACTATGCCTTTTCTCTTAAGCAGCTGGCTAAAATACATACCACAGAGGACCAAGCTCCAAGTTGGGTCGGGATTGAAAGGGAACTTAGTGAACCAATACCTATACAGGCTTTTATTTCACAAAGTGGAGGAGAAGTTCCTTCAAAGAATCCATTGTTATCATTTGCAAGAGAAACCTGGCAAGCATCACATCGTCTCACAGGCTTAAACCCCTCTTTTACTAGAAGATCATCTTTATGGCATAATAACCTACTGAAAGTGGGCAAAAAAACCCTGTATTGGAAGTCGTGGGTTGAAGCAGGGATCATTTATATTGGAGATGTTTTTGAAGGCAATAACTTAATGAGCTTCACTCATCTGGCTAATAAATACAAAATCCCTAAAAGAGATTTTTGGAAATACTTGCAGTTAAGAAGCTGTATAACGGCAGCACAACAAAAACTCCCTCTACTACCCCTAACAGAACTACAAAAACTAATGCAGGGAGATCAGGGGGTTAGAAGCGGGGCCTCGAGATATTATAGTCTTATAAGACAGTCTCACCCACCAAAACTGGAAGGCCTTAAGAGAGCATGGGAGGCAGATCTACAGGGTGAGATTGCGATGGAGAAGTGGAAGGAAATAACCGGGTCCTGGTATAAGATATCTAGAGAGATGCAGACACGCTTAATTAGATATAAAATTATACATAGGGTTTATTGGACTCCTTGCAAGATGGCAAGACTAAAGCTCTGTGAATCAGAGATTTGTTGGAGATGTGAGAGAAGTAGGGGAACACTGTTACATATGTTGTATGAATGTGAATTGACACAAAATTTCTGGGGAAAAATAACTTCATGCATCAGTGAAGCATTAAGGATGGAGATAATACCGAGTCCTGCCTTATGCATTTTGGGCATAATACCAGAGGGAGTGGAGTTATCATCTCAACAAATTCTCTGGTGTAGATTGGCCCTTACTACGGGATCTAGGATTGTTCTAAGGCACTGGAAGTCAAAAAATGAGGTCCCATTTAATGAGTGGGTGGGAGAAATGACCAAAATAGCCAGCTATGAAGCTTTAATTTCTAGGCTAAATAATAGGGAGGAAGAATGCAGGAAAATATGGGATCCATATATGATGTCTCTGTGATGTCTCTGTGAGTAATATCTCCTTTTTTTTTTTTTTTTTTTTTTTTTTTTTTTTTTTTTTTTTTTTTTTTTTTTTTTCCATTATTATTATTATTATTATTATTATTATTATTATTATTGTGGTTGTTGTTGGTGTGGTCTTTGACTTGTCTAATGTATGCCTGGAATCATGTTTCTGTTCTTTGTCTCCTGGCATTGGTCGAGTGTTTGCTTGTGTTCTGTTAAAAAGAAAAGCAATAAAAAGTGAATTATAAAAAAGAATATACTGTATTCTGTACGCGCTGTATAGCTTGATCATGCTGCTCACAGTTTGATGATCAATACAAAAGAAGGGGATGGAGGGAGGAAAGGCCAAAGGTCTTTAAGATAGCTGTGTGGAAGTCCAGCTGAGACTGAACTGAAACATTGCTTATAACGCTTCCATGTATCCTTGCCGGAAAACCAGCAACCGTTGCTTTCTTCCAGGATTAGAAAATACTTCCCAAGCTAAAGAGTGTATGAGGATCTGTTTTAACATCCATCCCTTAGAGTGATGTCTCCGACTGGAATCACATCTTAAAACCAGACGGATGTCAGCCCCTACGCAGTAATACATCTTTAATGGACTAAGCAAACACACGGACCTCGGTTTGCAGACCAGTGAGGAATCTGCCATCGTTAGAGTGGGTTTTTGTGTCTATATGTGTGCATAATCTGCTTTCTCTCAGATTAGGCAGATGGCTCTGAATATAAACACATTCCCCACATTCTTTAGATGGGTGCAGAAATCCGGTCTGTATTGTATATGGTGCAGCAGACTGACACAATATACTGCAGCTTCATTGACTTCTGCTGCCCTGGAAAAGCATTTTTTAATCAAAGAGAACCTCCCTTTTTCCTCTGAGTCATAAGTCAGTGGAATTGGAAGGTGCTGGAACCAGCTTACTTATTTAAGTGAACCATCTGTTCTCAACTGTGGATGAATGGTCAAAACCATTTATTCAACTTTTCAGTAAAAGCCATCTATTTGATTGTCGTTTGTACATCACTGGTCACAGTGGAACTGCTTTTAGCCATTTTGTATTGTGCATCACTTTGTATTGCACACATTTGAAAAGTGTAAATGACTTAAGGCACCAAAACTCGGTTCCAGTGAAACCTGCAAGCAACCAGCGAGGTGAATTAGTGGATGATGGTTACAAACTCAAAACCTCTTCATCACAAATAGCAATATAAATCACAAACATTCATGTAATGCTTGGCCAGTGGTGGAAGAACTGACTTGATTTTATCCCTCGATTCAGCCCTCTGGTGAAATCCAGCCTGAATCTTACTCGGTGTCGAGGTTCTGGCCAGATAATCTGGTAATGAGCTTTAGACACATGCTTTAGCGTTTTCTTAGTGCAAAGTATTACAAAGTTTAAAGCAAGTTGTTGCACCGCAGTCTCGCAGTGCGGTTCACATCTGCAGTGCTTCCCCATGAGATTATGTGAAGTGGTGCATTCATTGCTCCATGATTTACTGGATTTTTAGTTCATTTATCTATTTTTGTTAAAAAACAATCAAGCAAATGACTCTATGGTTTCAAGAATGTGACATCTGTTAACTTGTTTCAAGCTCAATTTGTGTTTAAATGGCAAATATATATATATTAATGAAAGCTACTGCAGCAGGTGAGGGGTTTCATTCTGAACTTGTCACTTCATTCTGAACTTGTCAACACTGAAGCCCAGATCCTAGCCAAATATTACACTGAGAATAATTATATACTCAGTTTAAAGCAAAGGAGAGAATAATTATGGAGCCACAAGGTGACTGGATGCCAGACAGCATACGGTTACTTTCTCAAACAAGTTAATAATCTCCTCTTCAATCATTCAGCTTCTCATTAAAACCTTTACGGCCATTACATGGTCTCATTTAATGACAGGTTACAGCCACAGCTTGACGCGATCCACTGCTTATAAAGTACAACAGGAGGAATTCATTTGCTAAATAAAACAATTATTAGGGTATTAAAGACACCCCATCGGACTGAATGGCTTTGTTTAAATAAGCCAACAAAGAAAGATGTGATTACCCCAGTCTGCTGTGTAAGACATGTCATCCTAAGCCAATTTAAGTTGGAGGTGAGAGTGAATCCATGTCGAATATCACCATACCGTACGGTCTGATCAGTCTAATCCAGTTACAATAGAAGTTTGAGCTGCCTTTAGGGTGCAACCCACAAACATGGATAATGCAGCCACATGCCAATACAGCCATGGCTCCGCGATTTACATAGTTGATCTAACAATCAGCGTTTCCCAGCCCTCACTCATATGGTGTGGGACTGTCGTGGATCGGAGTGAAGCTCTGGGTAAACCTCTTTACCATGCAGATCAAACAAGAGGCAGACAGACAGGAGGGCTCGTGGCTACCCAGCTCTCAACTATGTTTAGTGGATTCAGCCTGCTGTGGCTCGGACCCAAAGACAACCGCGCTGAGCATTGAGCAAATCCTTCAATCCACAGACTGACGCTCCCAAGCCTCTTAATCAAATAAGGCCATTAGCGCCGTCGCGAGTAATCCGGCCCTCCAGCACCCACAGACTGGGGGTTTTACTCAGCCAACAATCAGCAAACTGGTAGCACCCTGATGACTGACTTTTTCTGAGGGGCTGGAATCCCCTGAAAAGGACCAGAATTTCATCTCTACGCTCAGATTTTATGTTTTACAGGAAAAGAGGTTGCAAAGTAAGTAAAATATGCACCCGCCACTCTACAGACCTACTGTATGTTAACACCCAAGTATACAGCTTTTTCCACCACAAGGTAGATTTCAGTCTTGGCAAAGTTTGATTTATAAGACAATACAATTGTCCCACACAGGAAATTAATTCTTTTCATTTGACCTATCCATTTGTACACACAGGTAGTGAGCACACTGCATCCATGGTTCTCTTCCTTGGACATTACTTCCTATCCTATAAGTCATGGGTTTCAAAGAGGTGAAACTCTAGCCTCAAGGTTTGGGTTTGGCAGCCAACTAAATGTCAGTGGAGAACGCTGTATATCTAAAAACAAGCTGAAACAATGGTAATTGGACTCGTAGGGTTTCTTGAGGACGTTACACCACTCCGACATATATCTGGTCGTCAACAGACCCTACACATGCAAGTTTCAGGTGGTCAACACACACAAACCCCAGCTCCCCACCAGTCATTTAGAATTGAAGAAACTATGTGGATGAGCGGTGAAGCGCCTACTAAAGCCCTTCAGGTGTAGTAGCCCTTGGTTTCGGCTTGTTTTTGGATATACGTCTAGACTTGGAGAAGTTTACACACAGTTCTCTAAGCCTGCAGGCAGCACATCAATTTTGTTTCATTTCAAGATGCAAGAGCACAAAAGTCAAACTTGCAGAAACTTCAAACCTGCTATAAATAGGTAATCCAGCACTGCAGCACTGACTCTGACTGACTGTTGTCTGTGTCGCATCACCCGCGGTTACAAACATCTCCGTTGCCTATTTAATTAATTTAATTAAACATTTTATTTATGATTAAACTGAGTTGAAGATGATGTCAAACAAGAAACAGAGCGTTTCGTTCAAGAACTGATCACGCTGACTGAAAAACGGTAAGACCACATCTGCATCGGCGCCATTATTATAGTCACAATTTCAGATGTCCCATTGCCTAAATATGAAGCAAATGGCTGACTGAGAAGTTCGATTTAAAACTCAAAGCCGTCCCGACTGGTGGTAACATTTAATAATATTAATGGACTAAACATACAAAAGCCTTTTAACAAAGAGGTCCTTTCATTTTATTTAAATTGCCTAAAATTAACCTTACAAACTTACTAACCCTTTTCATATCAAATCAACCCATCAGTGTTTTAGGCACTTTACTCTTTGCTCAAACTGTGATGATTTCAGTGCTTTGGCCAAGACCTGATAATCAAAGTTCACACCTGTGCTTTTTCTGAACAATCTTTGTTCTTTTTACACCCAGTCATCGTCATGTCATTTCCTCAACTCATTAAAAATCTCAGTCTGCAACCCAAACACCCTCCTAAAAGAGAACAATGAATTAAACACCCACTACCGCTTTTAACATCTCAGGCTAATAGATATTATGAGTCAGCCGCATGAGCTCCAGCTCAACCTTAGCTGAGTAAAATACAGTCCTACCTTCACAGTAAGTAGAATCCCCATGGATGGAGGCATAGCCGCTCTTGCATTCACACTCTGCTTTAGTATTCCTGTTTTTACACTCAGAGTTTTCTCCACAAATGAGTCCCTCTGCGCAGAAGTCATAACCTGAAAGAGAGAAGTGAGGGAAGCATTAAAATCTGCTCATTCAAGGCGGTGGAAAGTTGTGTACAGACACACACAAAAAACACACACACACGCACACAGGCGGAACTGTGCACAGAGATAAAAGAAGACAAATGCACAAAAGAGCAACCTCGTTTCTGTCATCTGAAATACCGTGGATGATCAGACACCCGGTGGATAGCTTTATGACTGCGGTAAATTTAGCGCGGAAATAAAAGTTTTATCTTCCATGCAAACATGCACACACACACAGACACAACAACAATGCAAAAAATGCGCAAAACCCTGCTCACGCAGAAAGATTTCAGAGCATCCATCCATTCGACAGACTGACAGTCGGTGTGCTGCTCTTTTGCTAACGACAGTATTCTTTTCTGGTGTTCTTAGTTGCTCTGTACAAACAGATGCATCATTTAAAGGAAGCTTGCACAACCCATGTGTGCGTCGCTACTTCAACAGGTAAATACGTGCTCAAGTAACACAGCAGCCAGGTAGGAAAAAACACTGCAACGCTACCTGAACTTTATTCAGCTGGTGCATTTTAAAGCAGTAACTTCTGCTTGTGTTTAACAGAACAGGTGAAGTGTCAAGATTTGCATTGACAGCTTCCTCAACCAGACTGACAACTGGACTGTGGTTGCTCTGTTACTACTTGCTGCTACTATATATTTTTTACACAGCATTATATATTTAATATCCTATATATAAGTACAAATATTATATATCCTACTATGCACTGTACACAATCTATATATCTAGTATTACCTACCTACCTACCTAAAGAAATTTCAAAATTCAAATACACTCCAAAATGCTACTTAACTCCTTTCACTGTTTAAATAAAATGTTAAATACATTACTTCTGGCTGAGCAGTTTTTATGTAATTATAGCTTTCCTGTTAAAAGGAGGTAAGTGTTTCTTCGAGTAAAACTCAGCAGCACAGGTGTTGCTACTGCAGCAAAGAGGTCAGAATTTCAAAATATAGTTTTCCACATGTGAACAGTCAATTGTGTTTATGCTCAAAAAAACAAAACAAAAAATCTGAATCTCCATGCTTATGGTCTTTTTCTCAAATCTGAACCAAACCAGACCGAGACCGAGCTTGAAAAAAAAAAAAAAAAAAAAAAACGTGACAGGACAGACAGATGGACTGAGAATTAGTCTGACAGATAAGGAGGTGACAGACAGACAAAGAGATGATTGTCCTGTTCTATAAGTATGAGCCGATGTACCCCATAATGTCCTGCAATGAGTGACAGACTGGTTGCACATAAAAGCCCTGAGAGGCAGGGAGTCTGGGGAGCTGTTGTTGAGGAAAGAGCCAAGTATGCATTGTTCTTCCCCTCTTCACCCTCTTCCACCATTTGCACCAACACCCCAGCAGAATGGTGGGCCCATGTTAAAAGGATTGATTGCACAAAGTACAGTTGGAATACAAGTTTTGCCTGCGACCGCTGGATGTTGATTTGCAATAAACACACACGCCTCGGCCCCTCACTCTATCCTTTGTTTTCAACTACAGTGAAATTGTTGGGTATGAACACTTAGTCACAATTGTGTAATTACAAAGCCAGCGTGGCTCTGAGGACTTAACAGCGAGGCACAAATACATTTGAGAGTGGTGGTAAAGTGAGTCACACAGTGGAAGAGAAGTCTGGAGATGATTGGGAAATAATGACCAGCTCTGAGTTTTAGAGGCGGTGGGTGGGTGTGTGTGTGTGAGAGAGAGAGAGAGAGAGAGAGAGAGAGAGAGAGAGAGAGAGAGAGAGAGAGAGAGAGAGGGAGAGAGAGGGAGAGTGAGAGAGAGAGAGAAGAGGCACTGAGACTCTAATCTTTAATTGCTGGTTCTTACAGTATAAACTCTCACTGCCATCCTTTCCTTTAGACTCTATACATTTCTCTCTCCACTCCCTCCTCTCTCCTTTCCTTTCTTCCTCTCCTCTCTGTTCTCTTTCTCCTCATTCATCTCCCATCCCCAGCTTTACTCTCAGCATATCAAGCCTTAGTAGGATCTTTTTTCACCTTTCTTTTCATCTCCTTGTGCCTTTTACTCTTTTTACTCTTCAATCTCGCCACTTCATTCATTCTTTTCCTGTTTTTTTTTCTTTTCTACCACCATTGCAGGCTTTTTAATATCTTTCCTTTTCCACCTTTTGCCGTTTCATCTCGAAACACGTATTTTGCTAGCCTTCTCTTTTCCCCTCCTCTGAATATGGTGAGTCTAAAGCATGCTGCCTATCTCTCCTAAACGAGTGCAATTTCCTCACAACCTGCCCCAGGATTCTTTCATCATGGCTCTATAGCTGACAGCCTCCTACAGTTTGTTTATTCAATGTATTTACTGAATTACTGGTGGCCATTTACCCTGTAGTACCTCCCTGCCAAAGCAGCGGGGTTCAGGCAAATTGGCATAGCAGGTGCTCTACAGCAGATAGACCAATCTGCTTTGATAGGTAACCCAGCCAAAAAGCATTCATACTGAGTGGAAAGGGAAAAGAAACAGAATCATTGCAGAGGAGCTGGCTGAATCAGCACTGGGAAGGCCAGACTGTGTTTACTCTTCGCAGTGACAGGTAGTGGTGTGCGTACCTCCAACAAAAGAGTGATTCATGCAACTGAGAAGAAAGCAGTAAGAAGGACAGCAACATACCTCTGCAAACATTGCAGCATCTGCCATCTGGTAAGACCTGTTCGCTGGTGGTGCAGTTGATCTCTGGACAAGTTTCCGTGACTTTCACCATCAGGCCGTTCTGCAAGGACAGAGGCAAGACATTGAAATTTCAATGCCGGGGTCAAATGCATCAAAGTCTCAGGCATTAAAGGGGAACTACCGTTTTTTACAACCTGGACCTTATTTCTGGCATAAAATACGATAATTTACTCACCCATATAACTTTGGTGTTATTTGGAGTCCTTCGGAAGATATTTAGCTCCAGTGGAGCACTGCGTATATCCATATAGTGGGAGTGATTGGGGCACCGAAATGCAGCCTCTAAATAACGCATTATCTGCAACGAAACTCCTTCATTTCACCAATATTTTGTTATGACAGGCTAGTGCTATTCCCGGTAATTTGCTACTGCTAGTTTTTTGCAACATGGCTGAATATTTTTCCGATTCTGAGGTTGTGGACGACGGCTTTGTTTATGATGGACGTACTTACCGTTTTGAGCTAGAGTATACGGATGAGGAGCTCGTTGAAAGGAGTATGCGGAGGTAGAGAGAGGAACAGCTGACTAAAGAACAACAAACCGCTGCACTTCCGCGAATAGACAACAGGTAACTCCGAACTCAATGGGGAATTGCACTAGCGTGTCATAACAAAATATTGGTGAAATTATTGAGTTTCGCGGCAGATAATGCGTTATTTAGAGGCTGCGTTTAGGTGCCCCAATCACTCCCACTATATGGATATACGTGGCGCTCCACTGGAGCTAAATATCTTCCGAAGGACTCCAAATAACACCAAAGTTATATGGGTGAGCAAACGATCAAATTTTATGCCAGAAATAAGGTCCAGCTTGTAAAAAAACAGTAGTTCCCCTTTAAGAGTAGCTTCAATTTAAATAGGACAAAGCATTTATGCACTTCTGATCCAGTATTCAAACCTACAACGTTGCATTCTCCAACCACTTTCTTTTTGTCTCTTCCTTAGCTTTAAGTCGATTTACCTGCCGACCGTAAACGAACAACACAATGGCGGTCGTATAGGGTGGTAATTAAAAATCGTGAAATCCACTAACAAGCTTATAAAACGATTAATGTAGGGTGGCCAGGGTGTGCTGACACCAGCTTATATTTTACTGCAAAGACACTGACCATTGTGGCAATAATAAGTCACATAATGGCCCGCCTCTGAAAGCTGGCACTTTGCTTTTTGGAGATAAATCTGTCAATCATTATTTGAAAGTTTTTAATAGCGTTCAGAAAATGATTGAAATTGAAGGCCTTCATGGTGTACAATACTGCAAACCTAGCCCAGTATTCAAATGCTAAGTTGTTTGATGTTTAATAAGTCTTTTAAGCTCCAGCCTCACATAAAGGACAGCATATTGGCTGCATTGTAAGTCAGAACCTTGTAATTTTGAAAAAGGTGATTATCGTTTAAAATGACCCAAACAGTTAAAAAAAATGTTTTTAGATTATTTTGTTTGGTTATTTTAAGATACTCCACACTGAATGAGGCTTCCATGACAACAGAGCAGCAGGGACAGACCGATCACACTCACAAGGAGAGCATGAACGCAGATAACGGCTAAGGAGCAGATACGCACCACCTAAGAAAGGAAATAAAGGTTGATGGAAGTTGGTGGCATCTTCCCCTGGGTCTACATAACAAATAGCAGACACATAGAGGCAGTCTGGCCGGTACATCTGGTGGTCCCTGTAATGCCTCTCAAGGTCTCAAGTATTGAATGAAATCCCTCAGATGCCTTTGTCCTCCACAACTTCCTTCAATGACATGCTTTTCTGGGAACCAATATTTACCGCTTCCTTGTCTCATCTTCAAATGGTGAAGATGCTTTATGGGTTTTTTTTTAATCAATAATCATCTTATTAAATAATGGGTATTTTAATCATAAATGAATGAGTCTTTTATTTAATTGATTAAAGCTTCCCCAATATTTTTACACTTTCAGCAGCTCAGAGCACTACATTTATTCGAATTTGCAGTTCTACAGAAGTTCTTTCTTCTTTGCTTTGCATGCTTTTGAAGGTTTACTTTCATTAAAAACAATTTCTAGCATAGGCTGGTAGAGGTTTTTGACAACATAAATGCATTGATGAAACCCATCATCCCTAACTGACCAAACAGCAGACAGACTAAGCCTACATGAGCCAGATAAATATGACAATCAGGCAAAACATTATGACCACCTTCCTAATATTGTGTAGGTCTCCCTTGTGCCTCCAAAACATCAGAGAATGGACATGGGCCTTCTGAGGGTGTCCTGTGGTGTCTGGCAACAGGATGCTGTTAGTGGGGCCTTTGGGTCCTATGGGTTGAGGGGAGGGGCCTCTGTGGATCAGGATTCTTCCAGTGCATCCCACAGATACTTGATTAGTTTGGGATCTAGTGAATCTGGAGGCCAGGTCAACACCTTGGGCTGTTCTTCATGTTTTTTGTTCCTAAAGCGTTTCTGTGCGTGTGCCTGTGTCAGGCTGCATCCTGCTGGGGATGGCTGCTGCCATCAAGGAGTGTCATTGATATGGGGTGGGGGCGTCTGGTCTGGTCTAGGTGGGTGGTACATGTCTAAGTAACATCTACATGAATGCCAGGTAGAACATTGAATTGTCACAAGATGATCAATGTTATTTACTTCTATTGTCAGTAGTTTTAATGTTATGCCTGATCGGTGTATATGTTTCACAGGTGTTGGTGGAGACCAAAGCAGTGTTAAAAAGAGAATGATTCTTGGATTTCAAGCATGTCATTTACCAACATAGGTGACCTGGCTGAAAAGATCTGGAGATTGAATGTTTAAATCACAAGGCTCCCAATTATGCTCAACTCA
This sequence comes from Chelon labrosus, assembly GCF_963514085.1. Lineage (NCBI taxonomy): Eukaryota > Metazoa > Chordata > Actinopteri > Mugiliformes > Mugilidae > Chelon > Chelon labrosus. The sequence goes on from NC_140339.1 coordinate 12,744,091, forward strand.
GTTCACGTGCTAAAATATATAACTGAAATATACAGGCTGTCATAGTACCAAAATGCCTGCAACTTCAAAACGTTTTTTTCAGCTAGCTCTGTAAATCATTTATCTGCAAATTGGTCACTTAGCAGCACTCAGGTACATGAGTAAAGGTGGTTGTTATTGCTTGAAACAGAGCTTACAAACAGTATAATGATGTTTCAGGGGTCTCTGAGGGCTCATAATGAGTCCAGGAATCCGCTGCGTGGTTCTTTGTAAGCAATTACATGCGCAGAACACTAATTTTCACCTTAAAATGGTGTCTTTAAAGATAAATGGCTTCTCCATGAAGAAAGCTCACCTCTGTTCTATGCTGCTCTGGAATAATGACTTCAATTATAATCCACGCAATGATGAAGCTCCAGTTCAAATCAGGCCTTTGTGTGGCTGTGTTCATAAGTTATTCTAATTACCTGGCTACCTCGCCATTAGAGCGGAGAAAGAGAGGGAAAAAAAGGAAGATTGAACAGATTGTGGGAGGGAGGAAAAACTAATAACGCCTGCTGGCTGATTGAATAACACACATGATCACAGCGTGTTTACTCTGGACGGAAGTGCTGCCTGGTGATCTGATTGCAGAGGAGAGGCTAAACGATGGAGAAAGGGACTGTATACGGTGTAAAGTGAAGCAGTGTTACCTTGCACTCCCTGCAGCTCCTGGACAAAAAGCGCTGGCCTTCAGAAAACGTCTGTCCCATGTAGGTACATTTTGCTGTGGAAACAGAGGATGACAGCTTCTATATTATTCTATTAAAGTAAGTACAGTAACAGTACAGTAACTATAAAATAGCTTCAGGTTTGGCTAATACCATCTGTGTTGCTTTAACAAACAGTGAAGAATGCTTTTAAGACTGCCTGTGGAGAAAAAAAAAAGTTTCCAGCCTGAAGTTCTGCATAGTTAATTCCGTTAGAAACAAAGTTGTTCTTGGCTAGTGTGCATAAGTGGAGAGGAAATGTAACAGCGCATTAAGAATACAACAGAGGAAGGCCCTTTGCATATTCCTCTGGTGATAAAGCAGAAATAGAAAGTGAAGCACATGATACGAAGTCCTGCTTTTCTCCTCTCCAGGGTCCGGGGCCGCGGAGCTGCTCCCTCGCTCGTCTGTGCCAGAGCTCTGATGTTCACAGGGGAGGAATAGGAGGAAGGAGCAGCGAGCGGAGGGATGGAGGGAGGCGGAGAAGGGCAGGAATTATTCAAAGACACTCTATACTTCAGAGATTTAGTGCAGTATGGCAGTATAGTAAGAGAGACACCGTGGGTCTGTGAGCAGTTACCAGACCCCTGTGTGCTTTATACTTGAAATAGTGCCGCTATTTCAGCTTCCATGAAAATCAGACGACTATGATCTTTGCTCTGGCAGATAGTTTACACTGGATTCATACTGCCAGCAGAGCATTACCCTGAAACAACAACACTCTTGTTTGTGTCTGAAGTGGTTCTGGTTGCACTAGCACCTTCGAAAGCATAAAATACCGTGAAGCACTATGAAAAACAACAGCGGCAACGTGTTTAAATGCATCAAGCAATCTATAGCTATGCCTTTTCTAGCCAGCTAAGTGGAAGCTGGATGCTTGCAAAGTTCTTGTGATCACGCAAGCGAACACCTTGACAGGCTTAAAGTATGGCAAGTGTGCCCAGACAGGAGCGGTTTCGGGTTTGAAGACCAAGAGTGAGAAGCAACTGATTGCTAGAAAACAATAATGAGGGCTTTTAGGTTAGCATCAATAGCATAAGTTACTGTGTACCAGAACTGGAGAGATTACCTTTGCTGTAAAAAGAACAAAAAATAACTTGGAAAAAATGGCATTTCATCATGGATCAGATATTTTAACATAATAAGCTTTCTTGATCTGATTCGTTAGTTTGATTTGATGATTTGATTTCAAAACATTTTCATCTTAAAAGTAGTGCAAGCAGGGGCAAAAATATAAGCCGGCAGGGCAACAGGAACATTCCACAAGCTCAAAAGTGAACATCAACTAAACCTTTCTTAGCTACTGCATGCTATTTACATGGTGAATAACCATTAGCCTACAATCGTGGCAGACCGAAAGGTACAAAAGACATTAAAAAGCTTGTTCTTTGACTGAAATTATCTGTTTCAAGCATTTTATACATTCGTTTTTTTTTTATTGTTTATCTGATTTATCTCTTTTTCCTGTTAGCACTGCATGCAAATAAAGGTACAAAAATTCAGATCTGTCTCGTGGCTGTGGCTCAGAAGGTAGAGCGGGTTGACCACGAACCAGAGGGTTAGAGGTTTGATCCTCGGCGTGTGGACCACACACTGCCACAACCCCGAGTTGCTCTCAGTGCGTCAGCGTGTGAACGGGTGGGTAAATGTGGCATTGTGACTCCGAAGGACTTTGAGTAACAGTAGGCAGAAAAGCGCTATATAAATACAAGCCATTCACCATCTTTAACTTCAAACTGAGATTTTTTTTTTAACGCCAGATGTAGTTGGCAATAAGTTACCACTGAAGGCAGTAATGTAGTTAGCTGGGCATGTCAATATTTGCAACTTACTTAGCAGACAGAGTTGAATCTGTTCTTTACACCAAACAGTGTTACTGAGTATCACTCTTAATACAGCCCTGCAGAGTTGGCAGTTGTGCAGGAACATAGTCAACCACCTGATAATTGTATTTTTGCATGTTAGCTAAAAGGGATTTTCACGGGTTCAGTTGTGAACATTTCTTCTGCCTTCAGGGACCTTTGTGTTTCTGCTGATACTCACGTCTGCACGTCTTGCAGCAAGTCCCGTCAACATGTACGGGCAGCAGGTCTTCTGAGCAGTTTGCTGGAGGACAGAAAATCCTGCGACACTCCACCACACCATTCTGCAGAACAACGAGGTTACTTTATTATTATTATTTTACACAAAAACGGGCAAAAATAATATGCAACAATCCAAAGCTTATTGTGAACATGAAGCTGAAGAATCTCCTCTGAATGCTCAACTCTACATCTACTACATCCTTTCATGTGTCATTTGTTAAAGCATTCGTGGAAGACACTTCATCCTAACTAAACAACACTGATGTGATGTATTCTTTCATCGAGTGTCGCTTACAGTACAACCCAACTCAGAACGTCCTGCAGTATTAACCAACCCACCTTTACAACTGCAATCGAAAACTGAAAGCTATCATATTCACGAATAAAGAAACTAATTATGATGTCACATAATCAAAGAACAGACTCATCACTGAGCTGATACTGAACCCGAGTGGCTTGTTGATAACAGGTAGTTATTCATGCCCTGAAGGACTCCCTTCATTTTTGAGGCTGATATCTCTCTCTGCGAGCGCCTCTTCATTTCATGAGTCATCGGAAATGATTCCCCCAGGACGCCGCGGTTATCAGTTAATGGCATGTCCACGGGAGGAAATCAGACTGACTAAATTCAACCTGGTGCTTGATGTGCAATGATGCAGCAAGTCTAATTCCCCGGGGCCCAGGGATGGCCTGATTCAACACATTTCAAAGTATGAGCGCAGGCAGGCTTATTAGGGGGCGGGCACGAGGCAGAGAGGGAGACGACGCATGGGCTGGGTGAAAGGAAGCCAAGTGTTTAGTGTGGAGCAAATATGGGGTTTTAGTGGCTTTCTATTAAAGAAAAAGACCTGTTTTTAGACGCTGCGACACTGTTGTTAGAATGCTGCCATTTGCCTTGTCGGTGCACCAGCTTTCCTTTTACTACTTGATACAGATAAACAGGTTATCTTAGGTTGCCATACTTTCCTCACTGTATATGTCATACGGCTCTAATGAAGACACAAAACAAGCCTTGATAGGACCTGATATTGCCGAGGCACCTCGATTGCCTCAGGGGTTTGCGGACAGTGACCTACAACATCCTTGTTACACAACCGGCCAAGGTCTTGTCTTTCCCCCATCTGTCTTTCAGCTCATTTCCTACAGTCTGTCTGCTGTCACTATAAAGGCATGTCTACTTGAGAATAAGAACAAGGTACGCTCAGTGTTGAATATGAAGATTCATTTGATGTTAAGGGATTAAATAAGACTTGTAAAGATTTCAGCAGAAATTACAGTGTCACAAGTAGACAAGTAGAAATGTTAACGAAGGCCGCTTCAAATCATGTCCTTGCTGTGGCAGTTATCACTAGTTTGAAGCCTGTTTTCTTTGATTAATAACTCATTAAAGTATTTTATATAATGGTGATTTTCTATTCTATGACAGTTAATAATAAATAGTTCAAATCCATGGTCTCACTCTTTGATTGTGAGGATGAGGTTGACACTCACCTTGCACGCACAGTTCCTGCAGTTCTCGGGCTCTACCCACAGCTCTTTATCTCTGTACACCAGGCCGTTGGCGCTGCAGGTCCTCTCGCAGTGACAGCCCTCCAGCTGAGTCAGCCTAGACTCGGCGTAGTTCAACTGCACACAGAACCGTCAGAGTCACAAAATCAGGAGTCGGAGTGCGAGTGCAGGTTTACCCCTCACCCCCGCCCCGTCGCCCTCTGGCACGCCCGGGTCGGTTTTCGCAGGGAGGCGCTCGACTTGGGAGCGACTCATTAGAAAGGCACATGAGTGATCATCATTCAGCTCACACTCCAGACCTTAGGCTATAATCTATTTAGAAATGACAGACAGGACTGACAGCTCAAACGCTGTTTCGCCCCTCTTTTAATCCTACACACTGATCAGACATTTTTCTACAGCTTATTTCATGCTCAGCTCATCACAGTTCATTTATCTGTTAATACAAGCGATGCACCTTTGACTGACAAATGTGCGACAAAGTAGGGTCGCATCAAGCAGGGTCGGTATCCTACTAAACTCTTCTACTTTTTTTTTTTTCCAGTCAATCTGGATTATTCACAACTGGATTGGACACGATATGATTTTTCCCTAACTGTAACACTTGGGCGAGGAACCATATTTGGTAACTTCAGCACACATTTTAAATTGCGTCCATGTGCCACATGTCACAGCGAATCAGTGAAGATCAAGGCAACATTCTCAGGTCAAATGTTGTCTGCGAGGTCCACCTCTGCATGAACGCTGAGCATAACCGCTTTATTAGGTACCAGGAAGAAGTGGCCTAATGTTGTCTAATGTGATAACGTGCATGTTGACAAGTGCCTGAATCAGCACTTATGTTCCAGTGGTCTAAAATACATGTTTACATTTTTTTATTACCAGGTAAGGGCAAGAAACCATGTATGTTAACATCACATACTCTGATTTTCAACATGAAAATTAAAAGTTTTGAAAAATTTCATAAAGATAAAAAGGTCTTCTTATACCCACAATAACACTCAAGGGTTGAAATTTTCAATTTCCCAGTTTTTCAATGAGTGCCCTATAGGGGGTTGAGCAAGTTCTGTGATTCCATAAACACAACCATAAGTATATGTCATGTTTAGTCACTACAAACAGACAATGAATTGTAAAAACTCAAGTTTTCTCTTAACACGATAAAGATGCATGTATCTATCAGTTTATTCTGGATGTGGCATTGTGGTTCTCTCTAAATTCTCTCTAAACTCTACAGCTCACCCGCTTGAGTGGGTGCCCCATAAACTGAGCAAAGTCCTCACTGCAGATTTGGACAAAAAAGACCACAACCTGAGCTGCAGGTGAACAAGCTGATAACGTTCTGTTTATGTAATTTTGTCAGTATTCAATCTTAACTGCAGGCTTATTTATTCAGGCCTTTACTAAACATATAAGGGGAATTTAAACTAAAATCGTGCAGCATTGCACAGCTCATACATACAACAGTAAAGGTGCTGCCTGTCCTACATATAACAAACCAGAGGTCGGTTTCAGAGGTGGAAAGCTCGGGGAAAGGTTCAACGAAACCGAGCTGTGTAGGTCAACCCAGGAATCATAGGTCCACAGGATACTCACAGCAGGTCAGCAGCTCTGCCTTGACCTCCTCTGCTCCTCTGATACCTACCCAGACCTCAGTGTCAGAAAGAGAAGAGTCGTTGTGTAATGATTGAGGCTTCTCAGGAAAAAAAAAAAAAAAAAGAATGCTGGATGTCACTGAGGCTTTTTACTTCATTTAAAGAAGTCCCGGCAGGCTGCCGGAGAGCTACGTGAGCTGTGAATGGTGGAGATGTGTCCTGCCAAAGCCCTAAACAAAATGTTTGAAATGCAGTTTCAAAGGCTAGAAGTCTGCCTTGAGGCAACCACAGAGGAATACCTTCCCCGTACAACGCGAGCATCAAATGGCACCGTGATGCCGCACAAAGGAGTCAGAGGCTAATAGGCGTGCATTTCCTATGGTTGATACATGAGGCTGAGGGATGTGTGAAATAATAAAATAGCAGTTGAAAACAGAGTCCAAACAAAGGAAGTCAAGGGAAAAGGCAGATTTATTTCACCATATCTTTTCTGGTTGTAGCCCTGCTTGTCTGAAGGATATGTCAAAGGTGTACGAGTGAACTTTCCTGAAATTGATGTGGCTCTGATGGCTGCCATTAATTATCATATTTTAGATGTAGAAGGAAACAAACGCACACCGGGAATAAGGTTGAAAGCTAATGAGAACTGAGAAACATCATTGTTTTAACACGAAATCCTTGATAACTTGTGAAATATATGATGTACTTGTCTTGGATGCATATGCAGGATTTCTATGCCTAAACATGCATTTCCGATTTTAGATGAGGGATTAATGGTGTAATTCTCCTTTGATAATAATTTATAGTTCAGTGGACTCCAGACCTCCAGAATAGACCTGCTCATGCTGCAACACTAGACTGATGTATCAAAGATTTCATCTCCAGTGCGCATTCAGTAAATTGAAAACAAACAACTTCCCATTAACTTAGACAGTCTCAGCAGCCTTTGTGATAAATTATGTTTGAGATAAAGCAAACGTTTTTTAAAGGGACCCATTAGTCTACAGGCAGGGATAATATGACTGGAAAATTCAGGAGGATTATAAATAGGAAATACTTCACATGGCTCTTAATATGCATAAAAGTGGCCTGTATAGGAAGGATGAGAAATGTATTTTTAAAAACTCAGCACAAAATTCTGAAAATCTCAGGTACTTTGCACCCACCAGTGTCAGTTCACTTGCAACACTCACAAACCTCGAGAATCAATATAATACACGCCACAGGGAGAGGTAAGAGATAGTGGTAGGTAAGAAAACCTTTTTCTTTTGTAACTCAGATCAGCATTTTAAAGGGAAAATATTAAAAAGGCCGACCGGCATCTCTATCGGCACTCCATGCCGAGGTATAAGAAGGTAAGCGGAGCCGAGCTATTTCTACTATAGTTTTTGGCACAAAGGCGCTTGTTCTGTCTCACACAAACACACAGGTGTAATACATGCAAAGTCTCTCATGCTAATCCACGCGCACACAGGAGCTCGTTGTCATCTCACCTCACCTTGACACTCCGGATCACATACGCAGGACCGGGCAATTATTCACCTCATGCTGAATTCCCCTATTTTCTGCAGCGGAAAGGCAGAGAGCCATTTAGCGTAGGCGATAACTGCGTTCTCCCCCGCTGTGGCTTGTGTTGCGCGCACTTTGAGGTCAGGTGGCAATAGGTCGAGCCGCTCTCAGGAGAAGGAGAACGCAGCAGTAGGGTAATGGTCTTCATCTCATCCTTATTTACAGCGAAAATTGTTCTATAGCTCACCCACCCACTGACACGTCCTTGCTCCATTCACCTCTGCCTGATAGCATTCACTCATGCACATAAGGGCACACACGTAATCACAAACACAAAGTGCCATCACACACACTCGTAGTTTATGCAGATGTTAAGTCCTGGAAAGGCTTCAGGCTCTCCTCCACGCCTCCAGGACTGAACGCACACTGCCTTTTCACCATTTCCTGACAACCTTTCTCAACCCTGTGTGCACCTTTGTCTGAGTTCATGTGCTTCCTTCACTGAAACCTATATTGTATAAAGGCAGTCCAAAATGTAAGGCTGACATCTTTACCCAACAGCAAAAATCTTTTTGGCAAAGAAGCTGCATTGCCAATAATCTCCATCTGCAGATCAATACAGTGAGAAGAAGTGGTCAAAAGCCCCAGAACAAGCAAACAAGTGGATCTATTAAAGAACCTCACCTCTACTTTTAAGCAACTGCGCATTCAAAAACAGTAAAAAGCTAAGTGAACGTCTGTTTTCTGCTCCCTTTTGCATGCACGTTAATATCTTTTGTATTTTGTTTCCCCCTTTGTTCTGAAACAATTTTCGGTCCACACTCACAACAACAACTGACAGAATAATCATATTTTCTGAAGACAGATTAGGGCGCGTGTTCATTATGTTTTTGTTTCCCAACAATAAGTCCTATCTTTATTGTGCACCGTCTCGCTGAAATTAAACAAACAAATGAGATGCCGACTTCAGAGGAGGAAGAACAATCCGCTTCAGTGAAGACGGCAAAAAAAAATAAATCAAAGGGCTCTCTGCTGCAGCAAAGACATTTTCATTTATTTATTTATTTATCTGTGCATCATGCTACGACTGTAAAAAGGTATTAGTTGGCAGTTTACCCGGATCGTTTTTTTTAGTCTTTCACTGACGTGGTTGACAATATTTTGCATATCCTGCATTTCTTTTTATGCGTGAAGCCTCACGGTAAAATCTACTTCTGCGCACCTCTGCCCTGTTCTTACCTTCAGGGTCATCTTGGCCAGCAGCTCCTGCAGGTCCATGATGCCTTGCACCAGGCTCAGGAAATCGCTGCAGGTCGGACAGGCTCAACGGAGGAACAGGAAGCACCAAAACAGAGAAGGAGAGGAAAGGAAAAGGAAAAAGGGAAGCATTTAGATACAGAGAAAAAAAAAAAAGAAAATGAATCATTTGCCTGACTGCAGTAATTTGGACACAGCTCAATGTGGCCAACTGTTAAACCAGATGAAAGCTTTCTGTATACTCTTTGTCTCAGGCTCGTGGCTTAGTATCAATAATAGAGCACCAAGGTGTGATTGCCTTATTGATCAGCGACCGTAGTGAAGTGGCGGCCCTGTATCTTAATCTGTCTGACAGTAAATAGATGGCGAAACAAGGCAGGGAAAGGGAATGGAGCACTGAATCTGAAATACAGCACAATGAAAGAAGGACTGCTGGAGCAAAGGGAAAAAAATGGAGGCGAGGGTCTTTCAAAGGAGACAATGCATTTCCAAGCTTTTCATGGAGGTAACAACCAGCTAAGACATCACTCATTACAGTCCTGTGTTATAATGGCACACACTAATGGATAATATTATTTTTTTTTCTTTCTACTTTGTTGTTAAGAATATTATGTGTAACTGTCAGGGTACTTACTGCGGTTGAGGTTAGGACACTGTGTGATGTAGCCGTTGGGAGCGAAAATCAGCTTCACATCTTGAATAACGCCCTGATAAGACAGAAAGACAAAGAAAGAAACCAGGATTCAAATCGACATCAGCTTTATTTGCCACACATACTGTATATGCCCACATACTGTGTACTCTACATACACAAACACTCTACCCATCGAAGCAAGGACACCTGGGCCCGTATTCCTAAAGAGCTCTTAACGTAGCCTAAACATTCCTAGCAAGGAGTCTTAGCTTGGGAGTGATTCCAGAACATTCTCAGAGTGAGGAGGTGTGATTGACCCTGTTGACTGTATATACTGGGTTGACCCCGTTGCTAGGTATGAGTCATCATTTCCAAAGGTGTGATTGGCTGATCATAAAAGCTAGATAAAATACACTTTCGGTGATAACTGGCATAGAATGGACCGTCAGATCAATAGACTTAATCATAAAGTCTGATAAGGTGAAAACTCAGGCCCACTTGCATAGTATATTTGCTTCCATTCATTTACCATGCTGGTCATTTTTGCACTTCATCCTTTGGTATTAACGAGGGTCAAATGGCTCAGCTTTCATCAATTTCTGTGATTACTAACAGGCCCATAAGACGCAGTTGGTTGGCGTTCAAAACTTCCAATGGAGAAGAAAAGAAGTAGGCAACCCGACTGGACAGAGGAACTGTGTTTGCTTCTGGCTCAATTGGTCAATGAGAATAAAAGTGTTTTGAGAGGTAGATTTGGCCCCAGTGTCACACTACAAGCCAAGAAGCAGGCATGGGAAAATATAGCACAGCATATACTGTAAATGCTTCCTTTGCGCCATTTTCTCCTCTGCCTAAAAAAAACTCCTAAGCCTCTTAAAAGTCCTCCTCCCTGCTCTTAACAGATCTCACCTTTGGAGCACTCTCAAGAGCTAAGATTCTTTAGGAACAGCTTTTATCTTTACCAGGATCTACTCTTAACTTCGAGGGGAAATTCTTAGAAAACATCATGATTCTAAGAATTTTCTTAGAATCTGGCCACAAGGAGCAACTCTCTGCTCTAAGAATCTTTAGGAATACGGCCCCTGGATCAGTGGGCAGCCTTGAAAGCCCCAGTGGCCAGCCTTGCAAGCCGCATGGGGCGCAGTTTGGGGTGTTGAAGGTCAGGATTGGGGGGTTTGCTCAAGGCACCCCAGCCATGGACATGGATGTTATTGAATACGTGATCTTACAGTCCAAGAGCTGTTTCTCCAACCCCGAGAAGACACACATGAACGGAGTGACAAGAATACAGTATAACTATCTGGCGCAGACTCGCTGCTGAAGCGGCGTTGTGTGTTGCGTCGTCATCCGTCTAACGAACACGTACGGTGTGATTTGTTGACACTTCACCTGCTCATTGGAGCACTTAAAAAAAGTTGAGAACAGCTCAGCTTTGATTTGCAGCGCGTCCCACGCATCACACAGCGAAAGGGATAGGGCTCAGTGTCCACAGCGTTTATGTAAAATGCTAAAAACCTGCATGCTAACATGCTCACAAGGGCTATGCGTAAGTGCCAACGTTTAGCAGGTATGGTGTTCACGTTTACTGTCCTGAATTATTGTATTAGCATGCTAGCATTTGCTAATTAGCACCAAATTTAAGTTCTGAACAAACACAAAATCTGACCCAATGATGGTGATGGACAAAAAGGCAATCTTGAAAGTTGGATGGTGCATCGTGTGGGGTTTATGGACATGGACAAGAGAGAACTTTCAGGGGTTATTTGACAGTTGAGATGAGATTTCATCACTGCCTCATTAAAGCGGTCCATCTAATATTTGTTGCGATATTTGAATTTGTACGAGATCAGCAAAAAAGTGACACACTTGTGTTAAAGAGCATTCAGTGCTGTCTGTGTTGTTTTATTCTTAGTTTAAAAGTTCTGTAACACAAGCTGCAGAAAAAAAAGTTGTTGAATTTTCTTAAATTACTCCTTAATGCTTTGGGCAACAGAAACAGACCAGCATTTACCTGTATTTCTGCGAGATAGAGGCGGATTCCTCAGAAATTGATATCTAATACCTGAACAAATATAACAGAAAACAATCTGCACACAAAATTCTCTACCTCCAGAAGTAAAAGCAAGATATCTGATCACTAAAAACGTAAACGGATTTCAGTTTTATCCTTATTTTGCTGTGTGAATGTTGTGCATACCTCAGTACCTCAAAATGTGCTATTAAAAAAAATGAGAAAGTGGACTAAAAGCAACTAATAATGTAACAGCACAGTCCCTGAAATTGTGGTATGTAAAAATGCAATGAATATGAAATGGTTAAAACACACCACTGCAGATGTTTAAAAAAACTTACGCACACAGCTTCCATTCCTGTCTGAACTTCACACACTGGCAAAGGTAAATAGCCTTTAACTGAGAGTTCTCCCCTTCAACAGACCGTCTGTCAATCACTCTGAATGACGGGCTATCTCCAGAGGTGCACGGCTGGAAAATAGAGGCTCCATGATGACCACAAGGACAATCTTGGGGGAAAAAAAGGCACCCTCTCTAATGGAAAACCGTACTTGTAAAACACCAAGCTACCCACACACACAGACCCAAAGGGGTGATATATTTTCACCATTCCTTCAAAGTGGTAACTGAAAACCTGCTGGAAGGACATTAGAATTCACCACCTCAGCCACAGGCTGCATCATCGTCTCTGCTTTACATGTAGGTGAAATCCATTTACAGTGCATCTGGCTGGCCTGGATGCAAGCAACACCTGTCTTTATTTCACACACAGATAAAGAGAGAGGGAGCCTTGAGGGGAACAGGCTTGCAGCACAGAACAAACACACTCCCTACCTCTCTCTCTCTCTCTCTTTCTCTCTCTTTATTTCACACATGCAAAGGCGTTGTGAGCGGTGGATGGAGGAGAAGAGATTGTCAGTGTCACTCAGAATGGAAATGAAGGTGTAGATCACAGATGTCTGTCCCACTGGAGTAATATAGGAGCCCTGACCACACATCACTGTCAATGATCAGCAGGTAATTCGAACCGAAGTCATCTCTCCTCTCTATCTCGTGCACACACACACACACACACGGGGGGAAAATATTCAATACATATGTTGCAGAACGCTACCAGAGGCCATGTGAGACTTGCTCTATTTATAAATAATGTCGATGTTCCTATGTTGAGACATGTCCAATTCCATAGCTGCATTTTAAGTCACACTATAAGACAGCAACACATTTTCATGTTGTTTGTCTCTGTGAAACTGCACACTGGATTTGAATTGAAGGAGATAAGCCTGGTGCAGACTTTCACTTTTAAAGCTCCCCTAATCAATATTTTCAAACTAAATAAAAGACCGCATTTAATATGACAGGGGCTGCACGCAGGAATGAACCCACAGAGTATCGCTAACGCCGCACTATGGGTCCACGGAGCTTTTGGCTCATAGTTATAGTTTTATGGCATTTGCTTTATAGTTCAACGTCACAAATCTCATCCTATTTCCATTAGCAACAGACCAGAACAGCTGAACGCTCACTGTCAGGCACCAAAGGGCCGATAAAGTTGGCCGCAAGCTAGCTAAGCCAGTAATTGTTACCATTAGCACACAAACCTCAATCTTCATGAAGATTAAATTTTTTCCGCATGTGTTGAAACTGAGTCAAAGAGGTGTTGAGAGAATGTGATCATATTTGAGGATGTTGTTTGTTGTGTAAACTGGCGACCTGTCCAGGGTGTACCCGGGCTCTCGCCCAGTGACAGCTGGGATAGGCTCCAGCCGCCCGCACCCTCCAGAGGACAACCGGTTACAGAAAATGGATGAATGAAATTTGTGGTGTTGGGCGGCATAGTGGTGTGGTGGTTAGCACTCATCAAATCAAATCAAATCAAGTTTATTTATATGGCACTTTTCATACCTATTAAAAGCAATACAAAGTGCCTCACAGAGGCTAAAACAGCAAAAACAGAACAAAAAATCCAACCCTCCCACCCCATAAGAACACAGAGACATGAGACACACACATACCCCCCCCACACACACACACACACCCCACCCCCACCCCCACCCCCAACACACATACACACACACACCCACACACACACCCCACACACACCCCGCACAAGAGAGACATGGCTAGACACCGAGACCTGGAGCAAGGAAAGAGCCACCTTTGGGGCCCAACCACACAAAGAGGGCCTCCAGCCCACGACTACAGGAGGCCCCACACCAAGGTGCAAAGCCCTCCAGCCACCAGGGCCAGAGCCGCCCATAGGACAGCACCCCCGTGAGTAGACCAGCAGCAACTCCCAGTGTGGTCGGCCCCCATGAGGAAACACTGGGGCTAAAAGCCAAGGACTAAAACTGTAAAATAGGACAAAATGACCAATGTAGATAAAATGCTTTTCAGCTCATAAAATTAAAACATGTATTTGTAACATATAATTAAAAATTAAAATGGAAAAGAAAATGACAAAAAAGTCTGATAAAAACTACTAAAAGCTAAAAATTGCTAAAAACTGAGGGACTAAAACTAAAACTGTAAAATGGGATAAAAACGTACAATATAGATAAAAACATGTAGCTAAAGCATATAGTTAAAATGTAAAAGTCTGGTTAAAAGGAGGAAGATAATAATTTAGAAAGTCAATTAAAAGCCTGATTGAAAAGGTGGGTCTTGAGCCTCTTTTTAAAAACATCAACAGTCTCTGCAGCCCTGAGGTTCTCCGGCAGGCTGTTCCACAATCGGGGACCATAATAACTAAAAGCCGCCTCCCCGTGTGTTTTGGATTTAACTTTAGGTATGGTTAAAAGGCCAGTGCCGGAGGACCTCAGGGTCCGCGAGGGTTGATATGGTAAAAGTAAGTCAGATAAATAAGAAGGCCCAAGACTGTTAAGACACTTAAAAACAAGTAAAAGAACCTTGAAATCAATCCTGAAGCGCACGGGAAGCCAATGCAGCGATTTTAAAACAGGTGTAATGTGCTCCCGCCCTCTGGTCCTTGTCAGCACTCGTGCAGCTGAGTTCTGTAATAGCTGGAGATTAGAGATACCTTTTTTGGGAAGGCCAGAGAGCAGGGCATTACAATAATCTAAACGACAAGAGATAAAAGCATGCATCAGTACCTCCGTGCTGGCCTGAGAGAGAAATGGGCGGACTCTGGCTATATTCTTAAGATGGTAAAAACCAATCTTTGTTATGTTTTTGATATGTGGGATAAAACTGAGCTCAGAGTCAAAAATCACGCCCAGGTACTCATGCCTCACAGCAAGAAGATTCTGGGTTCCAATCCATTGGCAAGCTGAGGCCTTTATGTGTGGCGTTTGCATGTTCTCCCTGTGTCTGCGTGGGTTCTCCCCGGGTACTCCGGCTTCCTCCCCCTGTCCAAAGACACGCTCATTAGGTTAAATGGGGATTCTAAATTGGCCGTAGGTGTGAGTGTGGTCATCTGTCTCTCTGTGTTAGCCCTGCGATAGACCGGCGACCTGTCCAGGGTGTACCCCGCCTCTAGCTCAATGATAGCTGGGATAGGCTACAGCCCCCCGCGACCTTCTAGAGGACAATCGATTACAGAAAATAAATGAATGAATGTTTGTGGTGTGGTGTTGACTTTCATTGCATTATACAGAGGAGTTTCTCTTTGTTTGCTTGGCAGGATATGAGTGTGTTGGGGAAAAAAAAAAAACAGAAGTGCTTATGTAATGGCATACATCTTAACAGCATCACTATTCTATGTAGAGTTATACCTCCATAAAGCAATTTAAACGAAAAAACATTATAAACTTAATTTAGATAATTCAATACAAGACTGTTGTAGTAGGGTTCCCCTGGCATAGCCAGACTCAATTCTTATTAGAATATGAGTCTGGTAACATTGGGATTTAATTATGGGGTGTCTTCCAGTGTTTCTTCCAGGGTAAGGTGTACCTATAAAACTGAAAAATTAGTCTTAAAGATATATTTATTTCTAATAAATAGGGGGAAAAAATAAAAAGATAAAATAAGAAATAAGATGAATGTTGGAGTTCAAACATCTGCCTGAGTAGCTGCATATACAGTATGTAAGCGATAACAGACAACAGCACAAGAGAGGATAGTGCCAAGAAAAGCTGGGGAAACTTTCTTATTTTTACAAAAAGTAGACATAAAAATATGTGATATGTCCCCATCTGTGACATTAAGTTCACATGTGCATTTGGCCCCGAGTTTCAAACTAGTTTACACACGACTAATCTGACATGGATGTAAATACCCTCCGAGTAAACTGGAAATTAGCCAGTTCAACACAAGCTGCAACCTCTGGGAAAAATTAAGACAGCGCAAAAGCTGCAGTTTCTTTAAACTTGAGGCCGGCAGCAAAAGCAAGTCAATTGCCACAGACGTCCATGTTAAAATGCTAACATTTACAGCAGAAGTAAACATGACGGCTGCTTTGAGTGCATTAGCCAGGAGTTGAGAGGTATCAGTTAGGAGGCACAACCAAGAAGGCACCAGAAGGAGGCACTATATTCAGTTCAAAGCCAACACTATGGATGACGTCAGGGAGAGGACGTCCATATTTAGTCAATGGTGCAACATCATTGTTTCGTTTAAAGAGTTAAAAATGTGTCAGATGTTTTTGCAATCGTATGAGAGACTGATGCTATCATACTAAATATCATTGCAATTATCTGACTATTAGAATTTAGATAAGAGAGAATGATTCCCTGAGAAATAGAGATTAACGTGGCCCCACAAAGAGTATGGAGGAGGATACATGCACATATAGCGTGCGCGGTGCAGGCTTATACTGTTTATGCATCATTTGTGTCTCCGTGTCCCCAAACGTTCACAAGTTCACTCCCTGTTATCGCTGATAAAATTGCCTTCAGTCGTGCGCCTGCCCACTTTTACATTCATAATTCCCCGTCGTCTTGTTTATTATGGCAATAATAGGCCAGACATATTTGGCCAAAGCTGTGCCTTTGGGCAACATTGACCGAGGTTTATTAATCTGGGTGAGGCTTTATCCTGTGATTCTTTTTATCTCACTTTCATCATGCACAACATGACCTTTCCGTGTTCCAGCAGGGTCTGAAGACTTAACCTCCACCTGCGGTTCATCTCTCAGGACTAAACCAACATCGACAACACTAATTAACAGTGTTGAGGGGAGAGACAGAGATCGGATAAACAGAGAGTGAGGACACAATAGTGTGAGGATGATCGCTCAGAAGCACCGTGATAAAATTATAGTATTCAAGTGAAATACTTGACATTCACTTATTCTTTAAATACAATTGGACAGGATATTTGCAATCTTTAAACTGCACAGAAAAATCTTGCATACATGTCGTTTGTTGTGTGGTATATCATCATACATTACCACTAGTTTCTGAACTGGGTGAGGATAGGAGCAAAATATTGATCCATTTTATGCACCTTTTCTCCAGTGACATGTTTCCAGTCAGTTATGTCTGGTGAGAAGATAATCGTGACCAGTGCTTTAAGTGGGCTAGCACTTTCAGTTTAGTAGCACCGGGACTTCTCAGTTTTACACTCTGGCATAACAGTTTTCCCGTCGATTCATAATGGCACTTAAATGACATTACCCAGGGGGGCGCTGAGCGTTGCTCGCCTCTTCCTCTTCTCGCAACGGCATAACGCAATGCTCTTTATTGTCCTGGCAAAAGTGCGTCACAAAAAAATAAATAATAATAATATGGATGACGACATCCAGTCGCTTTCCCCACACAGACAGGTGAATAATGGGGAGGGCCCTTCCAAAGGAAACACATTTCTACCGAATATCAGTTGACCAATAAAACCAGACCTTCCTTAAAATAGATCATATTTAGCCTCTGGCATTATATTTCCAATCTCTCAACACGGACTGATACACCGGTCAGGAATAACATTATGACCACTGACAGGAGAAGTAAATAACATTGACCATCTTGGAACAATCATTCATGTGGATGTTACTTAGACATGTACCACCCACTTAGACCAGACCAGACACCCCCACCCCATAGCAATGACACTCCTTGATGGCAGCAGCCATCCCCAGCAGGATGCAGCCTGACACAGGCACACACACAAAAACAGTTTAGGAACAACTAAAAAAATCATGAAGAACAGCACAAGGTGTTGACCTGGCCTCCAAATTCACTAGATCCCAAACTGATCAAGTATCTGTGGGATGCACTGGAACAAGCCTGGTCCACAGAGGCCCCTCCCCTCAATCCATAGGACCCAAAGGCCCCCAATGACAAAACTCTGTTGCCAGACACCAAGGCCTGTGTCCATTCTCTGATGAGTCACGACTGTTTTGGAGGCAAAAGGGAGACCTACACAATATTAGGAAGGTGGTCATAATGTTATGCCTGATCGGTGTGCATCCATACAGTAAAATTTAGTATGCACCTATTCTTAAGCTACTACAACTACAAACCAAGAAGCGCTCATCATCTGCTGTAAAAATATACTAGTTTTCCGGTATTTTGCTTCTCATAGAACTGAAGTTTTATTCTATAACAGGCTGCTTGTGTGTGTGTGCTGTTTCTTTTTTTTTTTTTTTTTTTAGCTTATTCAACTTTTAGGGTAAATCCACCCTTGTGCTGTATTACTACTGATACATGGTTGAACAGAGCGAGCACAGCGGGTTAAAACAATGGAAAAGTCGGAACACGCGCAACTCGATTTAAATATACATAAAGTAAAAGATTGAGCCTAAGAGTTCTTGACGCTGAAGCATCCCATCGCCTTATGCATCATATTCAAGCTTTCCATCATTGCCCATTTTAGATTCATTATTGTCCCGCGGAGCACGAAACGCGGAGTGTTTCGCAAAAGCGCTGGTTCCAAACGTGCTCGCAGTGTCCCTGAGGAGTCAGCATCCTTGGCACAATGGATTCCAGATAAAGATAATTTATTACAGTTGCTCTCTTAGATGTAGAGGCTCCCAGGAGAAGGTGGTGAGAGGACGAGGAGTGTCTCAAACCACTGCAAGGGCTCAGTATGTTTTATTTAAAGGCCTAGTTAGCCCATCTTATCATTATCCCACTCCTGAGTCCTGAATAGGATAGATTACAGCTGCCGCATTAGTTCACCTCCTATCTCCATCTGCAGTGTTACGCCTATAGCTCTTGGCAATTTTTCTCTCTCCATTGCCTCTTTATTCTTTTCTCTTACATCCCAACAAGCTCTTCACATTCCTCAGCTTTAGACATGAGGAGGCATAAGTAGGCTCTGTTTATCCCCACGTATCCGGCAGGTTAAAGAAAGGAGCAACCAAGAAAGAGTGAAAAATATAGCAAAGGAGCAGCAACCGTGTGTTATGTCTCTATCTGTCTTGGTCCATCTATGACGGACGGAATTTGTAGCCACTATTTTGTCATTTTTTTACATTTCTGTTCATGTACAGATTCAACTAAGAGATATATATGTGTTAATTGGTCTGCTTTAAGGAAGAGAACAACTCTTGTTGTGAACCTCTGCCTCCATTCTTTATATTAGTCTAATTTAAAGACCGGGATATAAAACTTAAGGACCAGGAAATAAAAGAATACAACCTACAACTGGGTTTTCGTAAAGTAGAAAAGAAAATTAACGGAGAGGGAGAGCACACAGCTCAAGCTGAAATGTAGCTGGGGAGCTGCAAGGCAAACTTTAGCGAGGCACTGGAGCCTGACTGGAACCCAAACCACTGTTACCCTTTCGAGGATTGACTAATGGGCAGTCTGCAACCTTGCTCTGTTCAGGAAGGGAATATTTACAGTGAGGTCCAAATGCCTGAGACCAAATCCAATGTCAGTCATCCTTAACCTTGATATAACTAGTGAGCCAGAGCATTTGAAAAGATTTAAAAGAAGTTATGACATGTAAAAATTAAGATTCTTCACTATCTGTAGTTTTAAACTAAGGCCATGCTGACTCCTTTGCACAAAACATTAGTTCACGTCCTTGTATCCTTCTAATGATTCTCTTTAGATGATGTGAATTTGATCTGCTGGTCAGAGGCTCGGTCAAGTCAGTCAAACTGCAGCCATTGTTCACCTGGCTGTGCCTCAGGTTCCCAGCAGACCAATGCTGACTAAGTAGCAATGTGGCAGCGGAAAACATGGCGTCGGAAGTGAGCGAAAGCGTCAGAAGTCAAATTGTTATTCTGAGAAGGCTGAGGTCTCTCTCGGCCTCAAATCGCAGCTGGACTGAAGGTTTCTAAGAGGGCAGTGTACGGCTTTCTAATACACTTTGTGGAAAGGGGATCAGTCGTATCCAAAGCATGGTCAGGTAAACCGAAAGAGACCACACCACTTGCAGATCAATACAGCAAGCTTTGCTCACTGAAAGAGAAAAGAGCTTCAGATGCAGCATTTAATAAATAAGGAACAAAAGTCTCTAATCACCAAAAGTCCTGTCAAAAGAAGGCTGTCCAGTAGAGTCTCAGAGTCGCGTGAGTAGCGTCTCGAAACCGCTCCTCAGGAGGGAAACAAGGACTAACACTTGGGATGGGAATAAGAAATAGCTGCATTTCATACCATGCAATGGTAAAAATATAATTTTGCTAAATCCAGGTTGCAGATTTCATGTCGTCTTATTCGTTTGTAATGAAAATTCGAAGTAGATGCAAGGCAGCAGCATCTTGACGAGGGTCCTCCTATAGACCGACTTATAGATCCCACTGTATGTGTAACAACGGATACGTTTGCTGGCTCATAAATATGCACGAGCAGGAGGAGATACACTGAGCAACAGGCCCTCGATTCAAGGTGTTACAAGTGCACCTGTCAGCTGAAATGCCAGCTTATCCCGGTGCAAAGCGAAAGGAGAATTTCCTTATTCTCTCAAGTCACTTCAGTCACACAGGCCTCTCAGCTTCCACACCATATGTCTCTGCTGCTGATCAACACTTTTGAACGCTTCCTGCGCACGGAGGGTAGACTGACACCAGGAACTGAGATGAATGCAGGTAGGGATACTGTGGTGGAGGGGGTGGAGGTGTGTCTCTCAATACAAGAGCCTTCCTGCAGAAGAAGCCTTGATGCAAGAGAGAAGGAAGGGGGGCCAGGCAGTCAGAGAAGGAACAGTGCCCATGTGCTGCAGCGATGCTTGTCAGTGCACGGGGAGGAGAAATAATTCACACCACGGTTGGGTCTTGTGGTTAATCAATATGTTACATGAAAAATGAAAGGGCCCACTGATTGCATAGTGGGTGGGCAGGAGAAGTAGGAATATCAAGAGCATGTGCATGTCCTGGCGATACCCTGTCATGTCCCCAGCCTGCTGTGAGCACATTCAGGAGGCAGAGAAAATGAGACACGATTAAAAATCGACAGCATTGTGATGGGCTTGGGAATAAGCATTTCAAAAGCCATGCTGAGCTTTTTGCAGATTCTCTGTCAGCCGTCAGTACTGCTTCCTTGTATCTTGCACTTGGCTTCCATCCACCACACAGCATACCGCAAATCTGGCCAATTATACCGGGCGATCTTGAACGCGAAGCACGTTCAGGTACATGATGCGTGTGCGTGAGCGCGTGCGTGTTGGACACTTACCTTAAACAGACCATGCTTGTGACTGTGCTGGCCTAGCCACACTCCACTGCCTGGGGTGAGCTCCATCTGAGGAGGGTCTATCACCCGCTCATAAATCCTGCCAACAAAAAAAAAACAAAAAACAGAAGAGAATGTTTGGTTATGATAACGACATAGACACAAACAGGTTTGTCTTTTTTTTTTTTTTTTTTTGTCCCGGTCTGGCAGGAACACTGATCCAATACAGCTGAATACCAGAGTAAATCCAACAGACTATGTGCATGTCCGCTCCTTCCCACCCTCCCTCTCCTTTCATAGGAAGCAGAGAGTGAAGAGCGCAGGCTGCTCTCCTCAAGCATGACAGCCAGTCTCGCCCCACGGCTTTCTAACACAGTATTGATATCTGGACCGGGGATGTAGGCTGGATTAACCGCCCGACTCCTGACACAGACACAAACAGGCTTTGGCATTATCAAGGCAAACATCCTCAGCATCATTCAGCACCATTTTTTCCTGCGCTAAGGTGGGTTTAACGATGTCGGGGAGCTCCAATGGGCCTCTGTGAGGATGTCAGAGAACAATTTGTCAGGTTTTCTCTTTCTCACGCTATGAGCCCATGCAGGCGTACTCAGAGAAGCAAGACAATTCCTCTGTTGCTAAGCTTCCCTCTAAGAACATTACATACAGCGATTTAATACTTGTTTTCATCTCTATTTGCTAGGACTATTTCTACAATATTGCAGGCTTTGCTTTTAATAGGTGCTCTGTCGAGGACACATCAAAGTGCAGAGGAGAGAGGTCATCATACATAATAAAACTACTTTTTATTAGCGGTGGAGGTTGTTTCCAAACACGAGCAGAGGACAGAAAGTGAGATTTGTGAGCCAGAAAGGTGAGCAGCCGGGCAGGTGATTGGTCTTGATATACGACCTTACCAATCCAATGCTCATGAATCATTGCCATTTTTTATTCCTCCGGCTTACACTTACGGCTCTATTAAGCAGTATTTTTGTTATTAACTCCGAGTGAAATGACTCCCCGTCATGTCAAATAGGTCACTAGCACTGCTAATCCCTGCAGCTCGGCAGTTTTAAGTCCCCATTATAAAACAACGAGCAAACAAGCGGCTTTTTCCGGACAAACGGGAGGTGAGACGTTTAGTAGGCAAAGAACACATATATATTTTCTTTCTCTCAAAAGCTGGTAAATCAAGGCAACAAAAGCTGCCAATACAGTGTGGAGCAAGAGCAAGTGGGCTCATTGGGAGTCCCATTATACTGCATTATAGCTGTATTATACTGTATGTTAGCCATTCAGAACTGACAACAGCGTGGCATTTAATGGACAAACATTATGTAATGTAAATTTAATTACCCATTAAGTCTCGCATGTACTGGCTATGACTCATTGACTCCAGAGTGGTTGTGAAGATCAGTGTGGTGCCTGCGGCCCTCGCCGTCTCCGCAGTGCACGGCTCCTCCCAAACACCAGCTGATTCAAAAAAGAAAATTGGCCAAGAGCTGGAGCAGGAGCGGACCTGAGACAGGTGGG
The DNA here is from genome assembly GCF_963514085.1 of Chelon labrosus. NCBI lineage: Eukaryota > Metazoa > Chordata > Actinopteri > Mugiliformes > Mugilidae > Chelon > Chelon labrosus. The sequence continues at coordinate 12,766,473 of NC_140339.1, forward strand.
TGATGCCTAGGCAGACAGCTAGCAACCTGAAACTGCACCCACACCCTTATTTGATATAACCTTGATATAATTGAAATTGATGAGTAATATAGAATTCACCCCCACACAGCTGTCATGAATTGGCAAACTGTTGACTCACTTTTGGAGCAAGCCTCAAGGGGCCATTTGAGGAATTGCAGTTATATGCACTTCACGTCGGAGTCAGCCCCAGACGTTGTAACTTGATATTAATTAATGTAAATTAAAGTTCACGTCTACAAGATTGAATACACCAACCAGGCATAACATTATGACTACCTGCCTAATATTGTGTAGGTCTCCTTTGTGCCTCCAAAACAGTTGCGACTCTTCAGAGAATGGACATGGACCTTCTGAGGGTGTCCTGTGGTGTCTGGGAACAGGATGTTGTTAGTAGGGACCTTTGGGTCCTATGGGCTGAAGGGAGGGCCCTCTGTGGATCATCCCACAGATACTTGATCAATTTGGGATCTAGTGAATTTGGAGGCCAGGTCTTGTGATATATTTCATGTTTTTTTTTAGTTGGTTCCTAAACCGTTTGTGTGTGCGTGCCTGTGTCAAGCTGAATCCTGCTGGGGATGGCTGCTGCCATCAATTGCCATGGGGTGGGGGCGCCTGGTCTGGTCTAGATGGGTGGTACATGTCTAAGTAACATCCACACGAATGCCAGGTCCAAAGACAGTCAATGTTCTTTACTTCTCCTGTCAGTGGTCATAATGTTGTGGCTGAACGTGTAGCCGTATAATTTTGAATCGAGTGGTTCCTTTAGCAGAATAATAAAAATTTTATTTCATTCAATAACAGGGTCAATTGGCGAAAAAGCAGCAAAATGATTCGTAACTTAAATAAATGTGTCCCTTGAGTGGCCAATTACATATATAAAAAATTTTTTTTACATGTTCTTTTATAACCTGTCTTACCCTAACCTAATAGTGACACTAGAGACAACAAATGCATCAGAATATACCAGTCCAGCACTAAATCTTAGCTTCATGAAGGTCGTGGTATTCAGCATTTGTTTAAAATAACTGAGAGAGCTGCTGATTCAACTGTGGTTTCATTTTGAAGGCTGTACTATGTTTATTGCGTACTGACAACCACTTCAACAGCACCACAAACTACATCATCCAAAACAACCATATAGTTGAATCACCACCTTTCTTACGCTGTTGCAACATCAATTGAACATTATAACAGTCATAGCAGGGAGATTAAGTGCAGGACTGTTATATTAGAATGCATTTTCAGTAGTGTACCTAATGAACTTGCAGGTGAGTGTATATGTTGTTTATGGCACATACAATATTCTGTGCCTGTTCATTGTGATGTGTAAGTGCTGCAGTGCCTCAGCGCTGCTTCTGCTGTAGCTGTCGGATTTCCCACCTGCTGGGTGAGCTGTCACTGCAGTGGAGAATTTAGAGGTCATGCGATTATACCTTATTTTGCACCTCCCACCCCCCACCCAACCTTTCTGTCTTTGTTTCCTTCACCTTCCCCGCCCGTCAGGAGCGATGAAGACCAGGGAGTTTCACAGTGGCAACACCGGAAAGGCAGCGATGCCAATTAGAATAGTGCTGTGCTCAGGCGTATGTATGCATGGTTTGGCGCCGCCGACTGCAGCCATCAACAGCTAATTATACAGGACATACACCAGTCAACGCACTGCATAGTGTGATTAACAGTGCTCATCTATCACCGCGGCGCAGGATTCGGTGCGGAGTAGCTATAATTTACCACCCAGAGAATAGAAGAGAATGCAAGTGAATGTAAGGGATGTGTCGACATATGACGAAGAATTTACATTTATCACATGAATAAAACATTTTCCCACGTAGTGCTATCTATGTGGGCCGTGTATTTTGAATCAATTTGCCCATGTTTAGAGACCGCTTTCTCAGAGAATTATGCCTGCAGTCACATATTAAGAAGGTAAATGGAGGTATGTATGACGATGCAATGTTTCTATGTTCCATCTGCCATCTGATGAACAAAGAATATTTCCTGATGCTACGTTGGAATGATTAAAATGGTAAACACCACCGACTGTGTATAAAGACGGACGTACCTGCCATGACGTGACTCATACACCGATGTGCCACGACATTAAAACCACTGACAGGAAAAGAAAATAATGATGACCACCTTGTGACAATTCAGTGTTCTGCTGGGAAATGTTTTGGACCTGGCATTCGTGTGGATGTTACTTAGACATGTAGCACCCACCTAGAGCAGACCAGGCACCCCCACCCCGTAGCAATGACACTCCTTGATGGCCCCAGCAGGATGCAGCCTGAGTCACAACTGTTTTGGAGGCACAATGGAGACCTACACAATATTAGGAAGGTGGTCATAATCTTATGCCTGATCAGTGTAGATTTCCTGGTCTCAAACCTCCGAGTTGGCACTTTATAAATAGATTGTGGCCTTTATTGTGCTGCAGTCACAGGACGTCACGTATTTGTCAGTGTGATTAGAGCGCAAGGCAATCGTTCATCACACGTGTATCCTCCTAAAAAAAAAAATCCACTAACAGGGATTTTCTCTAATTTTAGCAGCAGATCAATTTAAAATATCACGGGGACCGTTTGAAGAAGGAACAGCCACAGTGAGCAGATGAAGAGCAGCAGGCCTCTCCTCGGCAAGGTAACAAACTTCACCATGAAGCTACTGTCGTGTGCGGAACTATTTGTGATCTGTGCAGCATGACATCAGGCTGCAGTTGCTCACGGCGAGATGGAAAATCGCTAATTGTTGCCTGAGGTCTTTATCAACACTGCATGCATTTGTTTGGCTGGCCTGTAAACAGATGTACAAGTTGTTCTTCTGATTAAATTTTGACAAAAGGAGCTGCTCTAACGCTGCTGCCCCCGCATGTCCAGCGCCTCAGGTACTAAACCCTATTTGCTGCTGTTATAAACACCAACCGCAGGTATCACCTAATCGACCAGGACCGAACCTTTGCTCAACTCTCAGCACGTACAGAATATTACAGAGGGAACGCTAATTAATCAAAAACTGCTGGATAGACTGGTTTGCGGGGAATACGTGATACAACAGAGCCAGAAGAACCTGGCCCATCACTTCATCAATAACCAGTAAAATGGGGCAGCACTGCTCCACTTTTACACAGCTCCTTTTAACCTTTATCACTGTCTGTGTGCATGTGAGTATGAGAAAGAGAGAGACCCACATCTTGATTCAGAAGAAAAATCCAGGCAGGTGTGGAGGGCCTCGCCATCATTCATGTGAACGGAGAGGCTGGAGCAAAGAGAAAAACCCTGAGATGTGGAAAGAGCTGCCTTATGGCCGGCTAGAATTGTGGAAGCACCGAATGGCAGACTTTATAAAATCCACATCTCACTACATAGCACATTGTTGACAGTCCATTTCAATAAGCTGCCAGGCCGCCTTGTTTCCACCGATTTACTGACTGAATTGAATAAACTACATTTAATCTCAGGCAGTCAGGATTTCAGCCATACCGGCTGGCTGCTTCCCAAGTTTTAAGCTACTGATAAGAGCAAATAAAATGACTAAAATAAACATTAAATGAAGCCAAAAACCCGATCAAAGGCCACGTCCATCTAACTTAAGGGTTACATGTCTCTGTAACTCCAAAACGAACCGCTTTCATCTTCAAAAGTTAGACACAATTTATTTAGGTCTTTGGCAGCCTTCATGGCTTCCCCTCAAAAGAACAATCTCAATCACAGCCTTCATTATTTGCTCTGCCAATATCTGTCGGACACACTAAACTCCAGACCACTTTCAATTTTCCACTAGTTGAGCTCGAGACGTTTTCTGTCATGTTCGTGTCTTTTCTCTGGCAGAGAAATGAAGTTAGAAATTGGGAGTCAATGTCCCTTTTGAAGCATTCTCCTCACCATGGGAAAAAATTCTCAAAAGCCCTCCGTTTATCCGCTGCCAAAAGCACAAGCTGGGATATGGCAAGTCACTGAAGGCGGGCAGGAGATTACTGGTTACTGTGGGGTTCTGACAGGGAGCCATAAATAGTGTACGGTGAAAAATGCTCTCAAGGTGCGTGCGCCTCGGGTTTGGGGCTCTTTATCAAATCCGAATCAAGTTAAAAGTTTCTGCTTGTGAAAACCTTTCATATCCTCTATTCAAAAGTGGAACTTTATTTATATTATATTGGCTATATTGATATCATATTTTAGAACCAAAACCGATAAAGCTATTTGAAGTGATGGATTTGAGAAGTGAAACTCAAAAGACTGGCACTCAAGGACGAAACAAATGACCTGATTTAAAACAAACTGGCTGAGTGAAAAGTAAAAAAAAAAGTATTGGATGCATTGTTGTATGGAATTGTGCTGAGGGAAAAAAGCTTCGTCATTCTCTTTTATTTTTTACACTTTGTCTTCGTGAAGTCATTAGGTAGGTGAAGGCCACGAGATGCTCTGTGTGATACCTGGCTGCTTACATAAACTTCCCTCGATCTCAAACGTTGATAGAGTGGCTATTAATCACAATACCATCCTTAGAGTGCAAGCACAGTATACAGTAAAAAAACATACATTACCCTACTGGATACAAATGTGGACGGAACACAGTGACAATATACTGTGAACAAAACGTGCGGGAATTACCGTGAGACAACCTTTCCTTTGTAAACGCAAATTATGGCCTACAGATTCTAACGCGCTCATAATAATTGGATTGATTCTCAGTTACAGTCCATTTGCTGCGATTTGATATGAATTGCAGCTCATTTGTATGTGAATTTCAACTCTGCTGTGCAGAGTGAGCGGCGGATGGGCACTTCCTTTACACGTCTACCTGCAGACAGTTAAAATAACCAGAGCCGACCTCATGTCATGTGCATTACAGGGAACATAAACAGTAGCTCTGTGAAATGTGTAACAAGCGGTATTACTTTATCCATCTACAGCTACAAAACACACAACCTCTTTCACTTTTATATAGCATTAATGATATTACAGAACAGTCTGAGAACCTTGCTTCACAGGGGGATGTTTCTATATAATTATAGGTCTCTTGGTTATGCCTTACAGTGCATGCTGGCTTCTACTATATTCTACACACTAATGTTTGATGATGGTTAGCTTCATGAAGTTTATGGTATTCAGCCTTAGTATAAAATAACTGAGAGCTGCTGAATTAAATTTTGGAGGCTGTGGTTTGTAGTACAATCTAAGCACTTTTGTAGTACTATTGAACTGTGTTTTACTGACACATGTTTCCATTTGTTTGATGTTTTAATCAGGATACCCAAGCAGACCCCGCGACCCTTCACAGGAATAAGCGTAACCGCTGAAGATGAATGAATGAATTAATGTATAGCAGTATTGATGTATACACATATGGATTTAAACCCAATAAAATACAAACCAAATAAATGGATGAGGTGGGATTTTTGTATTTTGCTCAATTATAATAATACATAAATAATATTTTCAATAATAAGACTTTTTTTAAGAAATAAAAGTGACAAAACTGAGAGACAGTTGAAAATAAAGGTGAAATAAAAACAAATATTATAACAGTTACTATTGTTCCTAAATCTTTTTCACTGTGTTTGAAGAGGGAAGAAATAAAAAGTAGAAAAATAACAGTAACAATAGTAGCAAAGGGCTCAGCTATTGATATGGGGGGTACGGGCAGGGTCTGAGAACATCTGGGCCACCAGTGACACCTGAGCCCTGATGTGCCATTGTGTATATCCTAATGTTCAATACAGTGTGATCGTTAGAGCGATATGAGTTGCTCATATTCAACTGCAGAAAGGTCTCCTAGCAGACATACAGATGAGGAGGCTGGAATACTGCGACAAAGTAGGAGGACTGCTATATTTGAATGCATTTATTTTCACAAGTGTACCTAATGTTTTGGCAAGTAAGTATGTATCACAATGTTCTATGATATATTTGGCGTACCAAAATAAATTATACTATGAAAATAGTGCTATTTGACAGTACTGTTGAACGGTACCACGGCGGGTGCTGCTTTCTGAACAACGCATCTGTGTTGCAGTGGATTACCAAATGCTTAAGAAACAGGTTTGATCCCTCCGGTCTCATTTGTCAGTCAATTTGTCGCAGAAGAGACATGGAAATAGCATGGCTGCAGTGAAACTATCAAGAGTTGTTGGCTCGGTTTATACTGGATAAATAACTGTCAAGTGTTCAAAACGAACTCAGTGGTTGCTTGCTGTAGCCGAACCTAAAGGAAAAGAAGCTTCTTTTTCTAGTAGATGTTGGATGACAAAATATGGCACAGCCCTACTATATACATACACAAAAGCACCAAGAACACATACTCCTATAAAGACCTGTCTACACTAGACGACTCAATAATGAAAATAATGGTTAGTTACAGCCCTTGTCCTCAGTTGGTGGGGAGATGCTGAACTGTGTTGTGGAATAATGTGCTCATGTCCTTTCCTGCTCCAGTCTTTTCTTGACTTCAGTGGAAGCACTGCTGTATGTTCAGGCAGCTGTCAGCGCAGCTCTGCAGCTTCTACTTCTAAAAGGGCATCTGTCATTCTCTCTCATGTTTCTTAAGTGCTGCGAAGGAATCGAACTGTACCAGCTCCACTCAGTCTGGTGCTCTCCCACCCACAGTGGTTGAAAGATGCTGGCATTATACTCTGAGATGGCAGGCATGCAATTTGAGTCAATACTCCCATTCACTGCTGAATCCAGCCAAAGACATCTTCCAGTAGAAATGATAGACCAAGAACTCCAGAACGGAAGAAATATGCCCAAACCAGGAATCTCAACATATGTTTCTTCTTCTTTTTTCTTTTACTTTCCTGGCAATATAGTACATGATGCAAATGAAGGTAAAAGAAAAACTAACCGAAAAGAACTGGAGCATCCTCGCTGAAAAAAAAGCCAAGAAACGACTGCCATGAAACTAGAACATATCCTATTAAGGTGGCAGATGGATCATGTTTAATGGATAAAACGACCCAAATTCCTTTAGCCCTAGGTTGGTGCAAGGGATAGGTCTGGTTTACCTGCAGTATGTAGATGAACACACAGCCTAATCTGGCTTTGTCACCCAATTCCCAAAGGAACTGTAAGGCGGCTTCCTCGCTATGTCAGGTATCTGTAATTACTTTACCCTGACAATGACCTTATCTGTTGATAGAAGCTCCTGTCGTTTTCTGATAAGGCACGTCTACTGTAGCTGCAGATATATTCTTAAAAAAAAAAAAAAAAAAAGATGGAGAGGTTGGTAAGATGTGAAGGTATGCTCGTATATATGTCTGTGTCCCCTGGGTCTCCTTGGCGCAGGGAGGTTTTCCTTATCCTCCTCTTCCTCCTCCTCCTCCCCCCTGTCACAAGGGACCCCAAGCTGGACAGCATGCCTGCAGGAGGTGGACCAGACCCTGCTGAGCATATTGGAAGAAGGCTACAATAATGACACACTCCATCACACTAGACACAAGACAACAGGGAATCTCAGACACTATAAAACTATAGGGACAGCCTCAAATCTGTTCCCGAAAACCGAGTCAAACACCTGTGAAATGGGATGATAGAGGCTAAGGCAGGATAATGACAGCAGTCTTCATATCATGGATCATGAACAAAGTGCGTAGATGCATTTATCACATAATGAGATGCTGGGCAAACTGTCGTAGTCAGGCATGACAACAGCAGTTGGTAATGCTGAGCAGGAAAACAAAGGAAACAAAGGAAAACAGCATCGCCATGTCACCAGTGCAAAGCCATTCAGGGAGCTTTGTTGCACGTCTTCTTTATGCAATAACAAATTCCTGACATAACCTGTGCAAGCAGACTGGCCGGACCAGGAGGAATTTTCATTAAAATGCTTGATCCTTTCTTTCTGGCTGGACCGAAAACATTCTTTCTTTGCTTGTTTCCCCCGCGTCTGGTAAACGATGGCCGGCGTAAGGGTTTCTGGTCATTAATGGGTCGTTAGGGAACCATTAACTGTGCAAAAAATATGCCACTCAAGTTAATCTGAATAGCATCCTCTAATTCAGGTGAGTATCGGGTCATTAACGGGCCTTATTCCCGTGAGTTTTCAGACAGACACCACCCACAGATGTTGTAAAATATAAAACCCAAACTCCACACCAGTCATTTGGAACTAAAGAAGGCACTTGGATAAGTGGGGGAATGTCTACAAGAAAGCTCAAACGTGACATGACATATAATCAGTTCAGTCGGAATCTCCAATCACAGTGATTTCAATCGTGTTGCTGTAATGCTGCCCATGCAAACGTAGCCACTGTCAACCCTGCACTGCTGTCAATACAAAATACTGAAGCAGTCTCACTGAGTAAAAAACACATACCGCAGATTCATTCACAGCAGCATTGGCGGTTAAAACCATCAATCAAGTTTAGGTGATGAGTGAATCCTGAGGGAAAATAATGGGCGTTAACGTCAGCGGAATGGCGGGCTTGCAACACTGATTGAAAATTCCAGGCAGATGGTTGAGGTTTGTCTGTGCAGCCTTGCTCTCATTACAGCAAAAATCTAATGAAAAAAAGTAGACTTTCCAACCACCACCACCACCACATCACTGAAATTTAAAATTTTTCTTCATTAGGCTTCCCAGTGCAGGGACAAGTAATTACTCAGGCCTGTAAGAGCTACTGCACTGATCCATTGATCTAAATGTGGGTTATTCTGCCGGAGTTGCCCCGCTGATCGGAGACCCACAGGCCACATATAATTTCCTCCGTGCTTTCAGTGCGTGTTCGGCAAAGCTGTGACAATGCAACCACCTGGTCCAACAAAAGAGCGCCCCTGTCAGGGACTCCAACTGTATCCCGAGCACAAACAGTGACAAGGACAAGGTCCGCAGTGTCAAGGTTACAGGCAGCATCATGTAGAATTATTAACCTGATTTCAACTCATTATTATTCTTAGTGCGGTACCCTCCTGTTGGCTGGGGTGTCAATGATCAGGTAATGAAGTAATGAATGCTCTACTGAGCGGTATTGGCACTGCCCTTCACAGGAAATTAAAACGTCACACCTGAATTCCTATTTGGCGTAATGTTTCTAGGTTTTCATGCATGGCTTAAGTATGACTTAAACTTGTCCATGCATAGCAATACCTCTTATAATATGCATATTAAAAGATGGGATAGATAATGGGACAGCAACGTGCTAGACGCATGGGGGGGTTCAATAAGAGAACAATGGCAAAAAAGCACCCATATTATCAGATGAGGTTTTGCTTCTATGCAGCTCTATCATTAATCTAATGTTCCATTCCATTCCAACAGCCTTTTTCTTATCCTAATGATAGTTTTGACCAGGCTGATGAGCTGCTTAGCCGGTATGGAGAAAAAAAAAAAGAGAATATACCTTCCAGCTCACTGACTTGTTTAATGAGCAAAGCAGAATGTCATTTTCTGGCTACTGGACACAAAAGCAGTACGAGCCATATCATTATGAAATCTTTAAGGTGGAGAGCTCCCAATCTCTCCCTTCCTTCATTAGCTGAGTATGTAATGAAACAGACCATATTTCATAATAATCTACATCCAACTACGCACTTGATCACGAAGCTGAACGACTGTGAAACGGGTCGACCTCAATGTGCATGCTAATGGAAATGCGTAAGCGCCAATTCAACAGGAGACCAAATAATGAAGAAATACAAGAAAAGAAACCTTAAATAAACTAAACCCGAATCTAACCTTAATCCTCAAACTAATTTCTCTGCAACTTAGAATTACTGTCGTCACTAGCTAACGTTCTGATCAGTAAGTGCCTGTCCACAAGTTCCCAAACCTTCATACTCTTCAAGTATCAGTCCACCACTCAAAGACCGCCATAGCTCTTAAAGGCAAGACAACACATTGAAGATTCCAGTGGTACGGAAACAATTCAATTGAGCAATGACAAGATAAAGGCAGTGCACTTTGAAACTGGCCTCACTATGGTCACACAGCAAGCATGAAAAGTCCTGAATGCTATAACTAGTAGGCGGAAGGGGTTGAACGACTTCCGATTTTTTTTAAAGTGAAAAAATATGCGGTGAAAGTCGAGTCAATGTCAACTAGTCGATGACTAAAAACACAACAGTAATGCTTTGCACCAAAGAAATCTATATTCTTGACCTGAATTGTAGCGTCTCACACGAAAGAAGAAGCTACGGAAGGTTTGTCTGCAAGATAATTAGAGTTTGAACACGGACTACTGTCGGCTGTAGCCCACGTCAACGCCCTAGACGCCGTCAAGTCTGACACTTCTAATCACAACAGCACTAAACACATGAGCTTATCAATACTGTGCGCTGCAGATATGTGTAGCCTAAATCGGTACTGTCAGTAGTGTTTACTAGTACTTCACAGCGTGTTGTAAGATAGGATAATGTAGCTGGGATGAAAAAAATGCAGTATGTATGCGGTAGCTAAAGGTCTGGTAACTTTAGGCAATGAAATTCACCAGCAATTTGTTGATTTGAAGCCTCCTTCTCTCTCATACCGCAGCAGGACGTTTGGTGACGCTGGAGAGGATTTAGACCGTTCTTCTGCTAGTGTTAGCCTTTTTAAATGAGTGTGTATTGCAGAAGTACATAGTATTTCAGGACTGACATGTCACGGTAGTATGGGCTTCATCTTAAGTGAAGTATTTCCACACACTTGATGAACTGCTGCTTGTTTGCTGCAATGACCCACTGGGCTCCTCACTTGTCTTCTCAGAACCGTCCGTGTTGTTACTGTCACGTGATCGGGGACTTCCTTAAAGAGTCACGGTACAGCAGTACAGTCGTCTGGTTGACTAGTCGGTACAACCGGTAGTAGGCGGTTCTGTCATTTGACAATGTAAAACACCATACTAGCTGGAAAAGTTAACTAATGGCGCCATTTCTGCCGTTTATTAAACGTACCAATAGAAAACCGTCAATCTGAAACGGAAGTGAATGCCGGCCATTGATTTCTATAGAAGAGCCTATTGAAATAGTCCTCAAGACAGCCGTATTTTGCTTGATGAATGTCAAAAAACATTAAAAGTGATGAACTTATTTACATAATCTCCCGCAGTCTGTGCCCATTTTATTAGACTCTGCGTTGCTGCAGCCATCAAACCTGATAGTCAGCTGTTTAGAAGGTTTAATTAGGACATCATTCGACACAAGCGCCGTGAGACAGAAAGAGAAACAGGATGAAAGAGACAACAGGGAGAGCTAAAACATTTAAAAGAGATTTTTAAAGCGAGCCTTCATACCACAACTGAAACACGAGACAGCTGCAGCGTGATGTGAAGATGTGATCAGTGTGTCAAGGAGCTGTGAGTTGGAGGTTTTAACAAAAGAAGAAAATGCAAAATAAAACACTGACTGATGGCAGTTCCTCCCTAATGAAACCAATAACGGCTCCTCTTTCCACCACCAAAGCAGCCTCTTTAGACCATAAATGATTCTTAAACATTAATGTCCCTGGATGATTTATGGGCCAAATGAGATTAATAATGTGGATCTGAGTACATTGTTAGCCAAGCATCTAGTTAATTCAGGCCACGCAAACACCTCTTCATTACCATTTTCGCATGCTGTTCATGCACCTGCTCTTCTAGCTGTGGCTGATCCCGGTATCCACTGGCCTCTATCAGTAATTATACAACAGGTAGTTTCAAACAAGGATAGAATGTGAGAGGTTAAAGACGCCATGTGCTAATAATTCCAAACACAATATTTAGAGGAAACATCGGAGAGACGATGCAACCTGGCTTCGTATTCTGGCGCTAATTGGTCCAATTAGGCATCACATTTCAAACTGCCAAAGGACATATCAGTTCTGGTTTGAGTTAAATTTGGCATCTTGTTACCATTTGGCCCAGAGGGTGCAGATTTAACTTGCGTTCTCTTATTATTCTGTGCAGATGTGCTAATGAGGAAAGAAATCGGTTGAAAAGCACAAAAAATTATAAAAATAACAAGAGAGGTTACAAATGTTTATTACTCTTCACAATATAATATAGAAAATGAACAATTCAGAAGCTGTTGTACATTTTTAGAAACTGCCGTGGAAATAAAAGCACAGGAAGGGTGATACAATAAATATCCACACCTTTCAATTAACCCAAATTTTTAACCATCTCTACAAAGAATATGCAATATTTTAGACGTTTTACACATATAAAGATGGACAAATCCTGATTCCTGATTATCCTAGGCTCTGGCCGTCGCCATCTTGGCAGCGCTTGACGATGACTAATGCCGATCTAATTCGAGAAAGGGCAAAGAGACGGCGCGTGAGTGGAACTGAGGCAGGTGTGCGACATTAATGCAGAGAGCTATCACCCCGTGACAGCCACAGCCCCCCTGTCTCTCAAAGCGTTCTCGCCTTTTGCAATTTACGCAGGTCGGTTACGCAAAAATTAATTCACTTGCAAGCACAACTACGACGCAATGGCTCTAAATGAAAAGAACTTATGAAGGCAGGTTTGACAGCAGCATGCAATTAGGAATACAGAGTTTCAGTCTTGACAAATGCAGTACACACAGGCGAACTTATATGCTATATGCTCTGTGCATCACTCTGCTGAAACCAGGCACCCCCACCCCATTGCAATGACACTCCTTGATGGCAGCAGCCATCCCCAGCAGGATGCAGCCTGACACAGACACACACACACAAAAACGCTTTAGGAACAACTCAAAAAGAAAACATGAAAAACAGCACAATGTGTTGACCTGGCCTCCACATTCACTAGATCCCAAACTGATCAAGTATCTGTGGGATGATCAACAGTGACCCCTCCCCCTCAACACATAGGACCCAAAGGCCCCCCACTAACAACATTCTGTTGCCAGGCACCACAGGACACTCTCAGAAGGCCCATGTCCATATGAGTCACAACTGTTTTGGAGGCACAAGGGAGACCTACACAATATTAGGAAGGTGGCCATAATGTTATGCTTGATAGTTGTACATATAATAACTCTTGAGGACACTAAATATGAAGATTTTAAAACTGCTTTGTAAGTTTTTTTTTAAGCCATTTGTAATTTGCTGGATAGCTTCTTCATACCAGGCAACAAACTAAATGAAGCCTCTGTAACTGTGATGCAGTTATTCACACGCCTCACCGCATCTATTGGCGCTGTATAAATGAATCTGTGTCTTCAGGTCCTTGGCCTTGGAGAACAAGGAAATAAAGAACCCTGTCAGAAGTCAAACCGCCTGTGTATAGCAAAGCATGACTAACACAAATCCTCACTGAGCCTCCGACTTCACACACAACTAAAAATTGTAAATATGCTCCCATTGTTATTCAGCTATTCAGCTTATCCATAAATAACTTGTGACTGATGAGTGTAAAAAGTCTGTCAACTCCTGCAGCGCCCACACTTTCAGACAAAACCTGCAAGAGAGAGAATGCAAAAGCAAATGCAAAAAATAATGTACCTTTAACCTATCTGTTTGAATTTAATGCTGTAGCCCCAAACCAATGCATTTAGTGCACTTAATTTGGGTTTTACTGTAGCGATCTTACAAAAATCATGGCAAATTGTGGTTAGCACTGATGCCTCACAGCAAGAAGGTTCTGGGTTTGAATCTGGGGCCTTTCTGTGTGGAGTTTGCATATTCTCCCTGTATCCCTTCCTGTAACCGAAAATAAAAATGAATGAAACGGAAAATGAATGAATGAACAACCACAACAACTGAGTTCTCTCTTATTCCATGCTCTTCGATCTAATATAATATGTCTATGTATACCTGATGAGTGACCGAGACACTAAGATAAACAGAAAATGAAAAATATCTGGCTAATAATACTTCCTGTATCACATTTTAATTTCAGAAACTATGTATAAATGGAAATATTATTATTTTTTATCATTATAATGTGTGTTTATCATCTCTGCTGGATGATTTTCTCTGCACTAATCAAGCCAAATCCACTTATCATTATAAATGAGCAAAAGAGCCGGATAAAAGTTTTGTCCAGAAAGGTTTCCATGGCAACTGAGGAACTAAATCAGCTAATTGAGATTTAAATGTAGTTGTAATCTCAGGGAAAAAGCTAACACTTTTTTTTTCCTGTATATTTTTGTCTGTAATTTCCAACTATGACAACTTGTCAAAACTGCTTCACTGATAGACGATTAACCCCTTTCTGCTTTGGATGGTTTGTGAGATTTCCTCCCTCCACTGTGCCAAAATGTCAGCTTTATCCACCAAATCTGATGAGGAGATTACAACATGGGCTTTGCACAATTAAAAGTGGTGATTTTAATAGCCTTGTGACCTTCTTGCACCACCCTGACGACAAAATGCATGCTTTAACCCTACTGCTCTGAGTAGGGCAAGATGTTCTTTATGTTGTTCAATCCATTAAGTATTTTCATAGTGGCTATGCTAGCAGGACAAACAACTTATTGATGATTTCTTACAGGCAGTGAATACAGTAACTGAAAAGGGGTTAAGATGATCTTGACACTGGGAAGCTTTTGTTTGGAGTCAATTTCTGTGCTGCACCCCAAAGGTGGAAGCCAACAAGGAGAAACCAGTTACTTTCAACTCAACCCTGCCTGAAGGTTGGCTTTCATATCACATCTGAAGATCACACATGCAAGCAGAGCTCTGGCAACACCGGATGCCAAATAAGAAGGAGCACCAGGAGAGGTGATGGGGCCAGCAGCGGCAGCAATTGAACATTGCTGAGAGGTGCAACGGCCCCCTGGGGGGAACCGCCAGCCAGTCTGCGCATGAAATGACCTTCTGAAAGAAGGGGACAACCACATGCTGGTGTAAACGACAGGCAGAGCCAATGTCATTAATGCAATTAGCTATTCAGATTAGAAACAAAGAGCTAACTCTGTGACAAGGGTGTATGTACTGGCTGTCTGCCGCTAATTCAATTAGGAAAAATATAGAGATTGAAATTACACACTGCAGTTATGTAAGCACCTGACCTTGTCTAGGCTCTGTGGTGGCACTAATGCAGGTAATATCACACACATATGTACGTGGGAGGAAAATGACCGACAATAACACAGCATGTCCCAATGAAATGCATTTGAAAATGATGGTGGAAGAGTCAGAGGACTGAAAAAGTCACTGCGACCTTCTTCCCACTCCACACATCTGAGAGCACTCAACAGCACTTTGTATTCCAGTACATATTATTATTATTTCTAAAAGTTTGAGCTGTTTATTGAAGTGCTCCTAAAATGCTGCTAAAGCAAAACAAGAAATAAATTTTCATCTGGACAGGTGGGTTTATAACAACTCTTTCCAAAAGAGAAGTGCACACACGGCTCAGATGTTTTTGGTCTCCTTTGTGGAAAAGTGGGGAAAAACAAAGCTGAGCCCAGGGTAAGGGTTAGGGACCTGCCACACCAGCATTTGCACCAGCAAAACCAAAATCACAATGTAGGGATCAGTCCTATCAGTGTTGAACTTCCATGTAGAACGCAACTTTGGGGTTTGGCACCAAAACCAATGCCACTGACAAATAGTAAGTAACTGTCTTGGCAATGCTGATCTGTGGAAAGATGGGAGCACATTACCGGGAGCACAAATATTACCCTGCAAAGTTGGAACATAAACCGCTCAACTAAAGACATGGGGCATAGTTTGAAGTTTGACTGAGCAGCAGTGGGTCTCTGAGGAAACGTATTCCATCTATGGCAGACAACTAAGCTTCCAGGTTTATATACACCGCCTAACAAGGATGCAAACAATGTTTGGTTGGCCATCTAAAACCTGAAGATGCTTTAAATGCCGTAATGATTAAAGACAGCTCTGCTCTTCAACATGTCTTAGACAGATTCCCATTCTGTGCGGAACTACTATGTGGAGCACACGTTCATGCAAAAATATCTCTTTTGACTTGTGAATTTTAAAATGTTTCTCCACCTTTATCCAGTGCTTACAGATAAAAGTTAAGGAATTATTAAAAAAAAATAAATAAAAAAAAATTCAGTGTTAAATAATGTTAAAGGGACAATAACAGGGAGCTCAGCTTTTCCAGCATTACATTAAAATAAACGTGAGGAAGGGCACTTATTTAGCAAAACCATGTGCCTCACTGGGATCATTCATTATGTCGACTATGAAAAAAGATGTTATTGCAGTGAGTAAACTGAGCCGAGTCAAGTTGATGAGCTTCAGCAAGCCACATTAATCAATGAACAGAAGAAACATAATTACAGGCTGAGATGGAACACGAGATGGATACGAGCAGAACGAGTCCCCAACCAACCCCGTCTGATTCCATCAATTTTCCTTTCGTTATGTGACCCAGGACGCGATTTTGAAAATATCGTATTTCGACCGGCAGCACTTTCTGTGACTGCGCCACATATTTGAAGGAAAGTCAAGCATCTTCTGTTAATTCTGCCCGACTTACGTGCGAGATTACTAACCAAACCTTACTGGAACAATCCCAACTGCAGACATTTAATCTCGCACAGGCACGGCTTCACGGGGATTTCCCAAAGCTCCACTTACACCGGCCCGAACACACAAAGTGGAAAATGATGTACATGTTGGAATGGAGGCAGTGGATTTATTTTGTTGTTAAAAGGACCTGTCTTGTGCGCCTTAATGGATGGGATGGCAAGATGTGATGTAGGAACAATCTCGAAAAGCTCAACAAAGGAGCAGGCAAGCAACATGTTATTTGAATGGCCTAAGGATAGAGGATGCTATGTGATGTACTGAAGTACATTTGTGATATGTAATATTGGCCAATGTAAATTAAACTGACTCAGGGTTATAAAAAACATTAGACAAAGTAAACAATAGAGGTAAATGACCAGGACGTCTTCCCAGAGCTCAGAGTTGTGTCTAAGCGCAAACTATATTTTACCTTCTATCTATTTTGCCATTATTTATTATCAAGTACTTTTCCTTGTTGCAATGCTCTGATGATGCCCGACAGTCTTCATCCCGGCTAAAGTCAACGCGTACACCCTCTGTCATGTTTTCTCTGGATCAATCTCAGACAAGGACAGCTGAGGAAACACTTTCTATGAACTCCCCAGCTTCTGATCCGGCTTCAGATTAAATCCAAATCCCAACCCGAGGAAATAGTCCTTGACTTGGACACAGAGACTTGCGCAGTGCAGTCAAACCAAATGACAGGTACAAATTGAAGCTGTTGCCCTGCAGAAAGCCAGAGGATTTGCTTCTTGTAACAAATAGTGTCGGAGACACGGACAGGTATGACGGGAATATCCAAAGGGATCAGGTCAGTCAAAGACAGGATAATGTTGCTGCTGGAGACCTCTGTTAATGTAACAGTTGCAACATATATAAATTTATTTATTTACTGTTAAGTCCCCTTTCCAATCATTTTGCAACTAGAAAAACAAAATACACGAAATACAGCATGTATATACGGAAATCATTTCCACAGTTAAAAAGCAGAAAAGCACAAAGATCTGCAAGACTTTATAAATGGACAGCAGTCTGTAAAGAATAGAGCGCTGATGAGCAATTCTCTTTTCCCGACTGGTGGAAAGTCTAAAATACACACGGGGGACGGAGGGAGCGTTCTGTTCATTTAATAATCACGATAATGATGAGCAATGTGGGTTAAAGGTATTTAAACAGTGTCTGAATTCATTCCCAAGTCTGAAATTATTATTCCGAAGCTGAAATGCGATGAAAAGTGACACTGTGTAGCGTACTCATTTCTCCGAATGTCCTTTGGTAACCTCAAAAATAATCGCATGCCTCCAGGTACACAAGGTTCTTCTTCTTTTGTTTCTTTTTGTCTCAAGAAAAAGCAAGTCATCTGTGTGTTATCCAAACTTATCTCATAATTGCACTGTATTCTAGTACGCCCTCTTTCTTTAAATCATCAATTGCCACCACCTGTTACTAGGCTATAAAGTTAAGAAAACAAGTTAGTGGCCTTTTTACAAATTCGACTTTGTCCAAATTTCACATGTCAAACCTCATTCTGTGAAAGTGTCAAGAATAACCTACCAACCAGATTGCCGAACCACGCAAGCTGTTCCCTCTTGTCTCGAGTCCTTATGCTAAGCTAACAGTCTCCCGGCCCCAGCCTTCATACAGAACTAGCAGATATTTGAGTGCTATTGATCTTCTTGTACAACTTTTGGAAAGAAAGCAAAACAGCTTATTTGCCAAAATGATACCTTTCATATAATAATTACCGACTAGTAGAGCATTGTAAACACTGGTCCCATTTATATTGCGGCTTAACACGAGCCCAGAGGGCCCCGGTAACATATCGCCTATGACGGGCCACACAGTTTGGATGAGAAACAGGTGAACCAAGAGACAAAGAAACTACTGCAGACGTGAGGATAAACTGCACTCTCTCACCTTTGTGGATGCTTAAAACCATTTAATGAGCCGTGAAATCAATAAAGTGTGGTTTCGCGCAGAAATTTCGAGGCTAATAGGTCTGACAATTCACTTTGAATCCAATCACTGTGAATTGCTGTTACTTTAGATCTTGTTTTGTGTCACACAAGGTTTTTTGTGTAAAGCCAAACTGACTTGATGTCCAAGGTGTGAGAAAAATACGATTAAATCGAATTCTAAAGTGGGATGATTCATCTGCATTAGCTTTCTACAAGTAAAACTTAAAATAACTTTGTACAATCAGAGCTCATGTTTGGTGTAGTGTTTTGAGCTGTAAAAAGAAGAATCAAATTACAAGCTTTATCACTGTGGAGTTAAGGAAGAAAGAATATCCTCTCTTCTGTTGAAATGTAAATTATTAAATAAAAGTAGATATAAGCAGTTAAACAGATATTCATTTCAGCTCTGGGGGAAGATTTTTTTTGTACCCACTGAGCTTAAGTGTCCTGGTTTCCTGTAAACATCCAACACTGGTGACTTATTGGATCTGAGATGCAGAGGTCATTGCCTTTGCAATGAAAAAGCAAAATGCTATGCGGACAGGGCTGCTGATTTTGCTGTAATTCAAACTATTTATGACCAAACACACAAAACAGCTTGACAGCTTCAAGGTTTCTACACGGCTTTTGAGAGATCAGCCAACGCTGACGGTCAGAGTGGCCGGGGGGAACAAAAGTGTCCTCATTTTCGGAGTCACATCAGGTTAAAGTGCTGTTTTGTGGCTCAGATGAAAGGTGTCGTGAGCCGTGATTGCTACTTTGAAGATGATTTGAAAGCTGATACGGCAGCAGGTGGTGTAAGGCGGAGCCGCTGTAGGTCGCGATGGATGCAGATGGGCTAATTGTGTGATGTGAGCTCGGAGAGGCTGCCGATGAGGTGGCGGACCTCTCTGTCTGACCCAGTTAAACGTGGAAGTGGCTTGATATACACACTCGTCCCACCACTTGGATCTTTCAAAAAGGCTTCACAGACTTGCCGTGTTTTGGTAAACGAGAGTAAAAGAACGAACACAACAGTAGTGGTTGATTTAAGGTTATTGGTGCAACCAGAGTTTATGTAGAGATACAACCTTCTGTGGTTGTGTACAAAGACATGCAACAACTTCCCCCTGGGGGAGGGCTTGGTTCCCATAGGCTTATCACCATAGGAACCAAGAAAAGGCACTTGCAGATGGGAAAAGTGTGACTAGTATTTGTTTTAATGTCGTAAAAGCAAGATTTCTCTAAATCTAGTTTGGTTACCTTACCAAACTGTGACCGAAACTAAATTAATAATCAAAATAAAGAATAATAAATCAACTACATTCAGATGAGACGATTCCACATGTGACACAAACCCCTGTGTCCTCTCTGAAAACCTGGTGCCAGACGAGTTTGTATTTCCTCTCAGATATATATAAAAAAAACAATGAAACAAAGGCAACTGAATTAGTTGCGTTTTTTTTTGTTCTAAATGACAAGTGAGGAGTTGCAGCTTTATAGGCAGTTTAGGGTTCTGCGTCAATTTGACATAGACTGGACGTAGCCATAGGCTTACGTGCACCGCAAGAGCTGTGAGTAGTCCGTTTGGTAGTAGTGTGTGTCCGCTTCAGTATTTCTGGCTGCTTCTCCATCTCCGCAATTTCTGAATTGATCGTTTTGGATTAAATAAAGATGGAACACATCGAGTAAAGGTTAACTGAGGAGGTTCGCAGATACAAACATTTGTATGACTTGTCAGTGAAAGTTTCAGTCGACACTGCTGAAAGTGAAACGGGAAGTGGAAACAAAAATTAACCAGACTGGCTTAAAAGACACAGCGCCGACTACCGTTTGGGCGGTGTTTTTACAGAGCGAGCCAGACTGACGAGCACACAAGTATAAATGGCTTGCACCGGTGTAGGCTACGTGCGAAGGCTACATGCGAAGGCTATGGCGTCTAGTCCCACAGTACTTTAAGTGGTGTCCACCTGTAACTCATATGGTGACCGGATGCTCACCTGTAATTGGAGGAATATGTTTAATGCATTTTTTGTGGGTTTTTTTGGGAAAGAAAATAAAAACAGGATCTAGCAAGTTCCTCTAATTACATATAGTCTCTTGGATTTACCATGACATGGATGGCTGCCAAACATCACAGACATACTTCTTGTCTATTGTTTTTTTCAGAGATTTAGGAAAGATTTGGAGATCACATTCTTTTTGAGCAGAAATTTTACGGTCCTTACTAAACCCTGAGCCCCAGGAGGCCTACTACTACTGCTGCTACTAAAAGGGCTGGCAAAGGAGCAACTGATACAGCGGTCACTTTTCATGTTTAAAGCTGCATGAAGTATGCAAACAAGAAAAACATCACTAGCTCACAGCGAGGAAATAAAAATAAGACACAAACACTGGAGAATAGTAGAATAACGGCATGAGCTCTGCAGCTAGCACGACAGAGCCTTATTATGAGAGACATCATCGCAGAGACAGTAAAAATGCGAAGGAAGTAGGATTTAAAAAACAAGGCTTCCCATCTCCTACAGTTAAGTTCAACATTAACCTTCACTTCCATACTTCCAACTCACAGTCACTATCACCAGTGTTGGGAACGTTACTTTAAAAAAGTAATTAGTTATAGTTACTCACTACTTGTTCCAAAAAGTAACTGAGTTAGTAACTGAATTACTCTATAATAAAAGTAACTCGTTACCAGGGAAAGTAACTATTTGCGTTACTGTTAAAAAAAAAAAAAGTTGCTATATGTCAAATAATTTGGATTTTTTTGAGCAGTTTTCACAAGTCAGTTGAAATGAGTAGAACAGACAGGTGTTTGTACATAACTTTCGATATTTATATATATATTTTATAATTATATTTCGGTAGGGTTTAGACGGCGAGCTGTCATCTGTGGTGGAGGTATCGGTGTTTTTGGCCACTAGCTTTGTAGATGCGTGTGTCGTTGTGAGATGCTTCATTAAATATACAACGGATGTCGAGAAAGTCCTCGCTCCTGGACATAATGTACACATTACATGCACGTTCCTTCCTTTGACCACAATGAATTTTTTTATTTATTGAAGTAGTTCTTATATCTCCACCTTGAAAATGCCAACTTTTCATCGGATTGCTCCTGACTCGCCATCTCTGCTGCTTCATCGAATCTCTGTTTAGCTGTTGGGTGTGTGTGTGGCGCGTGTGCTGGCATGTGTGTAAAACCACTGGCTCTGATTGGCTACCATGAAACATGACTCTGCCTTAGCCAATCATAATCGCTTACCTCGTTATTAACCCACCTCCTCACTAGCGGTGAGCCAGGGGTGCGTTCGGATTACACCGTTTATTCAATCAATGCATAGTAACGCACCGCATTTAACGTCCAGTAACGTTAACGGCGTTGTAACGACGGGAAAAGTAATTAGTTAGATTACCCCGTTACTGAAAAAATAACATCGTTACCTAACGCCGTTCTTTTAAACGGCGTTATTCCAAACACTGACTATCACATGGTAAACAACACTAAAGCAACACATTCACTTTCACTATCTCTTAATTAGCTTGGCTCTCCTCCAAAGAACTGGACCAGGAAAAAAATTTTGATCCCAATTTTATCCAATTATGTTTTGATCTTTCCTCCTTAATAACGCTCAGTTTTTTGTTTTTTTTTTAATCTGCACTACAGTCTCATCTGACAGACATCCGCTGCAGTGATAATTAATCGACAAACCACCAGCCTGATGGGCATAATAGGTGTCTGGGAAGAATCGATACTGCAGCTCAATCCCCCCGTGCATCAAACAGCTTTTCATCCACAAGAGGTGACAGAGCATTACCTCCACTCAGATTTACACTGCTTGTTCACAGTGTGTCTGTCAAGCA
The DNA here is from genome assembly GCF_963514085.1 of Chelon labrosus. Taxonomy (NCBI): domain Eukaryota; kingdom Metazoa; phylum Chordata; class Actinopteri; order Mugiliformes; family Mugilidae; genus Chelon; species Chelon labrosus. The sequence goes on from NC_140339.1 coordinate 12,788,660, forward strand.
AGTGCATTAAGAAGAGGACAAGTGATGGCTTCCTGGCCCTCAGGAGGGGATGTGAGGGCCGAGAAAGATTGTCACAGCTGAAGTGCATGTTTATAGATCAGCTCTGACTGAGTGCTCCTTCAGAAAAGGCTCTCCCCCGGCCAATCGATGGGGCGATTATATCATTGTTACCCTCCACTTCATTAAGGAACACACATCCTATATAGAGATACAGGATGTCATCTTAATAAACACCCTGCGCACGCACGTTTTTGCCCTTGGATACTTTATCGTCGGCGCCGTTAAAAGCCTGTCATCCACACAGGGACGCCAGCGAACAAATATTTGCCTTGATAAACACAGACAGCTCATTAGACGTGTCACTTCAAAAGGGAGCGCGTTAAAAATAAATCTGCACAGCCACTTGTGACGGAGACGTCGAGGAGCTCCAAGCGCGCCGTTACCTGTTACAGTCGACGTGCAGCAGGAGGTGGGAGGCGCTGATGGTGAGGGCGATCTTGTGCCACTGGCCGTCGGCGAGGCGGTAGGGGAAGGACTCAGAGCGCGGCTTGCCTTTGAAGCGGTAGTGGTAGCGGATCTCCTCTCTCACCCCGCTGCTCTCCAGCTCAAAGTAACTGCAGGGGAAGAAGACAGAGATGCTCAGTTTTTTCTGCTCTAAAAGTAAAGAAAAATGTAAACATAGCGTGTCTCGTCTGAAGCAGTTTAGCAGAAATTTGTAAACTTGTCTATGGTGTGGAGATAAAAACCTTTTATATTTTTGATTCAGAATGTGCAGGACAGCTTCTGGATAGGCATTTGGAATATCAATACATTTGTAACCCTTCTATCTGAATAATCAACTAGCCATTTGTAAAACCAAAAATCCCAAATAGTCCGTCTGCAACACCGCTTGAATATCCCAAAACATAAAAAGCTGACATCTCGATCCGAGCGTGGAAATAAAGGAAAGCTCTTAGGGTGGTGGGGAAATGATGGTAATGGTTCATCCACTAGGGACAAAAGAGGTAGACCTTTGATCTTACAACTGTAATTCATATCCACAACTTTGTTTTACATTGTCATCAAGTGGTGATGGAGGGCAAATTGTGGCCTGACTGAATAAAACATCAGCATTTTCAAGGATCATGAATATTGATTCGAAATTTCACATATTCATTTTTCACTTATACTATCACTTAGACTTTGAGTGGAGCAGAAATACATTGAATATTAGTTAAAAGTGAAACAAAAAGCCAATGCTATTCATCTCGTACACAGTAGACCCTTTTTACAACAACAACTTTGACTATTTATAGTAGGGAAAGCGTGGGTATACCAATGATATTCCATCAGTTCCATTAGAAGTCACAGTGAGCCATGATCCACCATGCACAAAAGCAGAACTTCCACACGTGCGCTTTCCTCGCTCTGACAAGTAAAAATGTGGATGTGGTCCATCTCTTGATCAGCTGTCTGGGACAAACCAAAGTCATATAGGCAGACTCCAATTATTTGCAGGCAGCATCCTAACCTCTTACCACTCTAAATGCTATATCGTCGCCCAGCAGAAAAACAAAAGCATAAAGGAAAGCTGACTATTTAACAGCCTGAGGTGACTGCTCAGTGTAAGCATTAAGTTGGCCTAGCCATACAAGACAAAGAAATATATTTCTGTCTCACTTTCACTAAATGTCCTCACTTTGTGGTGCACCACGCGTGCTCCGCCCTGCACCCTCATCAGAAACGCTGAACTGGGAGCTGTGCAGCCGCAGACGGCAGCAGCTCGAGAGCCGCAGGCAACCAGTCGTGACATTTCAGTTTCCCCACGGCTGCAAATGACCCCTGCACTGGAACCTCTGGCCTCTAAGCTCCCACACAAAAAAAATATATACTATACAGGGCAAACACAGCTCTCTATACATAACATAACATAAGCGCAGCCTAGAACACCACCTATTCCAATATCTTTAGAATAAAAAAAAAAATCCTCAGACTCTCACAAGGATCAAGCCCATTCAATACCGAAGCTCAACAGCTCTCATGCATATTTATGAAAAGGGAGAGCGGGCGCACTCCACAGAATGTCAATCGAGGCTGTGGGGCAGCAGATTTATCCATCTTCCTGTTTGGAAAATGAATTGAACTGAAAAGGACTTACAGAGACTCAACACAAAAAACAAAAAGGAAAAAGTGCACATATATACTGTAACTGCTCTAAGTACAGTGGGTCAAAGGTGAACAAGGAAGTCACAATATACATTATAAAGAATGCTTACTACTTTAATTTTGGGTCATAACTTTATTGATTGCATTTCGATTTCGATTCCGTATACTCCAGGTTTTAGTTTAACTCGAGTCAAAAGTAAAGTATTACAAATGAAAGCAATGCATGTGATGAAAACTGACACACAGGCACACATTCATCAGATGTGAAAGCCTCCACACTTATTTTTATCCGCAAGCCTCGGAAAGATACTGCACCTTTAGCTGCTGACTGAATGTTACCCCAGTGCCCGCTGACATGTTTCAATAAAAAAAGCATTAGGCATAGCGCCAGTTTCCCACGTTCCAAGAATGAAGATGAGCATATTAATTGTTGCAACCAAGTAAATAAGAAGAAGAGAAGACAAAGGAACTGGAAGGAGGCTGCGATGATCGCTACGTGCAGTCTTGTAAGGTTCGGCTCAGCTCGAACGTTTCCACGTTGCTAATGAAGGCCCATCAACCCCCCACACGGCAAGCTGTGTTAATACTAAAACAATTATCGCAGTAAATTAACAAGCATCACAGGCAAATGTTTTTCTACAACATTAAATTGGGATTGCACTGAGTAGTGGTGCCGTAAGTTTGATGGAGAGAGAGAGAGAGAGAGGAAGAGTCGGTGTGCGTATGACCGGCCAGTTGGGTTGTCATCGTAGAGCATGTCATGGTTCTGAAATTAAATGAATACATCACTCTGTGCCTGCGCCAGGCACCGAACTGACAGCCCATCTCCATCTTGCTGCAGGAGACAGAGCCGATGATACCAGTCGACTGGAGAAGAATCATTTGCATCGAAAGAGGAGTAAAGCGAGAACGAGAGCTCTCCAGCTTTGCCTCCTCCACTGATGGAAGCCTCCTCGGGGCTTGGAGAGGCCCGAAATCACTGAACGAGCAGAAACACTGTTGATTTGACTCATGAAATAATCATCAAAGGCATTAACTCCACTTCACAGCGAGCATTTATTTTATGAAGTATTTAGTGGTGGCTATTGTATCCCACCATTACAGTATATTTAATGAAGGGGAACAATCTATGGGTAGGCGGTCCATTTGTTATGAATAATGCAACAAGACAGACACTAAAAATGACATATCTGTTTTGAAGCTTAAAAAAAAAAAAAAAAAAAAAAAAACTAGCCTTATTACCATTCAAAGGCTTTCTTTTCATTGCTGATCCTTTCATAACCAGTACGATAAAAAGCCTCGTTTTCTTTACTAATGGCAACTGCACGGATCTAACAGACTCCTAATGTGAGCATCCAGAGCTTTCAGAAAAACAAAAAAACTGAAAAAAACATCATGTTTGCATATCAAACGCAACTGAAATAAATACTGGCTAGCAGCGGGTAGAAGGAGAGATGTGATTCAAATGTGTTTAGATTTGGAGCTATAGAAAATTACGTGCAATTTGTGCCGGCCCAATTTAAAAAAGATAAATAAAATAGAAACACTTGAAAAGAAAAAATGTGCTAGGGTAATTTCTAAGCAACAAGTGTACACATTTCATTGATTTAAACAGTTACTGAGAGATTAAAGGTGAGGCTCTGAGCCAAACTTGGTTTTTAAGGTAGCCAGATGAATGTAGATCGGGATAATGGGACATGGAGGGCTGCGAAGGACACACAGTCGGGGTCAAATTTGTACCAAAAAAACATGCTGTACTTCTGAGCCACACTGAGAACATCTTTTCAAAAGGTAAAAGGCCTCCTTGTCCCATTGTGGCACAAAAAAGGCTCCAGAGGACAAAACCCCTGAAGCCGGCGATATCTAGTAAACTACACCCCAGCTGCTAAACACGTCAACATGTTCCCAAGCGGTGCCTAACTTTGCCTGGACAGGTAGTGAGCAGGTGCAGTGACTATGCAGAACTTAATATAGCGAATGGCTGCAAGCATTAAATCAATAAAAAATGCAGAGTGCGGTGAAAGTGAACAAAAATATTAAAGCTGTGGGCCAGAAAACTAAAACAATAAGCTGAAATATCCTTAAAACTCTACTAAGCGCACACATATAAGCTTCAAACAAAGTAAACCAACATTTTGGCCACTGTGACAATTCAGCTGCAGTATGCATCTGCCATTTTAATCATTTTGTCGCAACCCTATCTGAAAAGAGAACTTAATCTAAATCTTTACTGTCCACAAAGATAAGCTTCCCTCCCAGTGCCAACTAACAGGCTCCAGTTGATATGACAACATAATGAGAATCAATATATTCTACACCAAGTGCAGGGATTTGTCTTGAAGGGAGTGTGCAGACACACACTGACAACTTAAAGCAGTAATTCTTCACACTGACACATGGTAGAGGGATAAGGTGACCTGACATAAAGTACAGTACATATAAAGTAGTGGGAGGCTATATGGGCACTGCTCAAAATATACACCTCCTGCATGAATTTATTATATGCCTTTATCCAGCTCAGCCTCGAGACTCAGTGGAGTTTATAAGATATAAGTAAATTAATAGCGGCTTAAGTCTCACACCTATGTCATTTTAGAAGTTGGCAATCTGTGGGTTAGCCAGACAAATTACAAGGTTATTTCTGGAAAGTGTGGCTTTTGGATTTTTCGAAATATAAGACCACACTTAACGCTGAGACTAATTCCCCAACCACAGTATCATCAACTGACTCTGTGCAGTATCATCAGCTGGCTGAGACCATGCACTATATAAAAAGATAAATGAACCCAGATTCCTTGTGAAGCTTCTGAAACTTCTGAAGCCATCGCTATCTCTAACACCGCCTTTCTATGGACAAAGAGGTGGAGCATGAGTGGAGCTGAGGTGGACATGTGATGCCTAGACAAGCAGCTAGCAACTTGTGATGGTGCACACTTAATTACGCATACCATTAAGCTTCAAAACACCGGCGAATTATATTTTTTAAAAATAGGGATGGTGTGTGTTTCTGCTGTAAAGTTGGGCATTTTAACATGGAGGTCCACAGGGACTGACTTGTTTTTGGAGCCAGCCTCAAATGGCCATTCAAGGAACTACAGTTTTTGGCACTTCCGTCTTGGCTTTATTTTTCAGCCCTGAAGTTGTCTGAGACAAGGGAAGATGGTGATTCAAACTGCTGAGTGATAAATAAACAGCCACAGTGCCATGGTTGCTGGCTATGTCTCCTGAGATGGAGATTGTGGGCTGGAGAAGGGTCTCGGGAAGAGCTGTGACAGCTCTGGGAAGAAGCTGTTGAGGTGACAAGTGGTCTTCATCAAAATGCAGTGGCATCATCTGTAAGAGAAAAGTTTTGGAAATGAATGGCTGCCTGTGAGTGCTGGGCTGACTGTATATCATCCTGTCCCTTCTCTTCACCTCCAGTGTCATGCAGCTATTTTATGGGGGGCAGCTGACAGCCAATTATCTGCTCAATAGGGAGGTCAGCACTCTGGAGCTTGTCGGTGGAACAGGAGGAGAAGGAGGTAAACCACATACTACGACGGCAAAACACACTGATGCCTCCACTTACTGACCTGGAAAATGTGGCCAGGATTGGTTGTGAGAGTTGTCGCGGGAAGACTATTCCTTGATGTGAGTATCTGGATTCAGCAGATGGTCTCATCACATTGGAGGGTGGTGGCACAAAGGTGCAACTTTCACAAGTGAGCACGGCTGGAGCTATATAGATCTATAAGACGTGATATGCAGGAGGAAATCAATTCTCATTTTCACAGTTTGGGGTGAGACTGGCGTGACAGCAAAGCAAATTAGCAGCAAGGGATTGTCGCAGGCAGATAGCACCGGGTCCTTGGTGACGATGGGAACAGTAAATGAACATCCAAGAAAAAGTGGAAGCATCGGTGAACAGGGTAAATAAAAGAAACTCCATGTTGCATCTTCTAAACATCCAATATGTGTCTCAAAATAGATTTGCATTTCAACCTGGTGTGCCAAGTTTTGTAAAAGCCATAAGATGGCAAATGGTCCAAGTTGCAGATAATGGCCCATTATAAGCTACTCCATGAAAACTCCCAGAAGGGACATAGAAAATACCACCGCTCTAGAAAAACCTTAACCACGATCCATAAAATACCTAAAAACATATAGAAAATGTGCCATTTTTAACCAGATATGAGACACACGAGACACAACAAAACACAATGAGATGAAATGACTTCTTATGGACCATTCTGGTTGAAGGGGAAAGGAGATTAATACGTATCCAAAAGTGCTTTTAGCCATTCCACTGTTAAAGGACATTTTGCAAAGATTCTGATGTTTTTTTTTCTCTGCCAGAAACCAAATAAGAAGGAGGTAGGAGGAAGAGGGCAGCCAAAAAACTAGTGAAGTCCCTGGGGTCTGAAGACTGTTGGACAGGTGGAGGAGGTCTGGCTGTCTAAGGGATGCCAGGGGGATCCTGTCATTCAAGCTAATAACAACCTCAGAGGAGGTTTCTGGGACATATAAGGCAGGGTGAGCCTAATGTCTTTTTTTTTCTAGTGAGCAAGCAGAGCCACTGCTGTGCTCTGCGAGTAATATTTTCCTTGATGCTCTTTAGGGTTGCTTCCCCGTAGGCTTCTTCGGCAGACGTGGAGCGGCGCTGCCCACTGATTTGTTTTGTTTTCAAAGGAAACCTCACAGAAACGGGGCAGCAACTGAAAGACCAAATGTTGATCTCAAAACTATCTCGAGCAAAGGAGAGCCTTTGATACGTGGCCCAGTTAGGAGGCCTTAATGCTCCGTCTTCAAAATTGCATCGAGGCAGGTCGGTTCGCTGAGTTTCGCCTCCCTGTTTTTCTTCAAAATGTGTTGTTTCGCGTATCACAACCGACCAGTTTGCCACGTTTAACTTCTTTCCCGAAGCTCTTTCAATGCTTTTTCCTTTCGCCCAAGTGTGATTGCATGTTAAGTGAAAAAGCTATGGAAGGTTTGTTTATTTTTTTAGCCACTTTGAGCTCAAATCTTTTGGTTGACTGTGGTTGAGTCTTGCCACTATCATCAAAAGTGCATACTAAGAAACAGTTTTCTACAAACAAAACAAAGCACTGATGGTAAGTTATAAATGAATAACATACTGTAAATGAATGCAACTGTAACTTTCAGTAGAAAATCTAATGTAAAGACCTGTCTTCGACATTGGTGTCGGCCCATTTAAGCAACGTGCTGGTTGATTACCAGCATGCTGATTACAGAAAATCTTTGTGTGCAAGAAGCACCATAGTCTGCATTTTGCTCAGCTTATGAAATTCAAACGATGCAGAAGGAATCAATGTTAGAGTTTGTACTGTAGTGTATCATTTTTCTGACTGGAAAACACAGCTAAGGAGTGTACTATTGAGACTAGTATCTGTAAAAGGTGAGAGGACACAGCTCATCCCTCTAGTTCAGAATTGAAGCCAGCATATTGTCTTTCTCCAACATTCAAGTACAAATTCTGAAAAATTCAGCAGATCAAGTCTTAAAATAAAATAAAAAAAAACACACTAGCAGAGAAGGCAATGATTCGCAACGATTTGGTGGCACAGCATTAAGCTGAATTATAGGATCATCTGCCAAGGAGAAATGACAAACCAAGTAGTCAGTTGCTGTTTTGGCAAATAATGGTCACAGGTCACAGTCAGTTTTAGCAATTTATTTTTAGCAATTTGTCAAGCTCATACAACATATTTTGAAAAGCTACTTCCTAGTTCAACTAATCAATACATAAAACCAGATTATGATGTTGAAAATACCAACTCACCGGAGGGAAAATAATCTTTTTCAACCGATCAGGTGAGTGTAAACAAAAACTCCCTCACTGGGAATGGGATGTCAGATGAAAGAAATTTAGCCATTTGCTTTAGGAAGGCTTGGCGGAATGAAATGTTCCAGTTCAGTAATATTGTATATGGAGCCACATGAAGGTCCGCGATCAGGGCTGCGTTTGCATGTATTCGTTTGGCAAGCACTTGTAAAGCAAAGCAATATGCAAATGCAGCACAGTCCAAGCCAGGCTGGATATCTGTGCAAGACAAGAATATAAAGCGTTTATAAAGGCCTGTTTGGGCCGTTAAACTTGCTTATTTGAATACTAACACGTGGCACTTGGCTTTGGGAAAATTAATATCTTGTCCTCATGTTAAACTAACTGCAGTGAGCCAGATATTTAGTGCAGCCAACTTCCCCATGCTTACCTACATTAACAAACTTTTACCATAAACTCTACTTTGACAAGTCCCAGTTCTCCTCAGCATGTTGCTTTGTAAGAGAAGAACCTGCAAGCGCTTATGAACTGCAGCATGGAGGGAGAGTCAAACCTGTAGAGTGACAAAGGGCAAGGCAGATGAACAGAGCAGCTGGAGGAGCAGGGTGAGCATCTTTGTTGTTGGAGTGCTCAGGTGGGAAGACCAGTGGAGAGACCGGGCTTTGAGTTACAGAGCTACTGCCACTTGCTGACAATGAGAGCGTTACTGGGACCTAGAAAACTGCTGCCTTGGCAGAAACAGGCTCCTTTTGTTCTATTCAGCCTATTGGAGCAGCAATAAACCCTCCTTCCCATTTCCCAGTGCTGGGCATAAGAAGAAGAAGAAGAAAAAAAGAAAAAGCTTTTTCTGCTTTTGCAGTGCGCACAGAGAAATGCTTGCATTCAAGAGACGTTTGCACTTTGAGGATGAGGAGAGCGGAGGATGAGAGGAGGGAGGAGAGAAGGATATTATTATATTGGCAAAGCAGACTTGGCAGAATAGGTGGGAGGGGAGAGAGGACGGTTTGATTGTGCCGAGAGAGAGATGAAGAAGTAAGGAAGGGACAGAGAAGGAATGTCTGATTGGATTCTGCCGAGCGGTAGAGCTACAGTAGCTGTCTCTTAGCTGGCTGAACGGGAGGCCTGTGTTATAATGGGAAAGAATGGGCATTGGCAGAGGGCTTTAATGGGGCCTTCTGAGAGGATTCAAAGGTTCAGAACAAATCCTCCGCCACAACGGAGCGCAGGTCCGCACAAATCAAGTCAAGGCCCTGTCCATTTCACAAAATTTAATTACCCTTGCAGGGTGGCAGTGTGACTCACAACAGCTCGTCTCAAAATATCTTCAGTCTGCTGCAACCTCGGCTTGGCCAGATTTGCATCCAAATGTCATTTTCATAATGCCCAACAATACACAATATTTGAAGAACTGACAGGTCTTGAAAATCAATTAATTAGCTGAAGGTTCATTCTGTTATACACAGGGTTCTTCCAAGAAGCAAATTATGTATTTTGCCGTTTTGATTTGACTTTTTGACGAGATCAATTAAAACCTGAGCCTTTGTGGCTAAATTCTATTGGCTCTAATATACAGAAATGACTTTTGATGTCATTTGGGGGACCAGCTCCTTTAAAGATTAACATCCCTACTTCAAACACATTTTTCCAGACCAATTCAAATGGTATAAATGTCTTAGGAAAAAGTATATCTGACAACTAGGTGTATTCGAGTGTGGCTGAGTGCCCTTAATGTAACAATTGCTTAGTCCGAGCACTCTTCTGAGCTACATATGCTGAATGGTGCATGTCATTGTGCCTCAAGGAGGAGGGCGGTGCAGTCAACTGGCCCCATTTAGCCTTGCCTCGCTGTTGTTTGGCCAACCCACTGTGAGACAATTAAGCCTGCAGGTAACGTGAGCGAGACAGCGAGGGAAGCTGACACTGAGACGGAAAGAAAGTAATGGGACTGAAAAGCAACTCTCACGGTCACCTTACAAGCACAGTAGGGGGCAACACATTGCATAATAGGAGACCATACAATTGGTTGTAGAAGAAATATTAAGTGCACAGGCATGCACACACACACACCAGTGAAGAAAGAAATATGTGTAGAGATGATCAAACTAGCCTGAACATTTCCCTTGTCTTTTTTAGAGCTGAATTTGAAGAAAAAACAATCAGATTCAAATTGATCTTCTTTTGAAAGATCCGAAAGTCATCACATGTGAGGGAGATCCAAAACATGACAGACGTTTCAACTCTGAGAGCAGATGTGTGGCATCATTTTGGATTTAAAGAGTATAATGACAGAAAATGGAATCATATCTACTCAGGACATCAGTAATGATACCCAGCCCGAATCTTGTTTAACACAGGTGCATTGTAAGTTAGGAAAAAAACATTTTGCAATTAATGGTTACAATAAAAAGTCTACACCAAACAAGGCTTTCATATTTTACACTATTTGGAGAATAGGACAACTGAAAGGGACGGAAAGCCTAAGTACTTTAGCCTTAACTTTTAAATAGCAGAACATAGCACTTGCGTCAGTCATAAAAAAGCAGACATAACTCTACCAAACCTACAGCTTTTCTTCATTGCGGTGTCTGCTTTGTTTGCTACAATTCAGAAGAGCAGCTTTTTCTTTCTTCTTCTTCCTCTCTTCATCCGTAGAGGGGTTCTTTTTTACTCTTCCATTGTGTAGGACTCTGGCTTCGTCTTGACTTTCAACAAACACATACACAATCCTTCACATATTCGCTATGACTGCATGTTTTACGCAATTGAAGGCTTTTACCTTCAAAGGACAGGGAGGAAATCAATGTTTCCTGCCCTTTAGAAACAACTCGAAGTTGTAGAGTCTCTCAAGAGACCAGGGTTGAGCTCGCTGCTGCCACTCAACGGATGTCTTACAGCTGTCACTTTCTACTGCCCCAAATTCTAAAAAGCTCCCTGCTTCCATTTTTTTTTTCTATGCAACCAAAAAAATAAATAAACAAGTACCTGTTTCTTCGCTCTGCTAGTTCAAGGCAGCTTAACTACAAGGCTGTATGTCTGGTTATGCACCATTCTGCAATAGAAACCAGAACATTATCAGTAGGCTTGTTATTGCTCAGCAATTCACACTCAGAGTGGCAGACCGGGGGTGGTGGTACCCATCTTCTAAAAGGAGAAGCAGACGGTGTGCTCCAACTATGGGGGTATGGCACTGCTCAGCCTTCCGGGGGAACGTTTACTCCAGCATACTGGAAAAAAGAGTCCAACCGATAGTTGAACTTCGGATTCAGGAGGTGTGATGCAGGTTCCGTCCTATTCATGGAACACTGGACCAGCTCTTTACCCACGCTGAGTTGCTTAGGGCAGTGTTTTTCAACCACTGTGCCGTGGCACACTAGTGTGCCGTGAGAGATCGTCAGGTGTGCCGTGGGAAATTATCCAATTTCACCTAACTGATCTAAAAAACATTTTTTGAAAACAAATTAATTATTATCTGCAAATAATATGCCATTGTCGAGTGTCTGTGTATATATATATAAGACTTTTTTCTTTGTGTTTATTCGATTCCTATTCAAGACACTTTGACAAGAATGACTTTATATTGTTAATATAGGCTACAGAGTTTCATTTTTTTAACATTTTTGGTTGGTGGTGTGCCTTGTGATTTCTTCAACGAAAAAAATGTACCTTGGCTCAAAAAGGTTGAAAAACACTGGCTTAGGGGATCATGGGACAGTCCAATCTATGTGTGGTTTGTGGATTTGGAGAAGGCCTATGACTGTGTTCCCCGGGGAATTTTGTGGGGGTACGATGGAAGTACGGCCACAGTTCCAGTGGGTGTTGTACTCCACCAGGGCTGTCCTTTGCCCTTGGCCCTGTTTATGGTATTCATGGACAGGCTCTCAAGGCGCAACCGTGTTGGGTGTCCAGTATGGCAACCATCACACGAGGCCTCCAGCATGCACTTGAAGGGTAGGCAGACGAGTGTTAAGTGGTTGAGATGAGGGTGAGCACCTCCAAGGCCAAGGCCATGGTGTTCTACCATGGATTGTTTCCTCTAGGTTGGGGCTGAGTTCCTGCCCCAAGAGAGGGAGTTCAAGTATCCCGGGGTGCTGTTTACAAGTGATGGTACAATGGAGTGAGAGGCGGCTTTGGCACAATGATTGCGATGTATCATGACTGTCATGGTGAAAAGAGAGCTGAGCTGCAAGGCAAAGCTTTCGATTTACCATTCGATCTTCATTCCAACCCTCGCCAATGGTTATGAACTGTGGGTAGTGGCCAAAAGGACGGCATCGCGGTTACAAGCATCTGAAATTAGGTTCCTCCGAATGGCGGTTGGGCTCAGCCTTAGAGATCGGGTGAGGAGTTCGGACATTCGGAGGGAGCTCGGAGTAGAGCCGCTGCTCCAGCACATTGAAAAGGGGACAGTTGAGGTGGTTCGGGAATCTGATTTGGATGTCTCCTGGACGCCACTCTTTGGAGGTCATGAGGAGACCCCAGGGTAGACTCTGAACTAGGTGGAGGGATTATATATCCTATCTGGATATCTATCCCTCAGGAAGAGCTGGAAGTTGCTTAGCCAGTCGCAGGATGGACTTCACACTCATCTTATAGATACTAAACATGGAAGGTTATCTTTCTGCCCTGAGCATACAGGTGGAAACATTGAATTATTCCAACCAACTGGCCCTCCCATTACCCTCTGACTTAGACTGGCAGTAGAGTAATCGCACACTGCTCTTAACTTTACGGCACTTCATCAACAGCCATACGCAACCGGCTAAGAGTATGATGAGAATTCCTATCTAGGTTTAATTTAAAATGAGAGCGTTCAGTAATCTGTGGAAGAAAAGTCATGCAGAAAAGAAGCCGCAGGCCAAAATGAAGAGGATTACAGAAGGATTACCTGTGTTCTGACTCGTGGATGGAGAATATGACTCCTGACGTTGAGGACTTCTGCTGGATGGAGGCCAAGAAGGTAAACTCACTTTTACTCCTGAACAGCTGCACCACTTTTTCTGTGATGTGTGCCGGGGCGTGAACTGCTCTCCCAACATCTGAAGGAATAAAATAAAATGGAAAGACATCATGAGCTTGTGTAAACTCCTTTTCACGGGCGATGAGCTGTCTGTCTCCTCGGTGTGCACTTGCCAAAAGCGCGAGCAACATATCAAGTGAGCTAATCACACATGGCGAAACTCTAAGTAACACCTTTACACTTTGAAAACCTATCTCATGGAAAAAGGCTTTGGCAGTTCTGTCTGGCTATCTGCGTTTGGAAAAAATAATCTGTCGATGCCAACAGCTTCATACACCAACCAAATGCAAGTAATTCACTGGTGTGGCAGTTAACTGCAGAGATAATGTTTGTTCACATTAGAATGAAAAAAAAATCATTGATCTAAATGTTTCCCTTGCTTGTTCTTGACCCAGTTTATTGTTTCCAAGGAGTTGTTGTTAACCACAATCTCAGTCTAATATTTTTTTGTATAGTTTTGACCATCATTTCTATCAGCCTTGATAATATTATACAAACCAAAGTAATAGTTGGGGTGCAATGGGACAGAAAACACAAGCAATCAGACAATTACAAACGGTCTAAGCAGCATGCCCAACACCGTTATTGCTATTGCAGTGCATGAAATTCCCCAGCCATGTGAACCACTGCACTGTACATCAGGCTGTTTATATCATATCGTCTGCTTGCAGCCTCTTTTCGCAATACAGCAAGTCTTGTGCAAGACAAGATGTTTGTTTCTCCCCTTAAGTGACAGTGCCATATTCTCAGAGCTCAAATGAACTGGTATATTATTACTACCAAAAGAAATAGTGGCCAAAGCTACAGTACCAGAAATAACTGCAACTGTAAATGAAGGCGTTAGAAATGTGAATGAGAGTGATAGTTCAGAGGATTTGTAGTTAGCAGCGAAAACACACAGCATTATCATAAAATGGGGCTTTGTTTGTTTTGTATGTTCAGCAACATCTGCTGTCAGAAACATCAGTAGCACTTTGTGTTCAGTGCATGCTAAGATGCTACGCTACGACGGCGGAGCATTGTTTATCTGCAATATAAGCTTGTTAACATTGCTGTTGTGAGCATGGTAGCATGCTAAAATATTTAGCTCAAAGCAGTGCCGGCCCTAGGGTGACGCCTCACAGAGCTGCAAGCACCGCTGTAGGCTCTTAGCTCCTGGTCTCAGTCAAAATGAAATTCCAGCTAATGTGAAGAATGTTGTATATTTTACACACAAGATCACATATTAAAACATCCAGCAAGCTGAGGTGTGAGTACGTATTAAATAAGCTTTGTTTGGGTTGCATCAAGCAAACAGCCTGACTGCAATGTCTGTAGAGGATTTGTTAATGAATACAGATATATGTAGCAGCTCTAGAAATGTGTGCACTGTTTTGTGAACACAATTGAGCTAAAGTACTTTGACCACTCACTCCAGATGAAGAAAATAAAGTTGATAACATGGCACATTTCAAGGTCTGGGATATATTTGACAATAAGAGGACAGCCAGTTCTCTTAGTCAGCCTATTAGTTGCAGCAGAAATGGGCAGGTACTGAGTGACTTTGACATGGACCACACTGTTACAGCCAGAAGACTAAGTTTGTCTGGCTATAACAAGGCTAAACGTGATCTGCAGTGGCTCCAACTTTACTGCTTCAAACTCCATGGCAGGTGCCTGTTTTGTTAGATGCACAGGGACAACATCATCTTAGGCAGGGGTAGTCATAATGTTTTGTCTATCCTAAACCTAATCATGTGCCTTAGCCACTACAGGTCTTAGGTCATAAGCTCCACCTCCTCCATGTTAGTGGACACTAAAATACACGTCAAATATATATATATATATATATTTTTTATTTTATTTTTTCAAGGATGGTTTCTGTCATTTTAGGTAGTTAATATGATGTTGATGCATGTTCAAGTGTTTTTTTGGATAAGTTTTAGTTATTTGATGCTACAGAAACAGGATGTGACATCATGGCAACTATGTATTAAATAAATGAAAATGTGAGAGAGTCCGGTCATCAATAACGGCTCCAGCCCGTATTTCAGGGAAAATAGCATCAGTTTATCGAATGCTAGAAAGTGGCGACACGTTGTCCATATTTATACAGCCTATGTTCCAAACTCCCAGCTGTACATGACAGACAGCCCAGTGGAGGGAGACCTGTGGTTGCCTCAGCACAGGGCTTTTAAATCTCCCCAGGGTGACAGTGGCCTGCCTGCCCTCACACTCGGCCTCCCCACTGTCACAGCCCAGTTGATGGAGAGCCACTTCCCTCCCCCCCCCCCCCCCCCCCAGCCCCAGTTTTTCCAACAAGCAGGCTGTCCAGACCCAGTCATTAGATCTCCTCTTCAACTCTACAGAGACACTGACCCTATTTTTATGATACTGTTAGATTTCAAGTCTTTTTACCATCACAAAGAGGAACAAAGGAGTCGTGTTTTGCACTTCGGTGTCAAATATTTCTTCCAAGGACTTCATACAGTCAAGCCGACGCTCCTCAGAGCCGCGATCGATACCAACAAATTGTAGTAATGAGTCCTGCTCAATGAAAGGAACAAACCTTAGCAGACTAATTCCTACAAATGAGAATGGGTGCTGAACTGTATTTTATCTGCAGTGATTAACTCATTCCCCTCCAAAGCTACGCCAGCAGTCAAAGGTTCAGTTGGCATCTTTAACAACAGACAAAGATGGATTTAACATCAGTCAGATACTGCTGATATAATGGACTACCTCATCCAGGTCATCCAAACTAGCAAATGCAAAGGTTAGCCTGCTACAACTTTATTAACAACTAAACAGGAGACATGTTTGATAGGAGATACCTCAGCATCTGAACTTAATTAATCCAGGTACGTAGATATGGGACCAGATCCAAAATGGAAGCAGCAGTCGGAACCAGTGTTGTGAGTAAATTTAAGTATTGTAGATAAGAACAATTCTGTTATAGTTTCCTCTACTAGACGGACATTTTGTACCATTTACTTCACTACTACTTCACTTGACCCGTTCATGGGAGAAAGAGGACAGGGCCAAACAGTATTCAAGTATCTAGCAATTAATAGACACTAGTCATGTAAGTATCTGGTCGTTAACAGACACTGGTCAAGTGAGTTTCACAGACGTCCCTATTTAAACCCCAACTCCACACCAGTCCTTTAGAACTGAAGAAGCGAATCGGATGAGCTGCAAAGAGCCTTCAAGAAACTCTACAAGTCCAGTTGCCTTTCTCTTTCCGTGACCATGGATGACTGTGAACCTTTACAGCCATGCTTTACTCAAAGTTTTGAATAGAGGACTTGTAAGAAATTAAAACCGTATGAAAGAAGGAGATAGGACCAATTACCTCGAAACAAGTTAAATAATGTAATACAAAGACTCTTGGAAGGGTTAGTCATCCTGGAATAAGCTATTACGACTTCCCTGAATTATGATTCATTTGGTGTGTGAGGTCGGCTCATCTGAGGTAGGTCGTCACAAAAGAAACTCTCAGTCTTGTCTCAATGTCAGTCCTCACTGATGTATTCACACTGAGCACACATTTGATCCTGGTTAAAGAATGCCACCACCAGATTTGAATCTTTTTTTAAATATATCTTGAAAATTGTATGTTATATTACAAGAAATTTTATGCTTATGCCTTAACTTAAAAAAAAAAAAAAAAAAACAAATCTAAACATTTTGGATTATTTGCTGAAAACAGATGCTGCTGCCGAGGGCTTGTAGACTTTCCGTCATGACATTTGATACACGAACACCCACACAGTACTACATTATGGTTGTATACAAATTCCAAAACTTGCTAAAACCACTAAAGCTGTCAGTTTCAGCACACCCCAACTATCGACTAATAATGATGGATCAATAGCACGATGGGAGCAGAACTGAAGCAGTGCACCCTAGCAGCCTCCACCGTACGGCCGTCTCAGGCTTGTGGACATAAACAAACCCATTTACAGTGACAGGGGGAGCAGGTAAAGCGGGAAGGTTCGTCTCCCAGCAGACAAGATGAAGCTCGCTGCACCAGCCAACTGCCAGCTGTCAACCCCAATACCCCACCCCTACCCAAGCCCCTCCTTCTCTCGATTTTACAGCTCATCACTTTAATCAGGAGCCTGCCGGGTCCTCCCCCAGCTCGGCTAAGTCTTACAGATGGCCTCTTTAAGTTGCAGTGAGGAAGAGGAGCTGAGCGGTGGTCCAGGGAGACTTCACTCATCAAAGACACATCCCCAGTCAGGTCAGTGAGGCCTTCTGTCTGGCCTGATATGGAAAGCCAGTGTCACAGTGTCACAGCCAGATAAGCACATTACTGTGCCATGTTCAAGCCTTTGCCAAGGGCACAAAGTAGATGGGGGAAGAGTTTCCTAGGAGGCCAGAGTCCGGCAGGCCAGCAACGGGCAAGAAAACATCCAACTCTTCATCTCACAAGAAGGAACTTTTGTGTGTGCAGTGATTAAATTTGTAGTAAGTACAGAGATAGTGATATCTGATATGGCCACAGAAATTTGAAACACTACAATTAAATATACACATTAAACTTTCTGTGCTACATTACTTACATAGTTTCAATCACTACCAGATGGGTAAATGTTGATTTACTCTTTTAAAAGTCACTGTCTTTCATAGAAACTGGCAGTTGAAATGAAGCATAGGGCACCCTGATGTGTGTAAATGTTGGTGTGGAAGGTTTATAGGTAAGTTTTAGGACTACACAACTATGTAATAATGTCAGCAGCATTTCACTCCCAGTCATTCTCAAGTGCAGAAGAGAGAAGGAGAGAAGTGGTTGAGGAAGACAAGTTGAGGTTGAGGAAGTGTTGCGAAAACAGCATATCATTAAGTACGTCTTGGTTTTAAAATATACAGACCTAATGCAAGGACAAAAGCCCCTAAAATTTTACTGCTACGGGGGAAAAGACAGAAAACGACTAGGGCTGCAAGGAACGGATCGTTTTTTTTAATCATGGAATCTCCACCATAACTTTTTTCTCAACAACAGTCCACAGTCTAAAACCCAAAAATATTTAATTTAATTTACACTAATATAAATCTTCCATATTTTGCTTTTTTTTTTTTTTGCAGCCTGGCCCTGAATATTAACCTCTGAATCACGTATGGCGTCACTAATCTTATTCTAAACAAGTGCAAATGCAGATACACAAATGCACTGTCTAAAGTCAGGCATCAGATGAAAGAGAATCTTTGCACTGTACAGCCAGCCTGGCTGTCTCTGTTGAACTGCAGTCACATGCTTAAAGTCCCAAAAGCAACATATTTGCCATCACCGACAGCTGCTCAGGGTCTGCTGGGCTCTGGTTACAGTGAGGAAAAACATTCAAAGGTACAAGAAGAGAGGAATAACGCATCAGAGTTTCATCAGCTGGAACCAATTAACTGAACTCACAAAGGATGGCGTGGTAACTATTTGGCAGGTGACGCGCAACATAAAAGCGTCTTTTCACTGACCATCACAGATCTGTCATTCCTTCCTCAGGGAAGAGGCTGCTGACGGAACCCAAATTTCCTCCAGGCATCAATCTAGCTTCCCATCTGCCCAGCAGGTATAATGCACACGAGAAGGGGACAAAGCAAGGACCTTCATCATGTTGCTGTCAATAGAGTATAGTAATTATAAATATTAGTAAAAACCTTCAACTTAAACCGACAGTGCGGAACTTTTCCACCGCACCCTTCTGGCATTGAGAGTAATTAAACAAAAATAGCTGAAGCATGCGTAAGATGTATGCCTGCAAACTGAACTTGCCCCAGTGTCCCCTCCCGGAGAATGCTTTCTTCAAGTCTACCTGTGCACACATAAGGGTTGAAGGGTACAAATATAGAGCAATGGAGTCATAAAGGTGAAGGTAATTATCTATGCCAAACATGGATAATGAATTGTAATCTGTGTTTGGCATAGATAATGACTTCTTTATTCCTGTGATTGTGTACCTGCATAAATTCCAGTGTTAATTATTTTTGTCCCCATCATTAATCTTTTTCTTTTTTAGACGGTAATCCTTCCTCATCCGAAACATTAGGGAGCACCAGAAACGTTTCTTGGACGCTTTTCTTGCATTGGGAGGCGCCCAGGAGGCCCGAACCACCTCAACGGGCTCTTTTCAGCGTGGAGGAGCATCAGGGATCTAATCCGGAGGGAGCTCGGAGTAGAGCCGCTGCTCCTCTGCGCTGAAAAGGGCCAGTTGAAGTGATTCAGGCATCTAGTGAGGACGCCTCCTGGGTGCCTCTCTTTGGTGGTTTCCTGGGTACGGCCAGCTGGAAGGAGACCCCGCGGTAGACCCATAGTTCGCTGTGGGAATATATATATCCTGGGAATGCTTTGGGATCCCCCAGGAAGAACTGGAATGCATTGCAGAGAGGGAGAGAGACGTCTGGAATTCCCTGCTTACCCAACCTCGGATAAGCATACGATAACAAATGGATGGACTCCTTCGGTTTATCCGTCATACTGCAGGCCCTGTGGCTCAGTAGGCAGAGCGGGTTATCCACAAACCGGAGGGTTAGCTGTTTGATCCCCGAAACGTGCCACACACCGAAGTGTCCCGGAGCAAGACACTGAACCCCCAGTGCCCGGCACTCGCATATGAATGTGTGAGTGAATGGGTAGGTGTTTCTGGGACTGTAAAGCACTTTGAGTACCAATAGAATAGAAAGGTGCTGCATTAAAACTAGACCATTTACCATGAGACCTGGTGCTGATCAGCTTAAATAGCGACAGCAGCTTGAGCGTAACGGACTTTCATTTACATGTAAAAGTAACAAACACAATAATACAACCGATATTAGAAATGGAAAAACAAAAATGGGGGCTATAAAAGTCTAAGAATCTGTCCCAATTAGTAGAACTTGGGACAGCTCTGAGCCAATAGGATAAATTCTTATAGGCCGCGAGTCCAATAACTTGGAGCTGATGGCCATGCTGTTAATTATTGGTGTGAGCTCTGTAGAAACACCATAGAGTTCCTCATAATTAACTGGCTAGGATGACCTGCCTCTTTGTCTCTAGTAGTGGAAAAAGTAACAACAACAACTAAAAAACAAAGTGTGTTTGGATAAAAAGCCTGGACAAAAGTCACAGATTCTCTATGTCAACTAAAATTTAACCATTACACTACATACAGTCATGTCAGTATGATGGTGTTAAGCTGGTGTCACTTCTGCCAGCTGTATTAGAGATTTCTTGGTTATTATATTTTTCTTGCTTCAGCATCATTTACTGTAAGCATTAATGAAGAGAACTTTTGTTTCACATCTTGTCCCTACCTTGAATGTATTCCTCTTTTCATCTGTCCAAATTATTTCAAACAATAGGCAGTTAAAAAGAAACTCGCATCTTAACTGCTGTAGCATGATGGCAACTATCATGGTCTGCTTTCTCTCTTTCTGATCCCGCAAGCAGCCGGTCATGTTTATTTCCGCACTTACTCCCCTCCAGTCATCTGTACATCCACACATGAAGGAAGCCAGTCAGCCAGCCAGCCATCCAGTACACGGCAGACTGTCCCCAAGGAGCTAGCCTGCTTCCAGCTGCTCAAGGCAAGTCTGCAGTAGAGAGTAAAAAACAGAGAGGCCGGACTGCAGAAAAGGGGTTGGTATAGAACTGAAGATAAAGGACTGAGACGTATCTGTATATGGAAAACACACACACACACACACACACACACAGACACAGCTGTCAACGATTCAAGGGAATATTTAAAACAAATACTGTATGCATCTTGAGCAGCAGCCACTGAGGGCACTTCGCCTTGTTTACAGCCCAAGACTGTGATGCACCACATTCAGGTTACATCTCTTACATCAAAAGCAAAACGCAAAGAGCAGCAAACTAAGAAATGCAGGAGCAGAGACTCTTGGAGAGGTCATCAAATACATAACTGGATACGGTATTTCAAGGCAACTGGCAAAGCAACCTCAACACGTTGAGGAATGTTGAATACGAATATAAACCGGCAAAAAGCCACCGAAAGTCAACAGTATTTGTACCAAAAAAGACAAAGGCATAACACACTTTGATGCACGTGAAGAAGACTCTACATGTCAGGCAGCCTACAAACGCAGCCCAGCTTTCAGCGAGCTTCTCCTAAGTTGACTTGGCTTGCATTTGAAGAACTCCTCAGCTGCTGAAAAATTTATAAATCTGAATCGATAAAACATTGATGATCCAGTTCAACCTTTCCTTCCCTTTGCGAGAAGATAACCCCAGTGTAAACATGAAAAGCCCTGTTAAGTTCTATCCGGGAGGTTATTGGAGTGATATCGCGTGTTAGGTAACTAATGAGAAAGGCCACAGATAACATCCTGAGAGGGCATGCTCGAATCATGTGTCCTCTGATGGTTCATTATCGCAAACCATCCAACTGAGCGCGGTTTGATTACAGTAAATAAGGATGAAACGGAGAGAAATAAATCCCATCCATCAGCGGGAGAGTCGTCGGCTGTCACTTAAAAGAGCAATAACGCCGAGCGCTGACGCAACATCCAGCTAAAGGAACATTAGACACTGGTTGGAGTAATGAACATCCCCTTTGATTTCCTCCAGGGGCGGCAACATTTGCATGTCGCATTGCAAACACGCCACACGCACAGTAAGGCTGTGAAGCGAGTGGTGAATTGCACCAGCGTTAAAACAGATGGCTCCTTGAACTGAATGGATTTGAATCCGTCACGCAGTCGAATGAGAAACAAAGCGCTCTATGGGATCAAAGATAAAATTAATACTAACAACTGATGAATACAATGACCATGAAGTCGGTGCAGTTTATGCACCCTGGCTTTCTGAGACTTCAGCACGTAATTTCCACTTTGACTGTTGATCACGGGCTGAACAAATAATGCACATGTTTGAGATTTTACAACAAGTTCTCAATCGCGACTAGTTTCAACGATATGCCAGTGGAGCACTGATGCCTCACAGCAAAAAGGTTCCGGGTTCGAATCCATGGGTCGATAGGGCCTTTCTGTGTGGAGTTTGCATGTTCTCCCTGTGTCTGGGTGGGATTCTAAATTGGCCGTAGGTGTGCATGTAAGTGTGAGTGTGAGCCCTGCGATAGACTGGCGACGTGTCCAGGGTGTACCCCGCCTCACGCCCGAGGACAGCTGGGATAGGCTCCAGCACCCCCTGCGACCCTACAGAGGACAAGTGGTTACAGACGGTGAATGAGTGA
The DNA here is from genome assembly GCF_963514085.1 of Chelon labrosus. Classification (NCBI taxonomy): domain Eukaryota; kingdom Metazoa; phylum Chordata; class Actinopteri; order Mugiliformes; family Mugilidae; genus Chelon; species Chelon labrosus. The sequence goes on from NC_140339.1 coordinate 12,810,777, forward strand.
ATGAATGAGTTAATGAACAACCAAATCCCAAATCCCTCAAAATACACTTAAAGCTAAAAGTAGATAAAAAGAATGAATGATGACATTAAAATTTAGCCTCTACTCCGTTCCGCCTATCAATGCACAGTATTACCTTCCAGTTAGCTTATTAATTTGTTATGGCTAGAGAGTTAGGTGCCCATATACAACATGTGACTAACGTATAGAGACATCCCAGAATGAACAAACCAATTCACCTGACGAACAGAAGTCAAAATATTCACTCTCCATTTTGCTCTAGTTTGGGTCTCTACCAACTCAAAATGAAATGTTCCACTTTCTTTACCAGCTAGTCAACAGATTTATCAATCAACCATTAGCTATTGAGCAGCAAGTGCACACTTGTTGACCACAAATAGCTTCGTGAGACTGAACCTAGAGTTGTCATCACTATTCCAACTCTTCATGATCCTAACTGCGTCCTCTCTTGCCGTTTCAAGTCGATTTGCTTCCTTGTCGTTCACTTTCTGTTTCTGCTGATTCACCTGTTGTGGAGATTTAATACAAGCTCAAGAAATTTACAGGTATGCTGCTCAACTACAACCCCCACGGCCTCTAATCTCTTCCTATAAGCATTTGTGTGTCTCGGTGTGTGCGTCCATGTGTGAGTGTGCATGTGTTTTGTTAACAACTCTCTAGGCTGAGATCCTATCCATAATCTGCTCCACCTCCCCACAGCTCAACACAATCCTCCTCTGCTGTGGGCAGGTTTTAACAGCATAACTGGCACTCCATGCTTCAAAACACTCACACTGCACACGTACAGCATGAAGCCGACACACACATACATATATAAAGAACACAACTCCACACTGGGGGAATAGGTGGAATTGAGATGTGAGCTAATTTAGCAGAGTGCTGAGAGCTTTGAGGTGCTGTATCAGTATCTGTCAGGCCTCCGGTAGGCCCACTGCTGGGAGCGTGGCTAACTCCGAGGGAACGCGCAGCTGTATAGCTGGGGCCCCTGCAGAGATCCAGGGGAGCCTGAACAGAAAGCTCCACACATCACAAGTCAGCCAAGCTTAATTACCTCCTCACTCTCCTCGCTCTGCTCCGCCTGACAAACAGCCGATCGCTGGATCCGAGAGTGGGACGACACGAGCCAGCAGGCTCACCAGCCCGCCATGTCATCAGTTCTGCTTACACAGCTATTTATCTCAATTAGCCATGCTCTGCATACTTGAAAAATATGATGTCGGGATAAGGCTGGGATAACAGCGTCCGTTAGTACTGTCCCCTTATATTTGTGATAAATCATCTCCTGAGTGCTCTCAACTACGATGACGTTAAACGTCGAATAAAGCAACAAATCGTCAAATAACCTCATCATCACGCAGTCATGTTTATGGCTGGCTCCTTAATCATTTTGTCGCAGCTGCAAGCCGACAGTCACAGTCCCATTGTTTTCCCCTGCATGAGCTCTGCTGCATTTCTTTTTCTTTAACAGAAAGAGAGGAGCGAGAGGAAAAAAAAACAAAAAAAACAATGGCTGTGGAGCAAACAAGTGGTGCAGCGTGGGCTGCATGCAGAGCAGAGTCGGGAGATACGATCAGGACAGGACATACAAAGAGGAGACACGTGCAGAGATTATACCGCCAAAGGTCGCCTGCAACAGTCAAGCACGGCATACTGCATACGCGTGTGTTCACATATTTGACATTAAACACGTGGCCTAGCAGTCAAGTTTCTTGTTCTGTACTCTATCAGAGCAGCAGAGTGATATGTCTCCTTTTCAGTGGTTTGGTCCTGCAGCTGTTTTGCAGTAGGAGACAAATCTGATGTGAGAGCAAGGCAGGAAGCACGGAGGTGTTGCTTGGAAGGCTTTCTTTGTAAAGCAGCCACAGTCACAGGACGTAGCAGCTCCTAATGATACTGTGCTGTTTAATTGCATGTCTGCAGGACCATATAAGCCCATTTACGTCACCCATCATTAAAAAGTTGAAAAAAATATTTTTCATGGAATATAATTAAGAACAAATATCATATACCTACTGTAATTACAGAATCTTCAGTAAACCATGGAACAACTCCATAACCAAAAGAATTCCCGTTTGCAGTGATGCCACAGAAAACAGCAAGGTCCTACAGCTGGGAAACTAAAGCCACTGAATACTTTAAATTATGCAGAAAGAAATCACTAAATTTATGCCGCAAATGGATTTTCTGACAATCCACTTATTCATTCATTGATTAAATATTTGCGTTGGCAATCAGCGTTATTTAATTAAACAATTTTGATGCAATTCACATACCAAAAAAAAAATAAAAATGTAGTCTTGTAGAGAGAAAAATGTAGAGCTTTTCAGCACATGAAAGAATCCAACAACCTCTTTAGATCGTGTCTCGTGGTGCCATCAGAGGGTCCAGAAAATGCATTACGCATTCCATACTTTCTCCATAGTTTACAGCACTACATACATATCTGAAAACATGACATCACTGCTGATGAACAATCAGACTCTCCAAAAAGGAATAAACATGGCGAGACAAAACAACACAAACCGCTCCCTCCCTCCCTCCACTGAGCAAACGGGGCATCAACTCGCACAGAGAAAACTCGCACGAAAAAAAAGGAGGTAACTCATCAAATACCGACGACTGGAAATGTAAACTAGCTGCTGCGCGTGGAGCAATATCTCTATGTGTACTCTCAACACGTGTCGGCGGCAGATTATTCACACGGGACTCCATTTGGAGAGGAAGCTGCCAAGTTTAGTGACTCCCGACTGTGCTGTGGTTGATTATGAAGTCAGAAACGATGAATTATTAAAACAAATGGCACTCCAGATGTTTCCCCTGTCTTCTTGACAAACACTATGCTCTCTCAAGCGTAGAGACGCGAGCCGAGCATAACGCGAGCTTGAAAAATCTCCGTGGCCTTCCTCCCTCTTGTGTATGTGCGATGAGAGACAGGGTGATGTAGTGTTTGAAGCGGTTTCCATTCTCTGGAGGTACAGTCACTGTGATATATTAGCAGGGCTCAGTCATTTGTGTTGTGAAATTAAAGCTTTAATGTTCATAAACTGTTGGCAAGTTGTGTAGAACGCAACAACTACTCACAGAAAACTCACAGGATGTTGCATTATGTTAGTCTCCATTCTGGCAGGCGTAATATTCCAGGTGCAGGTGGACAGTAAAACGTGTGCTCTGCTCTAGTTGTATGAAATTAGTCGATTTGTCAATTAGCTGGTCCAAATTCAAACACAGTCGGCCTTATTCAAGTCAAGCCCAAATGCCAAAAGTGTGAAGTTCCCAGCTTCTCAAATGTCACAATCTGACGCCTTTTTTCTGCTTCGCTTTTATTTCATTTCACGAATGCTTTCCAACTCTTTATCTCGTCCCTTTCAACTTAAAAAAAACACCCGCCTTATATAATTGCAAATGCATTAACTTTGAACAGTTGGTTGAATAAAACAAGCAATTGGAAAATGTCACAGTGTGATGGGCATTTTTCACCATTTCCTGACATTTCGCCAAATAAATTGCAGAAAAAGTAATCAAAAGATGTAGAGAATTATGGCAGGTTGGCAGAATCACAATAATTGTTTCTTGCAGCTAATCATTAACGGAATAGGAGGTTGACTGTTACGAAAAAAAAGTACACTTAAAATTGAACATCACCTTGTGTGTGTGCTGATGACTCGTTTTTTTAAGTACGATTTGAGAAGCTTTCGGGCCACTTGTCTCAAAAGATTCTCATCTTGTTTTCTTTTTTTTTTCTTACTCCAGACTTCTTTTGCACGGTAAACCCATTATATCAAATCACATTTCAACCATGAGTTGACGAACCAACGCGAATTACGCGGTAAACTTGCATAAACTCGTCAACTTGACATGACTGTGTCAAAATCGTTGATTGCAATGTTGACAACGTCAGAATTTCATGCACGTTAGCCTTCATTAGCTAACAATTTTCAGAATTGCTTGGATGCAAACAGTCAAATAGCTTCTAGGTTTTTACAGCAAAAGGTTCAGTTGCCTGTGACAATGTTAACACATATGTTGGGGGTGTCAGTGCATTTGCATCCATCGGATTACCCAGAAGCTCCTCTGTTTCGTCGACTGCCCGTCCTCAAGAGAACATCAAGTACAGGCTGAGCTGCTGAAACCAAGAGGAAGTCTTGGACTGCAATAAATAGCAGCACAGGTGGAGAAATATCACTTGCATGTGTTGTCTCAAAAGGTGTAAAATCAGTGACCGGAATACACATAAGAAAATCACCGACTTTGTCAAACACCTGTCAGAATGGGATATTCTTAAAACCTAATGGTACTATGAGATGAGAATCAAGCAGTGCATTCCTTTGAAGGAAGAAACCAGAACTCAAAGAATCTTCTGTTAACACAAGAACACAGCACAGAAATAATAGAACAAAAAGAACCACCATGGCCATCTTCCTTTCAAGTAACTCTGCTATCTGAATTCTCTAGGTAATGTTTTGCTTATGTGTTTGTTTGTTGGAGGGATTACACGGTGCACAGTGCCAATCACGAATCTAAGGAATGTCTGCATTCACATGCCGCACAATACAACTATTTTTTTCTGGTGTTGCACAAGGCTCATTTTCAGACGTGGCGCGCCACGAATACTGTTTTTTAGCTAAACGTCTTTAGAGATACATGTGTACTCGCATTACATATTCACGCTTGATGTGATGCCTGCTGAGGAAGCAAATAACAAGCTAAATTTATTTAGCGACTAAATACGCCTCTTCTGTTTCCATCAAAGAAACTCGAGCTTTTCAGCCCTCTGTCTTGCCTCAGAGACAACTGTAAGACATGAAAAGCTTGCAGTCAAGAAGAGCAGCAGCATTTCTAAGTGCGTTTCGGTACGCCTCTTCCTCCTTTAACCCGAACTAAAGCAAAATGACGGCTCGCTTAGAGATGCAGTCAGCGTTCTCAGGTTTTTTTATTTTTAATTCCAGCGTTCTTTGATCCTTCACTGGAGGATTTTTGTGTTTGCTCCTTCCGTGTGCTGAAGCTTGAAACATTGTGGCAGGTACAGTACAGGATTGATGCAGCTATAAACAGCCGGATTACGATGCTGCTGGCCAGACAAATAGTCTTGTACTGTCGTTCATTAAGCGAGTGACAAATTAAGACTTTGTCCTCCGCAAATGTTGGAAACAGTAGCACTCACCAAAACAATGTACCCTTTTAAATCTACCCAGCAGTCCAATGCTTTTAAACTGTTCTAAATAAATAGTTATATAAATAATTCTGAGATGAAATTATTATTTGTGTCAAATTTATCATCGATCCCACAGATACTGGATCAATTTGGGATCTAGGGAATTTGGAGGCCAGGTCAACACCTTATGCTGTTCTTCATGTTTTTTGAGTTGTTCCTAAATCGTTCTTGTGCGTGTGCCTGTGTCAGGCTACATCCTGCTGGAGATGGCTGCTTCCATCAAGGAGTGTCATTGCTATGGGGTGGGGGTGTCTGGTCTGGTCTAAGTGGGTGGTATATGTCTAAGTAACAACGACATGAATGCCAGGTCCAAAAGTTTCCCAGCAGAACATTGTATTGTCACAAGATGGTCAATGTTGTTATCTTCTCCTGTCAGTGGTTTTAATGTTATGGCTGATTGGTGTAAATCAATGGCAGACTAGATCTCTAACAACCTTCCGAGTTCAGAGATGGGTTTTCTAATTTTACACAGATGTCTTTCTTTCAAAACATTTTCAAAAACCCTAGCAAACCCACTTGTCATTGTTTCAATTTTTGGATATACCATGACCTGGAAGAACCTTCGTGAACATTTTGTTGGGGATGTTGAAATTTTTTATAGTATTCTTCAGGTTCCTTCTCAGACCAAGCTTCAGTTTGTCTTAAGTACTAGAAAACTTATTTTCTTTTCATTCATTTAAAATAAAGCTACAGTTTGACTCAGTATTCATCATTTTAAATCCCGAAGTGGAAGCAATGTTCTTCGTGATGTTCATGATGCAAATTAATATAGTTCAGTTCAAAGAAAAAATGAATATGAATAAATTGAAAGGTTTAAAGTTAAAATCACTGGAAAATAAAAATGCTTCTTAGTTGACTGGTGACATCAAAAGTTTCAGATGCTTCCACAAAATTACAGATGCACATTCATACTCACATTTGGGCAAACGGAACACCATAACTAACATCTGTTCATCCGATCAGCTTGTCTTGTGAGAGAAATCATTTGTTCAGCATCTTTCTTCCAATTTATCTCGCAGGAAAATAAAACATAAATGAGCCAGAAAGCCCAAACATAATGACTACAGTCAAAATACCAAAAGCTAAGTGCCCTTAAACGAAGTAAAATTACTGAGTGACGGCTTTCCACCAGCTGCAAACCGGCCTGCTTGCAAAAATTCCTGCTGATAATTATCTGAATTCTAAATTATTATGCACTGACATCTACCTGGTAAATCCATGATGAATGATTGTGGCCTCCACAACTAGAAATTTAAAATGAAAATCTTCTCAATTATTAGTTCTAACCAACAGAGGGTGAAGATTTGAGAAATGTTACACTCGTTCAAAAGCTTTGCGCTTGAGGTCCGAAAGAGAAACAGTATATTTATGTATATTTCAGCGAATCTTTGTCCTCTGGGACACGATGAAGGGATTCGTGCAGAAGATTTGTTTGGACATTTTCTATGAATGCATATTCTCTGCCCTGTTGTGAAAACTAATCACAAGTGGAATCAACTGCCACAAAAATCCCAGCTGACCACAGCCTTTGGACTTTTTGAAGGTGCAAATACAAATACCTCACAAAACAGAGCCCCGAATACCTAACCTGGCTGAGTGGGCTGCCTGTAAACCGAGGCCATTGTTCTCGTTTCAGTGGCGCCGCTTCCATCCAGCACTCTTTGCTGCACGTCGCCCTCTCACATCATTACTTCATGCCATTCTCCACTACAACCTAGCAAATAAAGGTATAAAATCCCCCAAAATAGCTTAAAAACGAGAAAAGCATTAATTCCTGGAAAATCGTACAATTCATGCTGTACTTCCTGAGCATTACCAAATCCATTCACACACAAAAATCGGGCCATGTTTTTCTCCATGACGGCCTGTTTGGCTGCACTTTGGCAGATTTTTCATAGCCGTGTTATGTCATCCTGTTTCAGCAGGGACCCGTTTGACATTAAGAAAAATAATTACACCATTTTATATTTTAGGGGACCTTTAATGGCGCTCTTTTTAAGCCTGCGGGGGGTCGGTGTTTGATAATCAAAATAGATACTGGGTGGAGTGCCACTTCCACAGAACAGAGCACTCATCTGGAGGACGTAGGAAAATGCAAAACACTCAACACTTCCTTTATAGCAATAACGGTAATAAACAATCAGGCCAGTCTAGACCTGTCTGGATGCGAATCACAATGGCTGGCCTGTTTCTCCAAGCCTAACTCTGATTATGTAAAGATGCTACTTGTCATAAACGTTGTATTACAGCTTGCAAGAAGATGAATCTACAAAGTATCAGCCCTGTTTTTCACAGAATAGCATTTTAGGGTGCCGTACTGTATCAATAACTTGACATTAAATAGCTTTCCACTGCACAATTCCTAGTTCTCATATACAGTGCATTTTGGACACTCCCCAAGCTTTGCTCTAGTGCCACCATCAGACACAACAAGATATCCCATAATGTCTTTTCTCGACATCCCATTCATTTAAAAAAATAAAACTAAAAGAACCCACCATCGGATGTATACACACATATGCCTTTAGGGATAGGATGCTGCATCTGTCTGACACCCAGTAAATGTTGTCTCACAAATCTACACTCGCCGGGCCTCACTGTAATGGGAACGTAGAGGAGCGTGAGTTCCGAACACCTCCGAGCTGTTTGGAACAGTTTTACGAGACCCAGTAGTGATGAAGTTTCCTCTTGTCGCCCAAAGACACGAGACGAGTCATGTGCACTTTCAACGTGAAAATCGGTTCAGATTGGTCTGGCAAGGTGTTCGCATGGCAACAGCGATACGCCCAACATTCGCTCCGGCACATTACAGGCTTCAGATTAAGTTTAAAGGTTGCCAATGACACCTTTTGCCTTTAAGCCTCCGCGGCTGCATCTTGCGGTACGGTAAATTACAGTGCAGCCGCAGCGGTGTCAGGGTTGTCTTGGTAACCAGCTTGTTGGTGTTGACAGTTAATCTATGGAGCACCGTGACCACATTGTGGCAAATGAGTCTAGAGCTGTTAATCCGAACATACTTTACCTCGGCACGTTTATTAGAGATCAGTGGCGTGGTTTGATTTATTGATTGTTGATGTTTTTTTTTTTTAAATGGGTAAGATATGTTACATGGAAGGTTTTGTGTTATGCTGTTGAAGAACACATGAGTGAGCAAATTAGTGCATTTGTGCTAACTGTTAGCACAAATGTGATTGTTTAATTATCAATTTTGTTGTCCCTAAACTGTTTGCCTGTGTCAGGCTGCATCCTGTTCGGGGTGCTGCCATCAAGGAGCGTCATTGCTATAGGGTGGTGGTGTCTGGTCTGGTCTAGGTGGGTCGTACATGTCTAAGTAACATCCACATGAATGCCAGGTCCAGAAGTTTCCCAGCAGGTCACCGTATTGCCACAAGATGGTCAATGTTGTTCACTTCTCCTGTCAGTGGCCATAATGTTATGCCTGATCGGCCAATTCTGGGCTGCTGGTATGCATCTCCTATATCATTTATACGTTCTACCACAATGTCGTTAGCTGTAATTAGTCGTAGCAGAACAAATTCCATTTCCAATCTACGATGGGTTATAAAGGCACTGGCGTGAACGTGAATGCAATTACAGTGCCACTGTGATACCATCAAAACAAAGACAATGGCCTGGGGCAGGACAAAGCAGGGCTAATTATATCAGGATTCTGATGGAGATAAGAAGGTGCTGAAGGCTCATTCCTGCACCTTCCGCGAACAGTTTGAGGCAGCGATAAATAGACAGAGTTTAATTGCTCCGCGCTGAGGTTACTGTGCCACTTTCCAGTCATGCAGCCTCGAATCTAAAGACAAGCATGTCGCATCGTAGATGACATTTCTCCGTGTGTGATAATGAGCCAGACTTTAGGGGGAGCTTTGAATACGCCATAACGCGCAATCGCAACCATTTTCCGGGCGGTCAGTTGGAAACTTGCATTGTTTACGAGAGAAAAATCTGAGGGCTCTGCAAAATATAAACAACACAGTTTGCTGCTGTCTCAGCCGTAAAAATAGAATAGATGAATCGTTAAAGGAGCAAGCAATGCAGCCTCCTTCTGTGCACTGAACTCTGTAGGGAGCAGCAGTGTGAGGTGTTATTATTACAGCTTTATTTCTGTATGTGTATATGCATGTGTGTGTATCTATACGTATATACTGTGGAATATATATATATATATATATATATATAAAATTTACAGTCATAATGGCAGATCTACCCATTTGTTCACACAAGCACACACAAATATTTTCACACCAACTCCGGGTTCAGTGGACAATTTGGTGTGAAATTTCTGTACCAGGGATTAAACAGCTATCCGTCCAACTCATGGACTCAACGTAGTGGGCCACAGTAGAATAAGTGAAAAAAAAAAAAGACCTGTCAGGTCAGTTCTTTCCTTCTTTATTTGAATATTTACTTTTATTTAGAATACTTCTGTGTTAACGAAATATGGATCCGTTTAGTTTAATACATTGACTACTTAAGTTAATATATTTTTCTCCAGGGTTTGTTTTATTGGTGTGTTTGGTTTTAACCATTTTCTCTTTTGGAGGTTTTCCTGTCGAGGTAATGTTCAAGAAGCGCGCACTTGAACGCCACATAGCCACCAGGTGCTTCCAATCCAGACTACACCGTCTAGTATTTAGAGGGGGAGAGAATGGGATTGCTTTCTTCTGTATTTTCTTTTTGTTAAGCCTAATATTAATTTAAGATGAAAATATTTGTTTTGAAGTTAATGTATTTAAAAGGATTTCATTTAAAAAACTTGTTTACATTTGTAGTTTCTAGGTTTGGTTGTTTTCATTTCCTACCTTTGTTTCTTTAAAGATGGTTTAGTCCAAAAGCACTTAAGATCATGTGTTAAGCCTTTCTAGTTCTCTTTTTCTTTGTGTGGACTTGGAACCTGATATCTTTAACATCTGCTGCCAGGTTGTAATTTTTTTTGGTATTAAAAACGATCAGAGCTCTGAGTTCTGCTGTCTGTGGTCATCATTTTTGGGAGACTTCATGCTTCTTCAGAAGGCTGCTCTCATTCTGGGTGGGGGGTAAAAACATCAATCCCTAACAAGCATATTGACATGGCTACAATGGAAGGGGTTTAACATTCGATATAAATTCATCCAAATTCAGTAGCTGTTAGGACATTGTACTGTGGATTGGATTGTTTTGCATATAAACAAACATCTGTTGTATTCGAGCCTTTGAAACGGGTGCACAAAATGTTGTATCCTGCAGTATAATGGAACATTAAATCCGGATGCCTGTGGCGACGTACCCATGACAAACCACTGACGCATATTACACGGCAACGACTGGCATGCCTGGAGCTGAAGAACGACAAAGACAGAGTAGGCAACGTCAACTGGGAGTATGGAGGAGTGTCCAAGAAAACTTTCTGATGGTCCTAATTCAAAAGAAATAAATAATAATAATACTCAAAAACTACTCAAAACCACAACTGCTCCGACTACCAACCCATCCAAATCTGCCCACAGTCACTTCTAGCCAACAGGAAAAAAAAAAGCCACATCAAAGGTAATCAGTATTAGTGAGCTAGCTAGTGTATGTCATTGTTTTGAGAAAATGAGTAACAGTTATGTCTCTTAGGGTCGAAAACGCCAACGCTTACCCTGGAATTCTGGCTTGCAGATAAAAGAGATCAAAGTGGTTCAACAGCGCATTTTTCTCGGTTGCTTTCTTCGTTCCAAGCTGGTTTACTTTAGCTCTTCTGCCGCAAGAACAAAACATTGGGGACACGGTGTGGAGCAGAATAAAAGCAAAACATTATTGGCGCCCGTTATCCTGGGATTAGATAATGTTTCTACAAACAAGAATTCATGGCATCAGAATTATTTCAAATGTGCCATAATTGCAGAGAAGATTCACACCTAAGGGATTTATAACTTAGCAAATGGTAACGGAAAGGAAAGAATTGTGACCTCGGTTTGGGTCCAAACATTGCACTAGACGTGCCTTAGGTGCCAGAAAAAGACCTTTAGAGTAAACTCGTGTTATTGATCCTGGTCTCAGGAGAGCATGATGCTGTGCACCAATTATATGGATTTCAGGGCTGGGTGTGCCAGATGAGATCATGTTTCACATCCAACTGAAGGCAGTTGTGTCTGGTCAATGCAGCTCTATGCTGCCTCTAATTTGACATCAGGGGGGCAATAGAGACTCGTCTGTCCCTTTAAAAGATATCGCACTCATGTACGATAAATAATTCAGATGGAATAATTCCACCGAGGTTCCTGTAAGGTGGGACCAGTGTCTCGTCTCCTCTAGCAGTAGGACAGCCGGGGAGCTCATACATAAAAGATGAAAGGTTTGATAGCCTCTGGATTCGGCGGCTGGGATTGTGTGCTGTGGACTTTAGAGTCGTAGCCTGGCTTAGCTGCACGCAGCCTGTGAACTGCCCACCGCCTCTCGGGCCTGGCTGCACGGGGCTCTCTCTGTAATATCTGTGCCATATGCAACCCGGCTCTGCTCTGCAGTCAGAAGGGGTGGGGGAGTATAAATAGCAACAACATGGATGCAGGGGAGAATGAGCTCTCACTGAAATGTCTCAGTTTCGAGCCACTTCCAACCCGCAGGAGTGACACAGACGCAACGGGTTATAAAATCATAATAATAGTTTAAGTCATATTTTGCTTCAGGTGCATTTGTGTTAATCAAGATTTCTAAGATGTGTCATCACCTATTTCTAGTACTTAAGCCACCTACTGTCTAATTTCTTGGCTGAATCCAAGCTAAATTTGGCACCTTCATTTTGCCATTTTCTCTTTTCCATTTTGTTACAGGCAGCTTAGGCTCATCTCCACCGTGAGAGAACAGACAGATCCGTTCGAGTGGAGCCAAACCTTCTGCCTGCCCAATCGCCTGACACGAGCGTGATAACATTTCACTGGAGCACATCAAAGATTGGCATATTTTGACTTTCTAAAACAAGAGTAACATGCACAGCGCTGATACGCACCGAAGAAAGGAAACCCGCGGTGAGAGGTGGATTTATCGGCCTGCCTTGTTAACCTTCTACCCTCCCTGGTTCCCCCGAGGGCAAACCTGCGACATGAAAATAACATAAAGGCCAAACATTTTTTTGGCTCAAGGCATTTTGTGATGTGATAATGTGTCAAGAATGTATCTGTGAAGGGACAGATATAACCGGCAACCTCAATCGGTTCAATCAGGAACTCCACTGCTGCTGCAGAGTGTTCATATTGATTTGTACACAGAAACTCTGGGTTGACAAGGACACGTGTTAGCAAAAGATTTGATGGCGGTTAAAACACCACTTAATCTAATAAGAGAAAATTTTTAGTGAATGGGAGCCGCGTGGAATAGATGAAGCATCACTGACAGATACAATGCATGAGGACACATAGCTGCAGCCACGCTCTGGAACAGTCTTTGGGGTTTTAGTTTCATAGGCCACAACTGTGATTTGGGGGGAGAAATTCATTCAACTGTTCAAATGAAAATCTTTGCAATGCATCTTATCATAATGGAGCACAAGTCAACTAAACACCTGAGAGGGCATCAGTAATCGGCACCACATTCTTCAGCGCTCAACAAGTCATTTCTGTGCTTCAAAAAAAAAAACCTTTGCGCTCACTCTAACAATAAAAAGGCGACTCGAGCTGCAGATTCCAGCCGTATTTCTCTCCACAGTGAAATTAGCATTTAAAAAGTTTTCCCTTTTCATGATAACCTCACCGTTCTTCAACATAGAGACCTGCATAATCAGTTCTAAGTACTTCTTCAGATAAGCCCCTTTAATTCTGGTTTATCTTTTCATGTTTGACACTGTTTAAATTTCATCCCGGTTTCTGATTTAACGGTCTTGAGTCTGAAGTGGAACTGTTCACTCAGCTTTTGGCTGGATTTGTCCGTCTTTGTCTGAGGCACAAATACGAGACCCCGGCGACAAAAACGTTACGCTCAGTGACAAAAGTTTGTTAAAGCATTAAAACAACATTTAAATTATCTATAAGTGCTAACCGTGGTGTGTGTGGCAGGTAAACGATGGCTTAACAAGCTTTATCTTCAAGTTGTGGATTTTTTTTCTTCTGATCAATAATCTTTCTTCTCACACTCCTTGAGACAATCCCTGGATGCTGTTCTTAAAATATCTGTCCTACAGACTTACAAATACATAACTCAACACCTCTCCATCTCCAACGTGACCTCCAGGACACCTAGTGTCCCAAGTTCAAGTTTCCATCAACCACCTTCTGGCTTTACTCCATCACCACTCAGTTGGATCTTGTCCTATCTCATCTCATCACCCGGGCTGAATGAGACACCTCAGCCAGGCAGAGCGTAGCCACTACAGGCTTTTTTTTTTCCTGTTGCCAACCTCACTGAATACTATTGCCTACAGTGCCTATTGATCACTCTTCATCCAACTGTAACAATGGCCTGCTTTGTCACTGAGGTCTCTGCTGCTGACTCGTAAGATTGACGAGCAGCAGACTTCCTGACGTCGACCATGTTCTGTATTTCACTGACCACAGTGCATTGTGACACTTAAGCATTAGTATTGATTTATTTTCTCCAAGGCATAATGTCTACTATACCGTTTTTAATCTAGTGTAGGGCACTGAAAACAATTGATATTTTAAATGTTTTTTCTTGCTTTGGTTTGATTTTTTTTTAAAGAGCTACACACTGTTTGACATGCACCAACTGAATGTCATGCAGGCACATCATTGTCATTGTCCATATTTATATACATTCTATGTTTACAACCAATTAGTGTTGAATAGATTGAAATGGTGGTCAATAGGACCTATAACACATAAAAGCCAGGCACGTGTGAGCTGTTTCACACACATCTTGTGCGGTATCAGATCAAAGTTGTGACTACACACTCTCTGATGCTAGGGAGATGGCGGCAAGGAAAACAAACACCATTACAGATCATTAGGAAACCTTTTATTGGGTGTGTGCTGAGATGGTATCGCCGTAATTGGCGGTAATTGCCTCGTCCTGCCTCAGTTCAGGGAATCATTTTACCTATCTGAACATTGTTATTAAAATTCTCTAAGCTGCGGTATTGTTACATGCAGATAAAAGTTATTTTATCATCTTTAGGCAAAAAAAAGAAAAAGCGTCAACAAAGATCTTCATCTGATTCTTTTCTGGCCACGGGTGTATACTTGAACAACGCTTCACCTGTTTATTTATTAAATTCACACTGAGATACCTTACCATTCCCAAATTATTCTCTACAAATGTGGGAGAAGATTCAACGGGTAAATGTGAGAATCTGACAAAGCGTATGAATCACATTTAAATTTTATGTGCGGAAAGAGTGAGGGTCTTGCTGAGAAAAACTCAGAACTGCCTCTTACTCAAAACCCAGCCTGGTCTTTGGTCTATTTACAGATCCTGTGAGAGGAGAAATTGGTGACTTATTGATGGACTTATTTCTTGTTCGACCGGTGCAAAAAAAATAATGGACTGACAGCAGAAAACCGATATTTACGGTTGAACAGATAATTTCTTCCATTGGACTCTATCATAGGTGCACTGAAAAATAATACACTGGAATAAAATGTGTCAGATTTAACTTTTTATATATTTTTATTTTATATATGTATATATATATGTATATAAAATAGGAGTGATGAGCCAAGCAGCAGTAAGAAAAAGAGATGAACCAACAACAAGCTCCTCACCTACTGAAATGTTTTCTCCATGTAGCCATACCCTAACTTGACCCGTGGTTCCATAGAGCTCAGTTCTTGTCCAAAACCTATGGCACGCATATTTACTGGACAACGCGTTCCTTCATAAGTTGCCATTCCCATTACGTTTCATTAAAATACACGACTGAAAGCCTGCCTGTGACTAAACAGTTTTCAGTTTGTGATTAATTTGTTTAAAAAAAAATGCAGCACCTTCCTTTCATAGGAAATAAAAATTTTTAAAAAGATTTGTACACTACATAATGTGTCACACAATTCACATCATCAGTAGAAGCAGATTAGCTTTGGGCCGAGCGCCAGGGGCAACTTTGCAAAGCTGGAACATACTGAGACATCTTGTGATTTTAGCCTTTTTCTCTGAGGTTGTTTTGCTGAAGTTGATTAAACCTTAAATAATCTCAGTCGAAATAAAAAAAATTTCACATGAAAAGAATCCCTTCATGCCTTGGCTTTTACCTGCTACACTTATTTGGTATGGGAAAATGCCCAGTCCTCATCCATGCCTTAGCGGTGTAAAAGTAGTACACAATGACTAGTTGTAATATTGGAGTAATCTAGTCATACATATGCTTAAAACAAATGAGGAGTATTTTAATCTTTGCGTTCTACAATGTTACAAAACCATCAATAGCTAACAACACGAGCCTTTGAATTAACTTCGGACAGCTAAGAAAGAGTTGCTAATGTTCGATAAAGTTGTCCCCCACGGTGGTTTGTTAAGGCTCATTTAAGGTACTGCGGGACATAGACGCCGTAACCTATGTACGTAGCTTACGCCGGTGCGAGCCATTTATACTCACGTCAGTCTGACTCGCTCTGTAAAAACACCACCCAAACACTAGTCGGCGCTGTATCTTTTTTGCCAGTCGAGTTAATTTTTGTTTCTACTTCCTGGTTCATTTTCAACAATGGCGACTGAAACTTTGGCCGAAATTTCACCAAAGACGAGTCATACAAATGTCTGTATCTCTGAACCTGTTTCCTCGATGTGTTCCATTTTTATTGATCGAAAACGATCAATTCGAAAATTGCGGAGATGGAGAAGCAGTGGGAAATACTAAAGAGAAAACACGCCACCACCAAGCGGACCAATCACAGCTGTTGCGGTCTGCATCACTGCAGCGTGTTGTGACATTTCTGGGGAGGTACACGTCAGGCAAAATTGACTCAGAAGCCTAAACCGCCTATTATGTGTAAAAGGTGGCCTGTCTGAAACATTTTTTTTGATACCACAATTGGTATACTGCCGTTTCAAGGTAGAAACGGTCAGCCAAAAAACACCATCTGGACGTGCTAACAAGGTTAAAACTTGATTTTCATCGGCGCGGGTCTTTAATAAGAAAATCGTCAAATAAAATAAATATCCTTTCACCTTTCCATATAACAAAAATCATCTCCACTGCAAACTATGTTCAAAGGTGAGCTCGATCCCTCAAGCCATAATGAGGCAGTTTTACTGTTTGGCACACGCTGTCATGTTTTGCCAGACCTCTGCCTTTGAATATCAGAAATAATTCTCTTCCGTTTGTTTCACTGACGCTCCTGCAGTTTGTGCTCAGACTATTTGGCCCCTTTGTAGCCGTATTTGCTGAATCAAATACAGTAATAAAAAAGAAAACTGTTCTTTTCTAAATGACAAATAGAATCTGCCCAGGTTCATCAACATTTACCCTGACAACTTTGTAACATCACAGATAATTGAAATTTAGCGACTTCGCATTCTTTTATTAAGCTCCTGTAGCTCTGATTAGGTTACTGGGAGGGCAGACAGGAGTTGGTTACGTTCTGTGTTTTAATAAAGTGGCTGGCTGCACTGTGGGCCCCTTGTTTGGGAGGCATTCAGCCTTTCTTTGTGCACAACTCTGAAATTGAGTGATTTCGGAGGCGGCAATTTTCTCGGCGCACCTTTTTCAGCCTTCACAATATATATTGTTGTCCTTACGCGATGTAGTGTCCCACCTTAATGCAGCAGAAGAGGCAGCTGCAGCTTCTTGTTAACTGATTCAGAAAAAGAAGGTGGAAAAGGGAGACCTTTGCTCTGCTCTGTGATGTAATGGAAAACTTGAAGTGCTCCGGAAGTTCCTGTCTTTAATTTTTGTCCTGGAGTCAGTTTGAACAAAGTCCTAGTTGTCACATCAACTTACGTAAACTCACATTTAATGTCGAGCTTCTTGTGACTGCAGGTTCATATTAAATGAACAGATTTAGATTGGTAGCACACACAAAAACAAATCTCAACCTGACCTTCTATATTTTGCGAAATGGCATTTGATACCACAAAGCTGTTCCTTACAGCTGATTTAAGGGAGCAACTGCAATGGCAATCAGTGAGCCAGGGTTCCTCATCAAAAAAAAAAAGTTTCACTCCATACTTTAAAGTCAAGATTTTCTTCCCCACCTCTTTTCACTCTTGTCCTTTTTCCCTTCTTCTGTGTTTCCTGTGCACCCCACACTACATTTAGCCTGTTATTCACACAGATGACTATAAATACCGATGCAAATGCAATGATCTTTCTCTATTGAACAGTGGTGTGGATTTATACTTTAAACACGACTGGGGAAAAAGAAGTTTTGACTGGAATCGACATCGGGGTCGATTAACCGTTAATTACAGATCATTTTGTTCTGAACAACAGACTGCAGAGTTGTTACACGTTAAGGATAATTGGCCTAAAAGGCTGATAAGAGGCGCGCTGATAGATCTCAAGGATACCGGGATCAAAGCTGCATTTGTTGTTGCCCTTTAACTGTTTAACATTAATGATTCTGAACAAGAGAGTCAATGAAAACAAATGGATCCATACTAGCTAGGCATATCAGGTGGCTGGGTGTCCAAGACACTGTGTAGGTTTAGCAACACGTTCAGCTCAACGCTGTTTATTTGGTTCAAACTATCAGTTAACTATCACCATTGTTCCAGTGATCCAAACAGACTCAGAAGAATCTGGATGTGAGCCCAAATCACAGCCAAAGACAGGTATTTATGTAAGTAAGGAATGAGTGGAATGGTGAAGACGAGGCTTTAGTTTAAGGGTTACTTTTTTTATTTCTTATATCCAGGTTTCGGCTTAATGCTTTGGGCTGAGAGTCTGTTCTTTAGTAACTAAGAATGTGTGCTGATGTCTCCAGTGTTTGTCCAGGTATTTTAAACAGACATCTTCCTCTAAACCAAGCTGACCTAAAATCTACCCACAGGGGACACCAAAATACAAACTGATAATCACCATTACTCTAAAACTAAATCAACATTGGGACAGAGGGGGGTCTGAGTAATGAGGTTGACAATCTGGGTTCCAATGTAGGATTAGAAACTAGGTCAGCTCTCGTCTGGGCAAACTAACTTTACTCAGTACATCACGGTTTGCTCTAGCGGTGTAAGCTATCATGATGATAAAAAGGTACAAACTATGACAAATGTGCAAATATTAAAGACGCGGTGCACCGTGGGGGATTACGAGCGTTTTCTGTTGCGAGGTTGGATCGCAAATTCAAACGAGGACATTTTAGCGGAGATTGCACTCATCTGTCTCTTCTCAGCTCACTTCCATTGCTGGATAATTGTTCTGCTGAAGAAAACAACTGGAGATACTGAACTCTATTTATTACCTAATGCAAACCATCAGCTGTACGTCAATCACTGGCTAACTGGGGACTGGTCCCAGTGTCCAGAGCTGTCGCCTCTTTCTCTTTCAGTCCTACTGCTTGGCTCCCTTTTTCCCATCCATTTCACCCTCTTTATATTATGTCCCCCCGCTATTTATTTATGCAATCAAACCGATGAAACATGATATTGAGATCAGCGCAGGACATGATTGCATACGGCATACATAAATCATCTTGAATAATCACTGACCCAATCAGCCACGTGTGCTTCAGCACAGCTTCAACTAGACGGATAATCACGGACTGTTTGTTGCTGTAACCCGACTTCTCAATTTCTTAAAAGAACCCGGTAATCGCAGCAGCTGTTGCTCTGAGGAGCCATCTGGGTTACAGGACCGTGGAAACAGCACAGGGCTAGGCAAAGTGTTAAATTAGGTCACATAACAAGCATCCTCTCTAGCATTCAACTGGTCCAGTTTTCCCCACTGGACTGGCCTTCGGTTTCCCATTCTATCTGGCTGCTGCACCACGGCCCTGGGAGCTTAGGAACTGCAGGGAGACCAGCTTGGAGTAGGAGTGTGTGTGTGGGCTTCTGTGTATTGACTTAAAAAGTAAGGTTGTGCATCCCGTGTGGCCTCCGGCTATGAATCTTGGACAGCTTCACCTCGGCAGAGTTCGCCAAGCTGCCCTGTTTTCATTCATCAGAGCCAGTGGCACACCAAGCCAAGCACTCTACAAAATAAAACCACATGCACACACACACACACACACACAACACTACCACTCCGCTTTTATACGAGCCTCGGCGCCCAGTGTTGATATGAGTCTCAACACCCGAAGCTGCCGATTTTGGATTGGAGCTCCTGGTGCCTGTGCCAGTATCTTCGAATTTGAACAGTCATGCCAGAAAAGTAGAAAAGACTCTCCGCCCCCACCAATTGTATTTTCGTTGGGATAGGACAGCAAAGGACAATGAGACAATAAAACACACAAAAAAACTAAACTCCCTTTGAGTGTCGAGGCTTAAAAATAACACCCACATCTGAGCCAAGGGAGAGACAAAAACACAGAAGCACAGTCACAGAAATTATCCCTCTGTCCTCTCAGTGCTGAGCATCACACACTCTCCTCTCTGTACTTCTGCTCTCTAACAATTCTGCCTCTGCTTAAAGCTGATGGCACTACACACTGGAAGAAAAGTGAGCTGTGTTTAACCGTCCAGAGGCAAGTGAGTACAGCACAGTTCACCAGTCCTCTGACACTAACGAGACATATGGTCAGTGGGACAATCATTGTAGCATTGCAACAGTCTCCTCACTGTTATCATCCAAACTTTGACATTGGTGTTTTACTTTTTGTCAGAGTCCACACGCCGAGAGCCCTTCTCGGTCCTCACTGTGCAACACACCTGACATCCACTGACCACTAGCTGCTGGGATTACAGTGACATCAATGGAAACAATTAGAAATCCAACGCAGACAGCCGGAGCATCTGCTGCCTGGGACAAATTAAACGTGGGGTAATTATGAGAGGAGGCTCTCCGGGGTGCTCTGTCTCAGCAACCCTGCTAACACCGAGGCACCTAAAGGTGTGGCGCAGCGTGGCTTTGTTCACACCAACTAATGAAAACGAAATGTGTGCGTGTGTCCGTGCGCGCAGCCGCGAAAGAAAGAGACAAAGCCATCCCCAACTCGAGCGGCGCGACTAATGAAGAAAACATTATCAGCGTGCGTGCGTTACCTCGAAAAAGGAAGGCTTTGCTGCCGTTGTGAAGCCCCGCCACTTGGGTAATTCCATATGTGGCATTTGCCAGGTCAAGTTCATTGATGATATCAATCTGGTAGTCTTGATCTGATCCGAAAGTCAAAGCTGGAGAGGAGAAATGAAGGTTAGAGGGTGTGAAGGTGCAGGGGAACAACAACCTGCTAAGAGGATTTCACCTGACATCAAAGATTCTGCTTTATTTAACAAACAGACATGGTCACTGCTGGCGCGTCTCCCACTGCTTAAAATGGTAGCTTTAGGGGCTAAAAAGTCGCGCAGGGATTACTCAGGCTTCCTACTAAAATCCGCCGAATCTGCCCGCAGCCATCACCTGTATTCTCCACGGGCTGTAGGCGCACTGCTCGCTAAGGTAAAAGGTAACATCTCTTTTATCTCATCAGCATTCTGGCAATTTTTCTAATACTAACTCTATAAGCTGCAGGCGATCAAAAAATAATACGCCGCCGTCCAAAGACACTACCAAAATGTTTGCGCTCTTGCGCGCAAGGTGCAAACCTGAAGAGCGTAAAGAGCGTCAAGAAGCTCAAGACACAACAAATTCACCCCGTGCGTTCACAGAGTGCCACACGGCCCGTACTTACATGGTTTGGTAAAAAAGAGAAAAGATAACAGAGCCACGTAAATATCCATTAGTGTTGGAGTTGCGCTGTACAGAGTCCGTGAGTCGTGCGCTCTGCTGTGTACCCACACCAACCCTCTCTGATTCCGTCTGGAGCTGTGCGCCGCTCTCACCTCGCCTGGATGTGGAGGAACGGAGGAATGGTCCAAAGCTCGAGCGCAGGGGTTTCCTCAAGGCAAAGGCGGACGAGTTGATCGCGTTTGAATGGGCCTAATCGGTCACTGCGTGGCGTCAAATATGCCACGCGTCTGTGTTTATAGAGCACAGCCGTTAAAGGGGGGCAGCGGATCAAAAATCTCGGGATTTTCTCAACAGTCAATTTGGAAAGTTCCCCCCGTTCAGACTGCAGAAACTTGCAATTTCGGAGGTGAAAATGGAATTTTCAAAAGAAACTCGATGAGTGGAGGATCCGGGAATTCTCTGTAATAGATAGGTAGGCTGCCCTTAGTTGTCACGACAGAAATGAATCAAATAATTTCAGTCGGGTAAATTAACAACAGCTGACAAAGTCGAGCCGATTCCATTAACGATATGAACACACTGAGGTTGCAGGATATGAGTTTGCTCTCAACGAAGAATGTGTGAAATTGCACTTTTTTTTTTTTAAAGAAAACACATGATTCCCACATCGGGTCTTTCAACTCCTAAATCGCCTCCTCCCACCTCATCCATGCCTCAGGATATCCCTGGGATTTATAAGCACTGCTCCTCCAGTCCTCTTTCCTCTGGGACCTGTCCTTATTGAGAGCCATTAATCATACCCTTCTCCTGCCTGCCTCTAATTTGTGTACACTGTCAGGTTGTCTGGGTTACCTGCATCACCGGGCGAGGGCTGAGAGAGAACAGTAGCGTCAGCTCTGAGAGTGCGGCACTTACACAGTGCGCGCACCGCCCGCTCCACCTTGGCCAACACGCCAGGGGTGGTGCTTTGGGATGCAGGTCAGTGTTGCACCCTCAAATTAGTCTGTAAATAAGAGCAGCGTTCAGCAAGCAAGCCTGTGCACTGACCCAGAAGCAAAATAATATTGAAGGGTAAAAATAAGCAGTAAGTATTAAAGAGTATTTCAACTGCCTGTGGACAAAGCAGTGAGGCTTTCAGGCAACATAATTCCTGTCTTTTAAATATTTATTCATTCATAAGTGAACTAAAACAATTAAGCTGCTTAATGTTATCCAGCTCACTCACCTTTTTGCTTTATAAATATCCAGATCATAGAGTGTGTGGAATTATCTCAAGTACTGTACGGTGAACAAAGGCTCCTACTACCATGCAGCCAAGGGGGGAAAAGAAAGCCAACTGAAATAAATACATGTTTATACAATTCTTAATCCAAGGCCAGTTGTTTAATACTTCAAATCATATTGCAGTGGCCTTCACCCACGAGCAATGCCTGACCATATCATGATCTTTTGGTAACCTAGACATATAAAAACATTTATTTTGCAATGTGCTTTTTTACTATATCCACCTCATTCAGGTGAGTGAGGGTGTTTTCACTGCTCACCTGAACCTATATGATCATCACAAAATGCAATATTTTGTACTAAACAGTCTTAGAATTGTGTGGGACGAAAGAGCACGGAGGAAGACCCAAATGCAGACTGAAACCAGTTAGGAACAGCTCGTCGGTCAATGCAAAAAGCTGAAGCTTAGGGGCAGGACCATACAGAGACCATGCTCTAACGAGATATTAGGTTAACAGAAAACAGCTGGAGCACCAGGCAAGGACATTAAGCAACATGGGAAGAGGTGAAAGAGAGCAAGTACATAGCCTGTACAGGGGTGTGAATTTGGAAATAATTAACAGGTGAGCTGGGTGTGGCGCACAGGTAATAAGGGATACACTGAAAGACTGAGGACATCTGGTGGCTGGAAGGGGTGATACAGTACACGGAAATCAAAACAGCTCAGAGCTGTGGCATATTCATAGTTACTGTAAAACACGCATGCCTAAATGTGTGCATGAATGAAAATGCAATGCAATATAGCATATATAACAATATGGTAGTCTTTTTGTTGCAGAGTGTTTTCATTCTGTGCTTGTGAACACATTTCAATGCCATTGTTCCACAGTCACTGTAAGGTCGTCAGAAGGGCCACAAACACCAAACCGTTTCTTAGCAGAAGAAGAGTGAGACTCAAACTGCGCACAAACAAATGTGACCTCAAAAACAGAACTCATTCAGGGCGGGTCGTAGCTCCCTGATAGAGTTAGAGGCACACGTTCAACAATTCTCAGAGCAGAACGAAAGTTGGATTAAAGTTGGGCGAGAAAGTTCTTATTGACTGAGAAGATTCAGAGGTTACATTCAGTACCGTCTCTTTTTACGCGATACACCACTTTCTTTTCCACAAAATACACTGATCAGCCACAACATTGAAACTGCTGACAGGCGAAGTAAATAACATTGAGCATCTTGTGACAATGCAATGTTCTGTTGGGAAACTTTTGGACCTGGCATTTATGTGGATGTTACTTAGACATATATCACCCACCAAGACCAGACCAGGCACCCCCACCCCATAGCAATGACACTTCTTGATGGCAGCAGCCATCCTCAGTAGGATGCAGCCTGACACAGGCACACACACAAAAACGGTTTAGGAACGACTCAAAAAAAAAAACATGAAAAACAGCACAAGGTGTTGACCTGCCTCCAAATTCACTAGATCCCAAACTGATCAAGTATCTATAGGATGCACTGGAACAAGCCTGATCCACACCTCAACCCATAGGACCCAAAGGCCCCCACTAACAGGATTCTGTTGCCAGACACCACAGGACACCCTCAGAAGGCCCATGTCCATTCTCTGATGAGTCTCAACTGTTTTGGAGGCACAAGGGAGACCTACACAATATTAGGAAGGTGGTCATAATGTTACGCCTGATCGGTGTGCATTGCAACCACGTTGGATCCTATGAAACTGTCAAAAGCAATAATTCAGATATTTCAAGAATAAGTGTATACGTTTAAAACATGCGTTTTCGTTCAAGCACCAGTTCTGTTTGGGAACCACATAGCAAATCATCCTGGAGCAAACTGGTGTATTTTGACAGCAGCACCAGTTCCATCCTCCAGTCCTTTAGGTGGCCAAATCGGTTGTGACAAATTCCAGCAAAACAAAATTACTGTGCTATATATATATATATATATATATATATATATATATATATATATATCCTGTCTCTACTAGCACTTGGCTTTTAGCATGTAGGTTGTGTCCTCTCCATGTGGCTGGAAATTAAATCACAAACAACTAAATAAAATAAATCATTATTAATAGTTACATGTTTTATAATAGAGTTTACTTTGAGTTCATTAATGCATGATTTAAATGAATCTGAATTGAAGGAATTTATCATTTTTGTAAGAATGATCTCTGTGGCAGGTGACACAAACCTCTGTCTTGGAACGTTACTATATCACGCCACCTTGTTGTGTCATGGCTTGTCATGGACAAATATCGCGTTAACACAAGACAGATCTATAATTAGGAAGCTCATTTTCAGCTGCTGGAGTCAAATGACTTTGCAGAGTTTTCGCGTCTCAGACAGCTCAATATGCATCTGTGTCTCATGTTCTGACTGCGTCTTTTGTCAACAGATAAAATCTTCTTGCACTGGTTAACCCGGGCAGACATGAAAGAAATGTATACTTTGTATAATGAGCCTCTGACGAGCGGCGTAGGTTGAATGAGTGCCTGAATATTGCAGCGTGGGGAATAGGGCCGTGGAGTGGAGTCCCAGAGCAGATTACTCATTAATCATAGCGTAAGGCCCAAATTTGTAGTTCTCCCGCAGTCTGGTGGATGTGTTTGTCTTGGAGGTCTCGCGTCTTTCTGAATCTGCTGCATGATCCATTTGCCAGCTTTCGTCTGGTAAAAAGTCAGTCTCAGTGAATCACACCTTGAATCACTGTTTATGTTTGGGCTGTCATATGAAAAAAAAAAAAAACGTTGAATGATTAATAGAAAGAGCTGAAGGTGACTGGGAGTCGTCTAAAACAGCCACGAGACACGGTAGAAGGAGACGTCCTTGATGTTTATGTCCTATTGAACACCGGACAAAGTGGTGAGGTGCTGGGCTAAGCTGTGTAAACACAAAAAGAACATGTCAACCCAAAAGGAGACCCACACATCCTTGGCGGGGCTCAGATCAGGACCTAACTATGATGGAAAAATGTCGGCTGAGTCAAAATTTCAGAAATCCCTGAACTATCCTTCTTCCGAGGTGTGACATTTTTCTTTGCAGATTGGCACTTCACAACCTGGCATGTGTGGTTACCTTTTGAAAAAGGTAAAACTGCAGGGTGAAGGTATGGCTATAGCAAACAGCAGCTGTTGCTTCATGTAGCATTAATGGAGCATTTTAGGTCCATATTGGTCCTGACTTTAAGGTCATGTGGACGGGGGTGGAAACAGTGAGAAGGTTATGAGTCTGCACTATCGGAGACTTATAAACCCAGGGGCAGCTCCAGAGGGACACCTTAATGGCACTCTGGGGAATCAATGCTTTAAGTTTATTTTGTCAGCCACACTTGCAATCTCATTGACTGTCACTTCTCCAAGGACATGATTAATGTGCTCCTCAGAGGTACTTGAAAAGAAGAAAAACCTTCACCAGTGTGAAAAAGTGGCACCACAAACTACAAAGTGGGGAATGCGATCAAATGTGACAGCAGCTGAGCTGCAACCGATGCACAAATGATCTTTTTTTTTTTTTTTACCTGTGTCTTGTTTTACAAGCACATTTATTTTAAATTGTTTGCCTTATGCAGTAAGAGGAAATAGTGAGACTGTTTTTTTCTACCCCTCTCTAACCTGCTGTGAGAGCAGAATAAGCTATGGAATAAATGGTCACCACACACTGCAGACGGTGCATTGTTCACAAAATCTGTGGCTGGGAGGCAATTATTGGGTCACACAGAAACTCTCAGCTGTGGACAGGATGGGCAATTGTCGCTGCAAGTTTGGTGGTTTGGTTCCTTTGACAAATATAGCAACACTTATCCCAAGCATGACCCAGTTTTGCTCTCAACTTTCTTCAGGCAGAGGTAAACATGCTTGCTTGACTGAAAGCAGCAGTGTCTGTCTTGCAGAAGGCAACGGTGTGATCGGAATGACAACTTACTGCTGTATCATGAGATCAGATCTCTCACACTGCAAACAAAACTTCTCTAATAGGAAGAAGTGCTTTCATGGACTTACAACAGACAGAACTACAGCAACAGAGGTAAGAGAAATAGTGATATTTAATAATTACATTGCATACTACCTAGCGCACAGGTGTCAAACACATGGCCCGGCGGCCAAAACCAGGCCACCAGAGGATCTAATGTGGCCCACATCATGAAAGTGCGACTGAAATTTTTCAATGAAAATATTCTATTCCAAATTTGTCTACTGTTTTAGTAAGAGAAGTGGACAGAACACAACACAGAGACCCAGGACTAAACAGCAGACAGCAACGTGCCCAAATTGCACTAATTTTTCTTAATACTTTTATCTATTTATTTATTTGAAAGGATAGTTTATTAAATGTAATTATTCCCCTAATTTGCTTGTACTGCTTTGCACTAAAACAAATGGAAAATATCTGGAGTGGTCATTATTTATTACGCTTGAGATCAAATTGAGCAGTATGTGGTTGCTGATCTAAAATGAGTTTGACACCCTTGCCCTAAACGCACACAGTGGATCATGTCAGTGTTTCTGCAAGCTCGCTAAGTTATGTTTAGTAATATTAATAAAAAATAAAAACCAAAAAGACATTTGTCCTACTGACAAGCATTGCCAGCCAGTCGAAGCCTGATATAGCTTGCTCTGTGCAACAGAGGCTGTCTTTATATCGGCTTATGCTTTACTGTGCAAGCTACAAAGTCTTGGTTGGTATTTTTTGTTCACTCCTTTTTTTCCCCCAACAAGCAGAGGTTTGCCTCTCACCTCAACTTCTGTAGAGGTACTGTAACCTGTGAGGAAAAGAAATATTGCACAGGAAAGATTCTGTGCTGTCCAAAGTCTGGTGCAAGATGGCGACTTTATTACTCTGTCCCTGCTGTTTTGATTGCTGCTTTCAGGATGGTACATATTTAGTTTGTCTGATGCTCTCAGGAAAATGCACCACTCACACTGATTCATTCTGAAGGTTTCGCCTGTTTTCAGGCAGCGAATGAGTTGAAAGCTTTTGATTTTCTTCTTGTAACAACACAATGGCGCGTACTGTAAATGCCAGTGGCTGTACGGACACGCTGCAGACAGTCTGCACAAATATGTTCAAATAATGACAGAGAAAAAAAGAACTGCAATCTGGTATGATTATGTATACAATATACAGTATTTGCTGATACAAAGAAAATATAATGTAGTTCGATTTATATGAGAAAAAAATAAACCTCTTCCATATCTGCGTGTTAAATATTAAGTTAAATACACTGAGCAGCCAAACTTCTTGGACTATGTATAATAACTTCCTGGAAACTGCTGGTTGCTCTGCAACCTCAGATTCAGGAAATCACTCTCCTGATGTTTTAACAACAATACTGTTACCAGACATTGCTACAGTTAAATATAACTCTTTGTTTCTCCTTATTGTAGTCTTATTGCCATAAATTTTTAGCTTTACATTTAGTCTTCCCAAATAACCGTCAATAAGGAAGCGCATAAGTATATTTCTCCAACTTTCCAACTATACATTTAAGATTTAAAGATTTTGCCGTGTTCACACGATAAAATAAATGTTAAAATCCAACATAGTTTCCACCATTTTTACTTTCTTTGCCGCTTCACAGAACACTTACCAGAAGGATCTGCCTTTAAACACAGTATGCAGAAAGTTTCGTCTGTTCTGCCAATCAGCAAGAAGCCAGAAGGTCTGAATGCATAATTACTATTACTAAACATCTGTTTAGCCTTAAAGCCACTACCAGTTGTCATTTTAAGCTTTTAGGATTCCGCCTGCATTCCATTACATCCTCTTCCGTGGCGTTAGCATTCACATCAGAACCACATCTTCCACATTAGCATTCAAAGGCAGTCTCTCTGATATTGGTTGTTCCATACTGTACTCTGGAAACAAAAGAAAGAAGGCATTAAAGCTGAGGCTGGAAAAGCTACGAGGGATAAAAAAAAAAAAAAACTCTAAATCTTAAAAATGTGCATCAAACAAATACATGACGCATCAATAAACCATTAACTTTCTAATACTGCTTTGATCCATTACGTCAGTTTCTAAATTTGCTCTCTTCATCAGCTGCGAATCGTAAAATCTGGAATGCGAGGGTTCATCTTCACACATTATAGCTAATGCCGATGTGGAGAATTCAGTGTGAGTACGGTATGAATTATCTCTAGGATCATGGCCCATTGAATAACCTCGTTATACAGTATTTGACTCTTATTGTGCAATAGTTTGTTTTTCCCTGAACATAATGAACACGCTCTACATTCATGCTTTCTTGGGAAACATACACATTTTATAATATGTTTCGTAACATGCAATTCACAGAAATGGAGTTCTGATTATTAATCATTGAGAGTGGTGCTATTAGAGCTGATTGAGCCCTAATTGTGTTCTCCTGGTCGGAATTATTAGAGTACAAATGGAGGAGTGACTTACAGTAAATACAGAGTGCAGACATTTCATTTCCATGGACCCAAATTAGCTACTTAGAGGCGGCAGGGCGCCGTATGCTAAAATAACACTCAGCAGATCGGCTGAGCAGCGCTAAGGGCCATATGGAATATACCCAACCCCCCAAATTAGAGAGCTCACACCCTGCAGAGGCTGCTGGGGTGGGAAAAGAAATAAAACACATACAGATAATAACCCTCATTTATACAGCGGATCTAGCAGTGGTGGATGAAAGGTCCGGCTTTATAATAAAATTATTCAACTATCGTCAATGATAACAGCTAGGAATTTATTATATTATAATGGGGGTGGGATTACGTGGAAAATATTTCTTGAACTTATTCTAAAATCATCTTGATCAGAGATTTCACAACTTAACTGTGTGGTTCAGCTCACTGTGGAGCTTTAAACCTGATGGGAATATAACAGAAGAAGAAGATCTGACTGAATTGCGTCAATAAAAGAAGTCGACTGAGATGGAGCCATGTTTCCAACGTTGATGGCCACATTCATTCATTCACATTTAACACTCGTCTGAACAACTCGTTTTGCTACCATTGTGTTTCTTTCCCTTCTGAAAAGTCATCACATCACCCAATTTTTACCACATGGGACAAACATGCACTGAAGGTATACATTGGTTCCGTATCAAGTGAACATACCAAAGTTTTACCCAACCCCTTTCAATCGGATTGAAAATTCTGCTTGAACTGGTTATATAAGGGCCGTTTACTTCGGTTTGGACTTTTATTCCAGTTATTAGTGGAATGCTAATGTCCATCTTAACACTGCAACCAAGAATAAAAAAAAAAGAGAGAAAAAATAAATAAATAAAGAATATTTGGTGAACAGTACATTTACACTTATACAAGGGTTTTGAGATAAAAAGACGAAAACTTTTTAATTTCAAAAGTTTTCTAAAATCTGAACACAACCAAGCATCTTTGGGTCATGGAGATGTTGAAAGGGTTTTTTTTTCACAGCACGGCAATCAAAAGAATGATTCCTGCATAATACTCCACTTAATGATGATTCAAAAAGAGTTATTGAACGTCTAAGAAAAGTATATTTTTGCTTTAGTTTCAAAGACGTTTCTTTCGCAACGGGAAGAAGTCCTTCCGCGTGACCTCGCGTTCAGGCTTTTTTAATACAACAATATCACTGCAAGCTCAGATCACAGACTGTAAATAATAATCATCATATACAACTAAAGGTTCAGAATTTTGCCCCGGAAAGTATTGTAGTACTGCTATACAGGGCATGATGAAGATCAGCTTGAACCTTTAGGTAGCCAAACTAGAATGTGCTTGGCTTTTGTTGTGATTAATTGGTCTTTTTGGCTACACTATTTTACATACATAATACATATTACGTACTTAATATCTTTACGGTTAACATTATATTGCTTCAAGTCACGGGCCCTATCAAAAGAAAGTCAGCACGGTAACTTCGGTATGATGGCTAATAGTCGAAAGAGTCTTAAAAGAGCTTAACCCTCTGAGTTAGTCACATAATGAACACTCAACAGGGGTCCATGTACATTACACCAAGCCTGAGAGAGGCCGGTCCTTTTCATTAAGACTACATTACATAAACATACGAATTACAGCGTAGGTGCAGCCATGCAGCACATCTCATTTACATGTACAAGAGAAATACTGATTAGCCCAAGATGCAGCATCATTTGATTGTGTAGTTACACAATTCGGACAAAGTTGTCCTCACTATCTTTTCCAAACTTGTGTTTTGTTTCCTAGCTGGTACACGCAGCTTTGCTGTTTATATAAAAAACAAAAAGCTTACTTCCCCGGAGTCTTGTTCTTCCAGTGTAATTATATTAAAAAGCAAGTTGAACCCTCTTTTTTTTTTTTTAGAACCTGAATTCCCTTGTTTCCCACATGCTCACAGCTGTTCACAAAATACTAGGAAATTAATCCTTTTGTTTTCCCGGCATCTCCTTCACTGTCTAAATGACGTCTGAATCTGAGGCCTGCAGTTCACCAGACAGAAAAAATGACTGGGTCCTGTCCATAGCTGGATCTATCCATCTTATTTGCAGCTGTCATATCCATCTATCACTGAGGAAAGTCACCTCATACATTATTCATCGCACCTGCATCCACCAGCCGTTCTTGAGGGATCCCGAGGCATTCTAAGGCTCTAAGAATGTTTCGGGTCTGCCCCAAGGTCTCCTCCCTGTTGCACCTGTCCAGAATACCTCCGCAGAGAGGCATTCACATCTGAACCATCTGAAGTGACTTTTCTCACCATAAAAGAGTGGCATTTCTACTCTGAGCTCTTTGGGGTATGCAAGCTTCTAACCCCCTGTCGCGAAGGCTGCGCCCACATTGCCTACAACACAACCACATTTCGGACGCTTGTGTTTGTAATCTCGGTCAGTGACCCGCGCCCTGCCCCCAGCCCCCAGCCCCCAGCCCCGTAGCGCATGACCACATGTGAGGACTGAAACCGACTGATAAGCTTCACCTTCAGGCTCCAGTTTGCTTATCTACGAGAATTACATGCAAGACATATCGCCTACTGTACATAGCCAGGTTGACATCTTTTTAAAAGAACTTTTTTTTCAGATGTTCTGAGGAGTGCCACCCATTCATTGTTGACACATCTTTTTCTCCTCTCGTAGCCTAGCTTCTGGCAACGTGAGTGGTCCTGACTACTAATGCGCACATAAATGACACCGACATGATTCCCCGAATCCTTGGATCTCAGCCGTGCTTCTCTCCGTAGTTCAGCTGTGATGCAGCGAATATGCTGTAAGTCCTGCTCTATTATCTACCGCTATCTACCATCAAAACCTTGGTAAACTTTACACCTCTCCTTTCAAATCAACATTAACCAAAGCTTTCAACAACAAAAACGAATTACAGCTTCATCGCAAGTGATAATGAACAGGTACAGATAATACCGCAATTACAGAAGAAGCCGTAAGTGCTTCTTTCCGGGAGAATTGCGTGCTTTTATATTAGTCTGACAAAGGGGCCTTGCATAACCAGCCAGTGGTTGGAGGGGAAGATTAATGGATGATTCAGGTAGATCGTCCCAGGGGCCAAAGGGCCGCTCTGAAACTAAATGACCTCAGATGGCACAATGAGCCAGGCCATTCTTTCACCTCAGTGGGGCATACTGAGATAAATTGCTTTTTCCCCAGTCTTCATCTAACTCTTATAACTTCCTCTGGAATTAGAGTTAGTAAGTTCTTTGGTTAAGAAAAGAAAAAAAATCCTCCAAGGAATAAAAAAACTTGAAACTTTATTATTGCACAACTCTGCATAAAGCTATATTATTATTACTTCCTGAAATCTGATGTACCTTCAATCTTTGAAATAGACAGGACAGACTACATCTAATCTGTTATCTTAAATGGTTTTTCTTTGCTGACCTGTGCGTTTGCGACTCCCTCAACGCAGCAATTTTGGGAGAATAGATGAAGGGATGTGAATCGAAAAGGACCAGCAGCGACGTTTGTGATATACTTGAAAGACCTGTCCTATACTGACGGTGTAGGACAGCGTGCAACACCACTAATCACTAAACTAACAGCAGCGTTTGTCTTGCAGTTTCACTTCTGATCAAGAGTTTATTTGTGGAAAATAATAGAAATTGGAAACGTGTCTTTTTGTATTTATCTCAGGTTAACCTTAGCTAATTATTTCGTTATATTGAGACATTAAAGCTTGTTTTCGCTGGTTATCACGAGACAAAAAAAAAAAAAAAAAAGGGTTGTTTCCTCAGTCAGGTGAACCTAACAGTAACTTCAGATGATTCAGGGTCTCGGTGTGTGATCAAAGAAACCCGACGCCCGTTCAGCCGTTCATCATTCACCATAATTTTCACAGTGAACTCAAGGAGATAAAAGTAGTTTTCCTCCCGATAAATTATCTTGTTATCTCGTGAAATCTTCCTTTTGTTTTCTCGAGATAATTAAACAAAGAACTTGTGTGATCTCTGGAGAAGAGAATTTGAAAAATAACTAGAAGCAACGTTCGTTATCGGTTTCAGTAGGGGAAACCTGCCACATGAATGTCATCCAACTCAAACTCACCCAACTAAATGTAGTCCTTAGCAGTTTAGCAATACTGACAACTGACTAAACTACGGATACGGATTTCTTATAAGCCACAGAAAACATGAGCGTAGAACTGTGGCGCATTCTACTTTCTGGAGTAAGACATAAAAATTCTAGAACAACCTTGTTTGATGTCATTGCGAAAATAACGGCCGCTGTACATCAGTTTATAATGCTTTTAGCTGAGCTGGGCTTGATTATTTTGTCAGTCAATTATTCTGTCCTGGCAATGCTAATTATGAAAGAAAGTGCTCACTGCGGTCTGAATGCTCTCGCTATTCTTCTAGTAATTGCACTGATTGTGTTTCTGACTAAATGAAGACAGGCTTAGCGTTTGCGCCACGAGAAAGAAACCCGTTTCTAATAACTCTGTTGTTCATTTTGTTTTTCCTTGTTTAATAAAACTAGAAATAATTAGCCCCTCTAGCAGTGGAGCACATGTTGGTCCATCATACAATTAGCGTTGTACCTGCAGTTTGAAGACAATGAGGATCCTGAGTACTCCCCAGCTGTGTTACAGTGGCATTTCATTACTTCCTTTTTACTTTTTTACATTCTACTTCCGCATATTCATAAGGCGGCCATTTTACCACTTATTCTGGTTGTTGATCCTATACTGTTAAATTCCTCCGGGAATTACATTGTAATATATGTTGTTAGTGGGGGGCTTTGGGTCCTATGGGTTGAGGTGTGGATCAGGCTTGTTCCAGTGCATCCCATAGATACTGTACTTGATCAGTTTAGGATCTAGTGAATTTGGAGGCCAGGTCAACACCTTGGGCTGTTTTTCATCTTTTCTTTAGTTGTTCCTAAACCGTTTCTGTGTGCGTGCTGCCATCAAGGAGAGTCATTGCTATGGGGTGAGCGTGCCTGGTTTGGTCTAAGTGGGTGGTACGTGTCTAAGTAACAAAAGTCAGGTCTCAATGTTTCCCAGCTGAACATTGTATTGTCACAAGATGGTCAACGTTATTCACTTCTCCTGCCTGTGGTTTTAATGTTGTAGCTGGTCGGTGTATGGCAATTGTAAATTGTTACAGTGGTTTTGTACAAAGCTGTGGCAAGATGTTCCGCCCTTCTTCAAAGATCAATCCAATGTTGCTGAAAGGGCTTTGTTGTTCTGCTTTCCACTTTAAAAGACTCCACAGGTGTTCTGTCGGATTCAAGTCAGAGGGCATAATTGGTACGGACATAGTTTTCACTTCTTTCCTTTGTTTCTCTTGTTTCGGCGTGTGTGGGTGCTTCTTGACACTTCATTCAGCGCAAACTTGAATTCACAGCGCCATCTATAAATGTCATCGCCCCCGCACTCGTGGTACAGGAGTTTCCATGAATCTGGTGCCAAGTTAGAATCTCTTACTTGTGCATTTCTCCAACGCCTGATGGAACAGTGAATAGTGAATAGGAGGGTGTCATTTCTGATGACGGCTACCTTCTGATGCTACTATGGTTGTTCCTGTATGTCGTCATCCAAACCACTGCTGCAGATGTGCCTCAGCAGTCTGCTGACAATCTTGTACCTTCTCCCATCCCCATTCTCTGTCACTTGTTCCGTCACTTCCTTATCATGTGAAACCAGGCTCCCTAAGATACAACCAGGACAAAAACTATTAGATGGAGAAATACAGTAGATGGCAGTTATAGCGTGTTATGTGTGTGAAACAAATCAAATTATATACTGTAGCTGTTAGAAATTGGAAGATTAGCATATGATGGGTGAATGCTTGTGGATTTGTATTGTCATTACATCATGAATGGTTCTGACATTAACTGAACCAAGGCTGGGAAATCTTAACAGGTTTACTTTAGAGATTTTACACTTTGTTCATTAATGCATACAGCTGTTTGCCCATTATCGCCTGAGTCAATTAGGGAGAACAAAAGAGTGAACGTTGCTTTAGTGACGGATCTGCTGTGTCAGTTCCCAACAAAGATTGAGGACCAGAAAAAAGGTTTAGAATTTAAAAAAAAAAAAAGAGCTGTTACTAATATTAACAATGTTGTATGTGCACTGCTAGTGCATTACCCTGCAAAACATAAGATGTTTCTTGGCAAGTTTAGACAAGTCAGGTAAAAAACAGAAAAGAAAACTACATTTTGAATTAGATAAATGCAATGCAGTAAACAAAATGCAGTAAACAATCATAATCTATCTAATCATTGTAATTATGCTGTTTCTACAAATTTGTGTTTTAAAATAACCTGACAAGTTGTTTCGTGCATTCAATGGACGACATGTCGGCTAAGAACCATGCATTACCCGAACAACAGCCACTGGTCACCAAAACAACTTTTTATTTTTTTGACATAATAGAATCTATGTCAGTGTTGCTAGCCTCAGACTGTTGCAGTTGTTGTTGTCTTTACTTACAGTTTAATACTGCCACCTTGGGTATGGGGTTACACTACCTGGTTACTACAAACTAACCCACTCCTTCCAACCAATCAGAATCCACAATTTCCAATGGCCCTGGTGTGTGAGCAACTTTTTTGAGAAGCCATATTAGTTAACAAGTACTTTTTTATTATTATTACTATATGTACATTATATTGATATTAGTTTTGATTAGTTTTGAATTAATTGATATGAATGAATTGAAAAAATATGTTTTAGTGGTAGATTTTGGACTGCCCAATTTAATTCTAGTAAATCCACCAAATTTGTTTCCACCAAGTTCAGCCACAAAACGGAAAAGTGGCTCAAATAATGATTTAACCCCAGAAGTCATCTACAGGCTTGAAGAGTTCTCACATCGCCCAGGGAACTGGAGGGATTAAAATTTCATCATGTTTTCTATTCATTAGTTTTTTCCATGGAGACTTAAGAACGGGTTCTGGTGTGTTTTACAATACTGTACATACTGTAGTGTACTGACGCAACAAGAGAATCAACACTTGTTCAAACAGAAGATGATCCATCCCAACTCACCATATTTGTACTTCAATAACAACAAACTGTACAAATGTTGAGTTATTTCCATTTGTCATAATGTTCCTTTCAGAAGCCAGTATTACTCACTACACACCACACAGAACCACTACAGACCACTGATAGTCGTCTCTGCCTCATCATAATTTTTTTTAGTTTACACATGTCTGAGTCTTTCAAAAGCCTGTCTGAGATCTGCAAATTTTCTCAGCTTCCGAGAACAAACAGAGCTCTTGTGGTGGCATTTAGTGCTTTGACTCTGATGTGTTTTTTTTTCATTACACAGACAAGAGTTGCGCTTTACTGCTAATCGGGATGTTAAACTAAAATTAGCATTTTGGATGAGTGACAAGACGAGATGAGAAGTTTCTAATATTTCAGCTTCTTATGTTTTCGGGAACGAACACCCACCAGTGACTATAAAGTAGCGTTACTTGGGTTAGAGAGAAACTTTAGGAGTGATTTGGTTACACCTGCACTTTAACCTGGTAGTGATCTAATAAAAAAAATATATAACGAGTGACTGTCTCAATAGAGCTAAGTAGCCTACAACAACATGGTTCCATGTGTTCTGGATGATCTGGTGTTCAAGAACAGTGAAACATGACCTATAATAACAGTGTCTGATTCTCCAGATACAAAAATTTAAATGAATTAAAGTGTAAAAAAAGACTGAGGGACTGTAGGAATAACATTAGAAGTAACATTGTAAGCCAGATGGGAGACACTAATGTTCACATACTAGCTTTAACATACACAAGATGAGATATTTATGAAAACTAATGAGCAATGTTTTAAATAGTTTGCTCATAATTCTGAGATGCCTTGAAATATAATGGAACCAACTAAAAGAAAAGGTGTGCAGGAACATATGAATTCTCTGTGTTGTCTCAGTTATATATTATGCATGGCTTCCCAAAAGGAGTTTTTCCTTGCATCCTAAACTAGAACTGGCAAAAACGCAGTAGCACCTAAAGATCAAGTGGACGACGCGACCATTATTGTTTTCCTAGCTGTCTCGCTGCAAAGACGTATGATGATTAAAATCTATAAAACCCCGTGTAAGCAGTAAACCAAACCCAAACCTGTTAAAAATACAGATTTCCTCCTCCCCCTGTATTTGCTTTACGGCACACATAAGGTGCCCACTGCTGCTCTGTGGGCAATATGAGGAAAATGGAGGATGGCCTACATTTTATAGCTAATCCTAATGACATTCTCATGGCTGCCAGTCACGCACCTCTCTCACTCTCCTCTCCTCTTCTCTCTTTCGCCCTTATTGAAAGTGCCCCTCAGCCCATGTAGTGAGAGTTACACATCAGTACAAATACGATTTTGCTCAGTTAGTGAGCCCAAGAAAGTGAATTCCCTCCAGACTTGGAAATCCTTGAAACTATGGATTTCAGGGAAATATATAGGCCTTAAAAGTTTCTCTTTCTCTGAGTCCGGAATTAAAATATCTCAACAGGAGCTGGATGGATTTCCATGAAATACAGAAGAGACATGCACACGAGCATGGTCGATTATTCTTCTCTATCTGACAGAACAGCTTCGTCTTTGCCTGAAAAACTGAAGATAAAACTGTTTTTATATCCTCAGTGCATTTTGTTATAGAAGTGATGCAAGGCATTGACGTTGTATAGTGGTTGTGATATTTTTGTCCAATTTTATTTATTCTCCTTTATCCCTTGCAAATCCAAACTGATCCCAACAACTTCAACAGGTGTCGAGTGTTTGGGTGTTGGGGGCTAACAGAATGTGGGTGAAGTGCTGTGTTATTCAGTATACGCACATACAGCCACAACATTAAAACCACTGACAGAAGACGTGAATAACATTGACCATCTTGTGACAATACAATGTTCTGCTGGGAAACTTTTGGACCTAGCATTTCTTTGGATGTTACTTAGACATGTAGCACCCACCTAGACCAGACCAGGCACCCCCACCCCATAGGATCCAAAGGCCCCCATTAACAACATCCTGTTGTCAGACACCACAGGACACCCTCAGAAGGACCATGTCCATTCTCTGATGAGTCACAACTGTTTTGGAGGTACAAGGGAGACCTATACAATATTAGGAAGGTGGTCATAATGTTATGCGTGATCGCTGTATATATGAGAGTATGGTCCCTGGCAGAGAAACTGTAAAGAAAATCTTGTGATGGAGAAAATGGATTGAGATTAAAATCAAAGTGCTCTCATGCATCTATAACTACCTGCAGACCTTGAAAATGTTTAGGTTTTGGTTAGCGGTTGATTTCGCGCTGCAGATGAGACACATTCATCATTTCAAACCTAATTTTTTTTTCTGGCTTCTGCAGTTCAACACTTCTGAAACAAGGAGAAAGGTGTCAGTTATTCCCCGTGGCATTTATTAACCCAACTGAAACTTTCGCCAAATCCCTTTGTAACTCATTATATCACAGCAGATACGCAAGTGAGCCCTAAGACTCAGCAGCTGAAGTTTTCCAATCAACAGTTCTACCAGTTTTTCTTCTCTCAATGTCTTCACAAGGTGAAAGAGACGGCACTCCCATTCTGCAGTTTCTCGCTCAGACAATCTCAGTCTTTCTAAGATCTATCGCTTACAGCTTGTGCTGCTGCGGAGGGTCGGGTTAAGAAGAAGGTCCAGAGTTTCATCTACGCAATACTTTGCTGGCGATAGTAGTGAAGATGTATTTGTTTCCCGGGTTGAGAAGATGAAATCATTCTTGCAAGTGGTCTGTGTTCACTCAGACTCTATACTATTAGTGGGCGACATTCTCTCCAGTATAACTCTGGTACAAAAGCACAGTGCAATCTACTTTGCTTCTATTGAAAAAAAGTTACATCCATATAATATTAATATTATATTCAGTGTAAGATGTAAAAATGTCAACTTCTTCAGAACTGGACTGTTGGACCAAAAGTTTCAGTACGACTTTTGAAATAATGTAACTAACTACCACTCATGCAAATATATTCTGGGGTAGGAAAACAGGTTCAAGCAATTGTAACTTTGTTTTTAGTGGCTTACTGCAATACCAATCATCTTGCAGGTTAAACCTGAATATACTGTATGTACTATCTTTTTGTAACCTTTTGTCCTCTCACAATCAAAAAATGGAATTCAGTTACAAGTTAAACATGTCTTCAGATGCAAACGAAGTCAGTTAATTGTTTTTAACTGGTAAATAAAATGCTCTGCAGCCAAAAATAAGTAAATACATAAAAATAAATGTCTGTAGAGCATTTAATAACAACAGAATGAAGGTATTTTGACAGCAGCTCTCTAATGGTTTAGAAGGTAATATAGCAGCAGCTTGTCTCTATTGGCCACGGGGAAAATGCAGCCATTGCTCTTCTTCACAAATCTACCTCAAAGCTATCGGGAGAATGTCACAGAAGCAGGTCATTTAGGGTTAGTGAGATCTCAGGCTGACCATGCCGCAGCTACAACCCTCTGAGCCAATACTCTGGTATAAGTATGTCTGAGTGCAAGTGGATCGTAATAAAGTGGACATAAAGTAGTACAGTTGCAATATTTAGATACCTTAAATATAACAATGCACGCGAGTTAAAACTGTAGCTGTCATTTTAAATCCAAAACTGCAAATATCACAATCAAAGTTGCAATAAAATGCAAAAATAAAACACAAAAATGCAAATACAGTGGTATTGCATAAAGTGACATATTCCCAAACTGTGCGCGTGAGAAGTGTGACAGTCAAAGGACGATGCAGAGAAAATGAAAAATAAATGAGTTCCGGTGAAGGCAGCCACTAGTGAGAAACTTCTGGATGCATTCAGATGCATCCGTTTGCTGATCAGGGTTTAGCATGTGAGTGAGCTAAAGTAGGCCAGCCATTTGCGGAGGAGCCATTGATTGTGCAGAGCGCATCAGACTTATTTTAGAGTCCGTCTGTAGCCTCTGTCCCTGGAGAAGATTGCGGCAAAGATCCAGCTACAGACTGGAGAGGGGAGGCCCAAATGGTTTCTGTCCTTGACCTGAAAATATCTGAGGGGCCCGGAGTGTCTATCACATGGAGAATTTACTGTAAGGTGCTGCATCTGCCAAAAACTGAAAACTGAACTTTCTGACATTTTTGAAAATAGGAAGGTTTTGTAGCATAGTGATAGTGAGCAATGCATGTTCACTTTAGGTTAGTGTCAATTGGGGATAATTGAGGATATTACTGTATATAGTGTGCAAAACGTTGTCTCCAAGAAATTCTGTACACAAAAAACAAAACTGTTGTGAAGCACCATATTTGTGTATGTGCGCTGCAGTTTGCAGATGTGAAGTGCTTCACACTAAAGTTCTGTTACGCCTCAGCGGGACTAGACACCGTAGCCTATGCCGGTGCGAGCCATTTATAATTGTGCGCTCATCAGTTGGGCTTGCTCTGTAAAGACGCCACCCAAACCCTAGTCGGCGCTGTTTTGGTAGTTGGGTTAATTTTTGTTTCCACTTCCTGCTTCACTTTAATGGACTGAAAGACGAGTCGTACAAATGCTTGTACCCTTGAACCTCCTCAGTTAACCTTTCCTTGATGTGTTCCATCTTTATTGATCCAAAACCATCAATTCGAAAATTGCGGAGATGGAGAAGCAGCTGGAAACACCAAAGCGGAAATACACTACTACCAAGCAGACCAATCAGACCTCTTGTGGTCTTACATTTCTGAGGAGGTGAACGTCAGGCTACGGCATTAGGGTCTCCACAGGGTCTGGGCAGTCGCTGTAGCTAAAGCGTCAAATTGATGCAGAAGCATAAACCGTGCATAATATTACTCTGAGACCAGGGTTTGCATCAAGACCTTCATCTTTGGTTTTGGTTTTGGCTACAACAGGGCTTTGCAAAGCCATGAACTCTCCCTAACCTATGCAATCAATTACATTTCCTTCTAAACATATTTCTCTGTGTAGAAACATCTTTTCTAGGAGGCAGGGTGGTTAGAATCAGATTACAATCCCTCTAGGATGTATTTTGCTTCTCTTCACATTGTAATGTTATGTTGTTTTGCGATTAAGGGGGGCTGAGGGAAATGCACCAAAGAGTGATAACCATACTCATTTAACGTCAAACTAGACACTTGTGGTAGGAGGTGACAGCATCACAAAGCTTTCCGAAAGGATTTAGTCTCTTCTCAGGTGTGAATTTGAGGTTAAGACTCACCACCGGGGAATAAAAACATTTTCAGTGGAAAAGTGGATGATCATTAACGCAACATCTTTTAACGTAGGAACATAGCTGTAGGTTTTTTCTCTATTAAAAGTCATGCAGTATAACTGGATAAGGGATGCTGTTCCACAAATAGTTGCAGATAATTTCTTGTGTCCTACAGCTGAAGAGAGGACAAAGTTAGATTTTAAAAAGATTTACTGTTTGGGGCAAAACAGGAGTGTGGCTATAATTTACCGTTTGTAGAATAAAATGGAACAATACTGATAGTATCAATTGTGCTGTACCGGAATGGCCTGTTAGTTGTCCTGTGTGCCTTCAACAAGTAAAGATGTATTTGCTGCCGTATGCCTGTATGTCAGCGAGGAGATGCAGATCTCACCACTTCATTTTCTTTCCGCTCGCCCGTGTCATCACTGCCAGTGAGGGTAAAAAAGGCACAGAGTTTGCGAAAGTTAAGTTGAGTCGTGACTTTTATCCCGCGCTATGTATCTCCCAGTCTCGCTGCTGGAAACGATCCAACACTGAAATTGTGTGGAAGGCACTTTGCAAATTGCATTGATCTTTCCCTGGACCTGCCACCCACCTGCCGCCCATCCTAATGCCTGCCACGTTCTCCGGCAGCGCGCTCCGAGAAAGGCAATGACAGCCTCAGATGGATCCGCTCAGACGCAGAAACCCTGTACATGCATGCAAAACGTGTGACATGTGCTCCTGCATCCTAGCATTATTGATCTCGAAGGCCATAATCACAGTCTGCCGAGAAATAATTTTCTTTTCGCAAAGAAACTGCATGTTTGACTTAATTAAATACTATTTATATTTCAACAGTTATGAAGCATCATGTTCATTATATTGTCTTAATAGAATTAGACTTCTGCTAGGGCTATTAAGAAACTTCACGCTAAAATATATATGACATACTGTACGCATGCTTGCCCGTGCACAAACACACACAAAAAATATAACACATTCACATCCACCTTGATAGCTACTTTAATTTTTTAAATAAAAGGCACTAAGAGCCAAACTGTGATTTTTCTGACTCGTAAAGGCAGGGTAGGGCAGAAGACAGAGGGCAGGGTTGCTTGCTTGTTAAACTGTTTGTGTTCAGCATGATTCAGCATGTTGTCTTGTTTACTGTTATTTACCTCAGCCAAGTAGAGAGTGTTATACTGCGCATTTGCAAAGTGGAGTCAGCTTTGTGGAGTTAATTGACAGGGAAACCTCACTATCACTCAGTGTACCTGGCTCCTAATGAGTCCCCTCAGGCTCCAGGAGGCCCCTAACATGGAGCCCCCGTGGCAGTCATTGAGTGTTATTGACCGTCCTGGATTCTTCGGCTTGAACCGGCAATGACTGTCCCACTGCAGCAGCACTCAGCACTGTCACTCCTCTCCACCACCCTCCTTTTCCCTTTCCATCAGATATACAGACCCTCAAGCATGAATGCACAATCACACGGTATGCACCGATGCCTTACAATGCCATCCGTGCATTCTCTCCACAACCCATCATTTACAGTAACAACAACCCTTCTTTTTGACACGTGATGAAAAAAAAAATTAAAAAGATCTTGCAGGTGCCAGATCTGCTGGTCAGCCAGTGGGGCGCTGTTGTGGGGAGAGGGAGAAAAGGCAGGGGGTGGTGAATTGTTGAGGAGTCGACGAGGCCTAAATAAAATCAATTACCTTCATCGCCATGTGCCAGACGCTGATAAATAAGCAGGGCATGGTGTGGACAGCCGCCAGGGTGGATCTGATGGTGTGAGTACAGATGGCATTCTCACACCAGCACTGCCCACTGGCAGAGTGTGAAGAGTGTGTGTGGCTCAGACACAATGAGAGTTCACAGATGGACTGCACAGCTGAGATGGGTGCTAACATGCTTTCTGGTGCTCCGTGCAGGCCGGAAAGGCATTGTTTCTTTATTCCAAAGATAAAGAATGATTTTACGGGTTTTCCAGGAGAAGAAGGAGAAAATCTCCCACTCCTGCATGAAGCATCATCAGTATTCAGGCTTCATATTAATCAGCCCTAATGCATT
Organism: Chelon labrosus; assembly: GCF_963514085.1. Lineage (NCBI taxonomy): Eukaryota > Metazoa > Chordata > Actinopteri > Mugiliformes > Mugilidae > Chelon > Chelon labrosus. The sequence goes on from NC_140339.1 coordinate 12,853,590, forward strand.
TCCCTCCTAATGAGATGAGTTTATTGAGTCCTAAAGCAATCTTTGCACTAATAAGCTGTTTACAAGCAAATCAATTATGGAAGGAAAGGACATGCATAGTCAATGTGCAAACACACTATCGAATCAAAGCAGATGATTGTGAACATTTGAATGATCACTGGACTCAACTTATGTTTCAAGGGCATATTTGTGGCAACAATTACCTCAGTCAAGCGTCAACGAAGTCAATGAGCACAGGGTTAGAGGTTTTATAAGATAAATTAAAAGTTTTAATTCTTATTCGAAATGGCGAATAATTTTGCTGCAGTAGGAAAGTGCGTCTTCATGGACAAAGGGGCACCGAATGGAGGGTAACTTAATTAACATTATTTTGTTAAAGCAGCTCCAGAAGAAGAAGATTCTCCTCTGCTGCTTACACAGAAGGCATTCTCCCTGACAGGGCAATTAGCGAAATAAAGTTTGCCAATTCTTCAGATAAACTTCTTCCTCCAGTGGCAGTTATAGGCTAAACAATCTAAAAGGGTTTGTGAGTTCGTGCTGCTCCTTCACTGCAGCAGACCTCCCACCGTCAGGCTCATTATGTTAAACTGAGATGCAGATCCAGCCTCGCTGATCAATCGCAGCTCTGGAGAGATCTCCTCGTGTCATAGGGAAAAACTGCTGCTGACTGCTATTGACTGAATGTCACCGCACTTAGCTCAGAGATAATAGATTTGCATCACATCTCCAGGAGAATATTTCTTCTTGCTGCAAAATAATCTATCAGAAGTTCAAGAGGCAGGTTCCTAGCAGCGCACGGGGTCATTGATTTCTGAGTGCGTGCGTGTATGCGTTTTTTAAAAACATGGGGGAGGAAAGGATCAGGGGGAAGATGAAATAAGACACTGATTGGATTAATGCATTACAGACCACATGAATCTTGTGATTTGGGGTATAGTCGTATAGTTCTGTGAATCTATGGGAGAGGTGTTTTAACCCTCTGGGGTCCAGAGTATAATTGGCCGTTTTTTTCTACTTTTGGTTTTACCTTTATATTTCATCTTAAAAACAGTTTACCTTGCCTTGTTGGGTGTCATTCTCTTCAACACAACCTCACATGTGTGATTATACAGTTATTTTTTCATTCTGATATACTGTATTAACACAGTGGACCTAAAACCACACTAAAAATATTAAATCCGAGTAGGAAAAACCTAGATTTTTCACTGTGAAAACCACAAACATATTTAACGAACCATTTGTATAACTTAGAATGCAAATCTAAACTGTAAATTTCAAAAGCTTATATAAAAATTTAGCAAACAACAAAGTTATTTACAACTATTTACATTGAAATACAGGAAATGCATCAGGCGTTTTTTGCACAACTATTTAGAACCATCTGCAAAACTATCAGGCGTCACAATAAGTAATGTCTAATAAGTAATGTCTAATAAGTAAGGTAAGTAAATAACTAAGGTCACAAATGTCTCAAATCTCAAAACTCGTTTCTCTCTCTCTTCACCGTCATCACTCCATAGATTGTATATAGCGTCACTCCCACCAATTTTCCCTCTTCCTTAGCAACCATTACCATATAATTTTCTGATTGGCTGATGTGATGCATTTTTCCACCAATAGGAAAGAGGGTGTCATGTTTTTTTTTTTTTTTTTTTTTTTTTTTCGATCACCTGAAGCCGGCTAGCGATCTCCGCTTGCTAGCGTTTTCCTTTTCGCCGTATCTTACTGCACTAAACGCGCACCAAATATGATGACAATATTCAGGAAAAAGCATGCCGTATATTAGTTTTCATAAGTCCACTTTTACTTGGCCTATCAACACAATTTAAAAACTGGTATATAGTTTGAAGTTAGCACTTTCTGCACAAATTGAAACGGAGTCTCAGTGAGACTTCGTCTTGCTGCTACATCGTCTTAAACTGGTCATGTGATTTGGACGCGCCGGCGCGTCCGTCGACTCCAGAGGGTTAACTAGCTTTTTTTTAATGAAAATAGATTCTTACATAATTTAATTATAAGCAAGTTCAAGGCTTTTGTGAACTAAATGTAAACTTATAATTAGATTTTTTAATAATTAATTTGGATTAAACTGCTCACTCTGGAGATTTAATCAAAGTATTGTTTGTAGCATAATCACATTTACATTTGGATTTACTGCGGTTCATGTACTTAGGCTCAGATTTGCAGGACAGAGGCCGCTGGAATGCAGGTATAAAACGAAGCTGAGGGTTCTGGACCATCTGTAATGGAAAAAAAATAAAAATAAATCTTGGCCCATGGCAGTCTGCCCATTGGATAATTTCTGATGTAAATTCATTGCTTGGGGGTGGTCTGTCTCCAAGCCAGAACCAATCCCTTACCTGCAATTTAAAGTCTAAATGGGCAAATATGAGACGTGAGTAATTGATACACACACATGGAAAAGTAAAAGGTAAACTGGAGAAATGAAGGCAGCAGCTAAAAATGGCAGTTCCTCAAATAGCCACCTGAGGCTGTTTCCAAAAGCCATGTAAAATGTGCAATGTTTACAGCCTGATGCAAAAACAGTTGTGGCCTTTGAAGACAATTTTTCCATCCATGACTATCTGGACAATTAGCTGGGTGCCTGCACTGGCGTCACTTCGGTACCTCAGCTCGACTCACTATCCACGTCTTTATCCACTTTTGAATTAGCCGGGAGTTTGAGTAGTCAAACAGTGACAAATTTGCTACAGCTGGAGACACCGAACTGAGCTTCAAAACTACCTTTAAGGAATCCTATGGGTGACATCCATAGACTGTATATAAATATGGACAACGTGTAGCCACTTCCTTGCATTGGCCAAACTGACGCCATTTTCCTGGGGATACGGGCAGCGCCATCTTGCGAGTTTGGAGCCAGAGTCTGCATGGTACGGTCCAAGAGTGGAGCCACCGGAGTCGTGTTATCGATGACTCGACCACACTTCCGCCTCTCTCGTTTTCGTTTTCGTTTAATTAAAGGGGAACTACTATTTTTTTTTACAACCTGGACCTTATTTCTGGCATAAAATACGATTATTTACTCACCCATATAACTTTTGCGTAATTTGTAGTTCTTCGGGAGATATTTAGATCTGTGTATATCCATATAGTGGGAGTGACTGGGGCACCGAAACGCAGCCTCTAAATAACACATTATCTGCCGTGAAACTCGTTCAGAAGACATCATCCGGTAGAGTAGATTGTACTAGCATACAATAACAAAATATTGGTGAAATGAACGAGTTTCATGGCAGATAATGCATTATTTAGAGGCTGCGTTTCGGTGCCCCATTCACTCCCACTATATGGATATACACAGATCTAAATATCTCCCGAAGGACTACAAATGACACAAAAGTTATATGAGTGAGTAAACGATCGTATTTTATGCCAGAAATAAGGTCCAGGTTGTAAAAAACAGTAGTTCCCCTTGAATACTGCACTGTGCTCTACCTCCACCAGTTACAAGGAAATGTTATTACACTTTTTTATGACCCATACTGCAGCCAGTCACCAGGGGGAGCTCTACTTGCTTTGGTTTCACTTTAGAGAAGCTGTTCCACCATCCATCTTTATACAGTCTATGGGTGACATCCCATAGGGTTCGTCAGTGTTGACATATAGTCAAATGGTAAAAGTTTAGAATTTCATAGTTTCTGCTCATTAGGTATAAAAGCAGAAATTATATGTTTTTAATTCAGCTGCATTTCTTTTAACTGACCCCAATACTGTAGCACCAATAGACTGTACCCTGTACCCTAACTGCCTGCAGTGTTTCACAAAAGTTTCAATATCAACATTACTAGATTCTGTTGCAAGTATAGACTGTAACTTCTGACGTATAAAATGAATATTTATTTTGTGCTGCCGTAGCAATAAATAAGGTGTCTCGCTTCAGCTCCCTCACACAGTTTCCCCCATTGCATTGTGAGTCTTTGCTGTTCAGTTTACTTCACCACTGTGCATCATTCAGATCTGAAAATGTAGAGATTAGCAGCAGGCATTTTCTCTGGAATTGAGAAGGCGCAAAAGAGGCGATTCAGTGAAAAAGTAATTTTAAGTTTTTGAAAGTTTCATAAACTTACGTCTGGTAATCTCCAAAATAGAATCAGCTTTTCATCCAACAACGTCACTTAAGAAATCTTTATACGTTCAGAATATAAAAACGAAAAATATAACACAGTACCAAATTTGATACCAACAGATATCTTATACCTTCAAACTTTTTATAGAGTTCTTGAAAACTTTAAAACACAGTTACAGTCGGTTTCCACAATATGTGCTGCTTCAGCAAATATGCATAGACGCTACAACATGTTGTTTTGTGTTCAGCATTCTTAGTTTTTCCAGGGAGAACACAAGCTTGTCCCAATATTTGATTTGTAAAATGGTACGTTGATCAAAAGGCTGTGAAGAAGTCTGTATTTCCGCAGAAAGAATATAAAGTGAATGCAAAGTGGCCACTGAGGGAATTGCTTCTGCGTCATTTAATGAATTAGTTTAGCAGGAAGAAGATTAAACCATAGAAGCAAGTGCAGATGACAAGATAAGATTCAAGTTCCTAGAGGCCTCAAACCTCTCTGACTGTCTGAGTTGTGAGGTACAGTACATCACAGGAAGGGATGATGGCTTAAGCTCTTATATGCTCCACTAGAAGCAGACAATGCTGTCTCATGGTTTCGACAGAGCCACCAGGAAACTTTACGAGAACAAAAATGAATAAGGTGTCCACGGGCAAGCCTGATCTTCTGCCAGCTCTGAGCTAATCAAATAATTACTTTCCTGAGCAACAAAAAAAACACCACGCGTACTCACCACTCTGGATATGCTGCGCGGCTCAGAAGACGGGAACTGTGGTGTGTTCACCAGAGGTGTTTTCAGTTGTGGCTAATTGTCTGCTTTCCCTCAGTGATTCCAAAAAACAGCGTTGATATTAGCTGAGCTGTGAGGTCGAGCCTTGCAATTACCTCCTGCCTTGTAAACAAATTGTCCTCCAAGACTGTCTCCTGCCAGGAGCTGTGGAGCAGGGAAGAATTAACTACTCGATGCTCATTAGATAAAAAAAAATAAATAAAATCTAATGCTTGCTTTCATAGCCACAGAAAGCGGCACCGCTTCCGAATAGAAATGAGAAGATCTGCTTTCCAGCTTGATGTTAAGCTCAAACTACTTCTTTTCACCAATGTACATGATTACACTGATATTCCTCTCTAATAGACCATTAGAGTAAAAACTCCAGTACCAAGATATGGCGATAACTATTCATCTAAGATGGCTTCCAGAGGGATAAACAAAAAAAGGCAAAAAAATAAAAAATAAAGGAGACAGAGGATAGTGATAAAAAATGCAAAACTCCTTATGTGTACATTCAGAGGCTTTTTAGCTGCACTGCTGTTCGTTTAAGGCATTACTTTAATGGCTGCATGGAATTAGTGGAAGGGAAAATGTTTTCCAAACATTTATAGAATTTATAGAGACACATGTTCTTAAGGTGAATTCATTATGATGTGAAAGTAGCTTTGTTCCCTTTAAGCCACGCAGCGTTGTCATTTAATTAAGGAATAGACATCTGCTGACGCCTCGTATTGAGGAATTAACACTTCTTATGAACCTGACTGACAAGAAAAGAAAACAGAAAGATTACAGATTCGGGGCTTTAGTGTCAATTAAAACAGTATCAAAATGAAAAAGAACATGAAGAATGAATTAAACAAAAGCAACAGTGCTAGAATTATGTCGAAATTATGGCTCCAGATCCAGGTAGACTGTAATTATGAAGTTAAGGGTTGGGAAGTCTGATTTGGATACGCCTGCGACGCATACCAAGTGCTAACACTTTAATACATCAAAGCTTTTTTTGTTTTCAGGTTTTCAAATCTTAGGAGTTGTGCACCTTTAGGAGACACTACAAGGTTGTGCTGCTAATAAATGGCATGTATCAGCTTTTTTCCACTTGTGCATTATTTTTCCAGTAAAACAAAAAACTAAATAAAATACAATGTTGCATCATAAACGCATCAGAACTTGGAAATGAATGGAGCAGAGCCGACTGATTTCCTCTTGGCTTCTTGCACACATCAGTGGGAAGAAATGAAAGTGCTTCTCAGCTTTTCAAATATTTTTGGACCAAAGTGCATAAAATTCTGATGAGGGCTAAGTTTGCAGGACTCAAGAAGAATCTGTTGACTTTTTAGAGCGGCTCCTTTTTACGTGCACACTAATGTCTCATTAATATTTCTTTTTTTTTTCTGAATGTAATGTTTCATGTTTGGGATATGTCGGTAAGTAGTCGGGTGTTAGGAGGATTCATTCAGAAAATGCATCTCAGTTGGGGTTTTTACCACAGTTTGCAACACATGGAGCTCTTGCATGTTTGTGGTCACCTCTGTGCACTGTGCACAAACTAACTAGCTACTTCAACAGTAATGGACCAGGACATAGAAGCATGCTCTATACACAAACCTACATCTAAGGACAGACGGAGAAACATATATACGTTTAGATACTATAAAAGACTTGGTGATTAACAGCTTTTTGGATAAACCCAATCCTTTCCAGTAAATGAAATAGGGCGGTTGTGTAAACATGTTCGCACCAGTCCACCACCACGGGAAAATTTTGCAAAATCCTCTTTCCTGTAAATGGGAATAATGCCCCATTAGAAATATTGTCTTTTTCAAAATAGCGTTAAAAACCAGAATATTTTGAGCATGAAACGATTGTGGATGGGAAAAAATAAAAAATAAAAAAGCTTCTGGGGCCAGTGTGCATCATATGTTGAACATGAATGTTAACCAACGTGTGAACATGATTCGGCCAAGTTCTCTCTGTAGAACTTCTCAGAACCTTTCCTGGGATCTCGTCATGAGCTGGTATCATTTCACATTTACTCAAGGTTGGCATGTTTCAGCCAGGAGATCAAACGATGGTTATTGCGAATGGAATTGCACATGCCACGTGAACTGTGTTACAGATGCAAGTATATATATATCCTCTAGACTACTATGTGTAATTTGCATTGTTCATACGACACGTCAATGAACGTAGTTGTGGCTTGAACACGTGTCAAATCACAGTCTGACTTCAGATATTTACACACAGGTATTCTCTGGTGATTTTAGACAGTTCAGTTTCCCTCAATTTGTCCATGTTGTCTCGGCCGTGGCTCCGATTCATGAGAGAGTGATGCGAGTGTGAGAGCATGTTATTGTGGCAGGCTGGCAAAGAGCTAGAACTCAGAATTCACAGCAGGCTACTTAATTTCACTGGATCACCCTCCCTCTGTCAACCCACCGCTCTTTCTCCCCATCTGTCTCTGTCTACCCTCTGTTCCCCTTTCTATTCTTGCTATTTTTGTCATTACATCCACCTCTATCTAATCTCCCTTCCCCTTCATCCCGACGTTCTCCCTTACCTCGCGCTAGCCAGGAAAATAAGGTAACATGAGTGATATTACAAAAGATGGACTTGTAGACAAACCACATTCATCTGGTCTGCAGATATCGGAAAAAATAAAAAAAATAAAACTGCAACAGAAAGTAGGTGGAAAGGGAACACATGACTGCTGGCTAAGGCTAAGGTTAAATACAGTAAAATTGTTATTCACGTCGGCAGTAATGACACCCGGTTACGTCAGTCGGAGGTCACAAAACTTAATGTGGAATCGGTGTGTAAGTTTGCTAAAACTATGTCGGACTCCGTAGTTTTCTCTGGTCCCCTGCCCAACCTGACCAATGATGACATGTTTAGTCGCACGTCGTCATTCCATCGCTGGTTATCTAGGTGGTGTCCAGAAAACAACGTGGCCTTTATTGACAATTGGCACACTTTCTGGGGAAAGCCTGGTCTGATTAGGCGAGATGGCATCCACCCAACTTTAGCGGGTGCTGCTCTCATCTCTAGGAATATGGCCGATTTTATTAACCCCCCGAAACCATGACAACCCAGAGTTCAGACCAGGAGGCGGAGTCGTAGTCTTACACACTTCTCTGCCGCTTCTCAAGGACTGTCTCACACCCTAAACTCTATAAACTCTATAGATGTTCTGTCTGCTCCCAGATTATTTAAACCAATAAATAACAAAAGAGGAGTTTCTCATAGGAACCTTATTCAAATCAGTACAAGTTCATTGGTAGAACAGAAGAATAGGAAAATTAAATGTGGTCTTTTAAATGTCAGATCTCTCTCATCTAAATCTCTTTTAGTGAATGATCTGATAACTGATCATCAGATTGATCTTTTTAGTTTGACTGAAACATGGCTACAGGATGATGAATATGTTAGTTTAAATGAGTCTACTCCACCCAGTCATAGTAATTATCATATTCCTAGAAGCACAGGTAGAGGAGGAGGAGTGGCAGCAATCTTCCACTCTGATTTATCTATTAATCCTAGACCTAAGGAGAGCTTTAATTCATTTGAAAGTCTTACTCTTAGTCTTCCCCATCCAGACCAGAAAATACAAAAACCAATTCTTTTTGTTGTGGTGTATCGCCCACCTGCTCCTTATTCTGAGTTTTTAGCTGAATTCTCTGAGTTTTTATGTGATTTAGTTCTTAGAACAGATAAAGTCATTATAGTAGGTGACTTTAACATCCATGTTGATGTTGTCAGTGACAGCCTTAGCTCCTCATTTACATCATTATTAGATTCAATTGGCTTTTCTCAGAATGTAAACGGATCAACTCACAGTTTTAATCACACCTTAGATCTTGTCCTAACATATGGCATAGAAACTGAAGGTTTAACAGTATTTACTCATAACCCTCTTTTGTCTGATCATTTCCTCATAACCTTTGAATTTACAATAATGGATTACACAGGAACTGAAAAGACATTTCATTACAGTAGATGTTTGTCTGACAATGCTGTAACTAGATATAAAGAATTAATTCCTTCTTTATTTACCTCAGTGCCATGTACCAATGTTGTGGACGACAGCAACCACAATTTAACCCCTGCACTAATAGATTATTTTGTCGATGGCACTGCAGCATCGCTTAGTTCAACTTTAAACTTAGTTGCTCCTCTGAAAAAGAAGGTCATAAATAGGAGGAGGCTAGCTCCATGGTATAATTCACAGTTGCGCTGTTTAAAACAGGCAGCCCGAAAGCTAGAAAGAATTTGGCATTCCACTAATTCTGAAGAAGCTCGCATAGCCTGGAAAGATAGTTTAACAACTTATAAAAAAGCTCTCAGTAGTATTAGAACAGCATATTATTCATCATTAATAGAAGAAAACAAGAACAACCCCAGATTACTTTTCAGCACTGTAGCCAGGCTGACAAAGAGCCACAGCTCTGTTGAGCCATCTATTCCTTTAGCCCTCAGTAGTAATGACTTCATGAGCTTCTTTACTAATAAAATTGTCGGCATTAGAGAAAATATTCAAGGCATCCTTCCAACAGCTGTTAAAGATGCAAGTACAGCGACATTAGAAACTTTTGTACGACCTTATCAATATCTGGAATCCTTCTCCCCAGTAGATCTTCTTGAGCTCTCTTCAACAATTACAGCATCTAAACCATCAACCTGTCTTCTAGATCCAATCCCAACTAAATTGCTCAAAGAAGTTTTTCCATTAATTAACACCTCCATATTGAACCAGATAAATTTATCTTTATTAACAGGATATGTGCCTCAGTCTTTTAAGATTGCTGTAATTAAGCCCTTACTTAAGAAAGCCACTTTAGATCCAGATGTTTTAGCCAACTATAGACCAATCTCCAACCTTCCCTTTATTTCCAAAATTCTAGAAAAAGTTGTTGCCAATCAGTTGTGTGACCACTTAAACAAGAATGGTCTGTTTGAAGAGTTTCAGTCAGGTTTTAGAGTTCATCATAGTACAGAAACAGCTCTGGTTAAAGTTACCAATGATCTCCTCATGGCTTCAGACAGTGGACTTGTCTCTATACTTGTTCTGCTAGATCTTAGTGCTGCATTTGACACTATTGATCATAATATTTTACTACAGAGACTTGAAAGTGAGGTCAAGATTAAAGGAACTGCATTAGACTGGTTTGAATCCTATCTATCTGACAGATTCCAGTTTGTTCATGTCAATAATGATTCCTCTACTTATACAAAAGTAAGTTATGGAGTTCCTCAGGGTTCTGTGCTAGGACCAATACTCTTCACGTTATACATGTTGCCATTAGGCAAGATTATTAGAAAACATGGCATAAACTTTCATTGCTATGCAGACGACACCCAGCTATATTTATCTATGAAACCAGATGAAACTAATCAGTTGGTTAAACTCCAAGCATGCCTTAAAGACATAAAGGCTTGGATGACCTGTAATTTCCTACTCTTAAACTCAGACAAAACAGAAGTTATTGTATTCGGTCCTAAGCATCTCAGAGATTCATTATCTAATCACATGGTGTCTTTGGATGGCATTACCTTGGCCTCCAGTACTACTGTAAAAAACCTTGGTGTTATATTTGATGAGGATATGTCCTTTAAATGTCACATAAAGCAAGTGACCAGGACTGCCTTCTTTCACCTGCGTAATATCGTCAAAATTAGGAACATCCTGTCTCAGAGTGATGCTGAAAAACTAGTTCATGCATTTGTGTCGTCCAGACTGGATTATTGTAATTCATTACTGTCTGGCTGTCCAAATAGCTCTTTAAAAAGCCTCCAGTTGATTCAAAATGCCGCAGCAAGAGCATTGACAGGAATTAGCAAGAGAGATCATATTACTCCAGTTTTAGCTTCTCTTCACTGGCTCCCTTTAAAGTCTAGAATAGAATTTAAAATCCTCCTCCTTACATACAAGGCCCTTAAAGGCCTAGCTCCATCGTATCTTAAAGACCTTATTGTACCATATCATCCCAGCAGATCACTTCGGTCTGAAAGTGCAGGCCTACTTGTGGTTCCTAGAATTTCAAAAAGTAGAATGGGAGGTAGAGCTTTCAGCTATCAGGCTCCTCTCCTATGGAACCAGCTCCCAGTTTGGGTTCGGGAGGCAGACACTCTCTCTATTTTTAAGGTCAGGCTTAAGACTTACCTTTTTGATCAGGCTTATAGTTAGGGCTGGACTAAACCATCCCTTAGTTATGCTGCTATAGGCCTAGGCTGCTGGGGGACGATGCACCAAACACATGTCCTCCTTCTTTCTTCTGTCTCCTCTCTCGCATCCTCCACTTTCTTTTCTCTGGCACAGAGCTCTTGCCCTCTAATTTCCTATATACTACTAGTCATACAATTCTGAGCTATTACTATGTAGAATGTTTACTGCTGTGTGTGTCCCACCCCCCTTCCCCCCACCTTCCCCCCCTTCCCCCCTCTTCTTGTGAGTATCTCTGGCCTGGAGTGGTGTGTTTCCTGTGGAGCTCTATACTACATCTGTTGTCGTGGTCTCATCAGCCTGCCCAGTCTTCATGGAATCCTGCAGTTATCCACTCCTACCTGAATGAACAATTCTCCAACCTGCCTATGATTCCTCTTACATTTTCAAACTGTCATGTAACATCATCAGTTTGTATCATAAGATTCCACATGTACACTTTAGTCAGATATGTGTATCTATGACAGATGTATGTTTATCTTGCTGTTCTCTTCTCTTCTCTCTTTGCTGTTCTCTTCTCTCTTTCTTCTGTCTGTACCCGGCTGGCCTTAGGCAGATGGGTCCCTCCATATGAGCTGGGTTCTGCTCGAGGTTTCTTCCTGTTAAAAGGGAGTTTTTCCTTGCCACCGTTGCCTTCAGGCTTGCTCTGGGGGTTTCAGGCCGGGTTTTTGTAAAGCGTCTTGAGACGATTTGTATCGTTATTGACGCTATATAAATAAAATTGAATTGAATTGAATTACAGGTTATCATGCCTTGCGTGGATTCATTGCTGCCTGCGAAAGGGTGTCTGACAGATTTTCTCTTCTGGGTGAAGACACTGGGAGAAGCTACCCTATCTGTATTCCCAGCTGGTTAGGAGTTATCTGGGGATGAAGCAGGAGTTGAGGTATTTTACCAGAATAGAGGAGATAAGTGGAAGATGCACAGACAAATTTTAGGTTAATTTTTAAGATTGGTTTGTGAATGATTTTTAATATACAATTTATCTATTAGGGGGGCGGGCACAGAGGCGGTGTGGTGGTTGGCACCGATGCCTCACAGCAAGAAGGTTCTGGTTTCAAATCCATCGGCCGACTGGGGCCTTTCTGTGTGGAGTTTGCATGTTCTCCCTGTATCTGCGTGGGTTCTCTCCGGGTACTCCGGTTCCCCCCCACTGTCCAAAGACACCCTACAGTCAATGGGTGTACCCCGCCTCTCGTCCAGTGACAGCTCGGATTGGCTCCAGCCCCCCTGCGACCCTCCAGAGGACATGCAGCTACAGAAAATTGATGAATTAGGGGGTAAAAATTAGAAAATAAATAAATAAATGTGCTCATTCTGGTGGCCAAAAACTCAAAAGTAGAATGCACACACATACACAGCCCCACTCTCACACAGGTCTAGTGATTTCAAAGTCCTCCTTGAACCCCATCAAACTGCATACATGATTTTGGTCATTGACTATTAGCGGATCAAAGTCTTTCTACTGGCAGAGCCGGCGAGCAGATTTGGAGTATGCGCCCGACCCAGACTGGCAGCCAGACACAGCGACAGAACACGAAAGTTAAATGGGGGAGTGTTTGGAAAGTGGGCAGGTCACACACACACACACACACACACACACACACACACCAGTATGTCTGCGTTGCCATGGCATCCACAGGCAGAGGAGCAAAGCCCCTCATGTCTCCCTCTGCAATGAAGGCATTCATCACTACAGTGACATCTGTCAAGGCACTGATTTACCACCGCCCAAATGCACACATCAGCACACGTTGTTGTTGTTGTCATTTCAGAATGAAAAGGGATATTTTAAAAATAAAATCCACAAAGAAGCAGCATGAAATGTGACTATTTTTGCTACAGGGTGGAACAACTGAATGTTTTGGACTGTCAAGGCTTAAATCAGACTTTAGTTTCTTTGGCTAAAGGCTTTAAAGGCTGAGATGTAGAGCCTTCCAAAGTCCTGTGCATAATTCATACGCCACAATCTTTTTTGCTTCAAGGCGAAGGTTTGGCAAATACAGGTCAAGACTAACTTTGAGCTAAGTAACTGAGCGGATCCTTGACAGCTCCCCGTTTCATATGGCGAGCATACTGCGACTTGGGAAACCTCTGACAGCTTGAAATGCAACAGAATGACAGCAGCGGAATGAATTTATCTCACAGTTGATTGATTTGTTTGTCTGTTTGTTTGGCTGCTCATTTAAATGTGTGTATGCCGGTGTTTGTCTTCTGTGCATTTTACAGTGGCAGCTGTGGTGAGATCACAAGAAGTCACAAGTAAAGCTTTTTGCAAAATGTTTTTTTTATTTTTTTGTATTCTCTGTGGAGCAAACTGTCTGTACTGGCACAAATGGTGATGCTGTGTTTTTATTTTTTCCAGCTTCACAAACTCACCTTGATGATTCAGCCGGGCTGAGTGTTGGAAAAGTACTGACACCAGAGGTCAAGTGAAGCTGACGCTAACAAGATCTGGTCGACTTTTCTAAAGTCAAGATGATGAATAATGTGAAGGCTCAGGTGGAGAAAATACACGCTCACAGGAAGTCATATTTTCATATATCTTTGGCACGATAACTAACAATGTGTTTCCCAGAGAGATACGTAATCATTTTGAGATTAAATACCTTTATAAATGTTACATGTTCAAACAAAAGATGATATTTCGGTATAAATCCTAAAATAAAAGACACATTTTTTTGTTTCCAAGGTCAGGAATTCACACAATGAAAATCCAGTATAATGTAAACGTCCATCAACGTTCACAGGCTGGAATCTCAGTTCAGCACTGACCTTCTGTGCTTAGTAGGATGCGGCAAGAACGAAACTTTTGCATGCATATGAAGGAGTTTTAAGATTATATGGTTCCACTGCCAAAAGGATTTACTTAATCTGACAGAAATGGTCTTGTTTATGACCCATCAGTATCATGCTTCTGGGGCCTGCTCATGTTTTTACAGAAATCCTGGATGTCATGATAATCATTTAACCTTGCTACCAGACCTACTTATCTGCACTACCTATCTCTGTCATTTCATCATTTTTATTCATTTTTTATTTATTTTTATTTTTTTCAAAATGTCCTTAGAAAATGTCATGGCGCTGAGTAATGTCACATCTCTACCATTAACCACTAAATGGTGCATCTCTCTCATTCCTGCAAATGTGCCTACAGCCCATTAAAAGATAAATTTGCCTTTCCTCTCTCATGTACATCTCCACCTCTCACCATATTGCTGCCCAGGTCTCTGAAAATGTGTTTTTCCCCCCTCTCCATGCGCACTGAATCAGACTCTGGCGACAGCTGAGTGGTTCCAAAAGAAACGCACACTTGGATTCCATCACGAGGGATGTCTGACAGCCACAGTGTGACATGTGTGATATGACTGGCCACATTTTCCCTGGATTAATTGTAATTAAAGGAGCACTGCTTTCTCGCTGGGAGTGGCAGCTTTCTGATAAGACCCTGCCATGCCACAGATCACACCAGACAATCAACTGTCACCCGTGGCGGCCGTGTCCTGCCTTCTTATGTGAAATAATTGGGACTTCTTCAATGGGACTGAGATTTTTGGGAGCAAGCAAAATACTGATGCTTTTCAGTTTTTTGTGGGGTGTATCTTTTGAGTATAATATGCAAGAAGACTTATAAACTCTGCGAAAGGACGGAGAATAAACTTCACACCCACCGTTTGGATAACCATTGTCATGCACATCTCCTTTCTCCGGGGAACTCAGGTGAACAGTCTCTTTACCGGGGGTAGATTAGAAAGACCAGCAGAGCTGTGATTAACAAGTCATTATCTGTTAGATTAATTTTCAGCTGCTGAATGTTTCAAAACGCTAGTGCGAGGCTGTCTTTAGAGAGCCTATAGTGGAATATAAATTCATCCTCATTATCACGTCGCTTGGATGATGTGTGAAAGCTGTCCACAGAATGGTGGGAATAGAATGTGGTACCTATACAGCGAGCTCGACAGTTTCTGCCAAAGACTTGAACTTATTAAAAGAAAATACTCAAGGTAATGCAAAAAACGTACATTTACTGTGCCAGGGACATTTTTTGAAATCTTGGCCAACATTTCAACTGTTGGTATTTAGGAGATTCGCTGCCAGGGCTACTTCCTGACCTCCTGAAACTAATTCCTATGATCTTAATGATATAGCATCTGCTTAAAAACCTTGATACACCTTGATATTGTCCCATATTAGAGTGGTTGTCCAAACCTTTAGATACAAACTGTGTTTCTACAGTTTCTTCAGTGTGAGTACAGACCCTTGTGTTTGCATCCATTCTGAAGTATTTGAGAAAGTCCAAAACGTTAAAATTCTACACCTGAAGTTTCATCTATTATAAGTTTTAATCATATGGTGTTATTTGAGATTAAGTTTGTAGAGTAGAAAACCATGACTGGGACCATGATTACCTGAGTGTGATTGCACTCATGCTTGGGGGTTCACCTTGAAAAGTTTTGCAACAACAACTTCAATTAAATTTAATCCAGCCTCGGAGAACTGAAAAAGCTATTCTTATTCCAAATCAAGGTGAAGTTGTGTGTGTAGGATGATTTATTTATTTATTTTTGTTTGCTATCGAACTCCAAAGGAGTATGTGAAATCATCACAGACAACCCACACAACACATTAGACAGCGCATCAGGTTCAAACCTATCTCGCAGTTCAGTCTAACAGCCTCCTCCCGCTGTGTAATAACAGTACATCTTCTTATTCCAAAATCTGTAAAGGTAATTAGGTGGACGCTGCTAATTGCGTCACAGACCTGCATGACCTGTCTGCTTCTTAATTAACATACTAACACCTCTCCATGTGTGTGAGCACAAGCATGCTTACAGTAACATTTGTGTAGGTTACTTAGCCAAACTGGCCTTTAGTGTAATGCTTAAAATGTTAGCATTAGCAGGTGGAATTCTTAGGCAGAAGCAGTTCTGCACAATCAAAACATGATCATTTTAGCATACTGGCATGAAGCTAGCATGGTAAGTAAGACATTTTCACTCTGAATGAAAGCTTTACATTCTATGCTAATGTTTTTTTTTTTGGGGTGCTTTAAACAGTTACATACACCGATCAGCCACGACATTAAAACCAATGACGGGTGAAGGGAATAACTTTAATAATCGTTTTGCGATGCAATGTCCTGCTTAGAAGTCTTGTCCTTCTGTTCGTGCAGATGTTATTTAGACACGCCCACCAGGAACCCCCACACCATTGCGACGACAGTCCCTAATGGTAGCAGCAATGCCCAGCAGGATAATGCGGACTTCCATATCACAAAAAACGCTTAAGCTAAAAAAAAAAAAATTTAAATAATAAAACAAGAAATATAGTCCAAGCTGTTGACTCAGCTGCCCAATTCACCATACCCAAAACTGACCAAGTATTTGTGGGATGGGCCGGAGCAAGTCCGATACACAGAGGTCCCTCACCTCTCCCCACAGGTCCCAAAGAGCCCCCTCACTGACGTCCCAAAGCACCCGAACTTTGTTGGAGGCAAAAGGGAGAACTAAACACTATTAGGCAGGTGGTTTTATTGTTGTGGCTGATATAATTTCTTTAAATATATATTAAAAAAATCCAAAAGACCCAAAAAATAAATAATAATAATCAAGTTTGCTTTTACTGCGTCACTGTGAGTTGATGGCATAGATTCTGAATGTCACATCCACCCACAAATAACAGCTTGTTGAGCTTTCTGACAGGCTGCACTAGACAGGCATTATACTTATAATATCAACAACAAGAGGGGAAAATAGTTTTTAGGATGTGTCTATAGTATAAGAAATTAATTCCTAGTGTACTGTACAACACGGTTTCAAATGAAACACACTTGTGAATGACAGGGAATGTTATCATCATCATATCTTCACGGGAAAGTAGCACCAAAAATGTCGGAAGAAAGAAGCTGGGAGCTTTGAAAGAAAAGGCAATAACTGAAGGAGATAAAGGCTGTAATAGCAGGAGCCCTGCTTAGCATCCCTACTGGGCCTTTGCCGTAACTTCAGTGATGAAGTCAGGGAAGCACTGGCTGGCAGTGACACTAGGGGAGCCGACTGTCTGCTTCGACTGTGAAAAGTGCATGATACAAAGGTGCTTAAATCTAGTTAGAATTTGTTCTTCCAGATCTTTGTTTCAACACTTTCCAATGTATTATTTTGTTTTTATTCAAATGCAGTACACACTTCTTACAGCGATTACAAATTCTGAATTTTGTCGTCTCTCTAACACTTCACATCTACTCAAATTAACCTGCACAAAAAGGCTATTAATATCGCAGGGTGCTTCGGAGAGCTAATGCAATCTCCATTTCTTCATAGTAGCAATCACTCAACATCTAACTGTCAGAAATCAATCACTCAGTGGTTGTGTGCTTGTCACATGATTGACACGTGGTCACTGCACATGGTAAATGCTTACATAAGTGGACTTAATAGGCAAAAGTATGGGAGCACATGAACATTACTCATTATGCATGTGTATATTGAAATATGTCCCGTTATATTTTAGACCCTCCTTCATATTGTATGTTGTATCCCGGCTGCATGTATTCATTCCAATTCAACCACAGAAACGTTATTTGATGGACCTTGATTTGAGCTCAGAGCACTGAAACATTATTAGAATAATTAATATTATGATTTCCCCTTTAAGCAGTATTGAGTCCATGTGGTCACTTGTTCAATCCCCACTATGTCCATTGCTAAGGTGCCGTGTTCCCAAAATCCCTCCAAGCTGCTACCCGGTCACCTTAAATGTAGAGAACAAGTTCCCGCTATTTGTGCTTGTATTTAGGGGGAGAATGGAATAAGTTGAACCACACCCTGTATCTCGGCAACGGTGAACGTTTCTTGTCACGTGACCCTAAATTCTGGATTTCAATGTTCACTTGTAGCCCTTAACCTTCAGCGAGGAGTGTGGAGAGGTGGTTCAGACCGTACCTGGGCCTACAGCTGGATCACAAACTGCAATGGTCGGCTAATATAGACTGAGTATACAAAAAAGTTCAGAGTCATCTCCTCAGGAGGCTAAGGTTGTTTAACATCTGCCGGAAGCTGCTGGACATGTTCTACCAGACTACTGTTACCAGTGCCCTCTTCTGTGCTGTGGTGTGCTGGGGAGGCAGCACTAAGAAGAAGGACACCACACGGCTGGACAAACCGATACAGAAGGAGGGCTCTGTGGGAGGGACAGAGCTGGAGTCCTTGACATCGGTAGCAGACGCAAGGACCTGGAACAAAATCTGGACCATTATGAACAATGTCCACCACCCTCTACACAACACCATAGTCAGGTAGAGAAACTTGTTCAGAGACACCAAATAAGGTATTTATCTATCTATTTATTTTAGGCTGTTTAGATGCAAATGCTTTCTGATTTAGCTGTTAAAAAAAAAAAAAAAATAGCTATTCTGATTATGATCTTTCATGTTCTCTCTTTGTCTCATGGTGCAAGCATAAATTCTCTCCAAATTTATAATGTAGATGAATCGGATTCAAACTCCAAAGCAGGTAGCGACAGAAAAAGGAAAGAACCAAGTGGAAAGAAGCTGTGGTCTGTGCTACCAGTGCTGCTGGGAATGCAGCACCTAGACATAGAGACCACTTCATTATAATTCATTCATTCATTCATTCATCTTCTGTACCCGCTTATTCCTCTTAAGGGTCGTGGGGTCTGCTGCAGCCTATCCCAGCTGTTATCGGGCGAGAGGCAGGGTACACCCTGGACAGGTCGCCACTCTATCGCAGGGCTAACACAGAAAGACAGACAACCATTCACACTCACACCTACGGCCAGTTTAGAATCACCAATTAACCTCATGAGCATGTCTTTGGACAGTGGGAGGAAGTAAGAGTACCCAGTGAGAACCCACACAGACACAGGGAGAACATGCAAACTCCACTCCACCCAGTCGGCCCATGGAGTCGTCCCGGGACCTTCTTGCTGTGAGGCATCAGTGCTAACCACCTCGCCACTGTGCCGCCCTTATTATAATACTATATATTATATATACTTATATTTGGTTTGTTATATGTTGTTTAAAGTTTCCAGATTTTTCTAGTTATGGTCAGTTTACCCCAGGTGGCTCAATTTATCCACCATATTGGATCAATTTGCCAAATTGCAGGCATTTTTTTCATTAACCTTTGTCATGAATATATATTCTTATAATTCCCATTGACAGGAGGCATTATGAAATAAAGGAATATGTTTTCATTTTACTTCTATATCGTTTTTCCTTGCCTAGAGGACAGTAAAAACTGTAAACAGCTAATTTAATTTGGCATACCTTTGGGCATAAAGTGCATATAGAATACTAAGTGTAGATAAAGTTTCCACTTCTAAGCCTGGTGATCCAATAGCAGCACTACTTCCGCTGTAATTAACCATTACTGTTGCAATTAACGTCCAACAGTAATGGTCTTTTGACTTTAATAGCACATATCCAAAAATTAAACACTTTCCAGTCAAGGTGGAGCATTCCTTTCTCTTTAAATCTCTCCCACACCAACCAGACACATTATTGATCACAGAAGCCTCCCCCTTCCTCCAGTCCAACCTTTCGAGTTTGCAGCTTCATTTGGACCCTCTTCATTGTTGCCAATTGTCTCGGCTGAAACACAAAACAGTCCGCTGCCAACTGAAATTAAAGCCTGCGCCCCGAGAAAAGGCTTTGAATGAATTCCTTTAAAGCATAATACTCCGAGCAAAAGCATGGCATCAGCAAGAGACAAGAAACAGCAACAAAGAACATTTGTCTCCATAGGCCCGGGATGACCTTAAGGAAATAACATTTGTGTCAACATTTTTGAGAAGATGGACTTTATCTTATCAGATTGCTCCTACTGAGGACAATAAGAAGAAAAGATAAAGAGGACAGAAGGAAACAGATACGATCACTGCTATTATTGATGGCATAGTCCTCTCTTGTTTTGTCAGCATTTTGTAGTAGCCATATGGGATGCAGGCTGTTTGCTTAAAAGCAGCGGAGGACGCTGATTATCAGTGTGTTTTCATCAACACAAAACAAACATGTGGGTTGAAAATCAAAGTTTGTCCCCTCTGCCTGATAAAACCGTAATTACGTTCCTGTACTGGAGTCAAG
This sequence comes from Chelon labrosus, assembly GCF_963514085.1. Taxonomy (NCBI): domain Eukaryota; kingdom Metazoa; phylum Chordata; class Actinopteri; order Mugiliformes; family Mugilidae; genus Chelon; species Chelon labrosus. The sequence goes on from NC_140339.1 coordinate 12,873,770, forward strand.
AATGAAAACACTGCGGTAGGAGCTTGTTACGGCTCAATGGTAGGAAGGATGATTGCAGTTACAATCATTTTTTTTTTTATTGGCTGCAGAAGCAGCAAGGCTCAGCGGACGGTGATGCTGGTCTGTCGGCTGGTCCTGATGATCCAAGTCAACAACCATTTGACACATAGTGAAACAGGAAATTTCTCAGGAGTTGGTAATAACCAAAGTCTGACTATTTTATCTTCACAGCGCTAAGTTAATACTGACGGTCAGTACATGTCACACAAGTATTGCTCTACTACTCTGAACACAATATATTCTAAATAAGGATCTTTTCGGAAAGTTGTATTTTCAGATTACAATCTGAAAATGGTGTCTCTAGATATGAATACAGCGAATTGAGAATATATTTCTCAAATGGGGTTTTCTAGTCAGCTATATGTGCTGTACACAAACCAGTCAGCAGTTTGCGAGGTTGAAAACAAAAGCTCACGTACATGGTCGGAAGAAGCAACAGATCCTCTTTTACATAAAACGATCTTAAAAGGTGCCCAAATATCGCAGTATCACTGATTTGAAGAAATCGTGTAAATGCTAGAATATCTTTCGTAGGTAAACACAGTGCATGACTGTGAATGACTCCTGGGGTCAGTATGCGTCATATAACAAGCAAAACATGTTATATCACAAGTGGTTATCTGAACTCCTTGGCTTAGCTTGACTCAAACTGTTTTTTATCCAACAGCAATAACAACCCTCAATGCTGCACAAAAATAATATCCACTTTTATGCAATGACTGAGTGTGCATGACTGTGTGTGTTACCTATGCTGCTAAATTTTGTTATATGTTTTTTTTATTTATTCTTTTTATTAATAATGCACTGATCGGAGAGCACTTTTAATTTCATTGTTCTTCTGACAATGACAATAAAGACCTATTCTATTTTTTAATAATGTCATGTGAAATCATTCATTCGCCAAACGTCGTCCTCCCTACGGCGCAGATAAGATGGGACTGGAAACTGCTCTTTGAGGATGCTACTGTTAGCTGACACAGGCTGGTAGGCTACCTTTTTAAAACACATGCATTCATTCACTCATTAAATAATATTTGTAGTTTCATCCTAACAGTTCACCATTTGCAGTATCAGCAAACAGTAGAGGCTCACTGACAACTGGTCCATAGTAATCAGCCTTCCCGCCGAGCTAGAATGGCACAGGGTTTGAATTATTCACTCGCTACTGTGTGTCTGCTACAGTTCATGTAGCCTTCACGTTCAGAGTGGAAATAATTAACCACAGGAAAAAAAACACCTTTAATGAATGCCCTTAGACACTTGCACTATTACCAGTTTAGTCAGATTAGAGCGAATACGTTCAGGAATTCATTGGGATTCAACACTGTGAATTGCGGTGTTGTACACTTTTATTCAGCCTGAACTGAATCACATGCTTCTCCTTTAATTTCTGATTTAATCAAGAACGCCAAGAGAAAGGAAAAATTCATGAACCAGAGTACTTTTAAGGTTTACATGCGCTGGATGCAGAGAATATCAGAGGTGGCGGTGCCTTTTCTAGCGAGTATCCTGCCTTTCCATTGAAGACAGTCTGTCTGTTTTCATTATATACTCTCCAAGCGCTCAGCCAAAGCATTGTCTTTTTTTTCTTTTTTTTCAAAAAAGAAAACAAAGAAGAAAGCATTGCCTTAGAGGAAGTAAGCCTTGATTCACTGGAATTGATCAAAAATCCTTTCAGCCCCTACTGATGTATTGTGGTAATTTTGTGGTATAGGGAAATAAAAAATCCGTCCTTATCGCCAAGGGTAACATTTGGATTAGTGATTTGGGGTCGCATGCTCTAATTCATTGAGGATAGCAGGTGCTGCAGAGGCATCGGTGCTGGAAACTGAAAAGACATACTACATTAACGCATGATATGCCAGGCTGCATTTCTCATACTTGTTTAGCTTTCATTTTTTTCGTCTGAAAAAGTCTGTTTTGGTGTTTTAAGCCCAAATAACTGGCTTCAGACAGTCACCTAAACTCTGAAATGTAGTGTCAAGAAACTCATCCAGTCCTAGTTGATGCTTTAGGTCGCACTGTTGAATTAATTTCACAGGCTGCATTTCTATTGATAAGATTTATTTAATGAAAACTGTCAGTCAGATAAATAATTAAATTAAACAGACTACATTTTACTTCCAAAAAAGTGTCAACTGCTGCATTTACATGGACACGGTTATCCAAATAATAATCCAATCAAAATAAGAAATAATGAGACATTTTCCATGTGATTGAGAGAGTTGGAGCAATCCTGACTATCTGTTCAACGGAAACATATCAGAGCCGAATAACAACATAAAGGATCAATCCAATCATTTTGTCTTTGGTTAGAATAAATCTATTCTTCTGAGGGGTAAACATCAGGCGGCGTGGTGCGTTTCAGAAACATAGCAAAACAGCAAGATGCTCAAAAGGTTTTTGAAAACAGATAAAGACACAATGGGGATTTCCAGTCTCTTTCCATACAAAGCTAGACATTTATGTGAATGGTAACATGTGGAAAATGGAAAATGTGGGTCAATCCATTGTAATCGCATTTGGGTCCACTTTAGTCAAAGAAACTTATTGCATTTACAGTAAATTATTTTCAGCAGTATGGCGCTGTCCTGGGACCTCTTTGCCTGAGCTTACATGGAAAGCAAAAGGCAGGGAGAGCAGCAGAAAAGAGCAAGCATTGATGACACAGTACTGAAAATGATAGACGGGCACGGCATAAACGGAGGACCCTATGGAGTAAGAGAGCTTCCAAAAAGATGTGTCCATGATTCTAACCATTCGTACTCGTAATGATAAACATTTGTATGTAAATAAAAAAGTTGTACCCAAAATTCTGCTGTCATACACATGAGTCTGAGAAATTGTTCGGGTTAGGGTTGTTTTTATGTGAGTATGAATCTAAAAGCTGTGAGTGCAAAGTCTTGTGAATACAACTCTAATTTCTACGACTACGAAGTCTTCACTGTGAACACGAATTCAAGTTTGTGGGTACGAGTAGAAAAAGTGTTGAAATGACGTCACAGCAGGTCACAGGCAGGTCACAGGGGAAAGTAATCGAACCCCGAGTGATGCGCCGAAGCCGAGGATGGCTGACAACAGCAGTGCACCCATGGACACCGCCGGTAACTCAGGGGAAGCATCATCACAGGTAAAGTCAATAACACATCCAACATTTATTTATTTTTATTTAGTTATTTATTTTATGAAATTGTACTGTTTTAAATCATATACAGTTTATGGACGTAAAGACATACTGCTTTAGCTTACAAGCTAACGACATGCCGGTGATGCTCAGTTAGTGCTTGCATTAGCTACTAGCATTAGAAGTTGGCTTAAGTTAGCTAATTAGCACTGATGAAAACAAAAACAAAACTAATTTGAGATATAGGCATGTTGACCAAAACACGGCATCTAACGATTTATAAATTGCGTCAATTGGCGTACAAATCTGTCCATTATATAAGTCCGTTGCTAGTAGTAATGCAAGCACTAACTGAGCATCACCGGCATGACGTTAGCTTGTAAGCTAAAGCAGTATGTCTTTACGTCCATAAACTGTATATGATTTAAAACAGTACAATTTCATGAAATAAATAACTAAATAAAAATAAATAAATGTTGGATGTGTTATTGACTTTACCTGTGATGATGCTTCCCCTGAATTACCGGCGGTGTCCATGGGTGCACTGCTGTTGTCAGCCATCCTCGGCTTCGGCGCATCACTCGGGGTTCGATTACTTTCCCCTGTGACCTGCCTGTGACCTGCTGTGACGTCATTTCAACACTTTTTCTACTCGTACCCACAAACTTGAATTCGTGTTCACAGTGAAGACTTCGTAGTCGTAGAAATTAGAGTTGTATTCACAAGACTTTGCACTCACAGCTTTTAGATTCATACTCACATAAAAACAACCCTAACCTGAACAATTTCTCAGACTCATGTGTATGACAGCAGAATTTTGGGTACAACTTTTTTATTTACATACAAATGTTTATCATTACGAGTACGAATGGTTAGAATCATGGACACATCTTTTTGGAAGCTCTCTTACTCCATAGAGGACCTATGGTGGAAGTGGGTTTCAAAGCAGCTTGCTTGAAGGCAGGATAAAGCAACTTAAACAGATGCCTTTAATAAATTTAATGTAATTTGCCAATGATGCTTCAGCTGAGTGGTTTATATGGGCTGGTTTATAGATTAACTACCAGCCAATGAGCTGGGCTTTTGGTTTTGGGCAAAATTATTTCAAATCAGGTTATTACATTATAAATATTGTCCGTGTAAACAAATGCCCCATTCTTAATGCACAACCTCAATGTGCACACTAAATGTTAAAATATAACGAAACTGCAAGCTTAGCACACACATTCAGTAGGAACTGGCTGTAATCTAATGTGGGACAGAGCATAAATAAAGTGCTGGACAAAGAATTGGGAGGGCAGCGTGTGATGCTGTTTATATTCAATCCATTGTTCCAGCTCAGTGAAATCTCTGTCTGACATGAACAATGACACTCCCAGCACACAAGAGGCTTGATGTTTACGTTGTGAGGCTAAATGTTTGCTCTCTGTTCCATTTCAGCTAGCTGCGTGATTGAGGCTTGAAGCATAACAAGCACAGGGGATAATTATCCATACAGGGAGAAGTTGGGTTTCAAACCCACCACCCCCAAGGGTGCCCACAGAGCACAGCCAACATACAGACTGTCTGCAATAGTGATGAACAAACTCAAAACAAAACAAGTTGCAACAAAGAGCAACAGCTTTACAGGCAAAAGGATGCATATTTTATACAAGACATAAAAATAAAATCTTTTCAAACTCTTACCCGAACACCAGTGTAAATTTGCCACCCATCTCTCCTTCAGAATATATATACTATTTCATCTGTCACATTGTTGACAAAAAGACAGAAAGTATATTAAAATTTATAATATACTATATATAAAATTTAATATATGCATTAAAATTTGTAGTTTAATTTATATGTCAGGCATATCCATATCAAAAATATGTGAAGGTCGCAATAGCCTCTCCATGGCAGAAACCTCCAAAAGCGATTAGCTCAGATGTCACCTTTCCTAAACAGGCTACAGAAACACAAAGCTGAACAGTTCTGACATAGGCTTAAAGGGGAATTACCGTTTTTTACAACCTGGACCTTATTTCTGGCATAAAATATGATCGTTGACTCACCCATATACCTTTGGTGTTACTTGGACTCATTCGAAAGATATTTGGCTCCAGCAGGGGCGCCGCGTAAATCTGTATAGTGGGAGTGACTGGGGCACCGAAACGCAGCCTCTAAATAACGCATTATCTGCCGTGAAACTCGTTCATTTCACCAATATTTTGTTATGATACGCTAGTGCTATTCCCCGTTGAGTCCGGAGTTACCTGTTATCATCATCATTGACCTACTACCTTCTGACCTGGATGATGTCATCTCTGAGCGCCGCGCGCACCGCAACAGTCGGCTTGTTTACCTGTAATTTGCTACTGCTAGTTTTTTGCAACATGGCTGAATATTTTTCTGATTCTGAGGTTGTGGACGACGACTTTGTTTATGATGGATGTCCTTACCGTTTAGAGTCAGAGTATACAGATGAGGAGCTCGTTGAAAGGAGCATGCAGAGGCAGAGAGAGGAACAGCTGGCCAAAGAACAACAAACCGCTGCAAGTCCGCGATTAGACGGGTAACTCCGAACTCAATGTGGAATAGCACTGGAGTATCATAACAAAATATTGGTGAAATGAACTAGTTTCGTGGCAGATAATGCGTTATTTAGAGGATGCGTTTCGGTGCCCCAGTCACTCCCACTATATGGATATACACGGTGCTCCGCTGGATCTAAATATATTCCGAATGACTCCAAATGACACCAAAGTTATATGGGTGAGTAAACGATCGTATTTTATGCAAGAAATAAGGTCCAGGTTGTAAAAAACGGTAATTCCCCTAAATTAACCAGCTGACTGCTGAAATGTAAATATGTCCTATATTTGAGAAGACATGTCTAGTCAGGAATGTGATGTCATAATGTCAAAAAGTTTTTATGAAATACACACACGAAATGTCTTGTTATATGCTTTGAATAGATATGTTTGTTAAAAAAGCTGCAGCTGGAATTGATACCGTTTGTTTTTGGTCATCATTTGTTTGTGTTAGGAAAAAAAAAAAAAAAAAGGATGCTTTAATTACCGGGTAAAAGCTCAGCTGAAGAGCCAGAGAACTCTCTCACCAATTGCCACTGCCATCGATTCAATGTGTGCAAGGGGCTGAATGACTGCCAATCACGGCCGGCGGGCGCTGCCAGCAGTGGTGATAGTTGGCCACAGCTGCTCCACAACAGCATCTGTGGTATGCTTTCCATGTCTGACGCTCTATACTGTCCTTGTCAGAAGACAATCAGAACGCTTACAGCTACTCTGAGGTTTGTCCTTCGGTTTGTTTGTGCTTTAGTCAGTGCATGTGCATGAGAAGAATTAATAAAAAATTAGTAAATATTTCAAGTTTTTACAAAGAAGGACCTCATAACGGGCAATTGTTTGAATGCAGGTTTATTTTAGTCAGACTACAGGTGAATGTACACTGTAGGGAACATTTAGTTTAATTTATAAAGCTGATATACTTTTTTCAGTTCTTATTGTAGAAGGAAAAAGAAGATGATAAATGATATCATTACTTTAGTCTGCTGTTTGGTGCTGGGAAGGTATTAAACTGTAGATACTGGATGGTCTGCTACACCTGAAAATGACACTGATGACGGCAATGAGAATTAATTAATGCAGTTAAGTTTTGGTGCATTAATCCAAATTTCTTAAAAGATGCTCTAAACTGCTAAAGGGAATTGCTGCAGTTGTTCCGTCATCTGCTTCGACGTTAGCAAAAACTTAAATTGCAATTCCACTGCCATTCCCATCTTTCCAGACGCGCAAAACAAACTGTTTGTAGAGAAGACCTTGAAAAAATAAAGGTCCTTTTAGATATTTGTGTGATGTGTTGTCGCAATAAGGATATGAATTCTTGAGTCATGGCCAAAAACATCCAGAGTCTGAAATATTATGTTCACGTGAATGGGTTGGCTGTGAGTTCACAGTGAGCTTTGACCACCGAAATCTAATAAGATCACCCGTGACTCTATGTGAATACTTGTGCCAAATTAAAAAAATAAATAAATAAATAAAATCCCAATGTATTCTGGAGCCGTCACATTTACAAGTGACAGCAAGACGGACTAAAAATCTAAAATAACAATGCCTCCGACCACAGCTGTCGTCATTATCACGGCAGCGGATTTATTGTAGAAACGTTTCCATATATTCTTCCTCATTCTATTTTGACCTAGAGCCCACTAAAAAATAAAAGCTCACACTTCCTCTACAGAATAGCCATGTCTACATTATACCTGACTGACAGGAAATTATGATTTTTGTGCAGAAAAACAAACAAACAAACAAAAAAAAAAACACCACAAGAGTGTGTCACAAAATCTGAATAAAACAGGTGTGTCTTGTATTTCACCTCTAAACAGGCAACGCAATTAGCACTGACAAAATCTGCTTTCATCAGAATTTGCTGAGACAGACAATAGATAATTAATTCATTAATAGATAATTAATAATTATGTTATCCTGTGCCAATAAAAACTTCAGTCATTTTTATTCGTTTTTTTTTTTTTGCAAGCGTTGCCAGTAACGAGAGGAAGAGTTTAATATGGATGCAAAAAGTAAAGCTGGCAGACTCTTGAAAGACTGACATTTTGCAGCCTGCGGCGGTAGACAGAGACAGTGGTGCTGTGTGGGAATCAATACAAGCCATTACCATTGCTCTAATTTGAGCTTGAAATGACGCACTTACTAATAATACAATTGCAATATAATGTTTAGTAGTATGTTAAATGGTAGAATACAGGTGTGTAGAAAAAAGAATGTATTATGATATCTGTTTGATTACGCCACAAATATATGCTGATGGTAGGTTAGGTGCAGTTTTGTGAATATAAACCAGTGCAGCCTCGGAAGCTGGTTTTATTCAAATTCCACGGTCATATGCAAAAAGGAACTATTGATAAAACACAGCTATAAAATTGTATTACACAGACTTTTCTTTGACAGTGCAAACTGTAGCCGTGTTGAGGAGTTAATATGACAGCAGCCAAAATTGCATGCCCATCAGGAGGTTTCAGAGAGATTACCTCCCTCAAACAGTATCTAGGTGACATTTTACATTCCAAAGTCTGCTTCTTCCAATTACAGCTTCCTCTTGCAAAAAAAAACCCAATGTGTTCTTCGTACTTTAAGCACTCCCAATCCCATGCCACAAGGCTGACAATTTCCAGCGCTGTGCAACGGGGCATTTTGTCCTTGTTCAAGCGGAAAAGAAAAATGGCAGCATTGTGGCTTTACAGGCGAACTGCAGATGTTGGTTAGACAGATAGTCGAGCTCTACGCTGTCCATTTAGCACAGGCTCTTTATATAAACCCTACGGACAACCACAGAAACCACTGTGGTGCGCTGGTTAAGATTCCATTTAAGTGACTCTCAGTGCATTTGAAAATTAAAAGACAGAAAAAGGGGACAGGGGTTTAAAGAATGCCATTTTTCATTAGCAGACACAAAAGCAGCATGAAGAACAGGGAGAGAGGACAGACAGTAAAGGCCTGTAGGACCTGCCATTTGCTCCAAATGGACCCTGGGGAATATCTTTTTACTTGAAAACCTCATGCTGAGAAAGGCCAAAGTGACTATTTTCTATTTTAGCCGTCAACAAGACTCTTACAAATAAGCAGTGGGGATCTGATTGGGCCAGGTCGTATCGTGAGGCAGAATTCAATCAAATCTCAGTAGTATACATCTTGGTACGACTTTACAGCTGGATATTAGCATTTGTATTGTGCACCTCTGTTGTTGACCAAAGCGCTCTGCCTTATCTGTCAACACAGACTTGTCAGGTCTGCACCTCGCAGCGAGAGGCTGCTGGAGCCTCCCATTCAAGGCTGCAGCGCTGGGAGCGCACACTGGCCTCGTCGGGAGCGCCAATCTTATTGAGCAAAGGGAAGAACAGCATCCGTTCCACTCTTTAACCGCAGCGCGCACACACACACACACACACACAAGTACACACATTCACCTCCAACTAGTGCCAGAAATACACAAAGAAACACATTTCCCTCCAAGTCAACCCCAGCATTAGACAAACATTACTGCACCCTTCAGCTGAGACACCTTTGTACAGTGCTTGGTTGTTCTGTGACTTAACATCTGCTTTCCATGTTTGTTAAATTGACTGCACGTGGAGATGCTTTAAGGCCATCAAAGGATAACTTTTTAAAACTTTTTCTAGTTGCACGAGAAGCTTATTGCAACATGTAATCTTATTTTTCTTGTGAATATTATTTTTTGCAATTGTAGGAGTGATGATATTTATTATGGTGAAGTCCACTGCGAAATGTTTGTATAAAATTAGCTACTCCCAGTGAAAATTGACAGAGTCGATGAACCCTGAGCATAAAGTCCTTAATAGGAAGAATATCGTTTTTCTGATGCATGAAATTGAGCTTCCTTTGCCTTAACCTTATTAAATGTAAATGACTGATTGTATATGAAAATGAAAAAAACAAGCTATAAACAAGTTATTATTTCACAGGACATGTTTCCATTAAGTGTTAAGGCCCAGGTAGCTGGTTAGCATTAAAGGCAGACAACTCCCTATTTAGCTATCCCTTATGTATTATGTACAATTTTCCAGTTGCCAATGTTGAATAATGAGGTAAATATATGTAAAAGTGAACCACAGCTCAAGCTTGAGAGTGCTCCAATTGCTCAGCTGTTTGCGAATTTCTCCATGCAGCCGTCTGCTCCTCAGCTGGGGGGCTTCATATCAGAGATAAATAACAAGTTTGTTTTTAATGTGAATCATGCAAAGCTACTCCAGAGGTGTCGTTTAAGAGGAGAAAGACAGCTAGAAATTAGTGCAATAGGTCCCCTGTTAAGGTTGATGAAAGCAAGTGTGGGTTAGGGTTGTTCTTGCACATTGGCTGATAAAACTGAACTTGACCTTTTCTCAGCTTTACTATATTCCATTGCTGGGAGACTTCAAATCTTCAAATTCACGGTGAAGGGAATTTGAGGTATAATTCAGAAGAATTGCCTCATGTCCGAGTTGGTATATGAGGGGAAAAGAACAAGCAGCAGCCACTGCCATGGTGGAACATTAAGACCAATCATTAGGACCTTCAGATAGAGAGTAGTTTGTTTGAGCAGCCTAGCAGCAAGGCCTGGCTTGTGCTCCAATGAAAGGGAGGATAATGCTGTTTCTAAGGAACTGCACCATCATAGTTGTTTACAGCTCACTTTCTAAAAAAAAATACATTTTGGGCCTAGCTTGAAAAGCAGTGTTTCTCACCTCAAAGAGTTGGAAATGTTAATGGTTCTAGTGGCCAACCAATAAATAGTAGTAATAAAAGAAAAAATAAAAGAAAAAATCCTGCGGATCACTATATCCCCATTAAAAATTGCAAAGGGGTGGACGCATGAGAAAAGGCTAGCAGTGATGCCAATCAAGAAACTACTGTAAAGGATTTTCACACACACAGAATCAATGAAATTCAGTGAATTGAAGAAATAAAAAGGTGAAAAAAACAAACAAACAAACAAAGTGGACAGATACAAAGTTGAGCCAATCTCACCTTTGAGGGGTCAATGGGAGCTTCGCCCGGACACTAGCAATGTACTAATTGTTTGACGGAGAAACATTTGGGGAGGGGAAGAGGGTTACCTCGGCAACAAAAGCCTGTAACGTCCACTATTGACCAACTGTCAGGTACAAAGCGATGGATGATGATGGATGATGAGCGAATTGCTTTACATGTTGACAGGGGCTTTAGGCAATTTGAAACTATCTATTGAACTAGCTACCAGATTTTGGGAGAGAAGTTAGTGCTTTTGGCCACAATACCAGTATCATTACACAAAACGTTCTCTGAATGAATGAATTAGCACTATGATGGGGTCAGGTTATCCTTAAACACCCTTGGTTCCCATTTCATCTGCATTAAAGTCAGCCTCTTGGGCTACTGAGGGACAAAAGCGTGTAAACAGTGGAGATGATTATCATCAGGGTAATTCAAACACAAGTACCGCAAGACGTGTTCTCTCACTGGAAACTCTTACGGAAAACGTGAAACGTCAGTAACCTCACAGATTTTACTTGCTCACATAAAGACAAATATCTAGCATAAACCTTCACGCAAGTCATTAAATAGTTCCTGTGGACTTGAGGGCAGTTTCATAAAGCATGTTAAAGGCCATGATTCAGCTTGAGAGCACTTGAAACGTCAACAGAACCAGTGTAATGACAGTACGAATCGGGTTGAGGATAACCTTGAGTGATAGTAGTATATAAAAAAAAAAAGCCATTGAGCAGAACCGGCTGAAAAGGTAATAGCCTCCTCATACAACCTGGCAGCTGCGGCTTCTGATTAAAAGCAACATCCACAGATGATCTGCTGCAGGTTACGACAGTGATGCAAGCGAAAGTCTGCCACTCTGGACTTATTTTCAGTTTAAAGCAAAACATGAAAGGTGCAGAGAAAATAACCTAAAGGCTGAATGCAAGGAGCAAGCAGTATTACAGATGAGACACGGTATAGTGATGCATACTGTGGTTACTTTTCAGACAAACATTTTCTGCAATTATCTCAAATCTACTTTAATGGGTTTTATAAAAACCCCTACCGCATAGCGCTAATTAATAACCTGTATTATTAAATCAAAGTATTCAAAGTCAGACCAAGAGAACGCACGTACACACAATTCAAAAAACAAACAATGGCACATTGTGACTGTTCACGGACCTCCCTCTGTGCACTGCTGCACGCGGCAAAAATTATGGGAAGAATGATTACAAATTACAGTAATCAGCATTCTTAATTAATAGTTAAATCCTGCTCAATCACTTAGAAGCTGAACAAACACAACAAAAACTTGAGGGTTCCCAGAATGCGGGTGAATGAGGATGATACCGGCTCGACATGTATGAGTCATGGCAGGTAATTCCACGGGGCCATTGTTTGTTGTGACAGCAGCACACTCCCTCCAACTGCTCCTCTGATAATGGTGTTTATGTACTTTGGCTTCACAAGGCGAAGCAAAATGGCCACACTAACGACAAAGACAGTGGACAGAGGCAGCTGGAAAAATGGCCCTGATTCATGTCCTGAGGAATGAAGAAAAAGAAAAAAGAAAAAAATCTGCAGTCTTCACCACAATGTTAATTAACTTAAACATGAACTCACACATTTAAACTGTAACTTGCCTGAATACAACAGCTGGGATACGCCATTGTGTTGAAGGACATCAGCCAACGGTAACTAGGGTTTTGTATGGTGTGGATAATATGAGTTTCTATGGTAATGTTTGTCTGGTTTGTAATTTAAACTTGTCTACAAGGTTCATAATGCAGATAGGCAGTTCTGATTGGGCTTTGAGATAATTAAGAACCAATAATGATCATGAATAAAGATAACATGTTTCTCATGAAAAACCTACAAGACAAGGACCACAATAGCACATAGTAGAGGTTGTACTGACTAGTCGACTTTACTGCCGTGCCGTGACGCTTTAAGCATCATGTCAACAAGTTACTGATCACGTGACAATAACAACACGGACGCCTCCGAGAAGACAGGTAAGGAGCCCAGAGGGTCGTTGCAGCAAACTAGCAGCGGTTCATCAAGTGTGTGGAAATACTTCACTAAAGATGAAACTCATTCTACTGTGACATGCAGAATATGTAAGTCAGTCCTAAAATACAAATGTACTACTGCATTACACTAATCTGAAAAGGCATCCGCTAACGCTGGCAGACAGCAAGTCAGTTAACAACTTCACCAGACGTCCTGTGGTAACAGAGAGAAGGAGGCTGCAAATCTACAATTTGCTGACAAATTTGATTCTTTCAAGTTATTACACCATCAGTAGATACACGGAAAAGGCTTCGGGGATATACCACATTTTTTATCCCGGCTACATTATCCTATCTTACAACACGCCGTGAAGAACTATTAAACACCACTGACGGTGCCGATTTATATAGGCTATACACATCTGAAGCGCACAGTACCGAAAAGCTCATGTGTTTATGTTCAGTTCTGTTGTGTTCTATTAGCTGTGGTCGTAAAGCGTGTTTTTTGTCCTTGAAGTCAGTGAATGCACCGTGCAAGAGACGGAAGTTATGGCTGAGTTGAGTTTGCCGAGCGGGAGCCGCATATTAGAAGTGTCAGGTTGATGGTGTTTATGGTGTTGGCGTGGGCCACAGCTGACTGTAGCCCACGCTCAAGCTTCAATTACCTTGCAGAAAAGCCTCCGTAGTTTCCTTTGTGTGACACACTGCAATATATGTTCTGGTCAAGAATATAGATTTCATTTCAAAGGATTACTTTCTACTGTGTTCTTAAGTTTGATGTCCTCTCGACTTTCACCACATATTAAAAAATCGTTCAAGCCCTAGTACATAGCTTCTTTGTGAGATAGGGACAGACTAGATACTGTATTTTGTAGTTAAACAAGGTTTAATCAGGTTTTGTATCAGTAACTTTATCAGTCATTAAAATCACTACAAAGTATGATCATTTTTAGGGCAAAGATATTGATGGTTTTCTGATAACTCGGAACCAAAGTCGCTTTATTTAAACAAAGAAATAGAGGAAATGTGACAGAGATGGGAGTCTTATATTTTTCAACCCCATCTGAGGGAAGTAAACAGTTAGACACCACCAAACTTTGGGCTCAGTGTTATGAGTTTGGGATATAAAAATCTGCAGTAAAAAACATTTTGGCCCACAAAAACCGATTTCCTGCAAAGGGAGGCACATAATATTAAAGGGCACTAGTTCCTTCCAGACATAAAAATACTTTTCTGAGCAAAAATCTGGGGTCAAATAGATGCTGCATACCAATCTGGCAGTTTGTTCAAAGGTTAAGGTTTTCTTGGTGATTCTTGGTGATTCTTGGTGTCTTGGTGATTTGTAGCAGGTAACGATGACCCTGGCTTTACTAACTCATTTACACACTGCTTCGTTTTGGCGACCCCCTGTAACTCCATGTATACTACCTCCACCCACCTGAACTAAAAGGGATGGTCATGACATAAACAAAAAAGTGAAGGGGATGTTGCTCTCCCCGTCAAGTTCTGAGAAGCGACAAAATAGGTCCAGTTTTATGAGCAGGCCTATATTTTTTTAAATACATTGCATTTTATTTTTTACTTCCAGGAATTACTGCTGCGTACTGCTGCGTAATATTAGGTTAAAAATCAGTTGCTGAAAATATTTTTCCTGAAATAAAGACTATGGCAATGGACGGTGAAATATGCTCCATTTTAGTGTCACTTAACTCTCTGAATATATTCATGCCTTATGAGTTTGCAGTGGATTCAGTTTTTCTTTTTAATATTAATTCTCCATTAACCAGCAACCAGTTAAACCTTATGATCCCTTCCTCTTCCCAAGATGAACTTGATACCAGGCAAGTCCCTAATTTGTTATCCTTGTAGCTTTAGGGAAAATATTATATATATCTGACATGGGAACTGCTTCTCCAATCAAAGCACATAGTAACTTCACAAAAGCACGACTTTACTTTCATGCCTCACGTGTCCAGGGTGTTGCTAAGGCTGAGTCAGCAGGCGGGCAGTAAACTCTCGACAGAGGCTTTTGAATGTTGACAAGAGGGATCAATAGCAACCGCTGCATTCTCCCAGGTTTGTTGCAAGATTAGGAAGAGCTTCCAAGCCGTATGGAGGAGAGATTTGTCCCTCGTCGTCATCACATTTCTGAAGGGATACAGTTTCCTCTGGGAGTCGGAGATAATGTCAGCCTCTCTCTAGGGGCAAACATGAAAACACCTGCACATGGCTTAGTTTCTGCAGGAAGACGACGGCAAATTTATCCACAGAGTACAGCAGACAGAAGGTTACAGAAAACTCAAAACTACACCTCTACACCTCTAAATAAAGGTGCTTCAATAGCCTGGGCAGCATGTAAAGGATCCGAGCCAGCCAGTGGAAAGTTTATTTAATGAAGTGTGCGGAATACTTATGGAGCTAGAAATTGATCCGACCTGCACCAAATTGATTCTCCAACACCGTGAATGGCCTGCATTTCATTCTGTGTTCACCGATGCCAACATGTTGTTTAACTTCACACAGCTACACAAACTTTTGGATAAAATAATGAAATGTGTAGCCTTGTAGGTGTTTAGTACATTTAACGGTAAAATAAAATTCTGTGAGAAGTGCATGTTGTTTAAACACTTGTTTAAAGTCCCCATTGTATGATAATGTGCAGCATTTGACAATGGGACGTGATTTTCAAATTCATCTACTGAAAGTTTCCCCAAGCTCACCTAAACACAGGACAACTAGTTTAGACCAGTCCTCATATATTCTGGATTTTAAATATTCCTAACAAATTACCTGGACTTTTATGTTTGCCTTCACTGGACGTTCAAGTGACAAGGCACAAAGAAAACATGGGATGAAAGGTTGTCATGACAAAACGGCACACTTCCCAACCTGAATGTCATCGAGGACACATCCCGCACTCCGCAGAAACACCAAAGTAGCAGTTGCAGTAGCAATTTTCAAGGCACTTGACAGCAACCAGTGTTTACATACAGTATTTATGTGCCTTCCTGCGGCCGTGTGAAGGAAGTGCAATTCAATTTCCAGGCCGGGGACTCGTCACCATGGCAGCCAGGATTGCAACTTGTTGCAGATCAGAGAAGTGGAACACTGTGAAAGGGTCTCTTTGAACCCAAACCTTGATCTTTTTGAACATTTTAGTCGTAGTTGATCTGGCTTTGTATTTACTCGTGGTGACCGCAAACGCGATATAATATGACAGCGCAGATTTGTGGGAGAGCAAAAGAAACTGTTGTTACCCTTTTCCGTCGTTCTGTGAGAAACTGTGAACCCACTTTATGCAGCACGAGTCTGCAGACAATACGGTGAAAGGAGTCAGTGACCTGGCTGAGAAGTTAGACGTCTGTTGCCCGCAGCTCTTCATCCAACAGCTCACTGTGGCCGCTCTTTCATCAAATGATCAAACGTAAAATATACCAAACATGACCGCTGCTTTGTTTTGTAGATGATTTAGGATGATTTCACATTTTGTTATCATATCCGTATTACATTAGCTGCAACTCCACAGACATTTATTTTGTTTTCTACCACATAAGGAAGTGCTGTGTCCTCGCTGAGCTACACAATGCACATAAAAACTGTTTGTGTCAACTCAATTTGTCTGAGTTTTTGTGGCGATGCACTAAGCCAAATTACAGGTTTCACTTAATACCACACAAGAGAACAGGAAGTCACCGTTCTCTCAAATCCATTTAGCAAATTGCTCATCAACAAAGGTCACTTTTCAAAACTGACTGAATAAAGCAAACACTTAAACATTGTTGGAGAATTTTATACAGGTTGTTGGCAAGGTCAAAACACACTCACTTGTTTTGTTTCACAATTTCACTGTCCAACAGCTTTAACGCCACAACTGGCGGTGCCACCATTTGTATATATATTAAAATTAGGACATGACTGACTGGAAAGGAACTGTCTGGAAGTTTCAAATAAAACTAGTAAATTCTGTCTTCTCCTCCATATGAGTAAGTCTGAAACAGTCGGGCATTTCAGTATTCTTTGCGATAGACCGACTTTCAGAACATGCACTTAGAATAAAAGGTGCTCTTAACATTCACAAATGTCCACTTGCAACGGACAATCCATCATAATCATGGGTGCATACTGTACATAGCTCAGTGGGCACAGCAGTCTCTTTCTATCTCAGCTGCTGACATTCAAACAAAGCACTGGCTCCTCCACTCCTCTGCAGGATCCCAATGAAAAACAACAACAAATGAATCACAGGCAACAGCGGCCCACTTTGCTCCCTTCACAGCATATAAAATGTCAACACGCGCAACAATCCCTTACAGTGATGGATGGGTTAGAGTCACTGCTCTGTTCAGAACACAAAGCACCGACTCCACCTCGCACTCCCTACACATTTCACACTTCTTTGTAAATGTCACACGCGAGATTCATAAACATTGTTTAAAAGGTGGCCCAAGGTAAAGGTGCAGCTTTGGAGACACATCCAAATCAAAAGCCTCCTTCTGCATGATACTCAGAGTTATTTCAGAGTATCTTCATATACAGCTTGACGTATGAGGATCCAGCCATTTTACACAGTCGTGTGAAAATGCTCAAAAAGGAACTAAAAAGCATCAAGTGTTTAAAAAGGTGGACGAACCCTCCGCGTGCGTCACTCATAGAATTTCTAGTGAGCATTTTTGATGTTGGCTGTGCCTAACTCCTGGTTTATTAAAAGATGGACAAAGAGGTAAAGCGTGAGTGGAGCTGAGGCAGAGAGGTAGCAACCTGAGAGCAACCACCTGTCACTCAAAGCAGCCATGACCTTAAATATGCAGAAAGTTTAAACTTAAAAGTGTGATTAGGTGGCGGTTTTTTCCCATCTTTTGAACATATCTGGACGGGATCTTTAAAGTCCTGGCTGATTTGATGACAACAACTGTAGTTTCTGTTGGCAAAACTGTTAAGAAATGAATCGGACAATAACTGGCCTTTTTCCAACATACTGTTGTGATCAGATTTTATGCTACAAACAGGATGAGTCTGCAAAAAGTAGGGCAGTTAGAGGTGAGCAGCCAATCACCTGCAGCTCTTCATCTCACAGCTCACTGTGGCTGATCCTTCCTGAGAATTGATTCCCTGCAATATTTCAAACTCCTTCAAAAAGTACCAAATATGACTGGTGATTCTAAATTGGCCATATCTGTGCATGTGAGTGTGAATGGTTGTCTGTCTCTCTGTGTTTGCCCTGCGATAGACTGGCGACCTGTCCAGGGTGTCCGAACCGTCGCCCGATGACATCTGGGATAGGCTCCAGCCCCCCCACCCTTCACAGGACAAGCGGTTACAGCAGACGAATGAATGAATGAATGAATGGATGGATGGGTGCTAATCTCACTGCCAAAATGCATAGCATTTCCTATGACTACTTAGTCAACTCATGTTTGGCAATTCCTAGATGATTTAGAATTCTGCATTAATATCCAGATGTATTTGAAAATCGGCCAAGACGTGAAGCGTGTAGACTGAGACAGGCGCAAGATTCCGCGGCAGACAGCTAGCAACCTGAATTGGCAACCACCTGTCACTCAGAGCAGCCATGCCCTTAATCATGCATAACTTTAAGCCTTGATGTAATTCAAACAGGTCAAGAGAACTGCAGATTATGGCACTATGCCTTTCCTAATTAGTTAGCCATGCCAGTTGCGGTTTGCTAAAGAAGAGTCAAGAAGTGTTTCCCGCATACTGTCACTTTATAATGTATGTGCATCTTATCTGCTAGTGGGGAAATATGTATTGTTCTGTGTCATCTGTGTGCAGATGCTTTCAGAGCTATGGTATGTTTAGGTCTAGACTGGACAGATGTGTATGTTTGCTTCCGAGAAACCAGTTCTAGGCAAGGATGAAACAACAGAAGGAAGAAAGGAAGAAAAGCAATAAAGACAAGAAAAATAATAGGTTTAGGCTTCAGGCCTAAACGCTTGATTAGAAGCAAATTACAGTCAATAAGAACTTTTCTTTTTAGGCATTTATGTCTCCACTGATAGATGCAGTGGAAATGCAGGAGCAGGGAGAAAGAGGCACACTCTCAGCTGCACATAATTATGACTCACAGCAAGTCCATTTCACTCCTATTACAGAGCATGGTGAATAAAAGTGTCCTCTGTAGAAAAAAGTACTACATATTCCATGATCACTGCGCAATGCCAAACTGATGAGCACACTTTCCCTTCTAGTTTGTTTTTCCATCATTGCTTTGTGGACCAACAATTGCAAGGTGGGTCCCAAATCCAATATTTGTCTTGTTGTATTATGCAGTTGCATGAATAATGGTGCATTATGCCAAGTGACTCTTCTCGTAGCAAGTAAAATCTTCTGCCAGAGTGTTGTATTGTTATAACACAAAGGCAAGATTGTGCACTCAAAATCTACATCTGAATTGATCTGATTTGCATAATTTCATTCTCGCTGTGCTTTGACTGTTGGCCAAAGATTATTTACTTTGAACAATCTATGATGACTCTTGTAAAGGGATTCAGTTCTCCTCCAGAAATCCACATGAAGGTTTTTGAGCAAAGAGACCAAAAATAGAAAATTAAGCATACGACATGAAGTCCTGCTTTTCTTCTTTACTGCATGTATAGATGTAAGGATTACGTATGTAAGTGTGTGGAGATAATCACATGTTTGGCATGCCGCCCTTTTCTGTGTTTCTAGAATGTGATGTTCACTTTATGGGAGGAAGAAGGAAGCAGGCAGTGACGGGATATAAAAGATTCCCTGAGAAAGAAGCTCATCACTGATCCCTCAAATCCTAAGTGGAGTGCAGAAACAATCTGAAAATCCTCTGGCTCAATGGCAAACCCTGTGGAGATGGTTTATCAGTGTAACTGCAGGATTCTCTGGCCTGGAGGACTTTGGCACTGGCCTTTCCATGCTTTTAATAAAATAAAACGAATAAATGAGCGCATTGGCAGCTTTATTTTCATTATTGTGAATAATTTTGCCTCTCTAAGAACACCTAGCTGGCTTGTATAGGATGTGACTGGGATAATAAGATTTACAAATGACCATATATGGCTTTTTGTTTTTGTTTCTATTTGGTAGTCTAGGTTGAGGTTGACAGAAGCATACTTTTACACCGAGACAACTTGCAGCAAAGAAATTCAGCATCTATGTCCATGGCTTCTAGAGGTGCTGTCTGATCTTTAAAATTTGGCTACGCTTCTGCACAAAATCTGCACTGTTAAAGTTAGAGAAATACTGAGATCCTTACTAAGAGGAGAACATGATGGTAATTGAGAAGAGTCCCCTGGAATTGTGCTGTTTACTGTTTGTGTTGAGTTCAAACCATAGACTGTATATAAATATGGACAACGCGTCCCCACTTCCTTGCGCTGGCCAAACCGACGCTAGTTTCCCAGGGGATACGGGTGGCGCCATCTTGCGAGTTTGAAGCCAGAGTCTGTGCACT
Organism: Chelon labrosus; assembly: GCF_963514085.1. Taxonomy (NCBI): domain Eukaryota; kingdom Metazoa; phylum Chordata; class Actinopteri; order Mugiliformes; family Mugilidae; genus Chelon; species Chelon labrosus. The sequence goes on from NC_140339.1 coordinate 12,893,945, forward strand.
ACGGTCCGAGAGTGGAGCCATGCCGAGCCATGCAGCCATGCCGAGCCGTGTTCTCAATGACCCGCCCACACGTCCTCCAGACTCACTCACCTTTTTGTTTAATTAATACAGCATTCTGCTCTACCACCACCAGTTACAAGGAAATGTTGGATTATACACTGTACTTTTTTTTTTCCCCCCAACTTTTGTAGTGGTTAGCATGGCAACTTGTAGTCATCATGATATCACATCCTATTTCTATAGCATCACTCATAGCTAACTCAAACGAAACTTATCAGAATAAATGACACTTGAGTATGCAGCAGTATTATATTAATTACCTAAAATGACTGAAACAATCCTTGAAAAAAATATGTGATGTGTATTTTAGTGTTTTAGTTTGGCCCAAATCCCATCCAGTAACTTGATCTATGACCTATACTGCAGCCAGTCACCAGGGGGAGCTCTACTTGCTTTGGCTTCACTTTTAAGGACGAGTTCCGGATGAAGTTCTTTACTTTCCAGATGAAGTACTTTAACATAGTAGCTGTTTGAAGTCTGACCGATTGCAGTTAGGTGTCTGTGACAATGGATTTTCAGAATTGACGTCCCATTCGAGAGCACTTGAGTTCTTTGGCCTGGACAGCATGAAAAAACTTCACTGGCATGGTACTTTAGGTTTAAAAACTACTTTTCAGAGTGTGTAGCATATCTTATACCCAATCTTTGTGACTGACACAATGGAAAAATCACCTCACAACCAAATGTTTTTTTTTGGTTTGGTTTATAATAGACTGTAGCAGAAGGTCAAGTGAACAGGTTCTTGCAACTAAAACCTAAAAATGTGCCTGTGTTTTGATGGTTTTGGTTAGTATCCACACCAGCTACCAGCCCTCAGTCTAGCTTTGGATTCTCCGATCATGAGTTGACAGGACTCTGACTGAAGCCAATTTTAGGCCAATCAATTTTGACTAAATAGGTCCTAACCTGCGAGGGACTGTCAATGAATCCTTGAAATTTTCCTGTGATGTGTTTTATCAGCAGGAAATTAGGAGACCTTTAACAGGTTAGCAGGGCATCCGCCCATAATTGTACAGGAAATTAAAAAAAAAAGAAAAAAGGTTAAAACCACAACCCCTTGAAAGTCTGTAAAACTAATTTGCACGAAACAAGCACTGTCTGCAGGCGTGTCAGTGCAAAAAAAAAAAAAAAAAACTCAGAGTCTTGTATCAGTTACGTATAGCTCTTGTACTCTCGAATGAATGGTGACCCGAGGTTGCATTCTCATTGATAGTCTGTGGGACTTACTCAAGTTTAAAACAAACACACACACGCAGAGACAAACATACAGGACTACCTATTATGTTTAAGACACTACAGACCTGAAAGGTGCACAAAGGTAAGACTTGGAGGCAACTCCTCCATTCTCTCAACAGCTCTTCTGCAAATGTGTGATGAATTAAAATGAGTAAGCCAGAGGTGGCCCTGACCTTTAGGAAATGTGCAGCCACGCTACTAAGGCATTTATCATTTTCTAATTAAGTTATGTGGCAAAAGCATATCTTGTGTGCCCAAAGTCTGTGGCGAAATGGGTCTCTATCAGTATGAAATTATTATAAAGCCATGTTTAATTAATGAAAATATGACCCAGGTGTCAGAGCTAATATATCAAAAAGAACATGCTATAGTCTCAGACTGTTCCATGGCAAAGGACAAGGGGCAAAGTAATGTGTTAGCTTGAAAATAATATAAGGGGAAACAAGCTTATTTTTGAACTCTGCCATGTGTGAATTTGTTTAACTGCATTTTAAGTGAGTGCATCAGATTTTTATAGCTTTTGGGACTGTTTAATTAAAAAATGTTAAACGGACTGAGGGAGTGCACTGGCAGTGCAGAAGAGAAATAACTTACATTTCCAGCTCCCCCGTCTTTTGGCTGCCAATGAATAGATGTATACAGTGTCAGGCCAAATATGGAACAAGCTTCAATGCAGAACCTGAAAACATAAATATTACATATGTGCAAGTAAGGAATAAACTTGTTTTTGCTTTGAAAATGTCTCATTATTCGGTGCGAGACTCGACTGCGAGACTGTGTCTAAGGGTGGGGAAGTATGTAGCTGGATACATCAGAATCAATGATGAGATTTCTTTTTTTTTTTTCAGTATGCTGCTGTTGAAGGCATCCCCTCTTGGTCAGGTGTTCTGTTCACGAAATCTTTTCATTTCAAATCCCTGACAGCAGCACCTGCATGTAAATAACACCCATATCATGTATAGGATGCCCGCTCCTGTCAGAAACCCATGCAGCTATTCAGCACTGCCAGGTGGAAACCGTTACAGTGACAAAAAGATGCGGGTCTGTTTTGATGAGCAAGACAGAGCCACATTTTCAGTGCAGCTGCTGTTGTGCCCGAGACATCAAACAGATGTGCATTTAAAACATGCATTTATAAATGAAGGACTATGACACCACCTCTACCCTCAATATTCAATATTTTAAAATGCCGATGGAGTTATGATGGGATCTGATGTGTGGAAGGGGGTAGTCTTAAATAACTAATAGTTTACTGAACATCTTAAAAGTTGCATGCAGCATCTACGTGGAAATTAAATAACCTTGATTTACTATGTTAAAATGAGATAATACAGTCATGTGTCATAAGACCCATTCGTATCTACAATCCAGTAAAGAAGGTTGCTAAGAGAGGAAGAAGCTGAATCAATAGTCTGGACTAATTCTAACTATTAAGTGTAACAAAATGATCCACTTATTGTGCATTATGGTATTTTTGGCATTACTTATCGTGCAATATGCACAGGACAAAAATTATGATACGAACATGATCATTATCTTCCAATCCTCCCTCGTCTGAGCAATGAATCACTACCTTTGGTGAATTTAGAATCCAAGCTCTGTTGACAGTTTCTTCAGCATTGTCAGCTTTCAATTATCAGGTTGTTTTGATTTCAGTTGTTGCTATATTTATGTGCGGCTGTGCTGATCTGCGGCGCCATTTCCAGGCTATGATTTATTTCCATTCTTGGCTTGCTAAGAAACCCCTGTCTGAAATGTCTGAGCATTCCTAGTGAGTGTACAAATCATTTGCAGGCATCACTGGCAGCACACACCATCAGATTATGACATGAACAAAACACCTGTACCCATTGTTTCCCATACAAGCTCACACGCACCAGGGTGGGCATTAATCCAAGTTCGGATACACTTCTATTTCTAAACATCCACTTGTGATTTTATCATATTTGTTCCCTGGATCAACACGACCTGGCTTTTGCACACTGAGCACATCTTTTGTTTGTCACATCTGGTGTGTGTTGCAGCATTTTAATGAGTGTGCTGAAGAAATGTAAATGGTGTGTGAAGCCCTCAAGATCTGGAGACTTACAGCTGTTGTGCATGAGCTCCTTTTGCTCCAGGTAGGCTGTAATGTGTAATAAGTTGCACAGACAGACAGGTTTTTTTTTTGTTTTTTTTTCACGCTGTGCCGTCGTCAGATTTTTGACGAAATTCCAAATTGTCAGCAGCGAGGAATTTATCAGCTGTTGTTCTTGTCACACCAGAAAGCTCTTCAAAATGATCTCTGAAATTATTTTGTTAGCAACAAGGTGCCTCAAGCATAAATCATTAAAGTGCACGGATTTCAACCTAAACCGTTTGCACACACGCACACACACACACACACAGTTTACATCTTGTAGCCTACCTCCCGTTTGTTCTTTGCCAAGATCAGAATTAAGCAACCAATTAAGAAAGTAGGAACAAAAGCCAACTTAAAAAAGCAAAGGTAATGTGCAAGAAATTGTGCACTTCAGCAGCTGAAGTAAGGTTGTCCTCAGGCTGTTCCAGCCATGCATGATTAAGGTAATTACGTCCATGCTCCAACCAAACCCACCTGCCATAAGGTCAAATTCTCAATCTGTCATTTGACCAACTTCCAGCAAAAACACGATCACCGTAGTTGGTGTTTACTGCCGACTACCAAATATTGATGGCAAGATGAACCCTGATGGTGAAAATAGCAAACATTACACTTGCTAGATTCAATTCCATTTTATTCATGCAGAGTCAATAACAATGCATATTTTCAGAAGATGCTCCACAGACCGTAGAGCTTCAAACCCCCAGAGCAAACACTGGGGCGACAGTGGCAAGGAAAAAGTCCCTTCTGACGAGACAAAACTTGAAGCGGAACCCAGGAAGCAGGAACAGAGATGAACTCATCTGAGTAAAGCATGCATGCAGCATATCATCATGGTTGCAATATTGGTAGATGTCGAAGAGCAAGCTAAAGTCAGCATCTTGGTTGCACTACCATCTCTAAATACACCATCACAGGAAAGCAGGCATGGCTGTGAACTCGCCCTTATTTGCATAAACATCTCAAGCGCCTGAAAATAAAAAGAAATTATTGATTGATGTTCTGGGGATTTCATAATGAAATATGCCTAAGTTGTTTCATTTTCTGGTCTTTATTTTAAAATGTATAAGCAGCATTATAGATCCATGGTGTGGGCTGGGGATTTTTAAAAGCATGATAAAAAAAGAAAAAAGAAAAAGCCAGTGTCCAAGTATAACCAGAGATGGATTTAACACAGGCCTGTGGCTTTAGAAGCACAGAAACTGGCTAAAATAAGAGCTGTGGTTTCATGCTTCTGATGATTACACCCAACTCGTAATTAACCCCAATCAGATGAAAAAGGAACTGCGGGTGGGAGTGGCTTTGTCGTGATGTGAATGAGACTTGCGATTCTGTTAATACGGAGGTCAGAGCCTATGACCCCTCTTCCACGCGGAGAGCACGGGCACACGACGCAAGTGGCAGTTAATGGACGACAAAGTACACTAGAATCACCTAATTTCCCTTACAGCAGTAATCCGTAATCACCGTTAATATCGGCTCAAGTACACAGAGGATTGTTTGGCCATCGCAAATGATAGGTTAGACTGGAAGAGATGGAACAGAGGAAATCAAAGTGGAATGAAAGCACCTGATCTGAAAGAGGAGATGATTTAAAAAGGAAAAATAATGAGCGTGTCAAAGTTCATTTAAAATCTTTGTGTGAGTGTACTTGTACCTGTAGTGTGCCACAAAAGTATCAAGAGTATACGAGAATAGCAACAAACTGAAGTAGCTTAAACATTAACATTCATTTCACATTTATAGCACTTTAAAGATTTTTGATGGTGGTTAATGGCTTGTGACATAGGCTCTTAAAAATCTCCCACAGGTGTTGAACGGAAGAAGGTGAACCTAAGGTAATAACATATGATTCATACTGTATTAAAACCATTACAAACCCCTTTTGCTCTATATGAAAGCATCTGTATTTGTTGATGCTTTTCCCTTTTACTCGTCGCCAGCCTGTACGTCCTCGTGATTACAGTATTCCTACATTTCAACAGCAGGTTCTTGAAAAGAGAGAATGCTTTTTTAAATTATTTGAAGCGGTAATTAAGATCCTTCGTTGGAAGTGCGGAGAAAACTTGACAGCGCATAATAAACCTCAGATTCCATTTAACCATCTTTCCTGTTGAATCCACAACAAAATAGCGGGAACCGAGTGCATGTCCATGAACTGACACTGCTGCTACTAAGTCATACCAACTGATGTAATAAAAAAAAAAACTCTGCACTGTGTGTGCTATCGTGAAGCACATTGATAGACATTCTTTTTTTGTGCAGCCACTTAGTGCTGACATTCAGCAATCACATGGGAGAAATCCATTTTCAAAGCACAAGCATACTGTTTTCAGGTCAGGTGCAGAGAGTCAAGGAAAGAAAAAAATACACGTTATAGAATAAAATGCTGCACTGTCTTCCCCCAGTGGTTTGAATTAGAGCCAGTCATATTTGGATAAGAAATTAGGAGACTGGGGGTGAGCCATGCATGAGCCCAAACTTATCTGTCTTAGAGGTCTAATATTTATTTAATTGTCAAATAATTTTCAAAAAGGACCAGCAGCACACTGATCAGAAAATGTCAATTAATCTACGGAATCCATCCTGTCTCGTGGATCATGAAACACTTGGTATTTCGGAATCAGAATCGTGTTTATTGCAACGCATGTTCACAAATACAAGGAAATTTGAGTGTTCGATGCCATCACTGTAATTAATAAGAACAGCATGGACACAATATACAAAGAATATTACATATGTTAACAAATATGTAAAGAATAAAGAAGTCTGGAGTTAAAGAAAGGAGGAACTGTACAGTTACATCAACGTTAATGCATGATTTCGTGCACAGTGTGCTACCGTAACACATGGACCCAGGTGATTTGTGTTTTATATCCACACTATCACACACTTCATACCAGTCACAAAGAAATTTCATCCATACTGCTCACAGACATATATTTAACGAATACATTATTATCTCAGAACCATATTTTGTTTTCCCCAATTGTCACACACCTTAGAGACCAGGTCTAATGAGTATTTTTTACTCTTATGAAGCAAAAATCTGGATTTTATAAATTCCAAACATGGAATAATTTGTACTTGATCCAATACATCTGAGCTGCACAGATAAGCACACTCTGTTATTTCTAGCTCTCCATGAGAAGTTAAGCTTGTGATAATGGCTTAATGGACCCGCAACAGCACTCTTACTGGATTCGTTTTTTTGCTCATATTAGCCCTGTCACTTTGTTAACTTGCAAACTGTAATGCATTAATTAGACAATTACCATGACAACTCTGTCTTTTTTATTACATTCTGATGGGACTAACATTTTGTTGGCTCTCCACAGCCGTCACTCGCTGACAAACTGGATTGTTGAAGTAGTACAATACAGTCTCAAATTTCAGGCAGCAGGCTCTAGACAAGGAAAGGTTTGTAGCAAGATAAAATTCACAGAAGCAGCTGTCACAGAACAAGTTGTCTCAAAATTGAAGCTTGTGTACGTTTATAGCTACAGCCAGGTTTTTTTTTTTTTTTTTTTTGGGGGGGGGGGGGGGGGGGGCATCTGAGGGTGTCCTGTGGTCCTTGATCAGTTTGGGATCTAGGGAATTTGGAGGCCAGGTCAACACCTTGTGCTGTTTTTCATGTTTTTGTGTGTGCGCCTGTGTTAGGCTGCATCCTGCTGGGGATGGCTGCTGCCATCAAGGAGTGTCATTGCTATGGGGTGGGGGTGCCTGGTCTGGTCTAGGTGGGTGGTACATGTCTAAGTAACATCCACACAAATGCCATGTCTGAAAGTTTCCCAGTAGAACATGAATTTTCACAAGATGGTCAACGTTATTCACTCATGTCAGTGGTTTTAATGTTGTGGGTGCCAGACTAACTTGCAACAACACAGACATATCCCATTAAAAAGTTGTGTACGGCAAACCCATCACCGTACAGCTGCCTGGCGGACCCGGAGACAACAAAATCATCACCTTTAACTCTTGTTATATCTCTATCCAGTAGTGAGAAGAAATATCTGGCTCTGGAGCCACTAAATGCTCTATTTTCTTCAACAGCTGGCCACTTAATTTGTCTTTTGGCCATTTGGTGCTGGGCAGGAGGTGTACGGTGGGTTTATCAGAGCTTGTTTTCTAAAAACGTCTGCCTAGCTGTTACTAGTGATGGGGACTGTGAATGTACTCAGACTAACCATGCAGTAAATTTGCCTTAAAAGCAATGCACTCCCCACGTTTAGATTATTGTAATTATACAGTATACTGCATGGAATTTTCTGGCACTTTCGGTGCAATGTTACACATGATTTTAACATACCAAACAAGAAGTAGAGTTTTGGAATCAAATACATAATACTATTTACTTGTTTGTTTGTTTTTTTGCGGTCTGGAGTTAAAGACAATGAAATGCAATGATTTTAATCCACAAAGCAATGGTGAAACGTCAACAATAGGCTAAATATGTATGGCAAAGACTTTTCTTGTTCTTTAGAAACTGAAACAGCTTCTCGGTCATGTGACCTAAACATTTCGTATGTCAGAACAAATGCTGCGTTCCTGAAAACTGGGAAATTTCAGTCCTCCTACTAGGAAAAGTACGGTGGCCCTGAAGGTCAAAACGACATTGCACAAAACACAATGACATTTCAGAAAACACAACAACATTTCACAAAACACAACGACATTTCAGATTACGAAAAGTGTAGGGACAACACTTCTCATTTCTGATTGGACAGAACCAGACAGTGTAAGTTTTAAACCGCAATGGAAAGAATGGAGGAGGAGATGGCATTAATAGAGGAATATTTTGAAAGAGGACATACATATGTCATTATTGATCTCTGACAACGAAATAAAACTCGAAAACTATGTACTATACAGAGCCGATAGAGGCTCCAGGGGAGGTGGTGTGGCTACTTATGTCTCCTCTAATTTAGTTGTAGAGCGAATTACACCTACAGTTCCACCAATACATTTTGAATGCCTTTTTGTTAAAATCATATTTCATCAGAATAAATATATTACTGTTGGTAATGTGTATAGACCACCCTCTGCCCCTGTAGAGTCTTCCAAGTGTTTGATGTCTACCTTTGATTCTATCTCTTCTAAAAATGAAATGATTATTCTAGGTGATTTTAACAAAAACTGGCTAGACAAGTCTTCTGTTAAAGACAAAAATAACTTTGAAAATCTTAATTTAACACAACTCATTAAGGAACCCACTCGAATTACTCCTCACTCCCAGTCCCTGCTTGATTGGATACTTGTCACTCATCCTGAAAGATTTATTGAAGCTGGTATTTTGTCAGACTGTTTTAGTGATCACTCATTTATCTATTGTGTATGGAAAATTAAAATTCCAAAAACACCACCAAAATTAATCAAAATTAGACAACATAAGAAAATTAATATTGACTTATTTATTAATGATTTAATCGCAATTAATTGGGACAGGTATCAGCTAATACCAACTGCTCAGGATGCTTGGGACTTTCTATACTCTGAGTTCACACAAGTAGTAGACAAACATGCACCATGGAAAACCTCTAAGGTCAAGGGACGACATCTTCCCTGGATAAATGCTGATCTTTTAAGCCTTTTCAGACAGAGGGACAAGGCTTGGGCTAAATTCCGGCGGACAAGGGAAAATGCTGACTGGGAAACATACAGGAAACTAAGAAATATCTCCAAGACAATGACCCGCAACGCAAAATCTGATTATTATAAGGAATGTCTTTCCAATAATTTTAAAAATCCCAAGCAATTTTGGAACAGTATAAAAACCATAATAAATACTTCTGATAAAAGCCCTATTAATAAAATACGTGATGGTAATACGATAATTCATGATCCCTTTTTAATTGCTAAAGTGTTCAGTCAGCATTTTTCCACAGTCTGTTCTGACTTAATATCTGATTTTTCTTACAATTATTGTTCTAATAATATCTCTGTCTGTCATAGCACCTTCTCATTTACTAAAATCACACCTCAAGAAGTTCAGAATGCTATTAAACAACTTAGTCTGAGTAGTGGTGCTGGCCTTGATGGGATGGAATCAAGGTATATTAAATTGGCTTCCCATATCCTTATGTTTCCTCTTGCCGATTTGTTCAATCTGTCTTTTGCTACCTGTGAGATACCAACTATGTGGAAACATTCACGAATCACGCCAATACATAAAGGTGGTGATATCCTTGATCCAAACAATTATAGACCAATATCAATAATTTGTACTGTCGCAAAAGTATTTGAAAAATTAATTTTTAATCAAATATCCCACTATCTCAAAACAAATAATATCCTGTCACCTTTTCAGTCTGGGTTCAGACCTAACCACTCAACAACCACTGCACTGGTAAAATTGACTAATGATATATTTTCAGCATCTGACTTTGGTAATCTCACAGGAGCTATTTTTATTGACTTGAAGAAGGCCTTCGATTTGGTTGACCATTATTTACTCTTAGACAAGCTTCATGCAATTGGTTTTTCACAAAGTGTACTTCTCTGGTTTAATTCCTATTTGCATAATAGAAAGCAATGTGTTGTTCTTCAAGGATCTAAGTCTGATTTATTTGTTCAACAGAGAGGTGTACCCCAAGGTTCGACACTTGGTCCTCTTCTTTTCTCTGTTTTCATCAATGATCTTCCTTTAATTTGTTCTAATACTTCAGCTCAGCTATATGCAGATGATACTGTCATCTATATCTCTAAATCTAATATTTTACAGATACAGAATGCCCTTCAATCAGACTTTGATGCTGTGCAAAACTGGCTGTCATCTAACAGATTGCTGCTTAATAAAACTAAAACTTACTCCATGGTCTTTGGTACAAAACATAACCTAAAAATGAAACCTAATAACTTAATCATAACATGTAATGATGGTATGAATCTGCATAGAGTTGAACAATTCAAATATCTAGGATTATGGCTTGACTCAGAACTTACTTTCAAACCTCATATAGACTATATTCTTCGTAAAATCAACTTTGGTATCAGTGTTTTATTTCGATCCAAGAACTGTTTTACGCTTAATGTTCGAAAGAAACTTGCCTCACAACTTATTTTACCTTTTTTTGATTATGCTGACGTAATATATCTAAATGCATCCAAAACCAATCTTCTACCCCTCAACACAGCATATAACAGTCTTTGTAGATTTGCTCTTGGTTGTTCTTTTTACACTCATCACTGTACCATGTATAATACACTCAAATGGCCCTCACTCAGTATAAGAAGACATAATCACTGGTTACACTTTATTTTTAAATGTATACATTGCAATTATCCTGCTTATTTAAAACAATTTTTGATTCCATATTCCACAACATATCAATTACGGCACTCATCCCAGTACTTTTTCCTTATTCCTACAGTGAACAAAACAATTGGTAAAAGAGCATTTATGTTTAAAGCGCCATCAGACTGGAATAATCTTCCGTTAAACATACGCTCATTGACTTCTTTTCATAGGTTCAAATTTTCCTTGTCTTCTTATTTTGAGTTAAATTGCACATGTTTCCGATGATGTTATATCAATATTATTTGTAACACACTGTAACTTTAATTCGCAACATTATGTTATTATTATACTTTTTATTTTACTAGGCTACTGCTATGGCCATTTGTGGCCATCGAGAGGTTGTGCTTATTCTTATTCTTTTACTTATTTTTTTATGTTTGTGTTGATGTCCGTTGTCTTTGTCGTTATATGTCTGTAGATTGTTGATTGTGTTTTGTCTCTTTATTTTTTGGTTGTAATGTATTTTAGGACCCCCTCGAAAACGAGAGGATTCCTCTCAAGGGGTTTATCCTATTAAATAAAATTTCTGATGATGATGATGATGATTTCAACCCATCATGAAATGAACATGTCCCTTGGAACCCTGAAAGCACGGTTGAAGGAGTTAGGACTGAGGAGACGGGGCAACTACGTCCTCATCATGCGTCCCCTCGGCCTCTTTAAATAATGCCAATGTCTTTCCGCAAGACATGCAGAAATTTGGCAACAACTGATACTTCTTTCCACAATGTGGACAGTACATGTTGTCTTCTTTCAAAGCACATCACAGTGTCTACACTTACGCGTAGCTGACCATTCACAAAGTGTCATTTCTTGACTGGCAGCGAAACAACCAATCACATCAGCTTATATTTTAACACGGGTTCTGTCCAATCAAAACCATAAGTGTTGTCCCTACCCTTTCCGTAATCTGAAATGTTGTTGTGTTTTCTGTAATGCTGTTGTGTTTTGACCTTCAGGGCCACCGTAGAAAAGTGCTCTGGAATACCACATGAAGCCGGAGGTCCTACTAGTGAAGTCGTGGCAAATCGATCTACCCCGACTTCACTGAGATGCAACAGCCTGATGTCACAGAACAATGGCGGCGCCCATGAAGATCCAACTCCCATCAAGCTTCAAAACTTTTTCTCTCCGACTATGGAATAAATGATGCAATTTTCATAAACTTTTTCCAGTGCGATACACATGAGAACATGTTATGGAATCACGACTAGTGAATTTACTTCTCGTGTAAATATATAACCTTGAAGGACTGGTTCAAGTCGTAGAAGTTTCGGTGCTCTCCATTAAATCCCACACGCTTGTCTTTTCAAGATGCTATTCTTATTTCATGAAAATTTCATGAAACCAAGCATGTACACCTGGGCTTACCAGCGTGTGTGCCCAGTCAAATGTGAATTTTGGAAACCTGTGTATGAGTTGTGTGTTTATGCATGCATGTGCATTATTGCGGTGTGCATCTGGGTGTGGATAATACGAGCCGGAGAATTCCTCCCCCTCACTGCCCTGGTTGGTTTAGATGTCGGCTCTGTGAATTACAGTCTTCACTGCTGCGACTCCGAGCTCTCAGCTTGGTGCTCGGCTCAGGAAAAGCAAGGCTAAAACCGTGCCAATTAGGCTGGTAATCTAGCTGACATTTGTGTTCACTGCTCTGAGGCCCAGACAGCATCAAGAGCTCCCTTTGGAGGATTTGTGGTGGCGGGGCGGTTGGTAATTTACACCTCTATAAATGAGAGCAAAGAAAAAATAAATTTGACGATGAAGCCTGCTTTAATAATACTTTCACGCCATCTTTGTTTGGGGTGAGAAAGAAGCCGGCCAATAACACTCTCTCTCTCTCTAATCTCTGTGTGATTTGCTTTGATGACTCAAGACAAGAAAATGGATATACAATAGAGGACTGATTTCTTGTTTTCCTCTCGTTTTCTGTTCAATCAATGCTCCGAAAATTTGATTTTTAGAAATAATTTAGAAGAGTTTTCCATAATGAGACCAAGGCAAAGGAAGAAAAGTAAAGCCTTAAGGGAATTTTCTAACATTCTGGGAAATAAGCATGTTTTACTGGAAATTAGATGAGAAGATCAAGAACAGTTATGTTTTGTGTTCTTAAATTGGTCTAGAGAGATTGTTGAGGGACCAGCACAACCTGCAAGATGACAGTTACATGGAAGGCAGAGGCAGCTAAGTGTGGATGGGACCCTGCTACTTTAAGCATGTTATTTTTAGCTTATTTTTCTCCAGCTTCATTGACAACACTGGATTAATTCAGAAGAAGATGATAACTTGACTAGACCCACGTCTTCAGTGATTCCGAATTTTTTTATCTTTTCATGCTACCGCCATGTTTCTGTCCTTCCTGGAAGTTCATCACATCCCCCGATGTGGGGCAAACGTGCAGCGAGAATGTATTTATTCCAACCGGATCAAGTTTTTATATGGTTATTCTATTAAACAGAAAGGTCAACACCGCCCCTCTCAATCCAACTGAAAATTCCTTCAGATCAGGCCAGTCTTTTCTAACTGAGGCGGTTACATGAGACATTTATATTCTGAATGAGCCATTATTACAATTATGAGTGAAATATTAGAGTCTGTATAAATGTAGCGACTGTGTGGCCACTACACCAAAATCCCACCAGAGCTCAGAGCTAAAACTGGGAACTTGAGCCAAGCTAGAACCGGCTAGAAAGATAATCTGCCAGCAATCTGTGAACTCGTTACTGTACTTCTTACTATATTACTAGTTCTAATCATGCAGTAGGCTTAAATAGGCCCTGAAAAAAAATAATGTATGTTCACGTTTACGTTCAGTGTTACTCACCAAAACAGTGCTATATCAATCACATTTAAAGGCATTTGACTCCTCAGAACATTTGCAAAAATTATTTAAAATTTCCACAGCGTTGTTTCTCGTTGTGCCCGGCGCATTGCAGTATCCTAGCATATTGTTGGCACTCATTAATCAGATGTATTGTGAAAGACCTTGCAGAAATGTATCACATCATTAACACGTGCAAAGAAAGGAAGACCGCATTACTGGAGGTCAAAAACTCCAATCAGAACCTTTATCTGTAGTCTCCAAAACAGTACACGGTCTACAACGTACATATGTGTTCCAGCCAATCAGCACACTGCCAGACAGTGCTTTACCAATATATTTAGCTGCTTTCAATTATCACATAGCCGTCACCTCACAGGTAGTATTGGTCCCTTGAGAGTTTCCTTGTCGTTTCTTCCTCCTTTCTGGGTCTGTGCCAAGCCAGGTTAAATATCTGCGCGAATGTACAAAAGATACAATGGATGGATTTTCTCATCTAACTCTCTGTAAAGAAAGCACGCAAGCTTATTTCCTGAAGTGGTGGCCTATTCTTTGAACAACAGATCATTTGTTCAGCGATACAACCGTTTAAAGGGGTTACGCTGCAAAAGGAGACGTTTCTAGTCGTCTCTGTGTTCAAGAAATTAATTATCGGTGAGGTTAAGGCTTTGAAAATATGCTTTAATGGATTTCATTAGAACATGACGATGGCAGATGCAACGGGTGGACTTTCCACATCGATGAAGTGGACGAGCGGAGATTTCTCAATGAGGCAAATCTGTTTGGCTTTAAAATTTGAAAAAACTGAAATTCAGCTCATTAAAAATGTCTGATGGAAAGAGATAAAAACATCAATACCATCTGCTATGCTCCAGTAATAAAAGTATTTTTATGATATAAACTTGTACACAGGGCATACAGCAAGCTCTTAATATGTTTAGTTAATCAGTAAGATGGGACCGTTTTCCAAAAACATAGTAATCTGGGTAATCTGCACGTGCTAATGATATCAAGCCACTGCAAACTCAAGTCCAGAAACACTGATAATTTGTCTTCTGTTCTGAATTTAGGCTTTGGTTGTCCTTGCTAAGGATGCATATGTAAGTAAAATCAACCAAACTCACATCTGAGAAAGTTGTTGACTTTGTACATTTACACCAACTACGTTTGTATGTCAAAAAATGCGCATCTAATAAATTCTATAAACTAAATTTTTAGACTTGTGACTGAAGTCTGGTGTGGTTTGTTTTGTTCCCTAATTATGTCTGGAAGAATTCTTAAGGAGGCCAGTATTCAGAACTGCGACACTAAACAAAGGAAATGCTTCTCAGACAAGTCCCAAAGCCAAGAGAAGAACCAAAAAAGAGTTCAACAAACGGAAAAAGTGATGAATATTCCAAGGCCGGGAAACAAAAAGTCTTCAACAAGAGAGAAGCCTCAGAAACAAGCGACACAAACGAGGAGGGAAATGAAGATCTCCGCTGAACCAAAGCCAAGACAGGCAGTTTGAAACATGACAATGGCCCACATGTGCAGCGGCACTGATCAATCTCCACCGGGGGAAAAGACTCCAAATGGATTCACATTTCTCCATCCAAGCCTGATAATGTATCAGCAGATCTCATGAATAAAATAATAAAGTCTTCGAAAGGGATTCAGAGGATTATCCACGTGGCTATCAGAATAAAAAGTGTTGCCCTGCACACGTCAAGTTCAAATACACACGGCAGATAATGTTGATTATAGCGATAATTAATTATTTCATCTGACAGAATAATCTAGTGAACATAGGGGACAGACTGGCTGCGTTCATGAGTAAATTAATTTTAGATAGCAACATGCTCTCCCTTCCTACGGTGGCACAACCCCCTCAGTATTTTGTCAAATTTAATCTTGTACACAATATGACGTTGATGAAATTGCTTTCCATTTTACAACACTGTAGCTTGTAGAGTTGGAATAATGTACAAGTGTATCAGATGCTCTCCCTCGCCTGAAGACGAGCATCAGTCCCAGACGGAGGAGCTGGAGCGCCAATGTCCCGTGGAGCTCCCCGAGGCCTCTTCCTGCTGCCGTCAAGCTGGGTGTGCAACGCCACTGGTGGGCTGAACGCAATGCTGAGAGGCTACGGCAACAACACACTCCGCAACAACTGGCACAGGAACACGATACAGAAGGAGCTATTACAGCGAAGGCCAAGAAACGGGTGCTCACATTCTACTGAGCCATGTCCCATTTTTTATAAAGGCTTAAATGGAGTGCAGCAACTAGCATGCACAGCAAGCATAAAGAGAGTTCTTTATACACAACCAGCAGTGCAAAGCAGTTTTTCAAAATTCAATAAAACTTGAATTAAACACTATTTCTTTTCGCCCACTTTTCAGCTGCTTTAATTAATCACACTATTTCCTGTTGCTGCTGCATCGCTGTCTCCTAGAAGTCATGATATATACAACTACTTAGCAATGGAAAGTATGTATTTGCAGGAAAAGTAATACTGCCCAGATTACATTTTTCAAAGGATGTGTCCACAGCGTTCTAACATTTCTGGTCATCTCAAATGTATGGATACTGAAAATGGGAGTCAAATGTTCACCAACAACGTAGTTCACAATCATATTCATTCATTCAAATGAAGTTTTTATCCCGAATGTCCCACATTTCAATTTAAAATAGAGCATTATTTAGTGTTTTATGGTTGGTTAGGTTAGGGAAAGACAAAATGTTCAATGACTTGAAGATAAAACGTGTGAATTAACTGAAACCAGAATCTTTTGCTGACTGTTGCCAAAGAGCCCTGGCTGCATCTACATACATACATACATATACATATACACACTGGATCTTGAGTATTTCACTGTTGGAACAGAAGAATGAACTAGTATAAAATTATAATACGAAGAGTGACAAGTGCAAATCCATGCTTGTGCGGTTATGCGAGTACAACACTTTAAAGCATTATACTTTATAACATTCAACCACTGACTCCAAAATTGCTGAAAAAAATGAAAATATCAAATCCACCTCAATCTAACGTGAGTGATAAGTAATCAAAGGTTTTTGTGTTCACCACTTCATTTAGTCATCTGGCACCATTCTGTTAATATTTTTATTCGTACAATATAAAGTGATATTAGTGTTATACGTGCAAGTCAGGATGGCAGGTCCAGAGAGAGGAAAATCATTAATTGCAGGTTTGTATTCATGCACTAGAATCTTTGCGACCGTGGCAATGCATTCAGTGAGCGTGTATGTTCTGGAGAACAGCGCCACCAATTTTTGTTTCGAGATTTTATTCACTCCAGATTTCCTGCAAAAGCATCACTCACAGAGGAAGTGATTTTGACAGCTGGTGCACACGGTTGACCAGAGTGCACCAGCTGGAGAGTTTACGCAAAACAAAGTCCAAAACCCTGTTTACAAGTCCAGTCACAACAAGGGGGAAATGGTCTTATGCAAAATACTCTCAGCCCAACAGAATTAACATTACTACAAAACACATTAATTTGGAATTTATTAAAAAGGACAGGACCAAGGTACATGCTTTTAAACAGGGTTTATTGTTACTGCAACTCATGGGTTACCACTAAGCAGTCTTTACTTTAGCTCTTTGTATGTGTACATGTTTTGAAATATGAAGTTTTCTTTAATTGGGTTTCACAGAATAAGGGCCAATCTACTGCTGCAGTGACGCCGCAGCCACAGATGTCCATTCATCTGGCCTTTTCGTTTGTCCTACTCAAAGTCCCCGACATTGGATCACAGCCCGAGTCATTTGTTACTGTAGCGTTTGGCGTGTGAAACCACGAAGCGTGACGGCCCATCTGGACCGAGCACAAATCAAAGAGCCCATAATACGGCGGACAGATGTTGTCCTCCGTTTTGCCCATATGCCTTTCCGTGCTGATGCAGACAAATATTTGATTCCATTCACATATTCAGCCCGCGCTGGCAAAGAATAATGTTCCCAGACAAGGGTACAAATTACAATGTAATTAGCACATTTCGCGAGAGTACACTCAGAAACCATAATGTTGATTTCTACGACTTCCCTTCAGGAATACAGAGATCAAATTAAACTCGTGCATAATCCAAACTCCATAGAGGGCTTTCAGGTGAAAACAAACTGTCTGGCACTTATATTGGAAGTCCTTCGTCCTTGATAAATTGCACGTGAGCAGCTGAAAACGCAATCTGGGTGCCTCTGGTTAACGAACATCATATGGATTACCCTTCCACCCTAGATTCAATTTGTGTTTTGATAAGTAGTTTTAAAAGTTTGCATCAAATACACAGTCTGCTGGAACAGACGAGTTGCAAGAGGACAAGGTCGTTTTATTTTTTTGCATCTAGCAGGTATTTGCCCTCCAGTGGACGTTTTATTTTTAATTTTATGATTCCACATTTAAAGCATATTCCTGCGCAGTTCTGCTTTTTATGCACATAACTAGTGATTATGTAATTCCCAATCTCTTTCTGCCAAAATTCAAAATAATTAGCGTGTGGATCATCAACCAGCCAAAAATAATACGAAGACCGGATGAACTGGTCGCTATTATTTTACTCACTGACTGATACGCAAGCTAAGAGACGTGAATACACCTTGGTGATCAGCAAGGGGGTGCGATAAAAAATAACACACACAGCTACAGCTCCTAATTTCTGGAGAGAAAAGACATGAATATCACAGGCGTGATAATTTCACACAGCAGTTAAGCGACTTCAATACTTTAACTGCGACATAAAGTTGGACAGGAAGTGATGAAAGCCATGAATTTGTTTGCCGTATGTTTTGGTTTCGCAATACAGAAACCATTTTAGGAAGAAAGAATAAAAAAATGGCAGGGTATATTTACTGTATTTTTCTGCCTTGTAATTTATAACTAAATTCTGGTTACATAAATAATTGCCATGCCAGAGTATTTCAAGTGTGTTTTATTCTTTTTAAAAGCACCGCTGTGATGGGTATTTCGCAATTTCGTTGCACCATGCACACAATAACAATAAAGGCCATTTCTATTTCTATCCAGGACTGGAGAGGAGCAACCATTTTAACCGTGGATCAGAGTATATTTAAATTATGAATAATTTAGAATTGCACAAAAAAAACGATGGAGAAAGTGGTTAAATTAAGAAAATCAAATATAGAGGGCACAACAGTCACCGGTGGCTGCATGTGGGTTCTCTCTCTCTCTATGCCAGACATGTACTCCTAACCCTCATCATATCAATATGATAATCTCCCCACGTGACCAGAGAACGCAGATTTATAGGCTACGGTCGGCTTTCCACAACCTGATAGACACAATGAACTTCGCACGGGTAGAAGTAAATACTTGAGCATCTCCTTGAGGCGGAACAGATTTATTCCATTGCTACAGCGTATGGCCACTTAAAGCCCCAATGGAACCTGGGAAAACAAGAATTATGCTGAAAGCAGCACATCGACTACGCCGCATTTTTTTTTTCTCTGCACACACAAAATGTGTTATCAGAATAACCAGCAGAATGGAAATAAATAACGTTAGATAACATGTTTACATGTCTCGTGTGGCTTTTGTAGACAACTGGCATTAGTGTGAGCCAAAAAAAATAAAAAGGCAAAAGAAACAAACAAATCCATCAGTCAAGTGACAGTGGGTTCAAAGGTCTGCTGCATCCTAAGAGCATCTCCTAGAAAATGAGGGCTTGGAGGCATGGCTGTAATCCCCGTTGATCCACCTGTGATCTGATGAATGCCCTCGCTCACAGACTTCATTCACAAGGGAAAAGTCATTGATTTCTCCTGCTCTGTTGTTGCCACTCGGTATCTGACCATAATACATGGGTGCTAATTCTAAAGGCACACACACAGACACTTCAGTAAAGCTCCTGGCCTGAGGGGATTGGATATTGGATGTGATAGCCCTTAGTCCTGAGCCCTTTTGTGACAAATGGAGGTTTTGACTCTGCTTTATTACCAGTAGCAGTCAACTGCTGTGTACTGTAGCTTCCATCAGACGTGCGTGTAGAATATTCCCTGCAAATATTTTGTCATCATTCAATACAAATGCAAAAGGAAAATGTATACCGTTAAGACGTTTCTTCAGCTTCGCAGGTACAACAAAGTTTTTATGCCAGACACTGCGAGTTTGCAGGGAGAGAACGACGAATTGGCTCAATAACAAAATACGAAAGGCTGATAGAAACAGAAAACAACTTTGTTTTCAAGCGATTTTCTACCAGGAGGCTAATGGCGTATAGCGCGAAGTAAAGTAATGACCCCGTCTGGGCTAATTAGCTTCCTGCACGCCTCCGTAACGGTTCTTCGGCTCATCCGTCAGTGAATCCTCTCACTGGCTGCTGTAGAGACACACACACGGTCTGCGCCATGCATCTGTTTGCATGTGTAGGTTCCTGCGTTTCTCACCTTCAGGTCATTATTCAACTGTGTACAGCGCTCAGATTCACACTGGGACATCTTTGCGTTTCGATATTTTTGTACTACATGCCTTTCCGCAGCCTTTGTCAGTGCCTCCAGTTGCTATACCGTCTACCAAGGAGCAGTCACTGGTGAAAACACAATCCCTCACCTGCCACCTTAGCAGGACACAAATTACCCTCAGCCATTTCATTGAAACATACAGTATTGTCAAGCCACTAGCAGGAATTAAACTTGTGTTTTAGCAGACGTTCAATGAGTCCAGCTGTGGACGCAGTTAAAAAATAAGTTCTGCAACTTAACTACATCATGCATTAAAAAAAAATCCTGCTTAGCAACAAAAATATAACTAAAAAAGAAAACTATATATACACATTATTATGTATGGTAATGTTTGAATATTAATACTTTAGCATCAATGTGTAAGAGGGTTGTCAGATGGTTAATATGAATGAAGAGAAGAAAATACTTTTGCTGAAATATTGGACCCTTTCAACTTTTTAACGAGAAGAAACCACGCGAGAAGTTCGGTGGGAACCATCGCAATTAGTAAACGAGTTTAAAGGGGAATTACCTTTTTTTTTTTTTTTTTTTTTACAACCTGGACCTTATTTCTGGCATAAAATATGACTCAATGGGGAATAGCACTAGCGTATCATAACAAAATATTGGTGAAATGAATGAATTTCGCAGCAGATAATGCGTTACTTAGAGGCTGCGTTTCGGTGCCCCAGTCACTCCCACTATATGGATATATGCAGCGACTCCAAATGACACCAAAGTTATATGGGTGACTAAATGATTGTATTTTATGCCACAAATAAGATCCAGGTTGTAAAAAAACAGTAATTCCCCTTTAATCTTTGATAACTTGTTGCATATTTTAAAAAATGTTTAATGCAGTAATGCCTAAGTGGAATAAAGTACAACATTTTCTTCTAAGTAAGTAAGACATTTGAGGGAATAATATGTTAACTGAATCAAACCCCTCCATCCATCCTCAGTGCAACTCCATCCTCAGTGCAACTAAGAATGATATTTCTTGATTTTAACACTGAGATTTTGCACAGTGCTGATCTGAGTAAGGAAATGATTCCATTTACTCTGAATAGCCGACCATTCACATTAACAGGATAATGGAATGGAAAGTGTTGAAGTATGGGCCTAACACAGTTTAATGTCAAACATTTGAAAGCCCGAAGACTATTTTGTTCACTTATTGACCCGTTCAAAGATCAGAGGGAAGCACAATGCAACTAAAAGGTTCTCTTGAATGCAGCACAAATGTCCTTTTGAAGCCTATTTATTTCATCAGCCTCTTGAAGGAATGGGTCAAATGATAACCACAAAGATTAGATTAGATCAGACACTTTATTTATCCCATGGTATAAATTAATGTTTGACCTATAGTATTATAACTGCTCAGATTGTTTGTTTGCTTCATCTCCTTCAGCAGGCTATGAAACAGTCGAGGTGTCGTCTTCGTCGAGTCATTTCCCACCAACCAGTCACACCATTGTGTATTAATTAACTGTTGTTTACTTTCAAATAGAAGCACCCTCCAGCACACAGCCAAGGCTTTTCAAGTACTGACAAAATTGCCAGCTCCGGAGAGAGGGAGCGTTCTTGTTTTGCCAAGCCATTTATTTTGAAAGACTCATTAAAGGATAACATTGTTATTTTCCCTGGCATTTTTTTTTTTTTTAAACCAAACACCCCTGGCTCGGCTGTACAACTAAATCCTCTTTCCCCTTCGAGCAGCACATGAATTTACAGGATGCAACCTGTAATTTATCTGACCAGCAACATTTCAAGTAGCCAGTGTTTGTTTTGTTTGACTTATGCCTGGAATAAAGGCTTCTGGAAATATGTCAGCAATATATTATCTACGGACCCGTTTAAAATATGAAAAACACTACAAAAACACACACACAAAAAATAACATTTTTATGGAGCAGTTTACTGACAAAATTGCTTAAGGATTTATATGCAGCTGAGTGAATAGATGAATTTTGTTAGCATCCACTGGAACAGTTAATATTCTTTCGACTCAAAGGAAATGCTGCTGTATGAATACTGAGATTTCTACTTTTAGTGAATGCCCCCTTCAAATGGAGTGCCTTAAAAAGGGACTGTTCTGTCCCTCTGCCCCTCCACTGGCCTCGCAGTGCCATTGTCCTTGGCAAGTGCATGGGCTTAATTTCCCACCAATCTGCCACACATGAGGAGGTGTGGATAACGGCATGGCTGGAGAGGCCTGAAGGAGACACCACTCCTCCTCAGCTGCAGAGGCTCACCATGTCTCACCTGACTTCTTCAGATAGTGCTGAGCAGGATCTAACTTCAGCGGCTGATTGTAATAGGAAATACAGTCATATTATTATCTGCCAATGGTTTCTTACACCCACTTATAGCATAATGTTAAAGGGAGCGTACTGTTATTAAGTTTTATAGGTCTATGTGCGTGTAAAAAAAAAAAAAACTTGCGACCTGCAAATGAACTGGAAAGAGGTGTTACCATGCTACCAATAGCATCTTCGCCAGAGAACCTGGTTTGCATTTGTGTCTGAATCCCTTGAATGTTTTCTGTTGAGGTGCTGCTGTGGCTGGCCATTTCATTCTTACAAAGTGTAACTGCAGTCAGGTCAGCTACGCTTCCCTGGACTGGCTAGTTCAAACAACCTCCCGACTTTGCGGTGCGTTGAGAATGATGGCAACATACTTACTGGTCAGTCAGAGATTGGCTTGCCACAGGTAGCTCAAAGGGAAAACTGAAAATGGCCTTGTATATATATAGCGCTTTTCTACCTGTTGGTAATCATATTTAATCTTGCTCGAGGACACTTGAACTGCTAACCCTCCGGTTCACGCTCTACCTACATAGCCATAGCTTCTACACTGTAAAGAACAGCAAGATACTTTAACACAATTACTTTCTAGTTAGATTCAGAGTGTAAAAAGTCCAAACACACTCAGTTCTTCTATCAAGAGTTCCATAAATCACACTAAATGTATATGTTCAAACAGTGGACCTAAGGACATTAATACACATTATTTGCATACAGTGCTGTGCTCTGGAACCCACCTTCAGATGCGTCTCTGGATTGGCAACATACTGATTGGATTGGATACAGTACATGCAAGAGGAATTTCATCCAAGACAGTTAATAAAGTGTCAATGTTAGTCGCACACTCGTTACGATCGTGTTGAGGCTATTTCCGATAAAGTCTCTTATGATGTATCCGCATATCAACGCTGTTGAAGCCATATTGCTGTAAATCAAAACATTCTTTGAGCAACGTCACCTGAAAATGAAAATGTTGCATCATTCGCTACCAGCAAGGGTATTAGAATACCCTGACAAACATAACCAACCTCTGAACGGAGTCAGATTGTCAGACTACACTCTGTTGTGTCACACCGAGATACCAGAGCCCTCTAGCCAGACTTCATGTTGATATCTGCTTCATCCAATTTGCACATTCAGTTACACATGCAATGTGTGTTCACAGTTGTGTTGCATTTCAGACGTGGTGCTGCTGCAATGAGCCTTACAAAGTGTTCTTGAGTTATTATACTTTTTTTTTTGCGGTGACATCGGCCATTTAAATGTTTTAAGACTAAAGTCTTCAGCCCACTTAGGGGATGTTTGTCAAAAGCAGCTTTGGGACAAATTTGGACAACTTCTGTGGTAGTAATTATCACCTGACTTATTTTTAAACTTAAAGTTTACTGTCGCTGGCAATAACTGAACATCTGCCAGTCAATTTCAGGTTGGAAGGACACCTCAGATCGTGCAATTTGATTTTGCTTGGTGGAACAGTCTTTTAATTTGCATTTGGATGTAGGAAACCTCCTTCAATTTTCAAAATATCGCCGGAAAATACTGATACACTTGTTACTAAGATGTGTGTGGCCTAGTCTGACATTTTGCTAGCTGCCGCTCGCTAAGACATGGGGAGATTGTTTTTATCTCTGCACATAGTTCAAAAAATAACAACGGTGTGAAGACAGCTTTGACCTCCATAACGGCTCAAGCATGGCATGCCGAGATGGGCACATCTGCACCCACTGTTCTTGTTACTAAAGGAGACTATTTGAGATTTAATATCCTCTTGTCAGCAGAGCAGGTGCAGTCTGTTGAGGAGCTGTATTACACACGGAGGCAGACCTCAGATGTCTTGTCTCTATAGTTGGATCAGTGCAAACAGATATTTTTAGAAATCCGGGGTGCTCTGCTTTCTTTAAGTCTCTTTAGCAGCTTACAGGTGTAGCAAAATATGGATGATGGAAGTAAGGCCTAAGGGTATTTTGAAATATTGAACATGTTCCCTGCATTCATCAACACACTATTTCCAATCCATCGGAACACAGTGTAATACAGCTTTATGCATTTTAGTCTTCGCAGCTCGCCGTCGCTGCAATTCTCCATCTCCACGACAGTCACGTTGAGTGATCTTATCGGTAATGAGAAATGAATTATAATCTCATGAATTTCAACAGAAAATTCATATTTCAGTTGAAGCAGGAATAATAATTCTGCAATAGGAGGAGTCCTATTGTCGAGCGCTCTACAGAAGGACCGGAAACAAATGACAGGTAGTCATCACCAGGACTGAACAGCGCCAGGCACAAACACTTGCCGTCTAGTATCAAGAATTTGACGCGGTTTATCTTCCGCAGCAGAAAGCATGAAAATCTGGGGTGGTTCACGTGGCAGGCAACCGATCCCATCCTCCTACTGTGCCGCTGTTGTCAGATCTCATGTCAGGCTCTCGGTAGAACCATGCTGAGGCTCAAAGCCTCAGGAATTCTACGGGTGACTTAGGGTTTGTCTAACTTTATTTACAGTAAATTACCTTGATGAGCAGGGGTGGGTTTAAAAAAAGATCCAATATCAACTCAAAAAATCCTAGGATAACTTTTTCTGCAGTCTATGGTTAGAAATCTTGCTGCGGTCTTGCGAGACCGTGCAAGATTAATCCACATGTAAGGAAGATGCAAAACATTACAGAAGGACTGAGAGCACCCTCATGACTGAAAGCTAAATGGATTGGAAAGCATGATGACAAAGAAGAGCTGTACTAAAAGCCATTTGCAAGATCTGAAACTAGAGGTAAAATATTGTGGAAATACCACGAATCTTTGGAATCGATGAGATTAGTTTTGTGGAACTCTTTCATCACTAAGTAACCTTGTTTTTTTTAAATTAAATATCTCTAAATGAATTGATGTTGAATCGAATGGTAATCTAATCAATTCAGGAAATCGGTGGCGATACCCAGCCCTATTGATTGAGCCAAAATGAGCTTGCTATGAAGTTGCTGCAGACTGTAGTGCCATGCAAACATTTCACTTTAACCTTAGACTGAAGTTAGCTTGACAGCTACTGCTGCATTTTGTTCTTCCTCAGCTTCATATGACGCAGTAAACATTAGCTTGGTGCACCTTCATTAAACGCATAGAAACTTCATAAAGTAACGCTTTAAGGTTTACCTCTGAATGATGAATGGTGGAGCGGTCAACAGATTGGAAGAAGAAAGTTTGTCGAGGCTCAGCTTCAGGCTGCCATGAAAGCATGTGGAAAGGGTGTACATCCATTACTTCACCAGTTGGCTATGTGCTCAAATGAGGAGAAAACCAACCACGTAAGATGGTGGCTTGTTTAATGGAAGAGTTCAACACATTCCCACGCAAGCTCTTCATCAAGGCGCTGCACAGAGCAAATAAAAGGACTTCCTATTTATACACCACAAGATGGCTGAGTCTTTTCCAAATCAGATTTGAACACATGACCCAGTTCCTAAGAAGGCCCCGCCTAATTTTTGTTTCAAAATAAAAGTTCACAGCAAAACGTTACAGAATCAAATTCCGAAAGGAAGGAAAATCATCTGAAACAAATTGTAGACAAGAAGAAACTAACAGAACGAAAGCTACCTGAAGCTGGCCACAGTTCAAACTTTGCTTACAACTTGAATCTACAAGTAGCTTCTTTGACAATCCTTTTTGACCGTTCACTCTTACAACATCTGATGTACAGCTTTTCATTGCAAAGCCTTCAAAAATAGGCAGAGGCCAGGTTAATCTCGCGGTTAGTAGATGTCACACAGTCATTTCTATCTGTCACAGTGCAGTCTCCACACAATATAACCCCACCTGCTATTTGACACCTCACAGATATAAAGGGGGGAGAAAACACCACCTGTCAGCTCATCT
Source organism: Chelon labrosus (assembly GCF_963514085.1). Taxonomy (NCBI): domain Eukaryota; kingdom Metazoa; phylum Chordata; class Actinopteri; order Mugiliformes; family Mugilidae; genus Chelon; species Chelon labrosus. The sequence goes on from NC_140339.1 coordinate 12,920,116, forward strand.
TAACACCGTTGAAGTTGGGATGCTCGCTGTTGGGGTTATTTTGTGATTTTGTGAGTGTTTATTTACTATTTTTATACTCACCTTCCCTCAGTCTACCTTGTCTACTTCTACTCCGCTTGCATATTTCTGACATATTGCCTCAAGAAAGCCTGGAAAGGTGAATGTTGCACTCAGGAGCAGGGAATCCAAATATGTTCTCTTTCTTGAACACAATTTATTTTTTTCAGGTAAAGTCACAAACAGGTGACTTTTTGGGAGGCATGCAGAGTGACCTTTTGCCATTTCAGAGTGCAGAATCTCTGAAATACATCATCTTGTTACAAAGGGTTATTGATTTTGGCCGGATCTTTTGCCTTTCTTCTGGCTTTAGATTTAAAAGTGAGTAAAGGGAAAACTGTTAAATGTTATCTAGATATCAGGAAAGCCTTAGGTTATCATATCTGCAGGGTTACACATTAGATAATGGGATCAGACAGTAGGTTAGATTAAGGTTGGAGGCTGCAATGAGAAGTAGGAATGTCCTGGGTGAAAAACTGAATAAATGACTCATGACAATGTAAAATAAAAATGGAACCGCTGTTCACAATTTTTTTTTTTTTATTTATTTTAGCCTTGAGCGGCTCGATAAAAAAAATTGTTTCGTGAGCATGCACAATGTCTTTTTAAGTATGAAAAGGGAGACCAAACACAACTTTAGTTTTTTCTCACTTTCTCAGGTTAAATACCTCGACTATTATGCACTCAAAGGATAACTACAGTAGAGTGACCCGCCACGGCTAGAAAATTATGACTCTGAGTCTGAGGAACTTTTTATACTCTCATGATTGCAAGGAGCAGATCCTGATATTCACATGCTATGCCATGTGCCCTCCTGCAGTGAATAAGTAAAGTCCCTGCTGGGGTACGTCACTATGGTAGCCAAGGAAATGATGGAGGAGTTTGTTGACATGGCAGAAGTTTACTTTATTACAGTATGTCTGACATTGTGAAATATTCTCTTAAACCATGATCTTGTTCTAATCCAAACCACGCCGTTTAATTGCCTAAACCTAACCAAACTGAAAACGAACCTAATAATCCAAAAAGGCAATAATGACTAAGAAACAGAAATGGTCCAGCAGTGACCAAAATGGACTACCATCAACACATCTAATGTTTTCTCTCTGTCCTCCTCCAATTAGCGTTGTTCTTGACAAAGCTGTGTAATGCTTTGGATTACAATACTTCTTTCCAATTTACAGTGCAATTTGTGGTGCACTAATATTGTATGTAGCCCTGAGATAGACTGGCGACCTGTCCAGGGTGTACCCCGCCTCTCGCCCGATGACAGCTGGGATAGGCTCCAGCCCCCCTGCGACCCTTCACAGGACAAGTGGTTACAGAAGATGAATGAATGAATGAATGAATGAATGAATGAATATTGTATGTACTGGTATGTGCCTGTAGGTCAGTGCAATCTAGGAATTCCCAAAATCCCAGTAAATGTAGTTTAAATGGGTACTTTCCATACTGTTGTGGGGCACCGTATGAAAACAAGTCAGGAACAAATCTCGGGAAACATTTGGGAATGTTTCGGTATGTATCAGCATAAAGATATTTTCTACCACACCCGTTCTTCTCTACAAGGCTGACTTTTTTAATTATTTAATTATTAGTCATTAAATCATATTAATCATTTAGATAAGGGATGCCATGATAAATTCATGCAAATCTGTGAAGCTGTACTTTGGTGTGCAGTGCAACAAGGTCATTCGTATAGCATATTTAATGAGCCCCCATGCCATTGATTTTCTACTTGATACGAAATGTGTTAAAGATAACGCACCCGTACGGCTACACACAGCGCGACACATCTATCACATTAAGTCTCAGCTCCACCAGAACAAAAAGCAAGATTTTGTCCTTCAGGGTGAACACTGCAGAGGCAATAAATCAATATTGTTGCTCCACTTTTAATGTTTCACTTCATATAACCTAGTTAAAAGGTTATGATTCAGCGTACGAATACAAATGATGCACTGGATGAGACGTCTTGTTGTCATGTGATTGGTAGTTTTGCTATTTCCAGTTGTCTGGTAACCAGTAAAACTTGTGTTAGTTGTCTTTAACAGTGAGCAAAAGCATGTGAACTAATCAACTCGACTAAGTTGGTTACTTCTCTTTCAATTGTCCATTTTTTTGTGAGAAGCTCGAATCAATGTTTTTGGAGCGCAGACTCAGGCACAAACAGGATGCCAAAAGGTTGAGCGACGTCAACAGCAACAGGAAATAAAATTCTTTGACTGACATGTGAATGAGACAGCGAAAAATATAGTGGTTTAAGGACAGCGCTAATCACACTCATGCGCTCTGTACATATGGAGAGGGCTTGCAGTTATTTCAGTCTGATGTACAGGTAAATACAGTGATTATGCTGGAAATTATATGTCTGGTGAGCTGCAGTGGCTCGGCGTAGATTTCAAGTAAGCACTGATCTGTTGATTCTCAGATTTTGCTTGAAAGTTTAACCTAGGTCACAAGTAAATGTTGTTTCAGCAGCTCTGACCACGTATAGTTGGTTTAACTTGGATTTCATTGTCATGTGGATGCACACAGGTCATTTGTCCATGCAGCATAGTTTGGTTTCACTGTGACAATGCCTTATAGACTCTGGGCACTACAGCAAAGGCAAAGGAGAAATTACCTGCCACAAATCAGATTAGGGATGAGGTCAGGGTGGATGGAGGGGTCAACAAAACTACGTACTTTTTTCCTCTTTCAGACCGTGAGTACTACATTACACACATTGTTAGCCTTAGCTGAATGCTACGAGAAAGCAGATGCTACTTACTGTTATCCACTTCATCAAAAGAAATGGTATATAATCCCATCACACATGTAGCATACTGTTTATACTGTCTGACTGTCTTAACATTTTACTGTAATATTTTATTACTTTTGTGTTTGATTTTCAATTTTTTGGTGTGTATTTGGTGTTTTACTTTTTTATCTCTTGTGTGCACAGTCCTTTGAACTGTGTGCTGCAGCAGCACTGCAAGTTTCCCCACTGTGGGATTAATAAAGGATTATTTTTTCTATACACAGTCGTTTTTACTGTGTATATAACAAATTACACATGGTCATGTGGACAGTGTTGTCCATTGCACAATTTATACAGTGTATTTGCATATTTTCATATATTGTACACGGTCATATTTATTGTGTAAGATGACAAACTTGTCTTCACATGTATATATAGACCTATGTGTGGATATACCAGGTGAACACATACATTATTTTAATCATCACTGTTATTTTCTTAGCACATTATTCTCATGCTGCTGCATAACCTTTGATTTCTCATATTCAGGTTCAGTAGTGGCTGATGGCTAATGCCCTATGATCAGTAGACCCAACCAGAGCTAGGAACAAGAGTTGGGTCCAATTAAAGGAATATTTTCATATTATCAGTGGGTACCTATGGCATGTGCAATGTGAAAAGAACGAAGAATACTTGGCGGACCTACAGATATTTATCACCTGATGCTGCAGCATTTTATCCTTTTGGTTCAGTTCATATGTATCCTCTGTGTTGAGTACTGCAAGAGAGTGAAATGAGACCCCATCAGATAAACACAAAATAAATAAATTCTAAATACTTTAGTTTCTTTTCTGTGTACATGTGTCCAAGTTGTGTTAGTAGCTTGTTGCCCTGCCCCCAAGATGCCAAAGAACAGAACATAATACAGACACGCAGCTTTAAAAGGTACCGTCGCTTGCTAACAGCTGCAATAACATCCAATCAACAGTTTAAGCCCTGTTTAATGCAGTGCCCGGTCTTTATTAAAGGCCGAGTAACTATAGCAACAGTTCTTCTGCTTGATATCTGTCCTAGGGGGTAACAATGTTAACTGAAATGTATTAGCATGAGTTAAACTGACTAAAAACACATCTTCAGACACGTATCGTGTAAGTGAATGTGACAGTGGTGCAAACAAAAGCAAGTGCATCCAGCGTGTTTCTTGTGAATGATGCCCTCAAGTCAAGAAGAAACAATTAACAAACCACTGGCTTAAAGTGTGTTTAGACGAGGCAGAATGCTCTGAGTCGCTGCCATTTAATTACTGACCTCATCACGCTTTAGGAGCAGAAAGTAAAATAAAGACGCAAATAAACAAAACGGTGTGCAGATGAACGTCATTCTGTCATCGTATAGCGGTAGGGGATGTATAAGAGGCTCTTAAAGCATAATATTTAATTTGTTTTAATGTTGGTTTGATTTGACAACAAGACAAAAAAATACTTTTAACGGCATATTAGCAGACTTTACAAAGTGGAGCAGGAAAGCATTTTGTCATATCATTGTGTTGTTGTCAGCACTTTGTCATTGCAACATAGAATGGATGATTTAAAAGCACATAATCGTGTTTTGCCTCTATGGATGAGGTTTCCCCTCTCCTCAAGGTCAGCTCACTTCCTGCTTCATCTCATCAGTTCTCATCAGCTGGTGAGATAAATCATGAAGCAACTTCTCGTCAGTCGAGCAGAGGCAAGAAACTGCGAGCCGGGCCCTGCGTCGTCAAGTCAGTGGCCTGGCAGCTTTTAACTGATGGGGAAATAAACAAAGAGGCCGTCAGACGTAAAACGGGCGACGCTGCCCCCTGATCAGTGATAAATGCCTGAATGTCACCGCCTCTGAAACTTTATTTTTATCTTCTGCAGTGAGCTTTGATTTAAGACACACCTGCAGGGAGAGCAGAGAAGGACAGTGCTGATGGTACAGACAGCAGCACTTTTCCTAAAATCAAACAGATGAAGGACATTTCCTCTTAGATTTGTACAAATTGCGCAGGTTCCCATGAATAGTAAAGTAAAAATTCTACTGCTTCTACCATACAACATTTTTAATTTGTTTTTGTGGACAAACTGTAGCCTGAACTTTCCCCACCCACAAGGTTTTTGTGCAGGAAAGTTGGTCTGGAGTCGCTCCATTGGGAACAGTTCAATTCAATTCAATTCAATTCAAAGCACTTTATTTGTCCCCAAGGGGCAATTTAAAAAGGCGCATAGTAGTAGCTTATTCAAACAAGGGACAAGAGACACAGTCAACAACAAAAGCAGCACGCATACTGTACAATCAACCAGCACATATTCCACAGGCACACTGCACAATCATACACTGCATACCACATATCGTCATTCATCGCATAGTATTGGTTCTAAAAGTTCTAAGAGTTCTTAAAGTGCTTCCTTAGTGCTTCAATTAAAACAAAGTGCATAAGAGGCAGTTAAAATCATGTGTTCATGAGTCTGTTGTCATTCAAAAGCTGGACAGCCCTCGGGATGAAGGTTGCCTTCCTCCTCTGTGTCCGGCAAGGCGGACAGCGGAGTCTGCGTCCTGACGGGAGCCTCTCGAACTCAGAAAACAGGATGTGAGAGGGGTCCTGCATAATCCTGCGTGCTGCCTTTACGATCTGTTGGTCACATAGGGCAGTGAGAGTTCGGACGGGCTGCTCAATGATTTTTGAGCAGACCTTAACCACACTCAACAGGCGGTTTCTGTTTTGCAGGGTAATGGAGTGGAACCAGCTAGTGAAAGAGAAGGTTATTACATTTTCAATAAAAGCATAGTAGAATGTGGTGAGAATGTCTTTGTTAATCCCAAATGACTTCAGCTTCCTAAGTAGATATTGTCTCTGATGGCACTTTTTAAGGATTTCCTCTGTGTTAGAGGAGAACCTTAGCAGGTTGTCAAAGGCTGTTCCCAGGTATTTGTATACCTCCACTGCTTTTTTTTTTTATCTATCAGTTAACATCCGAAATCCAAATTAAATCCAAATCTCAGCTAGGGAAATTCTGTCAATTCTGTTATTTAATTTTGTAATATTTTATTTATTCATTTATTTATTTTTTTTGCAGAAATTCTTTTATATTTTAATTGTTCGTCCTCTGGGAATGTGGTCAGCTGTAATAATTGCAAGTGAAGTGGAAGGAGCTTCAAACATTCACAAACAGTGTAAATTAAGAGAGTTTATCTTTTTGGAAATTCACTTTAAGTAAATTAGTTAAACATGCAAAATATTAGCGTATACAGTATCATTAATAAATAATGTACTCGTGTGGAATACTCAACCAGTAATAATCGCTCTGTAGTAAAATAGTTGCACTTTGTGGAATGACCTGCCACTCGTGATGCGCCAAAATACATGTATGTCCACTTTTAAAACTCAATTAAAAACACATCTTTTTAGCTTAGCTTACCTGTCAGCCCCCTGATCTCTACTTGCACCGCCTCTTTTATTTTATTTTATTTTCCCTGTTTTTATCTGTCCTCGCTTTGTGCCCAGTGTACTGTTGTGTGTGTCTGGGGGTGTTTTTGTGTCTGGGGGTGTTTTGTGTTTTGTGTTCCTTGCCTATACCTACTTTGTACAGCGTCCTTGGGTACCTTGAAAGGCGCTTCTCTAAATAAAATGTATTATTATTATTATTATTACTGAGGATGCCGATGTCCCACAATCGCTTTTTAATTCAGAGGTTCTCTCTTTGCTCCTGCAGGGTGACTGACTGTTGGGACTTTCTGAAACAAAGTGCTATCAAAGAGAAAACCATTGAAGATAAATAAGTAGATGCTGCATTTTTTTTCTTCTTTTTGATGCTGGACTTTTGATGCTGCAGTTAAGCATCACATAAACCTTGATGGATTCTTAACGCCTTGAGAGTCGTAAAAAGAGCAGTCACCTTGTTTACTTCACCCATTAGGGAGAAGGGTGAAGTGAAAACATGAAGGCTAACTCTTTCCGCTGTGAAGTATTTCTTTACACAGGCTACAGTGTTACTCTAATTAGCTCCTCTGATTTGGGCGAGGATACACTTTACTTTAACTGTTAATTAGTGTAGCTGTTGTAGGACTTGTTCACATTTCCGGAATGTATGTACATTAAAATATGACGGGCTGTTTAAGAAAGTTGGTCTCTACTGCCATGAAATACAGACATTCGTGGTCCCCAGAGGATGAAAGAAACTGACTTTTGTGCTCTTCTGACTCCTCATAAACTTCCACTACCAGGTCAAAGTTCACTTTGCCCAATAATTAACTTTTTGACAAGATAAAATAATGGCTTTGATTCTCAGTTGTTCTTTGAGTTTAGTCCTAATTAGCAAATATTAGCTGTTGAACGTGTACCTGGATCTGAGCGTGTAAACATTTACCTCCACTATAAGTCCGTAGTAGTTTTAGTTTTAACAAATACACATTAATTTAATCTATTTGCTCCTAAATACAGTATTTGTGCCACTATTTTTTTTTTTTTCATAACAAATCAATAAGTCATGATGCTACTAAAGTTGTGGTTGAACGACTTTGGATTTCAAAAGTCACTAATATGTGTTTAAAGTCTAGTCGAACGTCGACTAGTCGATGACATAAAAACACAGTAGAACGTAATGCTCTTCAACAATGAAATCTACATTCTTGACCTGAATACATATTGTAGCTTTCCACACAGCTACGGAGGCTTTTCTAAAAGGTAATTGAAGCTTGAAGCTCTACAACCACTGCAAAAATGTGAACTAATATAACACAACACTGAACATTAAACACATATTTATCAAAACGATGCGCCTAAATCGGCAATCGGCACCGTCACTAATTTAATAGTACTTTACAGAATGTTGTAAGATAGGATAATGTTAAAAAATAAATGAATAAATAAAAAATTCGACTCCTCTCTGTCTGCAGGTGCGTTGTTAATTGACTGCCGATGAGAGGATTTGGATCGTTCCTCTGCTAGCGTTAGCGGATGCCTATTCATATGAGTGTGCATTGCAGTAGTAGCCTACAGTAGTTGTTGTATTTCAGGACTGACTTACATATTCTGCATGTCACGGTAGAATTGGCTTTATCTTTAGTGAAGTATTTCCACGGACTTGATGAACCGCTGCCAACGACTGACTGGGCTCCTCCTCACGTCCGTGTTGTTATTGTCACGTGATCGGCGACTAGCCGACTTCCTGCTTGAAGCGTCATGGCAACAGTAGTAAAGTCGACTAGTTGGCTAGTCGGTACAACCTCGAGTTTTTTTTAATAGTTTTAGTTTTAAGTAATGCACATTAATTTAATGTGATACCTAAATGCAGTATTTATGCCACTATTCATTTTTAGCAATATTGTTAATGTGAAGTAATTACTCACAATAATTGGCACTTGCTCCACATTTTCCTGCCTTTTCATAACAAATCATTAAGTCCTAATGCTACTTAAGTAGGCTACGTAATTTAATAAACGTCTACATCCTTGCCATGTGACTTCTTACTTGTAAGTACTGCGTAGTACAAATGTTGCATTCAAATGAATCTAAATTGCAAAATAAGTTTGACGCTGAATATGCAAGCTTGTCTGCCACAGTGTGTTCAGCAGAATATCGCAGCAAACAACGTGCCTGCAGGAGCGTTCAGATCGTCTTTCTCTTTCTAATCTCTTCTTCTTTGATCACAATTTCCCAGTAAGCAACAAACACTGTGTAACATTGTCATACAGCCGCGGTGCCTTCAGTGATTCAACAGCTAAATACAAAAGTTGACTGACAGGCTGAATCGCAGAGGGGATTTATTGTCTTAACCTAATTTCCTTGTTGTTCTTGTTTCTAGCTTCACAAACGCAGCGGGGCGGCTGTCTGAGGGGGGAAAAAGGGCCTGTGACAACAAAGAAAACAATAACATTTATTTATTGATTTATAGGTTATACATTTTCATGATATAATAGCGATATATTATTATTGGCAAAGATACTATAATCCAATTGCATTTCTATACATAAATACAAAATCTGAGGTAGGGCCTCATAGATTAATGACATTGAAAATAAATAAATGCATTTCACGTATGATATATCTTTTCTATTTTTTTTTTTTTTTTTTACACATCACACACATTTTTAAAACATATTTGTTATATATCTACTCTCGGTTTTCAAATCAAACGGTGTCGTGGGCTGTTGGAGGCACATATCTATATCCATAGGCAGCAGTACCTCACGTAGAACACACAGAAATATATGACATTACTCAAGTAATTAGAAATTTAACCTATGCATTCATAGGTCACACAATAAAGTGCCAAAAAGACACGACAGACATAACAATAGGAATACTGGTACCATATGAGACAGACAGCTATTCTGTGGTTGTTATTTTTGAAATACATATAATATTCTACCATTAGAGGACATCTATAAGGCCAATGGTTACCTGAAGATGTTTTGTAACGTATTGGCAAACATCGAAGAACACTACATGTTATATGAATGGCAGTATCTCGACCTCCTATACGCAGATGACGCATTCCTTATTTTTTTCTTCTTCTAAAGTTTCGGTTTTCACTACAACCCTAGTTAAAGTACTCTTTCTTTGGTTACTTATACTGCCCAAAGTTGACTCGCAGGCCAAGTGAATTAATAGATTTTTTTTTTTTTTTTGTATTTTTTTCCTTCTGATTCTTCCTCCTCAGCAACCCTCTGTTTCCTAACATTATGCAGAACAAAAGGTTCCCTAAAGTAAACATGCACTGAATTATACTATTGAGAGAAAAAGCACAAAGATTACTATACATGGACATTGAGTTACGGCAACACAAACTGCACATGCAGGCTCTTTATTGTTACATTTCATGAAGCGATGTGGTTCTAACTAAACCCTAAGCTGTTTTTTTTTTCTCTCTTTTGTAACATAGAGAATCCCTGCAGCAAGGGGCACTACAGACCCTATAGCTGTTTAGCTGTGAAATTAAATCATTAAAATCTATCTTAGGGCTTAAAGGCTTTTATCATTCAAGTCTCACAGCAAACTGTCCACTACGTCCAACGTGATTTAAAATGCCAACTTGCTTCTTTGGACATCTCCGCCCTAAATCGTGAGGAAGCCATAGGATAGGATTTAACTTTTGTAGGAGCAGATAAGTGGCAAAAGTTTTACTCAGCTCAAGTCCACTATTGGCTCTCACATATCCTCAGGAGAGAAGGAGGCGCACCAAGCTGGGGCATCCTGGGTTAAAAAACATCCTGTAAAACTACCTCTGATTCGTCTACTCTGAGACTGGCCATGCAAATGCGTGACTGACAGTTAAGTGGAGTTCAGTTAAACTAATACAGAGACGCACACACACGCACACACAAGCATACACGGACACGCGTTATTATTATCACGTTTGAACAAACAGAGCTAAACGCACTACATCTTAACAAAAGCAACACAGTGGAGCAAGCAAGCTATTTAACATCAGGGCGTTTGTGCTCATCAACTGATTATGTTTTGTTTTCAAACCTCTTAAATCTGTGCTATTTTCTTGTTAAGTTCATGAGAAGACATGGCTTAGAGAAATAGTTAGGGAGACCCTTAAAACTCTTCGCAACCGTTATTGCAGACACACCTGCAGCCTCTGTTAAAAAACATGTAAAGCCTGCAGTGTTAACAGCGTAGTAAAGCCAATTTATGGGATGTTGTGTCAACATGAAAATACATATCCAACTGCTGCGGAAAGGGTGGAAAGAACTGATTGCTTCTGAGTGGATACATGGTGTTACTTTGAAGGTAATTAGCTGGCAGCCCATGAAGTATGTGTTGGCTGCCTGTCATGTTTCAAGAGGTTTGCTATGCCAATGTGACCACCCGCTGGAGCAACAATCCCGTGCAGGCTGCTGTGGCAGATAACTTTTTACGCACCCAGAAACTACTCTTACAGTCCCTCATATGTGCTGATGATGTCTGAACACCATGACTTAAAGGGAAATTTGTGCTAAATTATGATAATATGACTGACTGATGGGCCGCTGAACGAGCAAGACTAGAAAGTCAAACACACAATTGGTGAAAAGGTTAAGTTACTTGTCCTTCATAATTATCACCATGCGCTTTTAAGCGAGCGAAGAGCCAAGTGGCGCTGCACTGAGGTCATCAGGAAGTAGCATTTTGATTCTGATCTTTTATTTCCACTCTGTTTCCATTTATAACGAAGTGTTAGGACCGCTCCACCGTCTGTCTGTCTGTCTGTGCACTGGATGCTGTTATTCCGACAACTACCAGTAGTAGTAGCAGTAGTAGTCCGGTGGAATCGAGTTTACCTGAGACCCTGTTTTCATGAGGACACACTGAGAAGCAAGAGGCATAAGTCTGAAAATGGCAAAGAGGTCTCCAGAGCTCTACCACAAACAACAAGAGACAAAGTACACTTCCAGGATAGAAGGAGGCCATGTTCTAGTCTAATCTTCATCTGCTCACAGATAGCAGCGGCTCCTAACGTCATGAGAACGCGACACGCACGCACACACACGCGCACGCACACACACGCACACACACTTACTACTTGAAGATAGTCTCTCTTTTTTTTTATGAAGTTTACACTTTTTACAAAATATTACACAGCTAGCAAGAGAAGCACACGCACACAGAATACCACACGCACTCTCAACCTCTGTCTTGCTAGCTCTGTCCTCTGCTGGAGGCTATATATGTATTAGTGTATATGTGTGTATACGGTATATAGTTATTATATATATATATATATATCTTTATATTTATAGTATATTTAATATCGTTACTCTACTGATATGATGTGTATAGCAACAAAGATTTTCACAGGTGGCTCCGACAAGTTCACAACACACATGGTGATAAATACACGTCTAAAATATATGCACAGAGATTTGACTATTAAGGTCAGGTTTTTGAGACCGTAGAGGCCGAAGGTTAAATGGCCACGCGATCACCTGCTACTGTAAAGGAAGGATCGACTAGCCTAGCGCTTTCCTATGCTAGGAGTGTGCTACTTTACATTCTAGGAATACAACTTAATAAATAGGCAAAGAGAGAGGGTATCACAAATGGTCCCTCCAGTTCAGAGAGGAAAAATAGACCCAAGAAGAAGCTTCTATCATACCGCAGAGTCATCCAAGGCCAAAGTGTATCTACGGAAAGTGGATGCATTCACTACTCTACCAGGAAGTAGGAGGCACAAATTGCAGATCTTGTAATCTATTTTTGACAATGCAAGAGCGACTGAGCAGTAGCTGGTATGAATATACATATATACGGCTGGATAGGAACAAATTGCAATAACGGTGCATACTGCGTTTCTTTTTTTTTCTTTCTCCAAGGCAGTTGAAATCATTTGTATTTCCGTTGGAATTTCATACACAGGTGGAAACAAACACGGATCCCCACCAAGCTTGTTGCGCCGCTCTTTTTTTTTCTTTTTTCTTCTGCCGCTCAATTTTCTTTTTGTTTTCCTGCGTCTGCTTGCACCAAGATGAATCATTATGTCTACACACACATATTATGGCACACACACACACAAACACACAAAGCTCCACAGGGAGCAGCTATGGTGAGTCTAATATTGCAAGTGCAGTCTGAGCTGTGTCATTTGATGACACAATTTTTCTCTTGGAATAAAGATCCCTGGGAAGGGTTCTGGAGTAATCAGCGGTCATGTGTGGGAGGCAATGATAGCCCATTAGTACGAGTACGAAGCAGCAGCGGAAGAGTAGACTCCACTTAGGCGGCCACTCCTCCCCGAGAGAAGAGAGGAAATGGTGAAGAATAAAGGAAGGGGAAAGGGAGGCTTTTTTTTCCACATCCATGCTAAAGGGAGAAGGACAGGAAGCAGGGAAGATGAAAAAGGGAGCAGGAGAAAGAGAAGGAGGAGGAGGAGGAGGAGGAAGGAGGAGTTGGCCTGGAAGCTAAACCCCACCCCCCCACTTCCAGTGCTTCCTGCAGAGGTTGGAAGTGGTGATGCCAGGGCGGCTGCTACTGGTAGGAACCAAGCTGGAAGTCCTTGGGGGGCAGTTTGAGGCCCAAAGAGTTGGTTCCCAGTGGGTCGATCATGTTCTTGTAGCGTTCTCCACGGTGCTTCATCAGGAAAGGTCCCCAGTCGGGCTGAGGGGAGCAGACCAACTTCAGACGCTGCAGGAAAAGAAGAAAGAGTAGCAGGTTTTTACAGGTGGAGCAGGGTTGAAGCAATGAAGTTACCGTAAACGATAGCTAGCCATGCTGTCGTGTCTGTAGTAAAATGAAACAGTTGGAAAGACGAAAACCAAAAAAAAACTACACTGGAATTGCTAAAAGGAAAAATAAAAGAACGAGAAGAAGTTACAAAACATCACAGAAGAAACTACTGAATTCACTTACTGTAATGAATCCATGGATGGTAACAACTCATTTTTGTGTATGCGTGTGCAAAATCCTGTAAACTTTAGTCTAGAAAGGATGAAGGCTCTTTAAATATACATACCCTTCTTCAAATTTTTGCATTTGCAAGATTAATAAAATATCAATGGATGGATCGATAGATTGATAGAAGTGCTCCTCCCTAAGCTCCTTGTGTATCTTTACAGGAGGCTTGACCTCAAATTTCAAATATGCTCATAAGTGTAGCAAGGCTAGTGAGGCGTCCATTATTTGTGGCCCAGAGCACAGGTTCTCTTGCCTTCTGTCCTTACATTAGCAAATTGTAATTTCTTATTAGGTAATGTCTACTCTTATGAACCTGTAAATTCTGATATACTATAAAAACCTCACATTTAAATAAAGTTGTTCGTCTATCCCTTTTGCTTGTTAAACATCATCAAAACATGTCTGGTGTTTGAAGTTGTTTTGCAGCAGTACCGCAGAATATTGCCCTGACGTGTGAGTAAAAGCTCTGATGATTACACATTAATTACAGTCAAGGAAAGCGGAGAAATTTAAATCTTGGTTGACTGGGGCTGCTGTCAGAGATGCCGCGGAAACAAAGATGTCGGGACAGAAAGCCGCGATCATCATCACCCATTAATCAAAGCATTAAAAAGGGACCCGCCAGACTCCCGGAAAAAATGCTCCAATTGATACCCAGCCCACAGCTTGCGCTCTCCCTGCTAATGAGCAAGGGACGGGGCTATTGATTTCTCAGACGGTGCATGTGCGCGTGTGAGGATGTGGGACAGCATGTGAGGCAAAAACAAAATATACGTGACGACGTCTCGGCACGGCCTCATCTCAATTATTACCTCCATTAAGGTGCCGGGGGCCAGGTACATCTTAATGAAGAACATGATGGGAATCCAGATTACAGAGCAGGTGACCATGAGCCAGCCCATAACCATGGACCAGGTGGGGTAGGTGTAGTCCTCATATGTCATCACTTTCCACTGGTACAGACTCAGTCCGAGGATGCCCTGCACACAACACAGAATCCGGGAAATGGAAATTAAATGTGACTTGTCAAAGAACTTCAGCTTCTGCTTTAATAGACTGGTCGGCTCCACGAGTATCAACACTGATCACACGTTGTTGCAGAGAAATATACCAAAGCTAATCTTTTGCAATTTTAGCTGCAGGTAATTCGACACGTAAATAGAATATTTTTAATTAAAAAAACACTGTTTTCCATTGGAGAACCTCTGAAAACGTTCACATCCTTTATGGTCGTTTCTTCCCACAGAAACATTTTATTTAGCAGGAGGTCAAAAAACAAGATGGCCTCCACCTGCGGAATCCAACTTTGATATTTCACTTTTGAAATACGCATGCTGGCTTTCCCAGTCGATGTAAGAGTCTGCAAGTTGTATTGCAACTCCACGCATCTCATACATATATTTACATACATGGAGATTTGATACATAAAAATGCGTGATAGAGGTATCAACAGTTGGTGTTTCCAGATGCCCTACATTTCTCTCTCTTTATTCTGTTTTTAATAACAAGTGAGTTTTCATATTTTTCTTTTATGAAGCTGCGTAATACTAACTGATCATATAAAAAAAGCTGCAATCCTTCAAGCAAACAAATCCCTCTAAAAATTTATCTGGATCTATTGTGATGTAGAAATATAAAAGCAGAGTGATTACTTCAGAAGTGATGTATTACTTAATGGCTTTCCTGTTCTGCAGAATAAAAAACAATGAATAAGACCAAGTGCAAATCATAAAATATCATATCCATCATGTGTCCTTTTTAGACAGCTGTTGCTGATGTTCATAATGATTTCCGGCACTAGCGAGGACTGGACAGTCTTTCTAATTAACTGCACTGAACTCGGGACACAGCGCTAAAGCCGTGTTTACTGTTGCACATAATAAACAGGATGGATGACAGTGAAAACGAGACGTTCTGTTTTATGTATGTGCAGCGATTACAAAAAAAAGGTGCAGATTAGAAACAAATCTATAAAGCAAATTTAGCTGAAGGGGATTAGAATAAGGGGACACACAAAGGAACACAAACAGAGGAAGAAAGAAAAAAAAGGAAGGCAGACAGAAATGGATTTGCTAGGGGTTGTGCATCAATGAACTCCCCGAGGAAATCTGATCTCCCTTGAGAGCAGCGGGATGACCAGCCGGCCTGACTGCTGCTCCATTTGTCATCGTCGCCTCTGCTTTAGAGGTACAGTGGTTCCATTACAATCACTAACATTAATGCTGGCCAGTGTCCAGCTCTGACCTGCTGCTTAACCCGGCGCACTGGAATTTTTAACATCTCCGACACAGAAAGTGACACATGAATAACCACTTTACAGAAAATGTGTTCTCTGGAAACATATGTATGTACATATACATATATATATATATATATATATATATATATATACATATACATGTGTTTGAGGCAGATGAGCTGATGTAGCACACAGAATTTACCAGTTACTTTCTAAAAAAAACGCAAACAACTTGAGAACTGGTGACATGACAGGAATAGGAGAGAAGAAATCATTTTCGATTCTGGCGTAACAGGAGCAATTTCTCCTCCGTTCCTTTCCAATTGCAAATCAATGAACATGGAAGGAAGCAGCGGAAATGGAAACATTTTAAGCTGCACACGTGTCCGTGCACGTCCGCGCACGGGAAAAGAGAATTAGACGAGCAAAAAACAAACATACCGTCAGAATGGTCGGAGTCACAAAGGCCCAGCACACCCTCCAGAATCGGTTTGGCTGGAAACCAATCATCATTTCAATGTCCTCGCAAAACCTCTGCAGACCTGCAAAGGAAGAAAAGAAAAAGGAGAAATAAAATAAAATAAGAGAAATGGGAGAAAGTCAGAAAGAGGAGACAGAGAGTGACCCGGGTTTAATAAGGTCCTTTATAAAAGGGATCAGCAAATTCAATCCATCCTTATGAGTATGTGAGAGTGTGTGTGTATGAGAGGGAGGGAGTATCAGTTTCTGTCGTCCCTGGGAAAAAGTGAGGGAGCAGATGGCCTCATCCGTCTGCCTTTATTGATGGATAACAGTGAGTGGCATGAAGAGGCCAGAGTTACACAATCATTTCAATATGTCACCTGCACTGATGCCCCGACAAACTGGAGGAGAGCCGTTTGCTTTGCTTCTTGCTAACAGCCTCCCGACACACACCTGAGCTCACAGCCTGCATGTGCGACTTACACATTACAACAGAGACCCCTGGTGGCCAAAGCTGGAACAACAAGTGAGAATTACTGTCCAGAATAATCGAATCCACTTTATGCACAAAGCAAAGTTAAAATATCCGAACCGCTTTTGTTTCAGTGTCAATAATACTGCACCATTAATGCGATTTTACCTTAATTACACCTCAGCCCTGCCTGTGAAAGCGGTTCTGTAATGTCTCCTGTGAGAGCTTTGTGAAGTCAGAGAAATTACACAAGTTATTTATCATGCAAAGGAGTGGTGTCTGTTTAAAGGTTTCCAGTAGTTTTTTTTGCCACATTCCTTGAAATTAGTTGACTGATACCCAGAAAATCATTCCGGAAAAGGTAGTCATGATGATACCTCCAGTGCCACCATCAGGCCAAAAATTGCACTTGCACATAGGAAACCAATGGAAAGATGAATTACAGTTTTTCTCAATTGCTAAAACACAATTTCTGAAACCTTGCTCCATTTTCTCAAAACCTTAAACACAAAACCTCAGCTTCAAGCACGATTTACAAAACCTCTGACTCCTCTTGCAAAATCAAACTTTCCCCTCAAAACAGTTTTACCTGTGCCCAAAATGAAACTTTGGCCTCAAAACAGTTTTACCTGTGCTCAAAATCAAACACTGCTCTCAAATAATAAACAAATTGCTCAAAATTACATACACTATCAAGCAGTCAGTAAACAATACACCAAAAAATAGAAAACACATTGTTCAAAACATATAGTTCTCAGGGAGAAGTACATTTTTAATCTCAAAACAAATTTCATATGTTTCTGTCATTATACAAAAAGCTCAAAATTGATCAGAAATTACTGTGTTTTGCTCTTTGTATTTATTTTTTTTTTGTTCTTCTTCCTTCTTGTACCCTTATTTTTACAGTGCTGCACCCTGCATCTCAAAAACTTTCTCTCTGTGATACTGTAATTCTTGTTCTTTGATGATATGAACCTGTAACCAGTCGAAATCTATTGAGCAGTCAGTACTGAAAACAAATGGAAAGCACAATGTTCAGGGCCATACAATTTGTTTATTGTACCATATACAGCCTACAATGCACTGTGCTACAGTATATGAAAGTGACAAAAATCAAAGGACTAAACATGTGATCAATAGGCTTCTTCTTGTCTTTGGGCTGGGTCAGGCCAGAGCACTTCATCGACATCACATGCAATATTTTCCCACCTTCAACAACCTGTTTGCTCTCTGAACTGGCTTATATTGGTTGTCACATCATTTGAAACAAGTGAAATCAGTTTTGACTGACTGTGTTCAATCAATGACATTTCTGCTCTCTTTATATGTAATTGTTGCCACTTGTGTTTACCAGTATGGATGACATGTGTATTAGAGTGCAGAATGTGTTTTAAGAATGAGAATGTGTTTAGAGTTTTGCTAAACCATGTGAAATGGTTTAAGGTATTGACAACAGACTGAACAGTTAGCTTAATGAGTTCAAGCAACTGAGAATGTTCTTCAGCCAATGGATTTTAGTGTTTTAGCAACTGAGAAAAACTGTAAAAGCTTGTGTATATAATCATGGTATGATTTTGTTTCTGTGCAATCACTGCATTTCTCTCATTACCCGTCTTAATTAACTCATTTAATTTAAATTAACTCACTGAATCAAATCAAATGCTTAAATATTGTATTTGCCAGTTCATTAGGTACACCAGAGAAAATGAATGCATTCTAATACAACAGTCCTGCACTAAATCTTAGCTTCATGGAGGTTATGGTATTCAGCATTTGTCTAAAGTAACTGAGAGCTGATGTGCATTCGATTGTGTTTTCTTTTCGGAGGACGTGGTTTGCAGTACCATTGAATTGTATGTGGTTGTGCGGACAGCATTTTAGTCAGTGGGGCTAAGTTAGGCTAAATACCTGAAATCTTATGTGTTTAATTCAGTCCAGTTTAAAAACACCACAAACTACATCCTCCAAAATCGATCATACAGTTGAATTACCACCGCATTTCTTACCCGGCTTCAACATAAACCAAAATTTATAACAGCCTTGCATCCCATCCCAGAATGCATCCCTTTTCGTAAATGAAATGGCAAGTGAATGTATGTCACCAGTGTTTTTCATAACATTTCTTTTCTTTTTTTTTGATTTAAAAATGTCGATGACTCATCCTGCACTAAGGGGCATATGCTAATTTGGCATACAATTAAACACTTTCTCTCTCTCCAAGCATATTTCCTTGCTCAGACCATCTGATCTGACCAATCAGAGACGGGACTATTCGTGACAGGGCGACCTCCCAAGCTCTGTTTTTACAGGAACCTGATTAATATGCAGAAACAAACAACCCTCGACTGGTAACTTCACGGGGCCTTTAAGTTGAACTGCAAATCCTGTTTCTTTCCAGCTAATGATGAAGTTGATCTCTCCTGTAGCTTGAGCACAATACAAAAAAGTACATTCGTACTCTCCAGAGAAATAAAGAAATAACTTAAAACCCCCGGACAATCTTGTCTTCGCTTATTCCCTTACTGTGGGACGTATCTCACATTGCAGCCTCTCATGGCCACTACCAGCTCTCTGTCTTGTTCGGTCAAAGCTCAAGAGACACATCTGTTTACTCACCGTAGAGGTAGGAAATTCCCACCAACTCAAAGATTGCGATGATGACCAAAGAATAGGAGGCTGCGAACGTGTCCACCAACTGCAGCATGTACATCCCACTCTGTGACAAACACACACACAAAGAAAAATATTACAAATTGAACTCAGGCTCATCTCATCCCTCACCTTATTTCACCTGTGATTACCCACCGTCGTGTTGTTCTCACCAACGTGTACCGAATCATAAGAAATGAGAAGTATGAATCCGACTTTAGGCTTTTGCCCTGTGAAGCTGTCGGAGGGGATTTTAATAAGACTCAGCCTATTGTTCCAATCACTGAGCCAGTCCTCCGAAGACCATGACTTTGCTTTACATGCAGGAAAAAAAAAAAACTGTCAGCTTATTCTCAAAGTGTCGCGGGGTGGGAGGAGAATTCCCCGCTGTCTTTGTGTTGTGGTATCAGTCGTGAACGCTGTGCCTTTTTTGGTGTTTTTGTCATACCTCCGTGATCATGGGAAATCCCAGGATGAAGAAGGCCATGCAGCAGACCAGGGTGAAGAGCGGCTTGTGTTTCCTCAAGTATTTGGGGAACTCGTCTGACACGGAGGTTACGATGGTCTCAATGGTGGCGAACTGGGATAGAAATGAGTGGGAGAACAAAGGGGGAAATGTGAAAGTATAGCAGAGAAGAAGGGGTGAAGAGGAGAAGTCAGTGTTGTCCTGTTTAATCAGATCTGAGATTAAAATAATCCTGTTCCTCAAATAGATAAAGGCAGCTTCAGGCTAATTCTTGAAAACAGTTGAGTTACTAAAAACCCCCTCCGCTCGTGCCAGATTGAAGAAACATTTCAAACGAAAGCCTGCAGTCAGCAAATTCTCCTCATTTGAATCGGAGCAGCTGCTGCTGTCAAAACCTCAGCATTCAGCATTTGTCTTCAGTTCATCCAATAAACACATTTTACCATAATTTCATTTACTCTCAAAACAAATAAGGAACATTGTTCCAACTGCGAGCAGGAGATTTGAAAACAAATAAGTATGAGGAATGTAGTTTACAATGGAGCGACCTGACAGGTGGAGTCTGTCTGTCTGGAGAACAGCAAATGTAACATGATGGTAAAAGGAGTTCAGAACCCAGAGGAGAGCAGGGGATGAATATGTAAACGGGCAAACTGAGAGAGGGCCGTTTAGCGTATGCACGAGAATACCGAAGGAACGCTCTGGTACTGAGCTATCTGCCACGTCTCCGCTCCTCTCCTTCCTCCTGAGCTCCCAGAACTAATTTCCCGTCAACATCCCAAGCCTATTACCGCCGACCTGCTTTCTACAACAAAGCCACCAACCCTCTCTTCTGAGCTGCTGCTGCCAAGCCAAAGTAACATCATCATTTGCCGGTGGTGTTGACTCGTGTCTTAACGCGCCGCTGTGCCCTCTGCTCCTCTGCTCGGCCCAGGAGCGTCACGACGCACTTGAAGGAGCCGGTGTATTTTGCCTGGAATTGTTTGCTCAGGATCTCACCTGGACTTCATGAAACGTCCTTGTTTGCTCTCTGTTGTTTGTTACAACAGAAAGAATCAGTGCTGTAACTGATACAATTATTTTTGTAGGCTAGAAGTGTAGTGGTGATCAGAATATAAGAATATAAGAATATAATTGCATGCAAGCCTCTCAATCAGAACAGACTGCCCTGAGCAGAAGGAATTTCCAATCGAACTGAGAGGAGTGCATACCTTTGATTATCCGATAGATAGGACAATATTAGCTCCTAATGACCACGTAAACACTTGATCTGATCCATTCTTTCTGAGCATGTTTGCCCCAAGTGGGGTAAAAATCAGGTGATATGCCAAGTTACCAGGAGGGACAGAAGTGTGGAGCTAGCAAAACAACCAGTTTTTGGAAAGATGAATGAAGCTGGAATGTATGTGGGTTGCGACGCTGAACACGTGGCTCCATCTTGATCATCTTCTTCTACTGAATTTAAAGGGGACCTGGACCTTATTTCTGGCATAAAATCCGATCGTTTACTCACCCATATAACTTTGGTGTCATTTGGAATCGTTCGGACGATATTTAAATCTGCGTATATCCATATAGTGGGATTGACTGGGGCATCGAAACGCAGCCTCTAAATAACGCATTATCTGCTACGAAACTCGTTCATTTCACCAATATTTTGTTATGATATGCTAGTGCTATTCCCCTTTCCACTGACATAATATATGGAAAATGAATCAGCAAAAAAAAAAATCCAGCTCAACCTCAGTCAGGTTTATGGGACTTCAATGCATCTCAGTCCAACAGTTATTTTTTACTCCAGTTTGGTCTCCGCCCTCTCCTGAACCCTCTCGTTTGTTTGTTTTTGACAATAAAAGTCTCTTCCTCCAAATAACCATTTATACTACACATTATTATAAGTGCATCGTTATTTCAATTTAAATCCAATATATTTTTCTTCATACGTTTGTTTTTTCTTTTACGATTCTTGTCTTGCATTTGGATCTTGACAGAAATATTTACTGCTTCTGTATATTTTTTGCATTTCAGGGTATTTTAGTTTCAATTTAAAATATTTCAAAAGATAAATGACAAATGTTAAAGCAGATAAATTAACTGTGAGGTGGGTAAAGACAAGTAACTAAAGCAAAAGATAAATCAAATTTTAAATGTTTTTCTTATTGTAAATTCCTTTTAAAATGCAGTAATTCATCAATAATTTAAGAAAAGAATAAAGACATAGAACCATTAATTAGTAAATGGAATGGGTTCATTTAAAAACATGACTTTTAAGTGCATTATTTAAATGCAAATACTATCTATTAATTTATAATAACTTATCAAGATAAATATATTAATGATGGCACATTCAGGACTCTATATATGCAAATTGTGGCTGTTCACTAATGATTCATCTCTGCGTTACATCTGTGATTGCTGAGTCTATAAAATGTCAAAAAAAAAAAAATAGTCCAAAACGATCATCCATGGACTAACATGATGTCTTTGAATATCAAACATAATGGACTTTCATTATTAGATTTACTTTAGTGTTGTTGTTCCGAAACTTTAGTTTCAATCACTCTAATCAGACGGGCCCCCCTCTGCTCAAGTACCTGGAGAGCTGCAGCACTTCAGCAGAAATCAGTCCCAGCAGGTGGCATGCATAGCAATTATGTTAATTGGGTCAATGTGCAGTGTTTATACATTGCTTGATGGCGCTACTAAAGTTGAGTGTTTACCTCAGAGAAAACAAAAGTCTGTGATGAGACGGTGATGCTGCTGGAAACTAAGAGATCTTCGCCAACAAAAACACAGACGCTGTCGCAGCCACAACAGAACAGAAAATTAACTAAATAACCGAATTTCTGTTATTTTAGAAATACAAACCGTATGAATTCACTGTCTATGCTCATTCTGTTACGCTTGGTGTATCTAAGGCTAGTCTTAGTCCTTAAACAAAACGCGCTATCCTTGGAGCATTACTTATATAAGCCTAATGTAAAAGGTGTTTGCTGAGACAAACGTACAGGTCCTGTTCAGGGCTGGTACACCTTGCTCAGCTGACATCTTCTTGCATAAGAGATTTTGCATCTTACTAAACCTACTAATGTACACCGATTAGGCATAACTTTATGACCACCTTCCTAATATTGTGTAGGTCTCCCTTGTTCCTCCGAAACTCATGTTGTGACTCATCAGAGAATGGACATGGGCCTTCTGAGGGTGTCCTGTGGTGTCTGGTAACACAGTGTTGTTAGTGGGGGACTTTGGGTCCTATGGGTTGAAGGGAGGGGCCTCTGTGGATCATCCCACAGATACTTGATCAGTTCGGGATCTAGTGAATTTGGAGGCCAGGTGTTGTGTGTGTGTGCCTGTGTCAGGCCGCATCCTGCTGGGGATGGCTGCTGCCATCAAGGAGTGTCATTGCTATGGGGTGGGAGTGCCTGGTCTGGTCTAGGTGGGTGGTACATGTCTAAGTAACATCCACATGAATGCCAGGTCCAACAGTTTCCCAGCAGAACATTGTATTGTCACAAGATGGTCAATGTTATTTACTTCTCCTGTCAGTGATCATAATGTTATGTCTGATCAGTGTATTTATTAGTAAGGAATCTTTTTAAAATATCTTCACCTTGTAGCTGTTAACTCAGGTAGCGACCCACTGGAGACAGCAGCTGTACAATATTCTCCCCTAATGATGTGTAGGTTGATTTACATAAAGAGCAGTGGTTCAAGATGCATGTGAACACACGTACTTAAAGCTGGCCGGTTGCGACTGGGTGACTCAGGATACATGTTGGCACCTGGTCTGAACAGGGCCAGATTATCAACAAACACGGTAGTTTAGTAGAGTCCTCTGTTAGTTTACTTTTTTGTTATCATGACCCTTTCATCATCCTCACTTTCCACAGGACCAGGCAGATGTTTTCGCAAAACTTGTAACAGCAAGAGTCTGAGTCTAGGAGCTAAAAGGTGAGTGAAAGCTAAACTGAAATGTGATTTTAATAAGAGGGTAATGGTCCTCTGCTTGATGAGTGAATGTGGATTTAGGTTAATAAAGGTTTAAGGGTTTATTCTGCCCCCTAGTGGCCAAAAAGTAAATATTTTAGGAAAGCGGGTGGGTTTTCTCGTCTTGTCAATATGCAGGAGAAGATTGAAATCACTTTTATGTCTGTGTGTGCACTGCAGATGCAGATCCTGTAGTTCAGCCTAGCATAGACGAAAGTCTGGAAGCAGCTCCATAAAAAAATAAAATAAAAAAAACATAATCCATAAAAACACCTTCTAACAACTTCCACCCTGTTCTGTTTGTTGTTTCCTTAGGGGAATCACAGTAATTCCATTTGATTAAATGTGTATTTTATTAGTATTTACAAAGGAGCAGTGGTTACCATGGTATCCAGGCCAAGAGTCAGGAGCATAAGGAAGAAGATGATTGCCCAGAAAGGAGACAGGGGAAGTCTGGTTAGAGCCTCTGGATACACCACAAACGCTATGCCTGGGCCTGAGACACACAAACACATACATAGAAAAAGTAAAGAGAGGCACACACATCGTCTCCACAGCAGTTGTTCTTGTGTGTTTCAGTGACCTCCTACCTTCGTCCGCCACCTTTTCTATCGGCACCTTCAGCTCATGTGCCATGAAACCAATGACCGAGAAGATGACAAACCCAGCAA
The DNA here is from genome assembly GCF_963514085.1 of Chelon labrosus. Taxonomy (NCBI): domain Eukaryota; kingdom Metazoa; phylum Chordata; class Actinopteri; order Mugiliformes; family Mugilidae; genus Chelon; species Chelon labrosus. Next base: position 12,944,267 of record NC_140339.1, read on the forward strand.
ATATACTGGTGGCACTGTTTGTACAAGTCACTATAATAGTGTCCCTGCAAGGAAGAAGAAGGAAAGAAGAAAGACAGTGGCTAAATGTTAGGGTTTTTTATGATGACATTAGAAGAGTATTGCAGTATTTAAAACATCTAATGCTAGAATGTGAGTCTTGCATACACACAGATTAGAGATCCAACAGTGCCCTCTGGTGGCAGGATTAAACATGTCTGTAAATAGGCTCTGGAAGGTGTTAGGCTTTTAGAGATGATCAGTTATGTTGCAAAATGTTTCTCATATTAATGTACATATTGTAGTGCAAAGTATTTTAACAAAACTACAAAAGGCTGGAGTTCAATCAACACATCTCCGACACAGAGGACAAAATCAAGATCAAGCTTTTATATACGCTAAGAAGAAAGCAAAGTGAGTCAAGTGTGTGACAAATTGTATTTTCATTTAATGTCTGCTTTTCTGAGGGTATTTGTTCAGGCAAACATTCAAATACTGTTTGCATGAAATAAAAATATCTGAATGTCTGTGATTTAAAACGTTTGCGAGGAAAGAAAATGAAAGAAACACTGAACAGCTGGCTGCGAAGAGTGACATTTATTATTGACATTTCTATCAGACATACAGACACAGAGTCATGCATCTGTGGTGACAGTTTGAATTTGTCTGCCAGAAGCATAGTTTACCTTTTGAGTGTTTACCTGTAGCAATTATTGTGGAACTTATTGTAAGAGGACAGAGTGATGAGGCCTCCCCAAGCAGCCGACAGAGAGAAGAAGATCTGAGTGGCTGCGTCTTTCCACACCTGAGGAACGGAAGAGGAGCTGCAGGTTAAGGAGGAAGGACAACTGGAAAGCTTTCTGCTGTTTGCATATTACTTTTGACGGAAGTGATGTACCTTTGCATCATTAAGCTTCTCCCATTTTGGCGTGATAAAGTAAAGGATGCCGTCTCCGGCACCGGGGAGGGTCACTCCTCTGATCAGAAGGATGACCAGCACCACGTAGGGGAACGTGGCTGTGAAATAAACCACCTGGCCAGACAGGTGAGGAGATAAGGCAGAATGAGACAGGGCAACACAAAAACGATCACAATAAGGTTTTTAACATTTATGGTATGTTTACTTTTTATATTGCTCCCTTTTTATGTGAACCATGTGAACATTTGGTGTTATAGTCTTTTTAAGACACAATCTTTATATTGGGAAAACGTTACTCAGTTTTAATGAGACCGAGGACGCGACAGCGCTTGGTGCGTTGCATGTCATCGTTACCTCCACTAGAGGGCAGCACAATACAAGAATTCTGTCTCTGTTGGCTCAATACTGGTTGCCTTTGATTATAATTTCTGCACATTATCTTTACAGGAATGAAGAGAAAACTATCCAATTAATCCGATGAAAAATAACTGCTATATTTAAAAGATAATATAATATAAGGTAAGATTTTATCTTTTTGGGCTCAGTACATCTTATCTTATCTTATCTTATATCAAGAAAATATAAAATGTATGTGTGTTCCTGGCAGCACGTACTGAATGTCTAGTAGCAAACCCCACAATCTACCCCAAGAAGGTGTTGCACTATTCAGACACAGTGAAATCTTCTCCAGTGCTTTTTTAAAGCACCCTAAAAAGTAAAGTCATTTAATTGCTTAATTTTGCATTTTAGCAGTATCAGTAGAGCTCAGCCTTCTTTTCAATGAAGATTCAAAATAGATTTTTAAGTACACAAACCTACAAATAACTTTATATGGAAAGGCAAAAACTCAAAAACTTCGTTTTTGTTTTTTGTTTTTTGACTTTTAGTTTGCGTTTCACTAGACTTTGAGAATGTGAAAATGTGCATTTTCCATTGAGATGCATGCGAGGTAGGCCCAACTATCAGAACGTGAGGATTTCCCTGCAGAGGAGGACAGGTCTCAGTTCTTGTATGTCACACATTTCATCACTAGGTGGCGCCTTTTCTCTCTCTTAAGCTTAATGTACTGATAGAAAATTGCACCACTTCCAACATCCCTTCAAAGAGATAAGAAGAGTAGTCGTTGTGTTCTTTTACCTTCCCTGATGACTTGATTCCTTTGGCTAAAGAGGCGTAGACGATGATCCAGGCCAGGAAGAGACAGCCTGCCAGAGGCCAGCGGATGTCTCCAGGATATTCAATCCCTTTAGAAATGTGCAACACATTGTACCTGCGGGTGTATGAGCAGATTTCAGCCTGGATACAAACTTAAAAAAAAAACTCAAACAGAATTCAATGCAGAAAAATATTATATGTGTGCACTGTCAATTTAGAAATTTAAGTCATTTAATCATCAAGTCTTCCGAGTCTTCTGTGGTAGTAAGATTATTTCAACCTGTTTCCAATATAAATAAATGGAATACAAACATTAAGAGGATTGAGTCTCATTCTTTTGGATTAAGTTGAGTTATTGTGGCTCTTAACTTTAAAAAAAGCTTAAGAAGCTTAAGACAACTGGTTTTGTGTTTCTCCGCCAAAAGCAACCAGGCAAATTTAAAAGAAAAACAAAAACAAAACTTGTTACTTCAAAATGTCACTGTTTTAAGGGCCCTGGAAGGCAAAAAAAAAAATAAAAAGCAGGGGAAGAGGAGAAATATCAGATTTTATCTCTAATCTTAATAAATCTGTTCTATTTGGACCTGTGAACTAAACTGTTGGTCTAGTTTTGGTTTCCATGAGATTTAAATTCTACTTTAGTGCCCCTCATCAGCCAGGAGATTCACTCACTTGAAGTATTCCTCACTGGGGCTCACGTAGGTCTTGTTGCTGTCCACAGTCATGTTTAGCAGCTTGGTCAGGTTTCCAACAGTGTTTGCCGACAGACAGAAAGAGGAGTTCTTGATGGAGGTGATGTTTCTGTCCCGCAGGATGCACGTGTCTGTTCCAATCAGAAAACCAACACATGTCAGAGCTGGTGCGGGACTCAGCTTACCGTCTGCTTGGGTTTGCACACCGAGAGCAAAGTGGGAGCGAACAGATGGATCTAATTTACAGAAAAGAGGCCTGACAGGAGGAACAGACCTGGAAGCTGCAGCGTGGAACACCAGTTGTATTAGAATTAGATTTCCATTGTTTTACACATACAGCTGGATATTAATAACAAACTGTAAAGATAAGAAAGCTCTTTTTTGCTTTTGCCAACATGAGCACTATATGATGAACATTTTTTTAAATGTGCTTTGGATAAATGTAATATAATATAATGTTGTTTTTTTTAAATGATTTAAAAAACATTCAGAGAAAGACAGATTTTATCTGTCACTAAATGGGGTGAACAAATCCTACTTAAAATTAACTTAAAAAACATGGCCTTAATTATTAAAGCACCATTATTAATGTGATTTTCTTACACAGCATTGCAGCATTATAGAGGATGCACTTTATATCATTTTATTCATTTTTTTAGGGCGCGTGCTCTCCATTTAAAAACTGATTCAATCTTTGGATGAAAAGCGCATACAGAAAATGTAAACGCACGAATTTAATCGATTACACGATTAATCTAAGTATTTTACTGAAATTGTAATGACAAGGTTTTATGAAAGAGAGGGAGATGGAGAGACGCGAGTGTGGAGCGGGCCTGTGGTTCGTGCAGCAGCCTGCAGGGGTCAGTCTCGGGCCCACTGCAGCACTGCAGCAGCTCGGTCTGTACAGTAAATTTGTCAAGCAAGCAGTTTTTGTGCTGATTTCACACAATGGCTAAAAGCGTATATTTCCCTAAATGAGGCCAATTTTTTGCTTTTATTCGACGCAGATCGACGCCGTGCCACTGCCTGCACATTTTTTCACTGCCAAAACGCGATTTTATCTAAAGTTTCGTTAACAAATCTGACTACTCCAGCTTTACACGATGATATACTGCTGTAAAATGGCAGTGATATACCATAAAGAAGAGACTAAAACACAGTTTTTTGTAAGAGTATCCTGTCCCACTGAGGCCTCCTTTCCATGTCTTTGGCCTGTCTCACTGGAAATGGATCAAACTGATAAATGAGCTGCTCTTCATTTTAAGTGTTTTTTTGGGGTGGGTGAAAACACCGCAGAGATCACAGGTCAGGATTCATTATACTGCAGGACACCTCAGCTGAGGGAGTCATGACGCATTGCGCATTGTGGAGAGAGGTGCTTGTAGTGTACGTGTGCGTGCCAGTGTGTCTGTGTGAAGGTGTGCGCGTCTTACCTAACAGCAGCATGTCTTTGTCCTTACATTCCACCGTGTTCCACTCATTCCTACAGTTAGCCCATGGCAGTGAGCCCTTCAACGAAGCGAACAGGTAGTACAGTGTCCAGCACATTATAATATTATAGTATATGGCTATCAAGACAGATATTATCAACATGGCAATCCCGCAACCTAAAATAAATAAATGAGATATGAGAAATATATAAATTACTCTTAAGGGAAGTGGAGAACTCGTGTTGATAAGAAATGACCTTTATTTTTGAATTTTCTTGCAGTGTTTTTTTTTTTCTTTTTCTTTTTTATCGTGCTTCAGTTTACCTTGCAGAGCTGGGATGCATTTCCAAACTGACACGGGGCCCTGGCTGGCAAACTGGCCCAGGGAAACCTCCAGCAAAAAGATTGGGATTCCGGCGATGCCCAACATGGTCAGGTAGGGGATTAAAAAAGCGCCTGCAAGGGAAATAAACAGGAGGCTACAGAGAACAGTTCAAGAGCTGGAAACCTAAATTTCAACTAAAAAAGAAAATATAATAATAATAAATAAGCATAAAAAATAAGAAAAAAAAGACGCACGTATCTTATTATTAATAATTATTAATGAGAATAACGTGTTATATTTAAACGACTCATAAATATCTTATTTTTTTGGTATTATTATTAGTAGTAGTATTTTTACTTTTATCATTTTATTTTATAGAAGCCATTTATTATGTTTTTAATAATAATAATAATAATAATAATATTTTTTTTTCTTTTATTTCTTAAATATTTCTTTTTTCTTTCTTTCTTTTTCTTTCTTTTTTTTTTTCAGTTTTCATTACAGAAAATACTGAACCATATCCATGATTTGTGACAGCGTCCCTCGCCTGACTACAGGCCTAATAGGACATAAATCAAAGCGTGACTTAAATTCAATTTACTGAAACTGATCTTTTTCGTTTGTGTCGGCAAATAAAAACCATTGACCCAGGACTCTTACCTCCACCATTTTGGAAGGCAAGATAAGGAAACCTCCACACGTTTCCCAGCCCCACCGCATAGCCAACCATGGACAGAATAAAATCCAGTTTATTGGACCAGTTTCCCCTGGCCTTATTCTCATCTCCCCCCTCGTCGTCGTCATCATCATCAACAGCCTAAGAGGTGGAAAAAAAAAAATGACACATTCACTGATTCTCCAAAGTAGAAAACCCCTCCAGTGCCAAGTGAAACTCAAAATTTAACATTTAGCAGAGCAGTCACTCAGCCTGGTCTTTTTTAGGAAATGCACTTCGATCTGTCTTTTCTTTCTTTTTTTTGCGAGGTTTATCACAACAAAACTTTAGTCTTTTGGATGCAATATACGAAAAGTATTTTATTTTATTTCTGTTATTACAGATGCGTTTGACATCCATCTGTCCATTGACAAACTTGCATTTAAAACTCAACCTCAGCTCCTCTTAGAGCCCCATTATTGGCAACAACCATCGATTGAAATCAGCCAAGACATTTCAAACGATTAAAATAGGAATGAAAGCTAAAGGCCCACTAGTAGCAGCAGAACAAAAACGCGTAATTACAGCGGCACAGCAGGATCTCACTGAGTGGATTCATAAAAACAGACTGCAGATTCATAAACAACACAATGCATGGGAATGTGTGTGGGTGGTGTGGTGTGGGGGGGTGCCCTCGCAGGGATTGGAAACAATCCGCAGTCTCATGTAATACAGAGCGGTCTATCAGATAACACCTGGGCATCTGGGCCATACCAAGTGCGTCTGCCGGGAGCAGGGAACACCAAAAAAGAAAAATACCGCGAGAGTTTGATTCAATTACCTTTGTCGGTAACCTCGTTCCCGTTTTTAACTGTGAGCAAAAATCAAACAAAGCAAATCACACGAAATAGGTTTCAGTCTTAAAAAAAATAAAATAATCACACACGGTTCACGGCTGATGCTGCTCTATTAATTAATCCCACCGATTATGCAACAATATATCCGCTTTGTTTCTCTGATATTTAGCTGACATAAGCGGTTTTGAAAGTTTCGATTGTACACCATGTTGGTGCAGAGAGAGAGACAGAAAAGGGAGGCAGAGATCGGGGCTGCTGTACAGGCTAGATTCAGACTGAGGTTTGGATATCAGATTATATCCACGTGGCTTTAATGCACAATTTATAGTCACGTTAATCTGGAATAAAAGGATAAAGCCCCAGTCAATACAGGGAAGAAAATAATTGGCCTGTTTCACCTAAGATAATACATTTTCGTAAATCATTTATTTTTATTTTTTTATAAATATCCCCTTACTGAACCATGGGTCTGGCTTCTTTCAAGATATAACCACTGTTTCGAGCTACAAATGCACTCCTTAACGCAACCATAAACCACTGACTGGAAACGTATTCTAAACAGAACAGGTTCTCCATATCACACACTCTCAGTCAACTGCACTGATCTCCTAAAGGTATACATGACGCTCCCAGGGGTTTTGCACCTTCCCTGGTCGGAGGCAGCGGGGTTAATCCAGTCAGCCTTCTTATCAGCGACTCACGGAAACACCCACACCGCACCTGCATCCAGCCGCTCCGCTCTCCGTTAAGGAAACGGTTCATTTAACTGACTTACCCCCGCCAGGGTCCCAGGCTGAACAGACGTGTTCCCATCTGTTCCCAGTATGATGGTGGTCTGGCTCATAGTCGTCCAGTTGCCCGTGGCGTTGTTCTGCTCTGTGGTGGCCCGGAGCGGGTCGCCGTACTGGGCGGACCCCCCGCGGGCTGAACCGACGGAATCCTTCCTGAAGGCCGAGTTGACGGCCACTGATCCGGGGACCGCCGGCGGAGTGCTTTTAAACGTCCCATACGCTTTATTGCTGTCCTGTTCTCCCGGTTTATTTTCCGTGGGACAAAAAGTTTTGCTCTCGTTGCAAGGGGGTGGCGGCTGAGGCGCCGGGTGATGGTGAGGGGCGGGCGTCGGGCACGCCGCAGCAGTGTTGTCCGGTTTGTTTGCTGTAAGTCCCGCAGCTCCGTCGGGCTGCTGCGCCGGGATGTAGCCGGTGGGAGCGCTGGCCGGTTGTTTGGCCATGTCTCTCTGGTCAGAGAAATCCTGGAACATGGGAGTGACAGAATGGCGAGACAAAAATCAGCAGAACGGTAAAGACCGTGAAGCTGTGCGGCTGCTGCAGCTCATCCCTGCTCTAGGACTAAAAAAGGGGTCCAATTGTCTTTCTGCCACGTTTTTCTGCAGTATTTCCTGGCTCTGGCTGCTCTATAGTTCACTACAATGTCTACCGGTGTGTTGGTGGGTGTATGTGTGTGTGTGTGTGTGTGTGTGTTGGAGGGAGGGGGTTGCTTTGCTTCTCCAGTTCTCGCTTTCTGCAAGATTCTTTAATTTTACGCCCCATTTCCCCCTCGTGTCATTCAGCCACACACATCCACTGATTTTTATGGGCAATAGACAAGCTGCTGCGGGTCTCTCGGTGGCTCGGCTCTCCCCGCAGGCATGCAAGATCACCGGCATTACAGCAGCGAGCGGACCCGGGGCGGTGGAATTACAAATGACTCCCTAAAATTTAACTTTAAGGGGAGGGGATGGCAAAGCAACCGAAAAGCCTCCAGATTCTTAAAAAACAAACTTTAAAAAAAAAAAAAAAAAAAAAAAAAAAAATTAATGTCTAGTTGCGTTCTTAATTAGTGGAGGAAAGAACCACGAGGATTCGTTTTGAAAAATTTTGAAATTAAGAAGATGGATTCAAATTAAACCTCCTCCCCGTTTAAACTTTTAAACTACTCAGAATAGGTGTATTTATGAGGGGGAAAAAAAACAGGATGACTGGTGCCAATGTGTGTAAATAGTGGAGAAAGTTTTTTTGTTTTTTTAATGAGAAGCCATCGCTGCATTTCAGTACCACGGACAGCGAAAGTAAATCAACGTGCCAACGTGCTTTTCAAAAAAGTGTCAAATTAATATGAGAACAAAAGATAAGACACAAAAGACAGAAGAAACTGCAGGTGAAATGGTAAAAATGTGTTTTAGGGTACTTACCATTTTTTTGCAGAGCTCTGTTGGTAGGCTGGAAACAGCTGTAAAGGCGAAGAGACGACTGACTGGAAGCGGAGTGGTCGTGGCCGCGCAAAAGCAGCAAGTGCAAAGCTTTTCTATAGCTCCGTGGGAAAGACCGGAGTTTGCGTCAGTGCAGAGCAAGGTGCCCTTCGCGTGACATTTTCTTGATAATAGGAGTTTGATAAATCATTGGCCTTGGATTCGGATTTTTAAAGGGACATCCGGAGCCAAGACGAAGGGGGCGCGTGTGTGCGCGCGTGAATCGTGTGTTCTGGTTACGCACGTTGCATGCGTGAGCGCTGGACGTACCCTTCCAAAGCTGATTAATACACTTGTCTCTAGGGATGTGTAGGATGCTTACACACACTAACACACACGCAGCTGGTTTGGGATAAAGATTTCCAGGTTTAGGTTACTATTGGAGAGGATCTAAAGCATCAGAGTGAACATGAGTCTAAACAAGATTTGCACTCTGCTGAGTTGGGGAATCTGGTACAGATACAACTGCAGTCGCAATACAAAGGTCTTATTTTTATATAGAAACTTTCTTATTTTCCTTTTATGAGATGTAGGCGTCTACAATACTGAAACTAGACGCTGTGCATTAGTTTTAGAACTGTTTATTTAGGGTTTTAACTTTGCATCAAATGTGGGGTTGTGAATTAGTATTAGCTACACTCAATTACACACACAGCATTTTAATTTTGTTAAGTTCTGAAAGTTTAAAAAAAAAAAAAAAAAAAAAAAACATCTTAAAAAGTATGTGTTAAAATTGGTCTGTACTATAAATAGTTTTTTCCACTTGGAGAGTTTTACGCACAAGCGCGCTCCAGGCTCTATACGTCCCTTTGTACGTCACCGGAGCATCGATCGAGCATTAAAAATGTGGGCGAGGTCTTTGTGAAGCTACTCATTTGTTAAAGTCTTACGCAAGAAGCAGGACTTTTTTTTTTTTTTTAAACCACGTGTGTCGTGAGGAACCGGAGCCAACCACTGGAGCCTGCACTGGAAGCAGTGACAGCGGAATGGGGGGGATTTTAGAGCACTGCATTGCGCATACCATCCTCCAAGTCTCCCTTTAAACGAGTAGTGCAAACTAAAAAAAAAAAAAAAGGCACAGGCGTCCTCTTTTTATCCCGCCAGTCTAGGGTAACTTGTTCACGATGAGCTGTATCTTCAGGCCCTTAAAGCGGACCATGCCACAGTGAAAAGTGGACGAACTGAAGCCAAATCACACACATTTATTTCCATGTTTGTTGCAGGAACATGGAAATAATTCTCCTTAATAAAACAGAATACTTCCTTCCTCACAGATGAAATGAAAACTAGGCTAACTAGAAAGTTGGATGTGAGTGGTTGCCAAGGAACCATGCGGTTTACTTGGTATGTGGGCCAATAATATTAATAATGATAAAATTAAAACGATAATAAGAATAAGAAGAACGCGGATGGAATAATAACCATCAGGCTACGTTTAAATTTTTATTTTTTCTCTCTTTTTTGAAGCCTTAATTAACTCATATTAATAACAACCTTGTAGAACTGCTCTATAATAAATTAACACGCTCAAATTCTTAGTGTAAAACCTTGTTTGCGTGTTCCGATTACACGGCAGCCGAGGAGGTCTGAGGCAGACACTCCCCTCCTGCTGGGTTCAGAGTGGTGGTGGCACCAGGACGCGCAGAGTCCCACTCGGGGCCCTTCGCTTGCTATGCATGCTGCGCTCCCTCCGCTTGTAAATCTCCGTCGGTTCCAGATAAGGGACTGGAGCGGGTGTATTAGCCGCCGCCTTGAGTTTAATTACATTGTCAACAGAGAATAATTATAATTGATTTCTGCTCCTCTTCCGGAGGCCGCTGAACACACCGACTGACACACACACCCTCTCTCTCTCACACGCACACACACGACTGTCAGCACTTCCCGGTTTGATTCTCCTGAGCCGTTTAAGCGCAGTTTACATGGACCTACACGCATGCAGCAACGCAAACATAGCGCGTATGACAGGGCCATTAACATCCGCTGACCTCCCTACAGCGGTTGTATTGTTTATTCGTTTGCCTCCGGCTCGCTTCTGTTGTGCGTTTGCTGACTCGCTGGGGTCAGAGTTTTGGTTCTTAACTGCAGCAGTCTGAATCCTGATCGAGGAGATGGACTGAGCGCGCCGCGGAGGGGGATCCGAGCGTCTCCTCGTGCTCGTTAATTGCACGAGCTGGTGTAATTAATTGATCACTCCCTCTGTCGCCTGAGTGATAAGGAGCCGCATCCATTTCAAGCGCCTGGAAAGCAGTGATTCAGCGGAGGTCATCCCGAGGCGCACGGCTCCCATTATCACCACCACCACTGCCACCACCATCACCATCATCTTCATCAGCAGCAGCAGCAGCAGCTCTGCTGGCAGAGCCTGCGCACTTTACTAGTTACCAAGTTCGACCTATGGTTTGTGAAACTGCCTCAGAAAGGAGCAGTTAATGGAGTGTGATAATGACTGTTAGTGACATTTTCAATGTTTTCAGGTATTACCTTTTGGAGCAACCCAAAAAAATGAATGAATTCTTGTCTAAAAGAAACTATATGTAAAGATAAGCAAAATTCTGCAAACATTTGGACTTCCCAAACGATAAATAATATTTTTTCCAGATTCGACAAGCGTTTAAAAGGCATCTATTAACAAAAGTAATAATAGAAACTGGCAGATCTGTCAGAAGCTTTTAAGATTTTCAAACTAGATAAATATTTCCAGATTTCCCACTTAAATTCTTGTCAGTTAAGGGGCACTCCAATAAGTATTAACATAACTCTGAAAATGCCAGCGTGGTGTTGAAGGAATTCAACAAGGCCTTTATAAAGTCTGAATGTTAATTTAACTTATTCACGTTGAAAAAGAAATATTCAAAAAGGTTAAAGAGTCGACAAGAAATAAGATATGAGTAACAGGCCAGAGGATAGTTTCCTTTCAACTAAACTTCTAAAAGCAAGCAGACCGGACTGTATTAATATAAAGGCAGAGAGGACAGAGAAGCAGTAGAAATATATCAGAAGACGTGATGAGTCAAATCACCAATAAAGACGGGCAGCCAGCCCCACAGTCTGCTCCTCCTCCTCCTCCTCCTCCTCCTCCTCCTCCTCACAGATGACTACACTTTCTCAGAGTTTAGGATTCATCATCTCAGGCAAAAAAAAAAAAAAAAAAAGGAAGGAGAAAAAATCTTTAATTGTAAGCAGAGCTGTTCAATGAAGTATGTAAAGAGGCTTCAGTCAGCCTTTTTAAAGCTTAAATTCATTTTTGCATTGTCCCAGTAAACTCGTGGAAGATGGATGATGCCCCTGGCAAGATCTCACACAGCTCAAAGTGGGACAATGAGAAGAAGGACTACTTGGCGAAAGCATTAAATCCCTTTAAGAGCAGTCACTTCCTCAAGTTTTTTTTTTTTTATTTATTTAAGCTGTACGCAAGCGTGTACATTGAGAGAGGTCTTAAACGCTCCCAGCAAGCCTGGGTTTGGGTGGCAGCAGGTGTAATAACACTAAGGTTAAACAAACCTATCATTATTAAAGTAAATGATTAAATAGTGTCAGTTGCTTCAGAAGGAACTTTTTGCGCACTGTGTGATGTAGATTTAATTTTAAATGGAAGGTATGTGGCCCATCAATCTACAACAACTTGAAATTATTATTATTTTTTTTTAAGTGAAATCTGTCCTCCACAAAGATATTCAGACCTTTTGCTGTGCTGTGCTCCAAATTGTGTTCCTTTACATTAATCATGCTTGCTTGACAAGCAGATCTACAGTAATTGGGCACATTTTAGAAAGAGAGACACCTGTCTTTTTAAAGTCCAACCATTCACACTGCATGTCAGGACACTAATCAAGCCAAGGGACTCTCTGGAGATAGAATATGGCAAAGCATAGATCAAGACAAGTGTTATTTCTAAAGCTTTGTGTGGTCTGACAATCACAGCAGTCCCTGCAGTTGAAGGGCTTCGGTCAGTCAGGTGACCAGGAGACAAACAGTCTAAAGGAAGTTCAAGAGTCCTCTGTAGAGGTGGGAGAACGTGCCAGAATGAGAACAACCTGAGCACCACTTCATCAATAAGGGCTTTACGACAGAGCAGCTAGACAGAAGCTACACTGAGCTAAAGACGGATGTGACTGGAGTTTATCAAGCGATATGTAAAGGACTCATGAGAGCACGAGGAGAAAAAAATAAATGAACCTCTCTACGGGCTGTACTCCAAGCACTAAGTCTGGCAAACACCGGTCACTGCTCATCACCTGGGCCACGAGCCCATCTCTGGCGAGGCGTGCTGGTGGCGGGATCATGTTATGGAAGGATGAAAGCAGGGAGGAAACCCTGTGCAGAGTACATGGGAACAGAAACTGGGGTGACAGGGCAGTGAACCACTGTATACAGTGCAGACAAAAAAGGGAATGAGTCCTCGAGTGGGCCAGCCCACATGAAGATGTACAAAGATAGAGACTCACCTGAGAAGACTTGCCAGTGTAATTGCTGCCAAAGAGGAAAGCAATTACATGTACTTGAATCTTATTATCTTGTCAAAATATGTTTTCTCTTTTGATTTAGTTTACTAGATGTAGTTTATTAGTTAAAGATTAAATCTACAACATAATAAAGGTTACAAAAAGTAAAGAAATCTAAATACTCCCATGAGCTGATTTGACTGTCGTTTTAATAGGATGTATAGGATGCAATGGAAGTGTAGTTGTGAATGAACGTGAATGTCATAATTAAAAAACAATCGGACCTCGATTAAATAATCACATTCGCATTGAAACACGCAAGGATGAAATCTCATAACCTTTCTTTTTATTACACATGTTGCAGTTGTACATGAATTGCTAATAAAAAAAAGTTAGATACATTTGTTGGATGTACCATATAAATGTTAATGTTATTAGAGGCTGTAAGTCTGCTTCCTGTCTCGGAAGTCAAAGGTGACCAGCAGCGAGCGAGGATCCTTCTTGTTTTTACGTATAGTGATCTTCCCCTTCAGCTCCTCTCCTATGGAAAACGGTGAAAAGACAAAAATATAAACATTAATACGCTGTCTTTTACTGACAAGGAATCACATCACCGGAGAGTCGCTCCTTCACTGTGTTTAAAGGTGCGTTCAAAGACGTTTGAGTTTTTTTCCAGTGGGTTGTTTAAGAACAATTGGGTTGACTTCGTGATTACTCACCTTACTGAAAGTTAAAGAAAATCTTATTGTTGGTAATACTGCTGTTTAATAACTAGCTTCTGTAATCTTTAACCACAGATTCTATATCTACACATCAGACTTGGCAAAAATACTTAAAAAAAATAAAAATAGAAAACATTTTCACTGACTCAGACATTGATTAGTGTGCTCATAACAAAAGAGAAATGCTCATAATAAGGAAAGTCTGCCTGATGCCCTGCAGCAGCGCAATGATGCTGAGCTCAGGCCTCTGCAGCACGAAGGCACTGGTGCTTATAGAAATTATGGTGCGAGTATGGCAGTGTGGTTTAATATATGTTAATGAGCAAGACCGTGTGCGAGAGTGTATGCGTGTGAATGCAGATGCGCAGGGATATCCAGATGGCGTCGAGAAGGAAGCGCGTCTACAGTACGACGCGCAAGACGCCGCTGATTATGACGCATAATCACTCTGATTAACTTCACGTTTGACTGCTGGAGGTAAATGAATGTTTACCCAAACGGCAAACAAGCACCCTCTCGCCCCCTCAATCTCTCCGCCACCTCCTCTCCGTGTGTGTGTGCGCCACGCGCTCCCCATCGCTGGAGGTTAGAGCAGGACGAGGAGGGAAAATGCTGACTGAGGAGCTTTCTCCAACGAAGCGTCCGCCATCGCTGCTGTCACGTCTTACTAGTTACCATGCCAACGCCGCTGTCACTGAGCCTGCAGTTGGGCGCCGCGCTCTGGGTTAGTCACTCCACTGCAGAGAAGGCAGACGGCCACGGCGTTTGACTGTGGGGGCTTTTAACAAAAGCAAAACCCAGTGTGTATAAAATTAACAAGAGATAGACTCTAGTTTCAGGATCTGGGTTCTGCAAAACATCTCAAGACTATTTTAATTGTTCTTGACACTATATAAATAGTGCTGTTAAAGTGTTAAATACTGTATCTGTATTGCTTACATGCATATTCTAAATTTGGATCCCAATCCAAGTCAGTAGCTTCACAATCCTAGTTACTATATTGGGTCATTGCTTGTGTAAGTCTCTCTTTTAAGCCCAACAATGCACACTTCCATGTTTGATGTGAAAGACCCCAGTCAGGCAGGCTGTTCACTAGCCTCAGCATGATCTCGTTTAGTCCAGTTCTAGATATTGGAATTATTAAGAGGGACCCAAAGATCTCAAGCTATGATCTCACCTTGTAAGGCAACTGGATTCTCACAAAAGCGGTGAGATCAAAAGACCGTACAATAACTTGCCAGGCTTCCAACTCTGCGCTTGTGACAGGCAAACACGACAAGAATTGTCTACCAACATCCTATCTATACTGACGACTGGCTAGTTTGGCGTAGCCATAGGGATTTAATTATGGGGTCTTTCAACCAATACAGAGGAAAAAACTTAAAGACATAGCACTGTCCTCTACTCTAATACCTACCTAATGAACTGGGTCAGTGGAGGCAAGACAAGCCAACCGCAACCAAAAGGGTCCCTAACACATGTGCCAGGTTTGTGTTTTCTGTGTCTGTCTTTATAAAATATTAATAATAAAAAAAACATCTCCACAAACTAAAGATCTTAAGATCATCTCTCATCTGGAATCAGTCAGAGATTATGATTCTTCTTCCTTTGACAAAACTTTGTTTTCTGTGTCGCAAATTTCAATTTGACTTCCAGCAGATATTCTAGCCCTGCACCTGCTGAGTACCTGTAAAGAGAAGAAATTCCCAAAACCAAAAATAAGAAAAACGAAACTGTCTTGCTTTCATGGATTTAATACGAACTGCTAATTTTGAACTAGTCATAGTCAGGTAACAGCAAAACAGCCTGGTGCTCCTAACCGTGGACGACTGCAGTCAAACTCTGACAAAAGTCAGATGTAGGCCAAAGAAATAATTACTTGACCTTTGGTTTCCTAAAAACACTAGAAGAAAAAAAAAAGTTAACTGTCCGACTAATCCCTCACACATCAGATTAAATTACTGGACCATACAAACAACCAGCCACAGAGTGTCTGTTCAGCTGTGGTGTGACTCCAACAGCTCTGCTGTAATCAGTCAGTCCAAACTCCCCACGGAATAGGGCCTCAGTGCCTCCAGTAAACTGGCCACTCAGAAGCTGGAAGAAAGAATTAACCATGTGTGGAAATGAGTCGGGGAATGGAGCCGGGCTTTTGTGGTCATGTCGTACATCACCATGCCAGTGTCATTAAGCAGAACCAGGTCCACAGAAAAAGCCTGTCGCAGTCCAATGCAGCATTTCTCCACGAAATTACTCTGGAAATACGCAGCTGGAGTTAAATGTTGTCGTTTGCAGTCAACCACTCAGCTCACACCTCTACAGAATCTGCAGCTCCGTACAGTGGCGGTAAGTGTATTCACATCACTAGCTAGTGCGAGTCATGCAAGACACAAAGTTGAATGTTGATCGTGCATTTTTCAGATCTTTCCAGTTTCTCCATGTCAGAGAGAGACGTGAATTTGCAGTCAATCACTATATAAAGGTGCTGAAAACGTCTGCTACAAAGTTGATTTGCAATGCGCACGGGGATCCTTTGTGTCATACAAAGGGGACAAGCCAAAACGCATGACACTGCAGTGATTTTCAGTGCTTCATTTCAGTAACACATGTTGGACATTCTCCCTCCTGCTCCAGTCTACCTTCATTTAATTCATTTCTACTTTTCAGGCCTTCTCTGGTCAGTGCAGAGCCAAGAAGCAGATCTGATGGATTGTACATCCCAAGCGGCAGTCTGCACATAACTGGCCATGTGTTGAATTATAGCCCTGAAAAACTTGAAGCTCAGCTCGGCTACTGCTGTTCGACAGCTCAAGGACCTTCAGAGTTCAAACGAGAGAGGGAGGGGGTGAGGAGGCGAAGAGGTGTTTAAACTGGGCCCGGACAGGTGAGGGCGGGGGAAAGAGGAGATGTGGACAAGCTTCGGCACCCCGTGGGACTGGGGAGGTGAGTCACGAAAGTGGGCAGGAACCAAGACCAGATGACTGACCAATGAAAGCCTGGATATGGACGCACGCCCATGTTCCAGCTGCTCTGAGCGTCCCTCTGAGCAGGTAACCAGGGCACCGTCTCACCTCGAGAATCATGGGACTTTCTTACACAAAGAAAACAAAAAAAACAAAAAACCTGTGACCTCCTTTTTTTTTTTGGTGAACATTAAGCAGGTAAAACTGTGAAAAAAAAGGACCCTCCTCTTCAATACTACAGCTACGCAAACACACCAGAGCATGACAAATGATTCGCTGTTTAATTTATTATGCTGCCAGCCCGGGAGGATTTGCAGGGATGTTTTGTTCCAGGCTGCTGCGTGCGTTCTCCGTCTTCCGCCAGCACCTCCCATACAAGCTCAGCCTCAGAGTTAATTACTGCTGCACTCATACAAACGCATCAAATAAGATTTGGTCTCCGGCACGATAAATCACCACAGCCGGGGCCAATATTAAACCAAACCGCTGGCTATTTATGCTCAGCCCCTCACACTGCAGCCGATCAGAGCTGAAGGTGCTTTTCAGTCGGCGCCCAAAAGAAGAGGCTGCTGTGTGTTTAAGAGGGAGTTTTGTCATCCATCTTCAAGGTGACTTTAAAAAGTTTTCTCTTATAGCCAGAGGGGAGTTTAGGAGAGAAGTATGCAAGAACTCTTGTGTATTTCAGTGCGTAAAGGGAGAGTGTATGTGTGTTGTAAAGTACACCATAAGAGCCTAGCAGGCAGCCTGTGAATGCTGTTAAAAACTCCATTTCTGGTTTACGGCCCCTGGAGGAGGCTGGGGACCGTTAGGGCGCCGGGGTAGAGCGAGCACATCAATAACCTGCTCCTCACTTCCGCCTTCATTTTCTTCTTCCTCTTAACTTTTTTTCTGCTCACACTTCGCTTACATTTAGCACACGCCCAGACTGATGGATCTTAACTGACTAGATGTCAATTCGAGCTAGATTCTTCTAGATTGAAAAAGCTCAGCCTCTGAACACGTGTGTGCGTTTACATCTACACACTCCTTGACTAACGCTCCGACGTGTCACTATGTCTCTAAGTTACCCCAAGACATGCTTTGCTGACTAAAAGATCAGACATTATGTTAAAAAAAAGTGTGTAAGGGAGTGAAATGCCAGTATTTGTCTAAGAACAAGGATAAAATCTATAGACTGAGGTCTAGAGCCCTCTAGAGGCAGCCATGTCTATTACATTGCACAAAGAGCAAACCAATAATTCTATTAAAAGTCTCTTCCCGGGAAGGAATGTAGAGAAGAAGAGGGGTTGAAAAAACAAACACAATAAAATAAAACATGCCAATCTCCTTGTGGAGTAAGAGATATACATCTCTCCGTCTACTGTATGTATCATCCCTAAACCCTTAACCTGAGCAAGAGGAGCAGTACAACTACTGTAAACAGCTCTCAAGCTTTTCATTATCAGCCTTCACTCAGCTGCTGATGATTTTGAATAAACCTAACCTGAATATCTTTAGAATGCGTCTGCTGCAGAGGCGGAAAAAATACAAGTTCTGCCACTCGGTGCATGTGTGACACCTTGGTTTTAATGTAAAACTAATGGAGCAACCAAAACGGAAAGGGTTTATCTTCCTGGGAGTACTGATGTGTTTCTTAAATGTCATAATCTGCACATGGCATTTTAAGGCTTCTGGTGTTCAAATGGGAAATTTAACTTGACGTTATTACAGGAGAAATGTTCATTGGGCTCACGGGGTTGGATTCATCCAACGGGGACGACGAACGCTCACGGCAAATGCGCCTTTACCCATCCAGTCATTGGTTTTTCAAAATATTTTGTCTCTAATCAAGAAGAAATATTCGCCTGGTGTTGGTTAAAAGATTATTTAAAATAAAATCTTAATGGTATTGATATAAAAAAGACAAGCCTGCGCTCAGTAAGGTGCTGCTCAAACACAATAGGCCACAACAGCTTCAGTGATTCTACAAGAGCCTTTGAAATGCTACAGAGGGGACCAATGCAGTTCTACTTAGTTATTCCCTTGTTTGTTATTAAGGTGATGATGGTACAGAAGGTTGTCTGACGCAGAATCACCAATAGATGTTAACCTGCATCACTTTGAACTACTTTAAAATTGCTGCTCATATATGTACTGTATGTGTCTGTGTGCATGTATGTGCACAGGTGTACGGTGAGTGAAATAAGGATCGGACGCTACCATTATGCATCAGACAAAATCTGTTTCCCACTGTACTGTATTACAGTACTGTTGCCCCCTGCTCCCTCTGAAGCATTTATCTGACTCAGCAGAGCGAGAAGCCTGCGATATAGCACGTGAGCAGCATCATTTTGACGTTCTTATCGTTCCCGGTTGCTGACGACCAGGGCTGAGCATGGCTTAGGGCTCGCCGGACATCAAACGCCTCCGTCTCTACGCAGGCCATTTATTACAGCACACGCCATCTGATATCTGGTCAGCGAGTGGCCAGCCGGTCCAGAGGCTCATCCATCCCCACATCAGCACGCGCGTCCGTGATTCTCATTATGATAGAGGGCCAAAGCTTACAGCAGTAAGAGACACGGGATGGTTTACACAGAGGTGTGCAAGAACACCACAAAGTAGTGATTAGACATTTTAGCACTTATTGCAAGGTTCATAACACCAGTAGCAATAAAATGTCTTGGAATAAATGCTCTAATGCACATGAAGCATTACCATTTTCTTTGCAATAAACAGAAGAACTGAATATGACCCGCGACAACACAGGTGAACAGATGAAGCAAACCGCCTGGAACTTTAAAGTTTAACAGAGTGTAACGGAGATGTAAAGGCAGAAAAATATGCTGATATGCCTTTTAATTTTAGCCACCATAATCAGACCAAGTAAGGCTGTATTTCTACTGGTAAGCTGACTCACCTTTTCAGCAATAAAAGCAGAGGTGTGCAGTTTAATATGTTTAAGACACAGCCTTACTTGGCTGGACATTACCAAGTTTACCTTAAAGTATGGCAATAAAATTTCCTATATATTAATATGAATATTCCTATATGCCACAGCTTTATGGCACACCTCTATGTATGTCTGGTAGCTGTTGGTAGTCTATTGATAGTATATAGTGTGATTCCTCAATATATGCCAAAGGACACTGTTTTGACCGTAATGATGTGACCGAAGTAAACTTCACAAAAAGCGACAAAAGACGCTGTGCTGCCCTCGGTATGTTACTCTGATACCACTTGGCAGTTAGATAAACTCCTTCCAGACATCACGACTCTGAAGACAGTTGACCATTGTCCACAGGTTTATTGACATCATCGAAAAGAGTAAAACTGAAACATACAAACAGCGTAATGAACAAAAGATCATAAAATGTCCTTTTTTTACACAAACACAATGTAAATATACTGATTCTTCAATGAACTAACTTGACCTGTTTTTTAACTACTGCTTTCATGTATTTATTGTACTTTTAGCAACATATGTGCCTACAAGTTATTATATTTTAACACATTTTTAACGTACCATCAACTATTTATTCATATTTATTTGTATTTATTATCCCTATGAACTTAAATAGCAGTCACGACAGCTTTGATTGTAAATTATGGTGACTCGATGAATTCTTGCATCAAACTTCACGAAACTAAACATAAACTCAAAAATAATGATCTGGGATGGCAAACAACCTGTGGACAATGGTCAACTGTCTTCAGAGTCGTGATGTCTGGAAGGAGTTTATCTAACTGCCAAGTGGTATCAGAGTAACATACCGAGGGCAGCACAGTAAAACAACGGCTGTCTAACGGGCAAGATAAAGCAGCAGGCCGATCGACACTACTAACAACATCATCACACGCAGCTAGTGGATGATCCACATAACAGTGTCAAACAAAGGTAAAGCACAAGACTACACCATGTCAGAGAGAAAAACTTCATTAAAAACATGCTCCTATGTTTCCCGTACCCCGAGTTCATCATCAACTGGGTCTGCGGCAGCCAAAGCAAGAGCCAGAGCAGAAGCAGCAAAAGCTCGTCTTTCATACGCCGAAGAGGAAATGAACTTAAAGCTAGAAAAGGCTAAGTTGGAAGCATCCATGGACATGCTTAATGTTAAGAAAGAAACGGCCGCAGCCATCGCTGAAGCAGAAGCGCTTGAAGCTGCTGTTGAAGAGAGTGAGAAACATAGTTGCAATTTAAACTTGGATTCCACTCCCTTGGATGTTGCACAACGCACTGAACAATATGTTACAGAACAAGCCAAGGTGCAAGAGGCAAGACTTCAGCAACGTGAGGATGGTGTCCTACCAAAATCAGAGCCAGATCCTGGCTGCAGCTTTTCACCTTCACATTTCAATCCTGAAGCCAAACCCTTCTCGCCAGACCAATTCAGTACTGCATCCCAAGCACCATATCTTACTGCACGGCAGCCACGCATCCATGAATATGAATGTGTTCCTGAGGCACGCGAAGTTAGGTTCAAGAACGACCATACTAATCCTGTGCAACATTTCAGACGTCAAAATGACAATGGCCGTCCTACTTCCCACCCCTCCGATAACAACAACTCTAACATAAGTGACTTTGTAAGATACTTCGCTCGTCGTGAACTTGTGGCTACAGGCTTGCTTCAGTTTGATGACAGACCTCAGAACTATAGAGCATGGAAACGTTCCTTTCAAAATGCAACCAAAGATTTAGATCTCACATCAAGCGAAGAGATGGATCTTCTGTTAAAGTGGCTCGGCAAAGAGTCGGCAGATCATGTTGAGCATATAAGAGTAATACACATCAACCAACCAGAAGTGGGATTGCATATGCTATGGGACAGACTTGAACGCACTTACGGCTCCGCGGAAGTAATAGAAGATGCTCTGTTCAAACGCATTGACGCCTTTCCAAAAATGACAAATCGAGATCATTCCAAACTAATAAAGCTGAGCGATCTTCTGATGGAACTTGAGTCAGCCAAAGCTGAAGGAGACCTACCTGGCCTTTCCTTCCTTGACACAGCGAGAGGCATCAACCCAATTGTACAAAAACTCCCGTTTAATCTCCAGGAGAAGTGGGCGTCAGCTGGGGCATCATACAAGCAGGAATACCGGGTTTCGTTTCCTCCCTTTGCCTACTTTGTTCAATTTGTCAGTCACCAAGCTCGTGTTAAAAATGATCCAAGCTTCAACTTCGCCTCTCACTCAGACAACACTCCCAGGAATGAAAGAATATCTTGGAAGCCAAACAAACAACGAGAAGTCTTTGTTCATAAAACAGAGATACTTCCCAAGCACATCTCTGATCCTGATGGGCCCTCAAAGCAATCTGATGACTGTGACAAACTGTGTCTGATCCATAAAAAACCACACCCTTTACGTAAATGTCGTGTGTTCAGAGAAAAGCCCGTTGAAGATCGTAAGGCATTCTTAAAAGAGAATAATGTCTGCTTCAAATGCTGTGCTTCGTCATCACACATAGCAAAGAACTGTACATTCAATGTAAGGTGTTACGAATGTAAAAGTGAAAAACATCACACAGCGCTGCATCCTGGACCTGCACCCTGGATTGAAGGCAGACACCCTGCTCCAGAGTATGGCGGGGAGCAGGCTATCTCACCACAACCCCAGGTTGACAACACATGCACGGACGTCTGTGGTAGGGATGTGATGGACCGATCCTGCTCTAAGATATCTCTTGCGAAAGTGTATCCAGCTGGTCATAGAGACAAAGCCGTGAAGATGTATGTGATTTTGGATGAACAGAGCAACAGATCATTAGTTCGCTCGCAGTTCTTCAAGATTTTTAATGATCAAAGTTCAAGTGCTCCTTACTCATTGAAAACGTGTGCTGGAGTAAAGACGGCAGTGGGGAGAAGAGCCAGTGGCTACATCATTGAATCTCTGGATGGGACTGTCAGCATCCCATTGCCCAGTCTCATAGAATGTGATGACGTTCCAGATAACAGAGATGAAATTCCAACCTCCACTGCGGCACTTCATCATCCACACCTGAAATCAATTGCACATCTCATCCCAGACATTGACCCACAAGCCTCTATTATGCTCCTCCTAGGCCGAGACATCATCAGAGTCCATAAGGTTCGTAAACAAGTGAATGGTCCACACAACTTACCTTATGCTCAGAAATTGGACCTAGGATGGGTCATCGTGGGCAATGTGTGCCTGGGCCGAGTTCACAAACCGGTGACAGTCAACGCTTTCTACACGAACATCACGGAACGAGAACGCCCTACGCTCTTTGAGCCATGCCCTAATGTCTTTCATGTAAAAGAAAAATACAGTGACACTCAGATCACAAACCTCCAAACACATTCTGAGGAGACATCAACCTGTGATGTTGATCAGCTGGGATGTAATGTGTTTAAACAGACTAAAGACGACAACAAAGTGGCTCCGTCTATCCAAGATGCTTCTTTCATGAAAATAATGGAGGAAGGACTAAAGAAAGATGCAAACAACTCTTGGGTTGCTCCATTACCCTTCAAGTGCCCACGCCAACAGCTTCCTAATAACAGGTTCCAAGCACTGAATCGTCTCACGTCTCTCAGGCGCAATTTTGAGAGGAAACCTGAAATGAAGGACCACTTTGTCAAATTCATGGACATGATGTTTAAGAATGGTCACGCTGAGCTAGCCCCTCCTCTGAAGGCAAATGAAGAACGGTGGTACTTGCCGATATTTGGCGTGTACCACCCAAGAAAACCAAAACAAATTAGAGTGGTTTTCGACTCGAGTGCCCAGTTCAACGGTGTGTCACTCAACGACGTGTTGTTAACTGGACCTGATCTGAACAATACACTGCTCGGTGTACTAATGCGTTTCAGAAAGGAAGCTATCGCCTTTACGGCAGACATAGAACAGATGTTCTATTGTTTTTCGGTGAGAGAAGATGATAGGAACTTCTTACGTTTTTTGTGGTTCCAGGATAGTGATCCCTCAAAAGACATCGTGGAGTATCGGATGACGGTCCATGTCTTTGGGAATAGTCCGTCGCCCGCAGTGGCTATTCATGGACTGCACCAGTCTGTTCAAGGCAGCGAGCTTGACGTCGATCCTGATGTTAGGAGTTTTGTTATGCGTGACTTCTATGTGGATGATGGTTTAAAGTCCTTGCCTACAGTCGAAGCTGCCATCAGCCTACTAAAGAAAACACAGGATGTGCTTTCCAAGTCAAACATAAGACTGCACAAAATAGCAGCAAATAACAAGGAGGTCATGGAGGCATTTCCAGCAGAAGATCATTCAAAAGACCTTAAAGACCTGGACCTCAATGCAGACATGCTGCCAACGCAAAGAAGTCTTGGACTCAATTGGAATCTCCAGGTCGACTGCTTCCATTTCAGCGTCGGCAATGAGATCAAACCCTTCACTCGACGAGGTGTTTTATCCACAATCAACAGCCTCTATGATCCTCTGGGGTTTGTAGCGCCAGTAATCATTCAAGGCAAGGCCATTCTGAGAGAACTTACTACTGAGAACAGCGACTGGGACTCGCCACTGGCCCAAGAAATGGAGGAAACGTGGAATTCTTGGAGAATGTCATTGAACGAATTGTCTCAACTTTCTATCCCTAGAGCCTACACCACTACGTCACCCTCAGCTGCTGTCAGAAGGGAATTGTGTGTCTTTTCCGATGCATCAACAAAAGCTATATCTGCTGTGGCATATCTGAAAGTCACTGACACTGCAGGAACCAACCATGTTGGATTTGTAATGGGCAAAGCCAAGCTGACCCCCCTTCCAGAGCAAACAATTCCAAGACTGGAGCTTTGCGCTGCAGTGCTTTCGGTGGAGTTAGCCGACCTAATCTCAGCAGAATTAGACCTTCAGCTTGATGCTACTACCTTCCACACAGACAGCAAGGTAGTTCTGGGTTACATTTCTAATGAAACCAGACGCTTCTATGTGTATGTTAGCAACCGAGTGCTACGTATCCGAAGGTCCTCTCATCCAGACCAATGGCGCTACGTGTCAACAGAACAAAACCCTGCAGATCTTGGTACACGTTCTGTTGCTGCAGGTCATTTGAGCAACACCAACTGGCTGAGTGGACCCAAATCTCTGTACATATCAAAGACAGGTGTCTCTGAGAGCCTTTATGATCTTGTGGAGCCAAGTTCAGACCCGGACATTCGTCCTCTAGTATCCACTTTGAGTACCGCAACAATGTCCAAGCAGCTTGGTTCCCAACGATTCTTAAGATTCTCCTCCTGGAAGTCACTAACTCGGGCCATTACTCGCCTCATTCACATAAGCCGTCTTTTCAACACAACCTTGAAGAAGAACAGTTCATGTAAAGGCTGGCATTACTGTGAAACAGAGTGCACTGTTGAGGAGTCTGACCAAGCATCACGCATAATCATTCAAACAGTACAAGAAGAAACCTACAGTCAAGAGATCAAGTGCATCCAAAAGCGTGAGCAGATACCTAAAGGTAGTGTTCTCAAAAGTCTGGATCCTTTCATTGATGCACACGGCCTTCTGAGAGTCGGAGGCCGCCTCCACAATGCAAATCTTGATCAGGATGAAAAGACTCCATTGATTGTACCTGGCAAGCATCACATTGCAGCCTTACTTGTGAAGCATCACCACGAACAAATCCAACATCAAGGTCGTCTGTTTACAGAAGGGGCTATCCGTACGGCGGGCCTTTGGGTAGTTGGTGGTAAAAGAAAGGTGAGCAGTACTATCCACCATTGCGTAATCTGCAAAAGGCTTAGAGCTCCACTCGTTGTTCAAAAGATGGCCAGTCTTCCTGCAGATCGTCTCTCGACAGACCCTCCCTTTACCAATGTTGGGCTAGATGTTTTTGGCCCTTGGAGCATCTGTTCTCGTCGCACAAGAGGAGGTCTCTCACACAGCAAACGGTGGGCCGTAATCTTCACGTGTATGAGCGTGAGGGCGGTTCATATCGAGGTCATAGAATCTCTCGATACGTCCAGCTTCGTCAACGCATTAAGGCGCTTTCTTGCAGTGCGTGGTCCCGTCAAACACCTCCGCTCAGACCGCGGCACCAACTTTGTTGGTGCCTGCAAGGACTTGAAGATACCCTCGAACATTAAAGAAGCAACAGTGAAGACTTACCTGTCAGGTCAAGGTTGCTCTTGGACTTTTAATCCTCCACACGCGTCCCATTTTGGTGGAACATGGGAAAGGATGATTGGACTTGCAAGGAGAATCCTTGACTCCATGTTCCTCCAGCTGAAAGACAAACTTACCCATGAGGTGTTGGTGACTTTTATGGCAGAAGTGGCAGCAATTATCAATAGCAGGCCTCTCGTTCCTGTGTCAACTGATACTGACGATTCGTTCATACTGACTCCGGCTGCTCTTCTCACACAAAAGGTGAACATCCTTTCGGCTCCTAACGGCGAGTTTGGACCTTCAGACCTTTACAAGTGCCAATGGCGACAGGTTCAGCACCTGTCCAACACGTTCTGGGATAGGTGGCGAAAACAATTCCTCCCAATGCTGCAGACACGCCGGAAATGGCAGTCTATCCATCCAGACATTAAGCCAGGAAGTGTTGTTCTCCTCAAGGACAGCCAAGTACCAAGAAATGAATGGCCTCTTGGACTGGTAACAAAGACCTTCCCTAGCGAAGACGGGAAGGTGCGCAAGGTCGAGGTGAAGGTCATTAAACCAGGAGGGTCTACATTTTTTCTCAGGCCTGTGACCGAGATAGTACTTCTCCTCCTCCCAGACGTCTAGGTATATGGGGTGCCATGGACTGTGGCGTGTAATCGCGCCAGACGGGGAGTGTTTTGTTACAAATGTTAATTTGGCATGTTAAGAATTTGCTTGCATTTTTTCAAGTCATTTCTCATGTTTCTGAATTGTGTTACTGTCACTTTGAGAGTCAAGGAGTAGGAGTAGGAGTGACTTATGAGACATGTGATCACAGAATCAGGAAGTAGAAAGACACAACCAAGCATTGTCTGGGAGCTGTGAATTGTTTCCTCTCTCAATCCGGTTCAATCTGCAAACATCTTACGCCATTGATAGCATCGTTGGTATGTATTATTTGTTTGGATGTTGTTTGCCATCCCAGATCATTATTTTTGAGTTTATGTTTAGTTTCGTGAAGTTTGATGCAAGAATTCATCGAGTCACCACAATTTACAATCAAAGCTGTCGTGACTGCTATTTAAGTTCATAGGGATAATAAATACAAATAAATATGAATAAATAGTTGATGGTACGTTAAAAATGTGTTAAAATATAATAACTTGTAGGCACATATGTTGCTAAAAGTACAATAAATACATGAAAGCAGTAGTTAAAAAACAGGTCAATTTAGTTCATTGAAGAATCAGTATATTTACATTGTGTTTGTGTAAAAAAAGGACATTTTATTATCTTTTGTTCATTACGCTGTTTGTATGTTTCAGTTTTACTCTTTTCGATGATGTCAATAAACCTGTGGACAATGGTCAACTGTCTTCAGAGTCGTGATGTCTGGAAGGAGTTTATCTAACTGCCAAGTGGTATCAGAGTAACATACCGAGGGCAATTCTGCTGCATTTGGTGGAGGTTTGGCTTGCAGAAAGTTATTTCCAAGAACATCCTCACGTCTATGCCTCGGAGCAAACTGCACCAGTTAACAATATTTAAATCTGCCGACGCAGGGATTCTATAAATATTCCACTGGCCAGTTACAAAGTGCTTCTCTTGTAACACGTCATGATTCAGAGGCCTGCATCGGGCTATCAGATGAAGTTTTACACACGCTCTCTGATGGCTGAATGTGATTTGTTTTGATCCCTCGCTGTCGCCGCGGGTGACAGATAACGGGTGTCAACCAGCCTGACTACATCTCCGCCACAGACAGATTACCTGCTGCAACCCGCTATGATGCACCCACCCCGAGCTTCAAAAGAGTGAAAGAAATTTAAAAACAGGATGTAAACACAAACGGGGAATATTTTCCACCTGGGAATAGTTAGTTAACACATGTAGAAAATCCTACTTTCTTGTTTTCTAGTACTGTGTGGCGAGGACCTGTGTGGTTACTGACCTGCTTGGACAGAGACAGGCTTCTCCAGGAGGAAGACAGTCTGTTTCCAGTGTGTCTTTGTGACCTGAGGACCCGTGGAGAACATCACCTGGTGTAATGATGTGAAGAAGAAATGTGAGCAACACCATCACAGATCAGTGACCGCTTCTCGTCTCTAAAGCCATCTGTGGTACCTTGAAAAGCAGCTGAATACTAAAGATTAAATATAAGTGTATAAATCAGATTACACAGATGTACTACTTCAACATATATTTCAGTGAAAAATAGCCTTGAGTTTGAGTCGATGAGAAATCATGCTTTTAACAATCATGTGATGTAATGCCCTTCAATTGCAAATAACGCTCTCTGAATCTGAATAAGTCAGTTACAAGAAAGAGCAAAGTCTACCCACTTTTACAGTTCTGTGTATCAAAAATAATTTATATCTTTGTCTGTATAATAAATGAAAACTGATAATCCCATGTTACACTGTTCCAGGCTTAGCTTCTGGCAGAGATGGTAATTTACTGGATCATCTTTAGCTTGCAGCTCGAGTCTCAGGTACAATAGGAAGTGCAATCAAAAGGCATGTCTGTGTTGCTCACAGAGCTTGGCATCGGCTTTTCCAACTGGCCGGCTCTGCTGGGTAAGTGCTTGTATCAGCAGTCGGCTAGGACGCCCGTCGATTGCCAGCGAACGCCTCGGGGAGGAGGAACACGCTAAAGCGTGAACATAATTGAGTTTCCGTTAAATGGCTTGGTTGTTGCCGCTGCTTACCTTGTTGCTGCAGCCTTTGTCAAAGAAAATGTCAAAGTAGCCGACAATTGCCTGCAATGAAATATGAGGGGTGTGTTAGAATGTGACAGTACAATAAACCCCTGGATTTGTTTGACTATGCTGCAGCGCTGACATGCAGAGCTGAGAGAGAAGCCGGAGGCAGACTACATCTCAAGGTATTAATGAGGAAACTAGCGCAGTACAACCAAACTGGAAAGAAAATTCACTGTTATCTACAGCTATGTTTACAGTACATCTTCTTTATAGTGTTACCTTAGACTTAACTGAAGACCCCTTTGCTTGCCATGCTTCCCATATCATTGTCGTGAGTGTTTGTGTGGTCTGGAGAACCATACTGGCTTCTCCGTTACAGATACAGCGGGCACTGGTAGGAGTCGTGACTACTGCACTGTATTTTCTCTAACCCCACTTCTTCTTGGTTTCCCGTTCAGGCTGAGTCAACAACATGTCCCCTGTGCTCCCTCTCACCTCATCTGACACTTGTCACTGGACAAAAGAAATAAATTATAAGGCAGCCGCCAACAACATTGGAATTTTTGCTGACAATAAAAAAAAATAATAGCAATAATAAAAATCCAGCTTGCTACATGAAATTAGCAAAGGTGGCTATTTTGCTGACAGTGTTGCAGCGATGTGAGAAACACTCTGCAGATGGGAGCAGTCGGTTAAGGGACATAAACACTAATACGGCTTTGGTCAAACTGAATATGAATGTGTTCATCTGAATAATGGCCGCCAGGGGAAATGGCAATAGACAACGGACAAATCTCTGCTCCCGGGAAATCAGTTGTTTTGTTGACAACAACAACCTTGCCTGTCTGAAGCTTTATTAGGTCTTTTTTTTTAAGGGTTTAAAGATGTATAAGACCAGAAACACTCTTCTCTGTCGACAGGGCTTTCAATTCACAAAAAACATGAATGAAAATATAGTATTTCTATCAACACATGCTGCCCACTGGTAAGGATTTGCTGACTATAAACACATTTGAGTGAAAACCAATTCACACTTCTCAAACAAACTGAGGGGGAGTCCAAGGCCAGTGCGCATTTAGGTGACCGTTGTCAGATATGTGAGGTAAAAACGACCCCCCAGGCTTTTTTTTTTTTTTTTTCCTTCCCCTCTTCCCATTTCTGCCCCCACTGGAGGAACAGAGCCACTCTATCAATCTCAGGAGCGCACTTGTAGTGGCAATGATGCAGAACTAATAGCTTTTAATCCTGACGCAGCTGACAACTTGGAGGCCGGCTCTCGGAGACAAAGAAGAGCCGAATCAATGCAGGAGAGGGGAAGAGCAAAATAGGAGACAGAAGAGAGGAGAGGAGGAAAGAAAAGTGTAAAGGTGGGAAAGAACACAGGGGGAAGATGGAGGAAATTGAAAGGGAATGAGCAGGAGAGAAAAGTGTAAATGCTGGAGAGGAGGTTTCTTTTTTTTTCTACAAGGCTTTTATTGGTTTGTATCAGTTGGAAAAGCAAAATATAGTACCATCTGTTCACAGATTCTGAAACAGTCCCAAATTATATTTAAATAACTTAAAGGGACTTTTTTTTTTTTTTTCCATGATGCATCCATGCTGTAACAAACATGCAACCCTGATAATCACGGTGCCATCAGAAGCCGTGTTCAATACACTTCTCGCACCAAGGCTTCAATCAACCTTTATTGACTGAGACAGGCAGGGGCAGAACAGCTAGCTCACAGCTAAACTGCCACAAAAGAACCCAAAGTGGATAAAAGAGCATGTCAACGCAATGCAATTATGGCTTTTAATGAACGCTACAGAGAAGCTCGGTGCTCGGGTAATTAGGAAATTAGCCATAATTACTCGTCAGGCAGAGCGAATTCACCTCTCTCAGCCGGAGAGGCAGAGATCATCGTCGGCGTGCCTCGCTGATGACAACGCCTCGTAAGAGAGATTGATGGTCACTTCTGTGTTGTGCAACTTTCACACCATAGCGAGACGGGCAATTAAAATTTAGGCCACAGAATGAGACTTACAAATACGAAAAAAAAAAATCAACCTCGTGGCTTGGAACCTTGACGGCCCATTAATATGACATTTGAAAGAGGGACAAAAGGAATGTAACGGCCTTGTACATAAAATACAGAAGTTGTGTTCAGATAAGCAATGAAGACCCTGATGACCAAGTCTATGAAACCAGAAGCTTTTATGACTTTTTGATTTAACCGGGCTGAGGGAAGAGAGTTTATCAAACATCATGCGCGCAGCAGCCAAGAAAAGTTTTACAGGATTCAAACTTTAACTCCAGCAAGGGACATGAAACAGTAAAATGACTTTAAGTCTATTAATTTATAGCTATCTTCTGTGAATAAGAGTTTAAGTAGCTTGACAAATAACTTGACTTTTGCCTAATTATACATGGAGAGCTCCCATCCAGAGACAGATGCTTAAAATCCCTAAAGCTGAAATTACTTTTATTCATTAAGAAAAATAACAAAATGAGCTGAGGAACACACAACTTGCAATATGTAACACCTTATGAGGGGCAAACTACTCAGCAAACATCTGCCTACGTACAAACATGATCATTTGTTCAGTTTTCTTCCACTGTATAGTTTTGTTAATGCGTTGCAGAGCTATTCAACTTTTAAGAATGTAGACCTACATTGGATTGATCTTGAAGTTCATTATAATTAACACAGTTGCAAGATGCACACCGTGATTAAGAATTATACAAGTGAGATAAGAATTATCGGGACTCAGATTAACCAATATTTCAAAATGTAATCATCAGAATCTGATCGGGGCAAAAAAACTTGACTGGGATATCCTGAATTTTCTCTTTTCTCAGTTTTGGTCTCCACCATAGACAGTATAAATATGGACGGTAGAACAGCAAGAAGAGCTCCCCCTGGTGACTGGCTGCAGTATAGGTCATAAGCTCCATCTCCACCATGTTAGTGGATGGGACTTGCGCCAAACTAAAACACTAAATACATGTCAAACTATTTTATTTTTTTTTTTCAAGGGTGGTTTCTGTCATTTTTAGGTAGCATGTTGATCCATGATCAAGTGTCAATTTTTTGGATGAGTTTCATTTTAGTTTGACGCTATAGAAACAGGATGTTACTTACTTAACCAGTTGCCATGCCAAATGCTACGTAAAGCGGTTGAGGGTTCACTCTTGGACCGTACTGCGCAGACTCTGGCTCCACACTCGCAAGATGGCGTCGCCCGTATCCCCGGGAAAATAGAATCAGTTTGGCCAATTATTATTATAGTATCAGATAACTTGGAGCATGTAGTGCTCAACTAATATAAGACCCTGTAAGACCCTCCCATCAAATAGCATAAGAAGAGAGGGTTAAGGAAGTAAGAGAGGCGGATAGAGAAACAGAAGGAAGAGAAAGGGTAAACTTAAAGCATAGAGACACATACATGCACCCACACACCAAAAACAGGACGAATCAGAATGAGCGCTTTTCATTTTCATCAGCGTTTAGCCTTGGGCCCCAGCTCTGTCTGTGATAAGTCATGACAGTGGGCTTCCCGACGGCCCAGGGAGGAGGCTCGGATAGACTGCAGCTCTCCGGCCCCCATTCTCCAAGAAGAGTGGGGGGAAAATTAATAATTATCATCATGGATAACACCAACAGGGAGCAATTCATCATCGCTCCCTTTTCGCCCGGCTATGTGTCAGCGAGCCGCGTGGCCCGGCCAGATACTATTATACGACGGCGGGGAGAGGGGGTGTAAAAAAGAGGGAGGGGGAAAAGGGGAGGGAACTGGAGGGGCGCTGAGGTGGAAGGAGGGAGGGGGGCGGGAGAATAGAAGGCTAATGCGCTTTTGATGGGGTTTATCCAGGCGTGGAAGCTTCAAGCACGACCACCTCACGAGCAAGATGGTGTGAATTCCCCCTACAGCCCTCCTCTGTCTCTCCACCCAGCCTCTCCGCCCAACTGCTGGCTGAGGTGGTGCACCAAATCAGCCTTGGGTGCAGCGCACCTCCAGGCGCTGTTCTTTGCTCACGATGCCTCTCAGACAAACAACAATACAGTAACAGTTACAGAAGCTCCAGGGTCAAGCGGTGTGGACTGTGGTTTAGCTGTGTTAGCGACTTTAGCACAGGAGATCTGAGTCAACGAACAGTGGAGGCGGTGGTTCTCAACAAGAAACATCAAAATATCAGAAATAGCAGAAAGACAAAATACAAAACAGAGTACATGTACAGTCAAGAGGGAAATCACACTTTTTGTCAAGTCCTGTCAGTTTCAAACAGTTGCCTTTAGGTCTTACTTCTTGGTTTTGAATTTTTCCAGCTGGCTAACTTTTCTTTTTCCCCCTTCTTTATACAAAAGGAAACATGGTTGCAGACACAATCTTCCACACTGCAAAACTAAAAATGGCAAGTTATGCACCCTGCAGCCTTCGCAGAGTACCACCAACAATAAATGGACCAGTTCTTAATTTCAAATGATGCGCGCATATTTTTATTATTTTCTACATTGTAGATAAGCTGTGCCCTGTCAAGAGTGAATTTGGGGAACTTTGTGCCTTCTCAACGAGTTTGACGCCATCAGTTGTGTTGTGCAGAGGTAGGGTTGGTACATTGTTCTCTGCAGTGAATAGCCTTATGTGAATGCTGTCTAATCTTAGTCTCAACTAAGTAAAGACAAACGCCAGTCCATCATTACTTCTAGACTCAGAAAATATGACCATGACACCCAAATATAAATACCGGAATTATCGTTTTAAGAAAACCACTGTTGATCAACATGTGACCCTCATATGGTTATTGTGTTACACTATTTCAATAGTCACAGGTTTTAGATGTACTTCAGGGGGTAAATTTGATTAAGTTATGAACTTTAATGAATTTAGTAAACAAAACAGATTTAAGTAGAGGTATATAGCACAGCTCAAGATTGTTTTAATTTTTAGAAGCGATGTCCCAATTCAGTCATTTTGACTGGCATCAGTGAAGATTTAGGCGACGTTGATGTCGAGCAGTGTGCTAATCTTCTGGTCTTTGAAGGAAAAATAAAGGACACAGTACACAAAAGTTTGACTGCGTTGCTCTCCTTCAGTTTCCCACTCATCGCTTTCAGTTTGGTCCGGACCGAGAGCTAGTTACTATCAACGAGTCAGATGTATCCCTACTACAGTACGTAGCTGTGAATCTGGGAAGGGACTGACTGGAAAATGAAGGCCGCCAGAAAATATACTATGTGGCTGTTTCACGAGGTGCTAGTAGTAATGCAAAACATAGAGATGCTAATGAATTCTGTGGGTTTAATACAGACATTAATACAGCTATTGTGTTATCTGTGATAAAAGCCAATATACTTTTACTTTCTTTATTGTTACATCACTTGGAGGTGGGTACTATTTTCTTAATGGATTGCAGAGCTATTCAACTAAATATAGCCTACACTGGATTGACTGACATTGATTGCAAAGCTTTTTTTTTTTTTTTTTTTAAATCTAAAAGAGGCTTTATGCAATTTGTTTTTCATATAATACTGTACTGTTGCTCAGCTCTGAATTCTACTGCAATGTTGAGACTTAAAGTGTGAATATTTCCATTAAAAACATCCCTTCTTAATGTATTAAAAACCGTCCTTGAAGTTGACGAGCGCCTTCGCTGTCGCTCTAGAAGGCCACCCCCCCACATACAATTTAAATTTGATGGAAAGCAAGTTAGAGATGGATTGCACGGACGCTTTTTCCTCTGTAGCGCTACAGTAGCTACGTCAGCAGCAGGAGTGAGACAGCAGTGTTGAAATTAATTACAGACGGAAACTTATTCGCACCTGCCACGCCATCAGCATACATCATTTCCAGCCTTAGGAGGGGATGAGGCATTTTGCCACCATTTTCTACAGTTCAGGTAAATAGATCACAACTGTAGCAAAGCTGCAGGGGCTGAAACAAAACGGAAACAAGGATATAGATACCCTATAAATCCAAGATTTAATAAAAGTTTCAACGCATACGCATTCTGTGAGAGATTTTGAGGTGTAAAAATGCGAAATATGAAATGTCTACAGGGTGCAGAGCTTGTGGCATGTAAGAAGGAGGAGCATTGGGTTAAAAAAAAAAAAAAAAGAAAAAATGAGAGGATTTGTCTTGTGCGTGAACGGCACAGACGCAGGGGTTGTGCTGTTCATTTAATGCAAGGTTAGGCAGGCTGAGCTGATGAATGGACTGTCGACAGGAGAACAAAAGCAGGCGCTCCATCACAGGACAGAGAGGCAGCAGCTCTCTCTCACCAATCCCTGAGCACTGGTCCAGGAGCAGTTTACCCTTCACACAGCCTAACCTTAACCACTGCTGAGGAGTTACAGCCAATACTGACTACAGATCAGTATCTTTATGGTAACATCACGCCTCTCCTGCAGGCCAATAGTCCATCCGTAAATCCTGGGACAAGCAGGAGCATCTACAATATACACAGGGGATACACTGTACACAGAGGTCCTGGATTATAAATGCCAGCAAACACTCAGATAAAACAAGTCTGACAGAATGACTGAATTATAAATCATACACCTGAGATACCAAGACACATACAGTATGTACGCTATTGCATGTGAAACAGGAAGAAAGCAGGAAAATACTACACATAGAAAAATAGGAGGAAACTTGAAAACTACACCTCTGCACCATATGATCCCATCATCTGTTTTACTGCAGCGACCCCCCTAACATGACTGGACTTATATCCCAGATATAGAAACTGGGTGTTTTCAATTACAGAGCAGAGAAGACAGGAAAAATGAAAGGATGTTTACAAATCCCATTAAATCCACCGGCCATACCCAGGGAGCACAGGCCAGATAATAACCACCTATTGATTAAACCATTAAACCGATACACCAGACACCGTGCGGTAACACTGCAGCACAACCCAAAGCTGCTTCAACGCAATGAGCTTTGTTACAGACAGATCACTATCCGTGTAGCCCATCGAAGACGGCAGCAGTGAGGGCTGTTCTGTAGTCGCCAGGTCGCAGCCGGCACGACATGCGCCTGGGACGCCGCAGGAAGTTCGCAGGAAGCGGGTGAGGATGGGTGAAGGAGGGGTGATGCTGGCCTCACCAAATAGACTCATAAAGCATTCTCCGTGCATTGCTGCCTGTAGCTGACCCTCACTGAGGACACACACTTTAATTTTGTATTGCAGGCGGCGGTTAAGCTGAACTACACCAGGTCTTAGATGATACGTCTTACTATCATTTTTGTCTTTAACTCAAGTTACCGCATTCATTTTCAGCACTTATATTCTAATTTTAATTATGAAGATTAATGAATGTTGTCAGATTATTTTTGAAACCCCTTTAACATTATATTAATTTATGTGCAGGTAATAATTTTAAGGGACCAAAAGTACTGTCAGAGGAAAACAGGGCAAGGAAATGAAAAGGTATCCAGGGATATGAAAATGCTACTCAGTGGCATTTTGATTCATTTGGGGTCAAAGACTGAAGACAAGGTCAGGTAAAGCGACCAAGATTTCAGACACAACTGAAGGAAAATTGGACGAGATGCACAGAAAACAACTTTTTCTGACAAAAAAAGTGGTGTGGTTCAGATTTTTGGGGGGGTCTGAACTACAGAAGCACACGGAATCAAAACTGACGGCAAGATGAATGCAGCATGTTGTCAGAGAATACTGAGGACAATTTGCATTAATTAGTCTGGAAGCTGTGGATGGGACACACTTTGACTTTCCAAAATGACAATGTGTTCCCAAACACAAAGCCAAGTCGCCGCTTCAGAGGCTGCAGCTGAAAATGCTGAAGGCCCTGGAGTGGCCACCACAGTCTCCTCCTGACCTCAACATCATTGAAACACCTTGAGGACGTCTTAAATGTACCGTTTATGCAAAATGACCTAGGACTTTAAAGGACCAGAAAAAGAATGGGCAGCTTTACCAACTGAGAAAATAAAATGTTGAATATACAACTACGACAAAAGGCTGCAAGACATCATTGATGCTAAAGGAGGCGGTATAAGGTATAAGGAACTAAGGGAGTGAAATCCTTTAAGAGGGGTCTCAGTATTTCCTTCATTGCTATGTTTTGTTTTTTCGTGCTATTATATAATCCCATATAGTGACTTCTGAATCCCGTTGGTGTGTGAGAATTCAGCTTTGGCCCATTGGATAAATGACCAAGACACGACTCTCCAGAGAGCCAACATGTTCTCAACACGCTGTTGTGATTGTGTGTTTTGGTGTTTGAGAGAATGACAGGGAAGCAGGCTGTGAACATTCACTATGCTGTATGACATGTCATTCGGAGTCACGTTAGCCTCACATCTCTGCCTCAATTTAAAAATCTATTAAATATCCAGCTGACAGACAATCTCTTAAATACAGAAAGATAATCCATCAACATGTGCTGACTGATGTCTCTTCCGGTTGTACTGCCGCGTTCCTTTAACACAACATCCCTGATAAATGACCGGTGCTAAACAGTGGTGAATGTGAAAACTTGGTTCAGGTCATTGAAAGACTCACATGGAAACTTAATGGTGAGAGAAAAATATCTCATCTCATCATCTCTTCTGTCTCTTCAACATATAATGTGAGATGCTAATCACATGTTTGCTATTAACACAATTAAACGTGTGACAGTATCAGAATGGCAGTATTTGTTAGCTGAAGAGTCAATGCATGCTATTAGATAAGTGCAGCATTAACATGTGTGAATGTCACTTACCGTGCAGTCCGCTGTGTTTGTTATCTTCAAGGAGAAATCTGATGCAAACTCCAGCTCAGACAGACACACAGTGTTGCAGTCAATTGTCTGTTGAAAGCAAAAACACAGTTCATAACTACAGCAACACAACACGCAATTTAAGGAAAGAAAAATACTGATGACAGTATGAACTGTTAGCAGTGGTGGGCTGTTTATTTAGTTGCAGATCTTCTTAGAAAGCCGGGAAAGCTTTCAGTACAGCGACTATGAATGGTGCCCTTGGCTGACAGGCTCTGAGGGGAACTCTAAACTGTTTAAGTTCTGGTGAGTAAAATTAATTACATCTTTTGTATATATTTTTGCCATTTTATCGGGTCGACACTGATGCTTCTGATGGATTTGACGTACGTGGGGGTGGTCGTGGTGGTGGTGGTCGTGCGGCCACAGCGAAGCAGTGAGTGAGAGGAGCCTTTTTGTTTGTGTTTTGAATAAGTTTGGAGATCACTGAGGGCCAAGGTGGAAAATGCACGGCCCGCAACTGACCGTTATCAACCAAAGCAAAAAGTGAAATAAGAATAATAATATACATATATAACTGGTATATATAGAATAGATACAGAAACAGTTCCTAGTTTTTACTAGACAGGAACTGCACTAGTTGTAACCTTTTTTTAAATTTGTATTTGAATTGAACAAACAGTCTAGAGTTAGATGTGAAATATTTAACATCTAAATTATTCAGTCTATCAGGTATAACAGCAAGTTTCAGCAGGACTTTTTATGATTTAGGATGAAATATTTTGTAGCCAAAACATAGCATTTCCTCTCAGCAATATTTTGTCAAATAAATAAAACAGCATAAAATAGCGCCAGATAATTTTATATGGTAAAATCCATAGTGAATGCACCTTTAATGTCACTAATAATTTAAGAAAAAATGTTGGATGCGTTAAGTTTTGCAAAGAATTTTACAGTTTAGTTTCGTCTTTCAAACAAGTAGTAGAGAACCAATGTTTAGACCTTTGTTGTGCCACCTGGTCAGGTGAATATGTGTGTAAAAAAAAAAAATGCTTGAGTAGAAACCTAAATGTGATAAACAGAATGTAAAGAGTCAGCTTATAACACAAAAAATGTCTATTATGTGCACAAGTGCCCAGCAATGCTAAACTGAAGACAAATGATTGTCTGTAATAAAACAGTACCTACGGATAACACACAGCCAATATTTTCTTGGTCACTAATTTGATGGTAAATTAGTTAAGCCGTAACTACATTTCAGAAACGAAGAAGTGCTTCAGTGCCATTATTCTCCTTCGTGTGTTGTTTGTGTTGAGCACATTATCGTCTACAACCGCAGATACCTGACCAGTTTTATAATGTGATGCACAGCTTTACGGTGCCAGAGGTGGGAGAAAAGGGAAACAATTATCCGGTGCTATTTATAAAGCCGCTCTAATTACATCAGTTCAGACACAGCACCTTGATCGGCTAAATTAATCATATTAGTTGTAACAGTCGTGGCGACCGATCACATCTGTGGCTTTCTATCTGTGATTAGCATTAACAACTGGAAACAGAGTTTTATTAAAAAAAAAAAAACCAGGAAAAAGAACAAATACAAAAAGTTGTCAGCAGAAAGCAGTGTTCAGGTCATGGACACCATTTCATTCAGGGCTCTTTGCAAGACATAACTGCTGGTAGAGGAAGACATATGATGAGGCTAGACTTAAAAAGTACACTTTGATAAATCAAATATGTATAATTCCCGGCAGGTTTGCATATGGAATGCAGATTGTGTCAGGAAACGCATAACATAAAGCAGGAAACTTCAGCGAGTTAAACATCCCTCAAGTTGAACGTTCCTGTCTCTTCTCCGAGGGCAAAAAAAAAAAAAAAAACCCTCATCTGTTTAGCACGAATTTATAATTCCATGAAAGGGCTCTCAATTTTACGGAATAGCAGCCAGCCTTAATGGAATGTTATTGGATCGTATCAACGGGAGGCAATAGATGAGAGTCCTTGTAATTTGGGCAGAGGGGCTGTCTATTTGTCACTGGAGGGGAGAAACTATCGATTAGAGGATTCAAATTCCATTATATCAAGTTCTGCCCTCATTCATCACATTCTCAGATGGGTGGAAGAGAAGACGCTACTTAGAAAAGAGGCCAAGTGGCAAAAAAAGCACACACGTAGCATGAGAATCAAGGGAAGGGAGCATTTCTGCATACAACTCGTCGGAAAAGGTGTCTTTGTTCTTTGATGTGAGACTATCACATCTGTGTGTGTGCTGTGTTTTATCTCCGTGTAATGTGTGTGCTCTCCCATCAGCTCAGTGAAAACCGCTTTATCCACAGGGGCCTTAGACTAATAAAGTTTCCTTAAGAGGAACTTAAACAAGGATTAGAAAGATCAATCACCCAGCCCTACAGCAACACCACAAACACACATCCCCAAACTTCGGGGCCCTATCTTTCCCTCCACAGCTAACTGCTGCTCTCATTCTCTGTCTATGTTCCAGCATCCCGGGCCCAGAGAACTCTATTACGCTGATTAGTTTTTCTGTTTTTTGGCTTGCCAATACAGCTGTTGTGGTACTGTTAAACTGTATTGAATTAAAAAATGTTTCTATTATTTAGCCTAGCCCACTGACTAAAATGGGGTAGTCAAAATAATAGAAACGTGTCGGTACAACGCAACACAATAGTGCTACAAACCACAACATTCAAAATGAACACACAATTAAATCAACAGCTCTCTCAGTTACTTGAAACAAATGCTGGCTACTATAACCTTGACGAAGCCAAGGTTTAGTGCAGGACTGTTATAGAAGTTGCATTCCTTTTCACTAGTTCGGGGTTTCCCATACCATGTTAATACTATGGCGGCCCGCCAGGGTCTAATTTACCCAGCCATGGACTCATAATGAATCGGAATTTTTTTTTTTTATTTTATTTTTTTTTCATCTTTCAAACAACCTTGTGCTTGTGTAGTTTTCCTATTGCTCCCAAAACCATCTCTCCCCATAAGTCAGAACGACTCCAGACGTTAACGTGAGCTAGCTTAACTTTCTAAGCGCTAGCTAGCAAAGTTAGAGTGAAATTCAACTGTTTACAGTAAATTAGATTTATTCACTGATTCAATTGTCCATAGAATGCCATGTCTCAACAGTTTGTGCAGTTTATATACGGGAATACTAAACATAGAGTGCTGTTATTTGCCACTAAATCCAATATCCTTGTTATTGCGGTAATTTAAAGACGGACAGATAAAAACAAAAACGCCAGAGTCTCATGAAATCTTGTGGTAAACACTGCTAGTTTACCTAATGTGGACGTGAATTTACCATAATTAGTGGTTTGGTGTACATTCTGCACACTGATATGTTATGTCCATCTATGTTGGTTAGTGAAGTCCCTTTAAAGGCTTGGTGTATGTATAGCGCGAAAATTAGCCCTAGTAATTAAAGCTGTAGTCAGGAATTAAGGCACCAGGTAAATCTGTCTGTATTTCGCAGCATACCAGAGTTTTCAGTAGTTTTGTCTGTGGTGACCTTAGAGCCCCAGTGCACCATAAACAAGCAGTGACTGGTTTACTAGAGTTGTAGAGAGGAGCAATAAAGGCTACAGTAAGTGAAAGTATAGTGGAATAACCTTGATGCCTCAAAGAAAAGTTCAGAAAAGTCCAAGAACAGTTTGTTGCTCAGATAAAAAAGAAATCCTGGGTTCAGGGGAGGTAAAAGAAAAGATCAGAGGTGATCATCACAAGTAACTCTCGTTCATTTAAAAACCGCTGGTAAATAAACTGGCTATATCCCTTTTCAAGAATGAACAGTGTTACACGGAAGATTAAATATTTACCTGTACAACTGTAGGTTCAGAGATGAGTGTGTCTGCTTTCACCACTTCCACCAGAGCCTCGGGCACCACAGCCTTCTTCATGCATGCCATGTTGAAGCCATATACATCATCCCAGAATGCAATGTGATCTCGGTGTTTCTGAGTATCTCCCAAAGCTGCCAAGCTGATGTTACAAAGATCTGGGTACACTGTAGAGACACAAGAGAAGCAAATGAAGTTAAGGAGCGAGAGGTCCAGAACAGGCAGACAATAACCATAACTGGTCACAGCGTTGAGTGGGGAGTGGTAAAAGGTCATTGACTAAAGAAAAGATCATGAAGGCCTTTCCTATCTGGCAAGTATTAACAACTAAGAGCTAAAAACTCTTCCCGAACCAACACAAGGATTATGATTTAACATACTAGTCCATGGCGTCACATTTATTTCCCTGTCAATCACGTTTTTTTTTTCAGATTCTTGAGTGTCTGACCGCACCCACAAGGTAAACCATCAGGAGAAAAGTAACCAGACAAAGCAGAAGCACCAACATACAGTGCATCAACAATTTTGGAGGTCACTACATTTCAAATTTCAGCATCAGGGTTTTCATTTGTAGCGAGGGCACCTAGAAAGCAAAGACTGAATCCCTTCAGGGATTAGTTTTTCTCTAAAACAAAAGATCATTAATCATAACTAAAGGAAAGGGTGGGAAACTCTTGCCCCATCAACATCTACTCTCAGCGCTGAGACAACCTTAATATCAACAAATTTAATGGCTTACAGACCATTCAACAAATTTAATCACAGGCCGCCTTAACATCTTGTGGGAGTGGAGTTTTGCATCAATTTCGTGAAGCCTCTGTAATGACTGTATCCATCACATGCACAAAACATGGCGTTATGACCACTTTGTCCTACTTTCACACTCCCTACTTTGTTACTTTTATAGTTTGAAGTAAACGGATAAAGTGTGGACACCTTGAAGCAATGTACTTCCAATGAGTCGTCTGTCAGAAATTAAATAAAGGAAAAAATAGAAGGAACACAGACCGGATCTATTCATTGGCATATTCCAGGCAAGAAGTCAGTTCAAGCCATCTGAGCACCAACAATTGTTGCAGATAATGCCACATAAAACATTCAAAAGCGGTTGCGTTCAAATGGGGATGTACTTCTGCATAAATAGGCCTTGTCATTAATATTGGTGTGATGATGCAAGCTTTAGACATTCAGAATCTGTCATCATGTTGAAGCCTTTTGGCCAGAACTGTTGTACATACACACACAAGTACTCACAGTCACCATCAATGTGGAGAAATAATTGCTGCTGAAAACACCACAGGCTGTATTTTGATCATTCATGCATTCATGTTGACCGAGTCTGCAGCCTCCAAAATACAATTATTCTTAGAAGATAGAAGATGAAAGTATTTCGATGGGAAACACTTTCTAGTCTAGTTTTTCAAGCTATGAAGGCTGAGCATTGGGAGCCGTTATTAAGCCACTCAAATTACATAACACCATCAATGGGATGAGCATTATCTATATCTTAAAATGAGCATTAAACATGAGCCTTAATGTCTTGTCAATGTGTTTTCACATTTGAATAAATTCCTCAGCACAGTTAATATGCTTGGTGATTAAGTTAGCTTAAAGCCATTGGTATTCCTACTGTGAAGTAACATTAGCCAACACTCAGGCCTAGGGCCTAACTAAACTAGAGGACATATCAGATAGAACATTTCAACATACAACGTACCTTCACAAGGATTATTGTA
This sequence comes from Chelon labrosus, assembly GCF_963514085.1. Lineage (NCBI taxonomy): Eukaryota > Metazoa > Chordata > Actinopteri > Mugiliformes > Mugilidae > Chelon > Chelon labrosus. The sequence goes on from NC_140339.1 coordinate 12,986,743, forward strand.
AGAAGCTAACCCAGTAAGAGAAGGGAAAAAATGTATAAAATATTTCACAGTTTTAATCTTGTGGCAACTATACCTTGCGGCATGGTGACAAATTCTAGTGAGAAATGAATCCAGCAAGCTAAATATATCCATCCAGGCCATAACACTATGCAGTTTTGTCCATACACATGAAAATATACCAGATTTGGCAGAAATATTGGTGTATCACATCCAGTATGGCTATAAAACATGCAATTATCAATCTGGGCATACCAATTACATCTCAGTAATTTGAATTGGCCCACAGTTAAAATATATAAGATCAGGCATAACATTATGACCAGGAGAAGTAAAGGAGACCTACACAATATTAGGCAGGTGGTGGCCACATCGGTGTACATATTGCTGCCTGATCCATTCATTCATTTGTTTTCCGTAACCACTTGGACAGTTGGGAGAGAGGTGGGGTACACCCTGGACAGGTCACCTGTCTATTGCAGGGCTAACACAGAGAGACAGACAACCATTCACACTCACACCTACGGCTAATTTAGAATCAACTAAATTTGGTGCTAACCACCACACCACTGTGAATACATTGTAAGTGCAGTAAAATAAACCTAACCCCAGCCATTCTTATGTTTGCAATATATTCCAATTTTTTTTTTATTAACATAGATTTAAATATGTACGCCTTCCAATAAGCCCATTTGATTTATTTTTCCTGGTATATGTCTTTTTTGCTCAGTCTCTCATGACTTTTGACCTACCACTATATAAAATGTGTGAAGGGATAGTGACAGCTCCGTGATGGGCAACTCATGGCCTCTCATTATTAGCTGAAGTCTGCTCGTGACCCTGTAAGTGTCACCATACCTAATGACTGCGCGCACACATATTTAGCAGATTTGTCACTTCATTTTACTCTGATTACTGACGTGAGTGAGGGCCAGGTGAGAGGAGAGGTGCTGATTGGGCAGAATCAGGACAGGGCTGTCTGAAACACATAGAAACAGAACTGGAGACCCAGAGACGACTAGGCAAAGGAGGGGGTGCTGTGGAGAAAGACGAAGAGGAGGAGGGGGGGTTACACGGGCGTCCCTAGATTCATGGCTTTGACATCTGCGTCCTTCTCAACTCGCTGCTCACAGCCCGTTTGTCATGCCCCCCCCCATGCCTCCCACCCTCTTCTCTTGCGCTCTCTCTCCATCTCCCCCATTGGTTGGCTGTTAAAGAAGGAAAGGCGGTGTGGGAGGGGGCATGGGACAAAACGGATCCCTTTTCCCTGGACGCTGTGCTGTGCCAGGCAAGCGGGGACACATTTAGGATGAAGGGGAGGTTAATGTAGTGGGGAGAATGAGGGAGCTGCTGTAACTCTCTTCTAATGTAGCTTAAACACACATACAGCAGCGGTGCTGCAGGGCTGGACTAATAACTCAGCACAGCCATGTGCAAACACACTAAAAAAGGTGCAAATCTAAATATAACCTTAAGAATATAAGTCTATAGAGCTAATGTGACATAACTTTTAGCACTCCATCAATTAAAAACTTTGCATTGCGTTGTATTGAGGTGCAGTATGGCTTTAATGAAATTAAACAACTTTTTTTGTAGATTTGCACAAATGCTAAATGTGTGCATGTTTACCTGTACAAAAACAACACAGACAACACAAACACAAAAGCTCCTATTATGCCGGGGACCTTGTTTCACAATGTGACATTTGAAATTAGCCATTTAGATTTTTAATAGGTTACTGCTGAAATTTCTTATAATTTCACTGAAAATAACAGCAACGACCAATAACCTAAAATCAGAAAGATCGACCAAACGATCAGTTCACAACCAGAAACCTCTCAAACATTTCATAAGAGAGCAAATATGAGAAAACAATACACACAGTGTGCACTGCTGCATTACAAAAACTGTTTTCATCATCCATCATTACCTAGATGTTGCTCTTTTTTTTTTTAATGATCTTATCAAAGTAGTTATGAACTTTTTCTGAAATAGAGAAAAGGAGCAAACCGAGAGAAGTAAGCTGCTGGAATTATTGTGTCAAACTAACATGCAATAACCTGACTGACCTGTCTCCAAGTAATTGTGACAGGTAATGTGCAATGAGATGTAATTTTGTCGTACATGGAAGTAATCTAGGTGAAACATGTTTCTGAATTAGACTGCTCCTCTGTGATACCTCGGGTTAACTGGAAAACAATGTATATGAAAAATGTGAATTCATATCATTTTGATGTCATAGCAACAGCAGCATGTTCTGTTTATTGAAGCTGAAGGTCTTGCCGGACATTTTACCTGCTTTTGAGTGTTTCTACCATCGGGGTTAAAGGCTCATGTCGAACCATACGGCATCCTCTGACCTGTGACTTTTTGCCTCCCTCAAGTTACACCTTCGCCTGTCCAATTTCCCTCACGAACCGATCTGTCTCGATAGCTGCTCCCATTCCGGCTGTCCATTTATGTGTGTGTGTGTGTGTGTGAGAGAGGGAGTGTGACCTCTTTCTTATGTCCCAAGGAGCCACTAAAGGCAGCGTGGTGGAACAGTTCTTTAGCTGGGTTACATTGGGCACAAGTCATTAAACCTGGACTGTGGCAGGGATGGGCCGACCCAAGAGAAACATCTTTCCATATGTGTCAAGCCTAGTCCGAGTGAACTATCGGGTTTATCTCATTAAAACATCTTTTATCAAACTGACTTTTCCACGCTCAGGCCAAGATGTTACTGTGGCAAAAAACATAAAGTCCAAAACCCAAAGTGTGCATCAGTCAAAGGAGCCTTAGTGTTGCTCAAACCAGGTGTGTATGGACTGGATTAGGGTCAATAAGATTTAAAATGTATAAAGTGATATTTACAATGAACATGAAATATTTCCATTTGTGGAGAAAAGTTTGGTAAAAAATAAGATTCTGACCCCGTCTTTACACCTGAATCCAACAAGACAATCCAGTCACAAAGCTTCTGTTTCATTGCCCTTCTCTCTGCTAGAGGTCCTGGAAGGTGTAGCCAATACTTCTGAACACAAGCTAAAACTGTGATTGTGATGCAGATTGATTTTACAAGTTTTCAAAGTTCGATTAACTACGAGCTTTTGAAACTATACAAGCTCAAATTGTATTAAAAGTTGATATACTGTACGTACCCGCACATTTAGATGTATAATTTGACATATCCAGCAGGAAATACAGGAAAATGATTCCAATGATTCCCAAATGTATTGCATAACCAGTGAAGACTGTGAACGGATTCTGCTAGATGACAAATTAAATGGTACATCTGACCACTGCAGGGCCTCACTCTCCAGTAGCATGTGAAATATAATATACGGATTAATAAAAAAAAAACAAAAAAAAAAACACCTTTTGTTTTGTAGCAAGAACTCAATAAAACAGATAAATATGTGACCTACCTGAGCCACCGTCAGCCAAGTAGAGGTCTCTTGCATACAGAACAGAGTCAAACATGGATTCAAACAGCAAGAAGTAACCCTGGGAGGAAAAAAAATATACATTACTTTCATTAAAAAAAAAAAAAAAAAAAAAAGTTTATAGACAAAACATTAAGGCTTTTCATTCAGACCCATCTTGTACCTTTAACGATTCAATGCACGTCAGAAACATGTGCCAGGAAAAGACTAGCTGGACAATTCAACATCACTACAGTGGAAATCTGAATTAGCAATGACTGTGAATCAAGTGATGCGCCCACGTGACCTGCCACCCAGGATCCCGAGGTTTGACCCTGGGCTGACCTCGTGTTCTGCTCCAGTACACGGCACATTAACCGTGGTATTATTCCATTAATGCTGAAATTGAGTTTTGTCCACATCTTGTTGGCTTCGCCCTGAATGGCAGATACTGCTGACAAACGGCTTTTTCTACCTGCTACTCCTGTGACGAGAGGCACGACCAATCAGAAAAGCACGCGCTGCAACGCTGGCCCCCTTCGATATGTTATTTGTGAGAGCGCAAAATTTGGGCGAGTTCAAAGGAGGGCATATCCCCATCTGGGACGCGGTGGCGGAGCGTAATCGGTACATGCACGCTCTACTGTAACTGATGACCCATAGCTGTCCTTTGAAAGCTGCGACGGCAATGAGTGATTCCTTCAGCAATGAAAACACCCTCTCTTGCTTTCAGATCTGTGGTTTAGGATGAACAACGGGGTACAATGAAAAACTAAAAACACGACCCTTCAATTTTCAATCTGGATACCTAGTTCAGTTTCCATCACAGAGATTAATTTGCTCACTGTAAATCTACAAAGGACTGCCTGCCTGAGTTAGATTTTATGGCATTTCTTGACTTGTTCATAGCAGAACTATAATACAAGCATGAACGGCTTGCATTTATCAGGGCATGACGTAAAATTAATAAGATAACACCAAGGTTTACAAGTGCCGCTGTATTGCCTTTTAACTTTTGTGGAGTTTAATACTGGAGAAATGGCTCGCTAACTCAATATTGGGGAGCTGGACCCATCCAAGCAAGATGTACACAGCTCTGCAGTGAGACATTTGGGGAAATTTGTAGTGCAAACTCAGCAGCATGATGGGGGAAAAAAAAGGGACCGAGGTATATTTAAGAATCCAATATCTGTACTTTCTCTTCAGTGGAGGGAAAAAAAGGACATGGAAAGGTGAGGGCCAGGACAAGAGAGGGGAGTATGATTAAAGACAAAGTGGAGAGGAGGAAGAGCGAGACAGAGTGATATTGAGGGAATGCAGTGGCCAGCAGAATAGTAGCTCACCGAGATAAGAGCCTTATTATTCAAATAAAGACAGCCTTATACCAGAGGGAGGAGAGGCGAGCAAGACAAACAGGGGGAACAGCTCTGATTTATAACCCCGAGCCCAAAATCGTCACCATCTCTGTCATGGGCCCGAGCTGATAATAATGACAGCGATGGAGACGATATAACCGTCTCATCCTCGGCAAGGTGATAAAGGGAAACATTCTCCGTGTTTATCAACACTGGACTGGCCTCAAACCAAAGTCCGGCCCGCGGGTCGTCTGCTGCTGACTGTTGTGGTCCACTCAATGTCCTTAGCAGCAGAGCGGGTCGTTTTTAAAACCCTCACACAGAGTACACCGCTCTCGTAATTTAGAGCCCAATTTCACGGGACACTGCTTCACTTGAAGGAAAGAGGATATAAGAGAGAGATGCCTGAAAGCAGAGTCACACACCTTACTTTGAGCGTCAACAACGTTCGAGGATGACAAATCCCTGGTCTGCCTTGCATGTCATGCCAGCGACCTCCCCCTCCTCCCCTCCCCCTTATTTATACATCTGCAATGTTAATTACTAAAAACATGGAAACACTGATCCACTTGCCCAGGATGTGCAGAGGACTGGAACTAAAGCATTATTGAGTCTGACTTTGTCTGAGTCTGATTACCTCTGACAAGAAAACATCTAAATGGAAAAAGCAAAAACAAGCCATCAGCGAACAAGGCTTCACTCCTGAGGGATGCAGGTAATTCTGAGCCATCAGTAAGCCATCACCGAGGTTGAAACAGAAGTTTAGGCCTGCAGAAATGCAGCAGGACAGTGTGGCAAAGTAGTTTTCGATTTAGGTTCATGTTATAGAAAACCTTGGAGTCCAGTAGCAGCACGTACACTGGCTCTATACAAAAGGTTTAGATAGCGAGAAGATCCGTCACCACACCGAGTTCCTGCACAAGGGACATCAACACTAATGAACAGCATCCAATGATACAACAATGTGCATTACTTTTAGTGTACAATCTCTTTGGTGGGCAATCTTCTGACTAAAGGCAGGTTTGTTATAGGCTGTATAGGTTTGCAGGCTAACAACGGGATGCAGTCGTTTATGAAACAACATGAGAGCTTGAACAACTGGGTCTGTTACATCATAAATTGCACCCATACCGATCAATATTGCATTGAGTTCTAAGGATTACTCTGACATGTTGTAAATTTACAAGTTAGATGAGAAAAGGTCCAGAAATCTAAGAAAAAATATGAATTAAAGCAATTCAACTGCTGCCCCAGCTAGAAGTTTCCTATTACTCTTTAATTCATTACAGTTTATTCTGTAAGCCATGTGAAAAAGGTTGTGACTGCTTTGGCAAGACATCAGGCATAACATTATGACCACTGGCAGGAGAAGTAAATGACACCGACTTTTGGACCTGGCATTCATGCGGATGTTACTTAGACATGTACCACCAACCTAGACCAGACCTGGCACCCCCACCCCATAGCAATGACACTCCTTGATGGTGGCAGAAGCAGACCCCAGCAGGATGCAGCCTGACACAGGCACACACACAAAAACGGTTTAGGAACAACTCAAAAAAACAGTACAAGGTGTTGACCTGGCCTCCAAATTCACTAGATCCCAAACTGATCAAGTATCTGTGGGATGATCCACAGAGGGCCCTCCCCTCAAAGACCCCCACTAACCATATTCTTTTGCCAGAAACCACAGGACACCCTCAGAAGGCCCATGTCCATTCTCTGAGGAGTCACAACTGTTTTGGAGGCACAAGGGAGACCTATACAATATTAGGAAGGTGGTCATAATGTTATGCTTGATCAGTGTAGATACAATGAAGATAATTTTATCTTCAGATTTAAAAAAGCAAATAATGAACATTTAAAGTTAAGTTTTACAGGCTAAATCATATGCGTGTTATGTTGCTTAATCTACTGTTGCTGACATTCTGGTTGATAATACCGGCGATTCACAGCAGTGTGATCCACTTTAGGTGTTGAAAACTGAACAAGGAAGACTTTATCTCGCTCACTTTCCCCTTTTTTCACTTCGAAAACAAGATTAAATCTCAGCAGCAGACCGACTGACTAACTTTTTTGATACCATTTCCGCATATCGATCCGTCTGTCTAAAGGGCTCTGTGACGGAGACTGGCGAGAGGCGTTAGTGAGGAAACGTCTCCCTTCACTGTCAGACAGCGAAGGCTGGTGGGACGCGCTGCAGTATAGTCACTGTGCATTTCCATAAAAGAGCCTAATGAAAACCTAATGAGAATGGGCTGGAGCAGCTTATACACATTAACAGAATTAGCATATAAAACACATTCCCCTGAGTGGGCCAACAGTCACATGCACATCTACATAGGCACTGATACACACACAAAAACACACAAGGAAAAAAGGCAAATGCACTTTTACATCTGCATTACTTTTGCAGGTTTTGTCTAAGAGTTTCATCTGTGTCACTGAGTAAATGCTACAAAGCGTTCTTTATAAACTCTGCAGTGAAAACTTTTAGAATTACAGCTGTAAAGCTATTTCGTTTTAGTTGCTGGAGGCAGAGTGAAGAGATGTACAGATTTTTGCGTCCGTCAAGCCATGGGAGACTGTCAATTATAGGTACCAAGAGACATTTTGGTACAAAATCTGCATCAGCAGTTTACGCTTTCCCTCCGCCCTCCAGTACCTCCTCCTCTCTCTCTCTCTCTCTGTATCTCTCTCCTCCTGCATTCAACACACTCCTTCCTCAATTACTACAGATCATCATCACTTCTGGTCCCAGGAGGGCCAAGGCAAAATAAAGGAGATGGTGTGCACGCATGAATGTGTCTGCTTCTGGATGGGCGTGTGCGGGGAGGGTAGTTCCACGCTTCACCGAACACTGAAGGCGGCACTTCTGCGTCGACAAGCCCCTTTCATTCTAGTCTATGGTCGGGAAGTTAGCATAAACATATCACACAATCGATTCCGGTGTGTTAATGCTTGCCGAGTGTACAGGTTCCGGTATCAGCAAAAATTTCCATGCAAATGAGAGATGAAGGTGAAAGATAGTGTGACAAAGTAATTTGCAGTATAGATACAAGGTTATTGGAAGCCGTGGCTCTACAGGAATCAATTCTAAGGTTTCTAGCAGATGGTCAGTGATTCTCCACAGTCAAGAAGGGAATTTCAATTAAGTATGTATGCGTTTTTATGTATGTTAGGTTTTATAGGCGGTCGGTAGTCGCAATCATGTCACCATACAATAATCTGATATTTCACTTACCAACACGTGGACTGAACATGTGGCTTTGGATTTTTGTAAAGGCACCTCTGAGAACTCATTTGGTTTTAAGGTCAACGTCTAAATCAAATGCATAAAAATAAAATAATATTTGCCTTTGTGGATCTTTGTGTAAAACGTCTGTGTAAAACTGTGAATTCACACAAAGACTATAAAAAATTCTAATAAACTCGTATTCGGCGGCGACTAAGCCTTCACAGGACGTCATAAAATACATCATTTTAAGGGAACAAAGAAGCCATTTCTCTCCGCAAAAACAATGTCAACTGAGCGATGCTGGATGATGGCTCTGAGTTTATGAGATTGTCCATTTTCGGGAATGCATCACGTCGTCAGGTTGATGTTCTGCACGTAGCAGTACGCAAATCACAGAGCAGTTACTCCCTTCCCAGATGAGACGAATGCACTGTTGCATTTTGTATACATGCAGAACCTGCACTGCTGTATTGAATTGGACGTGGGAGGGTTTATATATCAACCTGCCCATACTAAATGACTGCCTATATGGCCATATGCCTACTGCGCACTGGGTGCACAGGGGGGGAATAACAGAATGACATACAAAATGGGGAAGTGTGCTAAAATGCAACGCAAGCACGTCTAACTGACTTGTTGTGAATTCACACATTTATAAAACTACAAACGTCCTAAGAGAGACAGAGGAAGGAAACATCTTTTAAAAAATGCGTCAGAATCTACAGCATGGATGTCCTGTTTCATCCAACTGAAACGTGGTCCAAGCCAAGCTCTTTGAATTAGGACATTATTTACTGTAGTCAAAAGTGGTCAGTATATTTTTGCAGCGGGATGGGATAACTTTTTGTATGTTCTCATGTCCATGCACACACACAGACACACACCTAATAAAGGCACCTGGCTAAGAACCACCTCCTGGACTATTTGAAGGTCTTGGAGAAGTACGGCCAATAAATCCTCATTAGAGCACGGACACACCTGTGGTACCGTCGCTGCTTGTGTGTGTTTACGCATGCATCTATTTTGCTGCATCTGATCGTGGTCAGTGTGTGCTTTTGTTGTGCCTGTGTGTGCCTGTGATTGACAGCCAGTCGGACCGAAGGACAGGATGACTGATCACTACCACCCTCTTCTCGGGCAGGTGAGGCTCTCAGCACTGATAATGAGGCTAAAGAGGAAGGGCTGCCATTAATTTGACTTCACAGCTCAACCGCACACAATGACTCAGACTAGGTGATTTTTTGTAGACATACGTAGACTCACTAGGTTCATAATAATAATTATATAGTATCCATGAAGGTTGTGGTATGGATTGGGTTATGGGTTATGGATTAGACTGTGTTTTCATTTTGGAGGCTGTGGTTTCATCCAATTATTCATTATTATTCAAGCGCTACAGCCATATTAAGGGGGTATGTCTACAAGCCCTCAGAAACTGACAATCTGACATTCATACCCACTTACTTACTGATTGCGTTTACATGGGCAATATTTCTTCAACCAGACTGAAATCATTCTGATTAGAAATTCCTATATAACCGTTTTCGTGGATTCAGAAGAAGAGGACTTAATGACAACATGGAATTGAAGAAGATGACCAAGATGGACCCACATTTTTGACATTGCTGCCCACACCAATTCCACTTTTTTCGGTTGTTTTGCTACCTCCGCGTCTCTGTCCTAGGAATATGTCACGTTGCCTGATGTTAACCCCATGTAAGAGCAAATATGTGCAAAAAGAACGGATTATTTTTTACGATTCAGAATTCATATTTATTCTACCAGAGAGAAAACCATCAGATCAAGTCTTTACATGGTTATTAGGGGTTAATATTTTCCCAGTGAAGAGATCATAAAAAGTTTACACCACCACTCTCAAGCTGTTTGTTCTGGTAGAGCCAGTCTGTTCTTAATTAAGCACAACAACGTAATTCAAATCCATATTTTTTTCCTGCTTCTTTGGGTGCAGAAACAGGTTTTTGGCAGCACAAATTGGCCACCTCACGTAGGGTTAAGTCATTTAGGGACAGCCAACAGAGACCTTCAATGTCCTAGAATACGGCCTTGCATGGGTGAATGTGCCAGTGTAGGGAGTGAATGAGAAAAAAACTGCAGCTTTCCTGGAGTGTTGAAACGAGAAGCTGGAAAATGTATATGCCACTCAGATGACACTCCTCAACTTGCAATGAAGCACATCAAGATATATGGAACGCCCTGCAGAAACCTTTCATGCTATGTAAACTTACATCACTCATTAAGGCTTATTTAGGGCAACGGCAGGCCATGGACGCTGTAACTTACGCACGTTGCCGACACCGGTGCGAGCCATTTAGTGTAAACTTGTGCACTCTCAGTCTGGCTCGCTCTGTAAAAACACCACCCAAACGCTAGTTGGCACCACGTCTTTTTTGCAAGTCGGGCTCATTTTTGTTTCTACTTCCTGTTTTACTTTTAACGATGGCGAATGAAACTTTCGCTGAAGATGAGTCATACAAATGTTTGTATCTCCCAAAGTCCTCAGTTAACCTTTCTTTGATGTGTTTCATCTTTATTGATCCAAAACAACCAATTTGAAACTTGCGGAGATGGAGAAGCAGCCGTAAATAGTAAAGAGGAAACACGCAACTAAGAAGCAGACCAATCACAGCTCTTGCAGTCTGCGTCACCGGGGCATGTAGTAACATTTCTGGGGAGGTGCACGTCAGGCTACGGCGTTAGGGTCTGCGCTGTTGCCGTAGCCATGCCGTCAAATTAAAGCAGATGCCTAAACCGCCTATTACAGTTGCTTCACATATAATAAAAGATTAGGTGGTATCAACGCAAAAAGTTTTCTTATTTGTGGTTTGTCATTAATATGTCATTTGCAATGCTTATCAGACACTATGTAGCAAAAGTTTGTTTACTCTCGTCTGACAGCCTATTCTCCGGTCGGTATTTGCACGTCCATTCCAGTGAACAGCATCAAGCTCCCTGTCGCATCATCTGTGATTGATCTCGGGGTGTCAAACTTTATTTAGCCTTTGGGGAACTCTTTCCCTCCTCCCCGTCAGATCCCGGTCTCCTATCTGCTCTGAACTGTTTGTTTTTTTGCCGTGCTGGGAAAGAGGACGGATCAATGTTGTGAATTATGAAATGACAGCGGTGCTGCTGAAGGCAGTCTCTCAAACGCTGCCACAGTAGACAGACACTCATTTGGCCCCTTCTCCGCCACCACACCACAGATACACCACAGCTCATCGCTCATCTCTGTCTATTAGCCCTGTAAGCACAGTCCGTCTGTTCAGTTCAACAACTCGGAAAGCTGGACTTCAGTGACACAGTCCTTTGTTTCACTTCAGAACTAACTGTCAGTTAATTACCTTAATTTCAAACAAAGCCAGTTATTGGTATAAAGTTTTAATTATTTCTGATATAGCTCATTTGATTTGTTCTGGAAATAATTTTAAATACAAATAAATCACTGAGCAGTTATACAAATGCATTATGAGTGTCAATATGTATTGATAATTATATGATAAGTACATCTACTGCGATGTGAGAAATAAAATAAGCATCTGCTATATGTTTAATTTAAAACCTCATTCATTTTGAGATGTTTACCTGCACTACAGAGTTGGACGAGAAGATCAGTCAATTTGTTGGTTAGACTTCCATTAATTCTCTCACTGAGATCAAGATCTTTGTTGAAACCCTTTTAATGAGTGCAGGATCACACTTTGTGCTTCTTTTTGTCTTTTTTGAACACTCTGAACTGAAAACACAGACAGAATTTAACATAGTTTATAAACTCCTGGTAAGGGAAACCAAGTTTAAATGTACTTAAGTAAGACTTGCCAGAGAAAATACATGTGTTTAATCACTTTATAGACCATTTCAATTTTTTAAGGCATTCAATCTACGCTCTCTTTGACATTAATACCTTTTCAGAGTCTCACAGATTTGTCACTGAATGACTTGTACTCGATACTGACTGCTTTCCAGGCCAGAGAACACGATGATAGATGAATATAGTTCTTGTTTTGATTTATTTTTTTAAGGAGTTATGGTTTCTTTTGGCTCAGTAAACCCTAGAACCTCACTCTTGATCCAGATGTGATTTGAAGGCCTATTAAGTGTACAATTCTTAGATTAATACACTGATCGGTGACCACAGATTTAAACCTTAACTTTCAGCCTTAATTTACCGGTGTGTAGCTGATTGAAAGGAACTTTTCCCCCTCTTTATCCCTTTTTATTTAATCATTCTCATATTCCTACAAACCCCAAGAAAGAAAATTAGGCATGTTGCTCCCCTGCACAAATGAACCGCTGGTTGCTAATCTATTCTTAGTTACAGAATTCCCTCCTGTGCATCCCCGTCATTGCCTCGACCTAATTTGGCCATTCTCCGTTGAAGGACTTAGCAAGCTCCCGGCCCGTGTCAGTGTGTGTGAAGTGTGTCTGCATGAGTGAGTGTGCATTTTGAGCGGGGGTCAGACGACACCAGAGACACTCATTAAAGCCAAGTTAGATAAAGGTATTAAATTCTTAAAAGTTGCAAAAAAGAAAGATTTGGTTTGGTAATTTAAAACAGCATGTCTACAGATGATGATGTGGGGAGGATATGTAGAAGCTGAGTGGGACACGAGAAAATAAAAAGTGACATTAAAGTGATTAAAATTTTAGTTCTAGTTGATTTGGCAAAATGTTTAGTTGGTAATGGCAAGTGTGGTTCAATAGTGCATCCTCATTTGTTTTTTGTTTTTTTTGAGCAGCTGGTATTTACTTAAAGAGCAGCCAAAGAAACTGTTTTAATACATACTAGTACTTAGCAACTGGACATTCAGTAATACACAGGATAAGATGTTATAATCCCTTGTGCCAAAATCCCAGGCAAAACACATTTAGAGGCCCTGTTCAGCTAAGAGACCCTACCTAACCTATGGTCATATAATATGACAATTAACCTATAATCTACATAAACTAAGTAAAAGCTGCTGGCTTGTAAGCCCATTGAGCAGCATAGTTCAGACATTGTAAAACATTAACTAAACGCTGCTGGCTTGTATGGCCCGCTCAGCAGCTAACCATAGCTACCACGTAACAAGAAGACAACAGCAGTATGCAGCATGTCATTGGGGTTTTCAAGTGGGCACCTCCCTTCACCGATGTTTCGTTAAGTTAGGCCCACGACACCTCGAGAAGGCTTAACAGTGATTTCCAGCGTCCTGGAGTCACCCCCCTCCACACCGCCACTGCACAACCCTGTTTCCCTCACCATTCGATGTCTATCAACAGCTAATATAGTAACGGACAGATGGGAATAGGATAATAAAACTGGAATAAGTCTTAGTTTGTTGTAGCTCTTCATCCGAATTGCTCACTTTATATAAAAGATTACTTACATGAATCAGTGAGTGACAATTTACAATTTACATTGGGGCTTACTCTTGCCATGCTAACTATATCTAAACAAAATTAAAATTCCATCAAATATTTAGAGTATTTAATTTCAGAACTAATAAAATGACTGGTGTAGAAAATTCAATAAGGAAGCCAAAAATGTGACTTTAAAAAATAAATAAATAAAGCACATCATTGCACCAGTGATTATGTGATATATTTTGAAAAAGACTACTCTGAGAAATGTCTGGCAGGGCTGGCCTGATGAGAAGTGACTGGAGAATTCTTAGATTTATTAGTGATCCGTGAGCCAGTGTCATCAGAGATTACGCCCCCTATCCTTCACCGTTCCACCGGCACGTCAGCCACCGAATTTCAATTTCCCCCGGCGAGAGGAGGGGAAGGCTCTGGCTGGCGACCCCAGCTCGTGACCCTGGGGCTTCACGATGGATGGGGGAGGCGGGAGGGAGGGGGACAGATACGGGATGCTCATGAATTAGGGATGACTTCAGCGGTGCACTCAACTTTGGCCGTCCCGCCTGTATCGTCACAGAGAATCTTCCTGATAAATGGACATCAGCGGGAAGGAAGACTGCTCTTCCTGGTTAGATATTCAGAGGAGCTCATGGTCGAGCTTAGCTACGTTTAAGCCATGTTTAAAACATGCGTCACTCCTGCTGCTACTTTGGATTCTGCATGCTCATTGGACGGTAAAGGACCCAGCACAGTGATTCCTGCATCGGTTTTTGTTTGCTACTGTACATTGGATCCTCAGAGTAGGAAATGCAAATACATGAAGTGAATTGTTTGGCTGACATGGTGTAGAGGTTTTTGTAAAGACTTAATGAAGTTGAATTTGAAGACTTGTCTGTTTAAAGTTGTTGCTCGTCAATCTGCTACAGTATGTACAAGTGTGTGTAAATATGCACTGACCATCCATTCTGAGATGATGATGTCCACCTTCTCCACAGGAAGCTTGATGTCTTCTATGCGGCCTTTTATTAGAGTGATCTTGTCCTCGAGCTGGTTCGACCTGTGGGAAGAAAAAACACACGGGTCAGTACAATTCAGCTTGTGTCTAATATCAAGTCACTTCGCGAAACATTCAACAAACCAATGGGTCAAGAGTGAGCCTTCTCGTTTCTCTGTTCTGACACACAACTGTTCAAAATTTCGCACATAAAAATCTTTTACCACAATGGAAACAGGAAAACTGTTTGGTCCACTGCTAAGATTTTACCCTAAGGTCAATTTGATATTCAAAGGTTGTTAAAACTGTGGTGTCTTATGTTTGTATCTCTTGTGCAGTTTGTCAACTAAAAAGACTTTATGGTCTTCTTTTCTACCTGTCGGCACCTAAAACGCTTTACAGTCACAATGATACACCTACCCAAATACACACACACATCATATACCAGTGTGAATGCAACTTGGAGCAACAGTGTCTTGCCCAAGGACATTTAGCATGCGGTCCACTGTGACATGTGGTCCAGAAAGTCCAGACTGATCTGTCCGGGGTAAAAACGCCTCATATAACCACATCAATCAGAGCAGACCGGCCCAATCGGAAGGAATTTTCAATCAGATGGCGAGGTGGTGCAAACCTTTGATGAGCCGCTCGATAGGGAAAATACCAGCTCCAAGTAACCGTGTAACCGTCTGAGCCTATTGTTTCTCTTTGGATAGAGTATCTGTTCTCTCTGCTGATATTTGCCCAATTTAAAATTAGGTGACAAGTTTCAAGGCGGGACGGAAACGTACAGCAAAGAGATTAACATGGCCGGAATCCATGTGGGCAGCAAAGTTTAAAATGTGTCTGCATATTGGTCCTTATCTCCTCGATGTTTTGTGGCATTTAAACACGTGCATCTTATCAGATTGTTTAATTTGGCGTCCACGTAAACAGTTGGATTAGAGCATACGTGTCAAACATACGGCCCGGGGGCCAAAACCGGCCGACCAGAGGGTCTAATCTGGCCCGCGGGATGAATTTGCGAATTGCAAAAATTACATAGAAGACATTAACTGCAATTTTTCCAATAAAAGTAACTGCTATTCCTAGGGTTCACACAGATTTAGTGGACATAACACAACACTGAAACCTTGAACTAAACAGAAATTGCATTTCTTTTTCATAAGAAACATCCAGTCATTAAATGTAAACATTTTCAAACTGTACTTCTTTGCACTAAAACAAAGGGAAACATTTGGAGTTTTCATTATTTATAGGTAAATATGCTATTGTGTTATTGGTCTGGCACCCTTGACATCAAACTGGGCTGTATGTGGCCCCTGAACTAAAATGAGTTTGCCACCCCTGGATTAGAGTCTCTGATAAAAAATTATTTTGAAGAAATATCGTCCTTGTAGAAGTAGCCAATGATAGAAATTTGATTTTCCTTTGCGTTTCCAAATTAGTGTTACCCATTGGCCTGACAACTTGATATTTACTCCTCTTGGTTTGTTTAAAAAAAAAAAAAAGAGCACCAGTACAAACCAGTCTTGACTAAAAATGCAACAACATATAGCTTTTTATTCCCACCCTAGTTCTGATATATGAACTGAACCCTATGTCACTGAAACTAGGGTCAACCAACTAGAACATCAGTCACATTCATGAATAAAACGAAGAAAAAAAGAAAAAAAAACAGCAATTAGTTTCCTGTGTTTTTGAGCAATTTCCAAACTTGTCCAGATCTGTGAACGGATATCCTCTCTGCTCCATATATTTCCAGTCTCTCAAGAAACATCTAAGGGTACGAACAGGAGGAAACTGTAATTGCGGGCCTGCGATGACTAAGGCTCAGGTGGAGACTGTAAGAGATCAGCGCGGCCGTTTTAAATGATCCTTCCTTTCAGACCATCCAGTTTGGGTATCAATCTCTGTGAATATTCCATTATCATGACAGCTAATGTTACAGAGGACAGAACAATTACTCACAGCGGCCCAGAGAGCATTTCTGTAGCAGCGATCCTTATCTTGAACTGTCTCTCGCCTCTCAGCTGCTCTGCTGGCGCTGCTATCGCCTCCTCCCAGAGTCCGACACCCACCCCGCACCCCTCACCTACCCCACCTTTCACAAGAGGGAAACACTGTAATCTCATTATTGGGGTAATTTAGAGGACAATGTCAAGACTCTTGGGAGAGAGTCGCTATCGGTGAAGCTTTGTAGGGATATGTGTGTGTGTGTGTGTGTGTGTGTGAGAAAGGGAGAAAATGGCTGCACAGGAACCAGTGTTTGCAAATAGTCGTTTGGTAATACAAAATATATGATTTGTCAAGCAACTAGGACGCCACATATATCTGCAACCAATATAGCTGCCAAAATATTATGTGTTTTTGGCACAAACATCCATAATGTTACATTGTGCGTCTTAAGTTATTAGCACTAAAAGCCAAATTCCATTAATCTACAAAAAAAATAAAAATTTTCCGCTTTGTTGTCACAATGTATCACATAATTCATCAATTACAGCCATTTAAAAAAAAGGATTTAGACAATATCCATTAAGGAAGTGACTGTGAAGGAAGGAAGTCACATCGAGATTTTCATTTAAACTTTGGCGACGGAGTGGAGACAGGAGATGGATGCTCCTGCCCAACCAACAGGAGCCACTTTAATTACAATCCTGATATTAACACCGAGAGGAAGTGACGGACACACAGAAGCCAGCTGAACGTGCACACACGCACACACAGAGGAACAAAAGCTTTACCTTACAACACAAGCAAACAGTAGATTTAAACAGGACCCACGGGTGGATGTCTGAGTGCAGGTATCTGCATGCGTGCAAGTATGTAAAGAGGGCGGAGGAGCAGTGCGTTCAGAGGAATCTTCACCGCTGGCGAACTTGCGACGCGGCCTGCATGCCAACACACACTCCAACAGTGAGCCAGTGGGCTGTAAAATTAAAACGTCCCTTTCCTTCAGCAAACCCCGTTGTTTTGCTTATACGACACTTTTTTTTTTTTTTTACATAACGGTTATAATAGCCATCATAATGGACCCTTACTAAAAAATGCATTTAAGAGGCAGGGGTGTGATAGTGGTTGCAGGCAGACGTGGGGACACCAGAGGCTCTTGTGGAGGTAAATGGACTCCACTGTGGAGAACCAGCTGCCGGAAAACTGGAAACGCACAGGATCTGAAATTGGACTGAGGGCTGCATTAAAAAGGTATCAATAGGGGGTTCCGTCTCCATGTTTGCATATGTGACGAGTGACTGCAGACCTCAGACTGTAGCTACTGCAGGGGCAAAGACACAAGGGGTCAGACTGCATGTGTAAATTATGTACATTACGGCCGTGCGACTGACAGCAGCTCTATTGAAGTCAACCAGGTGCAACAAATAAAAGGTAGCTGGAGGTCACACAGACCTCTGCTCCCATAATCTTCTGCGGCACACAAAGCGAAAAAAGGCCCATCTACTCTCTCAGCTCTCGGAGGACCAACATAACCAACAAACTGAGAGTCACATGACTGACTACCTGCTACCGAGTTAATGTCGCATTTTAAAAGTGTGTTCTTTCGTTGCTGTGAGCGCCACAAATTAAATTCCATTAACTCTCAGTGTGTTTGGGTAGAGTTGAACGGAGACTGCGTCTGTGCTTGCGTCTCACCTGACAATGTCCATGGCCTGATAGATGATTTCTGATTGATCGACCGCTATGACCTTTTTGGCCCCGGCTCTTGCGGCAAACATCGACAGTATGCCGGTCCCACAGCCCACGTCAAGCACGACCTGCAGGATGGGATGGAAGGTGGGGGAGAGTGAATAAAATAAAATAAAAAAACTCCAAAAACAAATTAAGTGTGAAACAACTTAAACAACAGCACAAGTAGAAAAAAAGAAGTGGGAAATGCTGATGTAGACAATCTGCAGAATAAAAAACTCTAATAATAATAAGCCTCCTATGCCTTAGAGATCAGGGTTTTCATTTTAATTACAACACTAAAGAAAAATGGGATCCAAACAATTGAGGTATTTTTTAAGTGCATTCATTTTTCAAAGCCATTTCTTTCCTCTTTGGCTTGGGAGAAGCAGTGTTTCCGGCTCTAAATAAAAGAAAACCACCGTTTCCAAACAGCTACACTACTCCAAGTTCTCCTCATTTACTTATAGACAGTGTGACACTTTTGATGACATTTATTGAGATCTGCATGCAGGCTGCAAGACGTTCCCTCTGCAGCCTCTTGATTCAAGTTTTGGCATGTGTGAAAAAAGCAGATCTTTTGGCCTGACTGTTGTTTAGTCCATCTTTGGTTTAAGACGGATTACGGAAGCTTTGTGCAAGGCTTTAGGAAGAAACACTGCTAACATAAAAAAAGATTCTTTGCCAGGAACTGCCAACAACGTTCAGCCTCGAACGTAGACTGTACTGTATATAAAAGGGACACCACATCTACACTAATATACAAAAGAATTAAGCTAATATATTGTGGAAAGGAGCACTGCCATCTTGTGCTGGTGATTTGATTTGGGCCTGTACAGAGGTAGTAGCAGTGCAAGTAAGGCCTTTACATATGTAGAGGGAGGATGTGTAGATTAATAATTTGTTGATAAGCAAATAAACTTGTCAAGATCTGGAAGATTTGTTAATCTCAATGGGGAAGAAGAAAGAAAACTCGGACAGAAGGGTTGGTTATTCAGAGTTTAGTGGTAATCAACTTATGCTACTGTATCCAGAAAAGAAATCTATAGTAAACACGGTAAACAGTACATGCTCTACAGCCACTCTGAATAACTGCACTGTCTTTGATTTGATTTCTTTTAAACACTTAGCTGCACTCGTGCAACCGTCGTTGATCAACCTACTCCTGTCTCCACCAAGTCTGTATTAACATCTGGAGGTGTAATTATTCAGATGATTGTTATGTATAGGGCTGGTTTAAAGAAAAAAAAATAACTATTAGATTAAAATCAAATCAAGATCTGATAATGGTTAATCACATTCTTGGATTGATTTTTAAATATAAGCCGACTCCTGCTCTTCTTGTTAGAAATCTTGCCGCAGTCTCGAGAGACAGGTTCATATAAAGGAAGAGATCCAAAACATGACGGAAGCTACAACTCTGAGAGCTGACGTGTGGCAGCATTTTGGATTTAAAAAGTATGACGACAGAAGAGGAGAGCTGGACAAAAGGAAAGCCACATGCAAGATGTGCCAACTAGAGGTAAAGTATTTTTCATTACCAAGCAAAATTGTTTTAAAACTGAGCTATCTTGTAATCAATAGAAATTCAACTGAATCGAGAAATCAGTAACTACTAGTAACACTAGCTGTGTATGCTTGAGACAATGAGTTTCTTCCAAATTCTCAGCGGCTGGATCACACTCTCTATGCAGCGTTTTCATTCTTCTTTTGTTGCAGTAGATGTAAACATTTCCAATCACTCTATTTCAGGTCCCTTATAGGTTACACTTAATTTGTTCATCTTCGCCTCCAACTGGTGCCAAATGACTGCGACATCGCTGCAGTGACTTTACAACCATCTATATGTAACGCTGTGCTTCTGTATCTCTATTTAGGGCTGCTCCCCGTGAGCTCCCCAGCTATCTTTATGGGTTCACAGAGGGTCGCCAACACATCGCTGACACAACAGAACGCGGCTCCTCGCGCCGTTCTCCGTTTGAAACGAGAATATCCTGCTCTGCTCCCCCGGTCTGCCGCGGAAGGAGACGCTTCCCTTTCTGCAGACTGCGTCGACCTGACAGGGATAATGGACGTTCCCATCAAGGCATCCTGCCTCCCTCCTCTACAGCCTCATCCCCGCGCTAACCAGCAGCCACCCATATAATGGATGGTCATGATACAGGCCACTGCTTCCCGCAACTAAAGGCAATGGAAAGGAGAGGGATGGGGGGGCGAGTTGGGAAGGTTTTCAGGGGGTGTTATGGCTTTCGGTTGTGGATTGCGCGTCTCTTATCAGTTCTCTGCAGTCGACGTGTGAGGTGCTAATAAAGCCACACTGTGTTTTAAATCAGACACCATCGCTTTATTAATGTCTTTTCTGGAAAATGCACATGCCTGTTCCTGTTAATAGGCTTTGCTCTACATTAAAGCAGAAAACACTGATGCATACACACACACACACACACGACTGCATTTGTTTGCTTGCCTCACCTTGTCTTTGAACACTTCAGGGTTGCGGTACATGAAGTCCCGGTAGCTCTCCGTGCGCACTTTATCCTGCGGAGACAATAATCAAATATAAGAACCACGCACCTCACAAACCGCTCCTGAGGAATGAGAGGGGTTACAGAACAAATCGATTACATGTAATTTTTTTTCCCCCTCCTTCAGCTTGTTCTTTTATGTATTAGGATGCTTATGTTGTGATATGAACTTGAACTGAGCGTTCGCCGTATCGGCCCGCTCTTTTCGTACGGGTGCAGATAACGATCGATCGCGACAAACTGACGGATTCCTGGGAATTTAAGAGCAAATCTGTGTGATAATAAATACAACTGGAAGAGACTCTTGTATTTTCCTAGCGGAGGTCAGGTCAGGACTCGCTAATTAACCTGCCAATCAAATCCGTTCACAAATCCCAGCGCCCGCTCTCGGGAGGAAAAGAGGCAGAATCTTAAAAGAATTTGAGTAAAATGCCTCAGTGCAAGATATAGTGGGAATAAGGAAGAATCGGTACTTTATTTTTTTGGGAGATACTTACACAAAAGAATGTAAGTAAATGTGTTTCCGACTGAGTTAACTCTAAACGAATCTAATCAAATTGGAAACTTCGCGTGGATTAAGCAAATCAGTAGCGATAACCAGCCCTTGCCATGTTGCATATGTTTACGATAAGGTCGAGACTCCAGCAACACTTGCAGTGTATGTAACAATAAAGTTGTGTCCTATACTACAAGTGTTCCTGGAGTCTTGCCCGCCTAATGTTCCTTTTCCTCCCTTATGCACCTTAGAATATATAGTTTGTTTATTTTGTTTATTCTGACACAACTTCACCTAGCTTTTTCAAACCCAAATTATCCTTAAAAATACTTCAAACAATAATTATTCACCCTAATGGGACTCTGAAACTCTCCACTGAATTCCGGGCTGATTAAATTCCTCAGGGGATTAGCTCTATGAAGCAGATAATGCAGGTGCACTTTAAAAAAAACTGTCACACTGACTGACCACACAAATACTGCCAGTGATAAAATAAAGTCTGATTCACTGTCAAATGGAAGTAGCCAAACTGATGAGACTCAGAAAACATGTCACCCTCTTTTAAATGTCTTTAAGAGACGGCGGCCCGTGAAAGAGTTGACCACATTCTACCGCAAAGCCCCCCCCGATCACGTGTCCTCCAGCCCCTCCTCGGGCTCCGATAGAGTTTACAGCCTGACGCACACACACGACGCAAAACTTAACAGTGCTTAGCACCAATCAGGACCGCCAACGGGAATATGTCTAAGCACTGCAGCATGTAGAACAAGAAGGGGGGAGAGAGAGCTAAACCCCCTACACCAACACACACACACACACACAACCAGTCTCAGCGTGCTGACACTTCCAGGTTTCAGCCCTTAAGGAGTGTAAAAATGAATTTCCACATTTCGAGCATCCACCATGCAGTGGCAGTGTTTCACATGAGAGCTCAGCGCTTATTGCTGATTTGTCACTTTTGAGAAAATGTCTTGTCCTTGCTATCAACTTGTGCGTAAAGATAATCCGTTTTTTTTTTTTTTCATGCTACGTCAAAATCTTTCAGCCACGATTCACTTTGCCGATACTTCTGTGCCGTGCGGGGAAATGACCCACGAGATTACAATGAGACTTGCAGAGTCTGGTAAGTGTGGATGTGTCTGTGTAACTCAGACCTTCAGCATCTCCTCGTGGATGCTGTAATGGCCGTAGGAGCTGAAGTAGGCCTCGTCCTCGTCCTCGCGGAGCTCGGCCACGGCGCCCAGGTTACCGGATCTGCTGGTGCCTGCGTTGAGCACCAAACCCTGAGCAAGTAGCCTGAAAGAACGCCAGACAGAGCAGCGTTTAACTTCTCATATAAGGGCATGGGACGGAAGCAGTGACCAGAAAGCAGAAAGCACACACAGCCTTCATGCAGGACGAAGCAGTAAATGGAGGAGATGGGAGACATTCATCTTTCTAACTCTATTCCACACCCCCCAACCTCACTCTTTCTGTAATTTTCCCTTATTGCCTCCCTACCCCCCCCCACCCACCCTTCCTCAGTTTAACCTCTATGCTGCAGTGGAATTTTCCCTTCCTTTTTTTTTTTTTTTTATACATCTTTCCCCTTCCTCCAAACTTCATCCACAAGGTACTCCAGTTTTTGTTTCTGCAATACTGAGCTCACTGTGTCCTCCTGCTGGCCAAAACGATGTATTGCAGAAGCAACACACCACACTAGACTGTACAGAATGTAAAAACCAACCCAGGACTGATGTAGAACAAACTTAGTAAGACAATGCAGATAAGTCACTGACTTGAGTTTGTGTAGGTCATCCATGGCTCTGGCCAGCGCCTCCTCTGAACTGCGAGCTCTCTCCTCAGCTGCTTGTGCCCTGTGCAGCAGTGCATCATGGGGCTCAGGCCTGGACGAGGGGCATGGTGACGAGCACGGCCCCTCACTGGCACAGAGCTCCTCAGGGTCTGACAGAAACACACAAAAAGACGAAGAATTATAATAAAATATGTATTTGCATTTTAAATGACTGCTGCTTGGAAAGATGTCCTTGTAAGGACAACACGGTGAAAAGATGTGGCATGAAATACAGTGATCATGTAAAATGGATTTGCCTAGATCATCATTCCAGACGTTTTATTCGATTATTATTACAATACTACACAGAAGGTCTCCAGTGGGTTTCAACCAAATGCACACAACTAAAACAACATTAATCAAGTCTATAACTTACAATATTGAACATGTAAGTCACGGATGCTGCCTTCGTTCAGTGCGTTTGCTTTATTCCTTTTTAGAGCAGAAAATAACTAAACACGTCAGCGTGATTTTCTTGCGAGATCATTTATGAAATATCCGGGAGAGAACCAGGAGACTGAACAAATATTTGTTAATTAAATCTCTGGCTATTTCCTTTCAAATAAAGAGTCAACTTAGGTCAGATTGGGTCATCTCAGTGGAGATTTCAGTGGCTTTACTGTTGGTGTTTACAGCCGTGTGAATCGTCACATAGGCGGATTCTCCACTCGAGCGAACATCAATACAGTGGGCACCGCCGGATAACGTGTCCTCTGACAAATATTATCATTAGAGTGCATTTTTCCCATAACGTGTCTACAGTATATGTTATTGTTGTTACTCAAACTGTTACTCCACTCGGAAAACATGTGTGTTATAAACCTTAACAGAGTTGCTGTACCTGCTTGTAGCAGTGGGTCATCCTGTAGGACTGGCCGCAGGAAGTCTTCACTCTCCCACGGTAAGGGACCATCTGGCAGCCCCGTTAGACAGGATGCATTACATTTCTATGCACGCAAAAAAATAAGTCTATGACTTTAACAGAACTTCAAAAAAAAACAGTTTGAGCATATCTTATGTTTGTTTTATTCAGTTAAATCTCACTTAAAAAGACAAACATCACTTACTTTTGACCGTACGAAGTTGATCATTTTTATGTAGCCATAGTCATCTAGATCTGATAAGGGAAAGAAGGATGAGCCGACTGAATCTAACAGAATAATCGTGTTTTCAGTGATGCAGCCAAACTCAAAATCTACTTACTGTGTTTTCTTATTACGTCTACAAGGTTGACCTGGTGCTCAGCTGTGCAGTGCTGCAAGGTGGCAGGCACAGAATTTAGCAACCTAAAAAAAAAACAAAGCACACAGGTAGGCATACACCTGTTTAACTGCAAATCCCAAAACCTTTATATATTAATCTTTCAAAAGCAGATCCATTAATTTTTTTTGACATAAAATACCCTACAGGATAATACAGTCCTACGTACAACCAATTGGTAACATAGAGAAATCTATCTTGCTGTGCTTTTAACGGTTTAGGTTTTTACAGTTATGCCATTTTTTTTTGCCATCAAAGATGAGATCTGACTTGTGTTAATCTACACTGTACCAAAAATTGATGTAAAGCAACTAGTAAGGACAGTGGGGATTTTCTGTCCAATAACCAACCACTGTGAGACTATTAATGACACGTCCTACATGTAATTGCTTTATACAACAATCAGAACCACAGAAAGAAATTAGTGCAGATGTCCTGAACATTTTCATGACAACAAGTCATGTTTGTACATTTTGGCAATTTTAATTTTGTAAATATGCAGCTAAAAGTCTCAGACTGCCCACCTGTATGAAAACATTTTGGCAGTGCCACCAACTTCTGAGCTTTTTATGTCATAACAGGAACAAATGTCACAATCCTTTTAGCATTTACAGCTACAATGAATCATAAAAGTATTCAACGATTTACTTTAAGAAAACAACATCACAGCAGTGCACGATCACCTCACCTGTCACAGAACAGACAGGTAACCGGCTGACTGTCCTCCTCCTCCTCATCCATGCACTGCCACTGGTCTTCATCGTCATCAATGTCATCATCATCACCGTCAGAAAGCTCAGGCATGTCCTCAGCAACTCCGCCTGCCAAAATAAAACCTCTCAGTAAAGCTGCATTGGCAGCAAAGAAGCTACACAGCTACTCCGGCTGGGTTAAAGTAAGCTAACCACATCCCTAGCATAAACGCTGCAACTGTTCGAGATGGACAGAGGGCTACCAACTCATTATATGACACAAATAATGTCAACATTTATTTACCAAATGTATTACAGTTAATAACAACAACACAGAATAAACGTTCACATTTAACCTGCAACAGTTTTAGAAGTTTCGTTTTGATATTTACAATACTCACGTGGGTCTGTGTATTCTGCCATGATGCCGCCTTGGTTTCAGAGGACTTCCTGGTGACGTTGGGTGACGTAAATAAGGGGCCGGATCTAATCTAGGGATGTACTTCCAAATTAAAAGCACCAGATGTCGCCAAAGTTGAATTTATGACACATCTGTGCTCCTGCAACTTTGTAATAATAATTGTAATAATTACAATTATTAACACAAAGAATATGTCCGTCTGAATTTGGGTAAATTATGATGCACAACTTGATGCGATGATGTTGAAATAATGTGCAAGATCCCCAGCTACACCATAACATAGCCTAAAGGTTAAACATAATCGATTCTTTTGTCGTTTATTATAAAAGTTGTACAGGTCAAATGAAGAGTTTGAGTATGTTGATAGAGAATATACTCAGTCCTAGTAGGTACTGTCTGCCTTAAACCTGCTAGGCTGAGAAGACAGTTTTTGTGGCATTAAAGAAGAAATAGGGATTAATAATTCAATAGCTGCTGCTAGATCAAACTGAAAACACAATTTAACAGTGAGACGTTTTAAAATGCTTTGCATCATTAAGTTAAACTTTAAGGCAACACTGCCAAGAGTTAAAAAATAAAAATCAAGAAGATTCCCATCACTTCCGGCTGCCATCTTTATTTGGAGACAAACACAATTACCTTGGTTGTGTAACAAAACATTAATAGTACCAACGTTAATGTATCTCTGGGATATTTGAAACCGTATTCAAAGTGTAGGTAAGTGTTGTCAAACGATGTGTATTTACTTTACGCTTGTTTCGGCTGTGCAGATCTGCAAATAAAACACCAGAAACGATTAGTTAGCGCGACTAATAAAACGATATGCAATCATGATACCATTAAAAATTTAAAGAAAATGGTTTTAAACAGAGTTTGTCTGAGTTCATTTATAAGGACCTGGACATTGTGAACACGTCAACATTAACGCGATCAAACCATGTGCAGCATTTGTGTTTTTTTTTGTTGTTTTTTTTAAAGGACAACACATGGTGCACCACTGATATTTTACGGTAACGGTCAAATCGCAAGCTAGCGTTAGCTTGTCGACATACTGTAGCACCTGAGCTACAAATGTCCCTCGAGAGTTCAAAGAGACCGAACCAGAGGGAGACGGAATGAATGAGCGTACCCGTCATGAGACCAGAAACGCGGTTCTAAATGAATGCCAACAAGCTCTGAGCGTATTAGCTTAAATGCTAAATGCATAACCGTTTGCTAACACATTAGCCAAATTAAGCTAATGTTTACACGCTGTTGTGCTGCCCCCAACCGATGAAAAGGATTAATTGACGCAAGTTAATATGCATTTAATATGGTCCTTTTGCCCTTCAATGATTTATAATGGGTTAGCGATAATAAATTACCGACTGTTGAATTAAATCCAACTTGGCCATAGCCCAGAATTGATGACTAAGCAAAGCCATGAAATTAAAAACAGACACAAAAAGTACTATGTTTTTAAACACCATTTATTCACAGCCTCTCTGGATAAGTTGTAGAGCTGCAAGCATTTTTTTTTGACAACTTTGGTGTTTACATTCTTGTAACAGATGCAGTTAGATTGACTGTTGCGCGTTACTTTAAATGCAAAGTTATTTTTACAGCTGCAGCATTGGAGGACTTTGAGACAAACCCATCACCTTATCTTTCTTTATCTGCCGATTTGTTTTCATCCAGTGACAGACCAGTTTCTACTGAACTTTCAGACTGCCCCTCTGGGTTTGGTGCTTGAGGTAGGAGCTCTGCATCTTGGCCTTCCATCTCCATGGGCGAAGCAGACTCTGTGCTCAACTCTCCAGTGACTGAGGGACCAGCTGTTGAATTTACACTTGTTGAGTTTAAACTTGGGGGAAGGGTTGTTATTGCAAATGTTTGGTTAGGAGCAGTCCCGTTGTCTGATGAGGTAGCGTTAGAATGAAGGTCATCATTAATAGAAAGTCTTTCGAACGGTTTGAATTTGCCTTGTACAGAAATTGGTGCTCTGTCTGGTGTTGGACGCCAGCTGCCGTACTGGCTTTCTTTGGAATTGTAATTAACATTTAGCTGCTTTTCGTTTGATGCAAACCCCAGTTTTGTTGGATCAGGGCTAGAACTGACATGGGACTGTGCCTTGTTAAATCCAGGCCTTAAGTGATGGACATGGGCATATCCCCTCGCTTCAGGCATCATGTTACTTGTATACACCCTGGGACTCCATGCTAGAAAAGATATTTGTGGGTCCGCTTTTCTTGCTGAATCGCTGCCCATCATGTTGGAGCCTATCGTCTTATCAAAGGGCTTTAAAGGTTTGTTGGGGAAGACGTCAGCCGAGTGATATGTACTCACCACAGGCCTGGCTGGTAGAGAGGACACCTTTGGATGTAGGGAATGTGTGTTGGATCTGGAGAGGTGAGACCTGATGGGTTGAATATTTGGACGTACTCTACCACTATATGAATAGATAGCCTTTCTGTTGTTGGGTCTAAAACCGACTGGTGCTTTGTCTTCTTGAAAAGGTGAAAAATCTGACGTTCTGGCACGATAGTTCCAGGGTTGAAACCGATTTGGACCAGCAGGGAACGCAGCATCAGAGCTTCCTTGACGAATCTTCTTGCCATCAGGATAAGTGTCTTTGTTTTCGGACATGTACGCCACAGTTCTTCGCACTTGTGTATCTGAATTTAAACCGGATTTAAAGGCGATGGCTTGACTGTTTGGAACATTGCTATTTTGCGTTTGAGGAATTACCGGGTAAAGATAATGACTTGGAAGTTTGGAGGATTTGGAGTTGGTCGTGCGATCATCTTGAGTGGGGTAAATGTGTCCGCTTTGCCTTCTGTCCACGCTTGATTTCTCAAAACCAGCTGTGGAGCTTTTGAAAATAGGTGAACGCCATTGTTTGTAGTCTTTCTTGTCAATGTGGACTCCCGCTGGGGCCTGTCCTGACTGGACACGTAGAACATAGCCTGTACACAAACAGAACAGATCGACAGTTGCCAACTAAACTCATTTCCTGTTATATTAAGAGTACATCACAAGCTCATGGCTGTTACATTTTAATACCTCTCTGGGTATTCTCACAATTTACATCACCAACCAGCAGCCAAAGACAAAGCACGAACAGCCTGCATAGAGAGGTAAAGGGGAAGTGATATATTATGTGTTTTAATCATTTAAACATTCATTCAAAAGTGAATTTGAAACATACAACTTACCTCAAGCAGTCTGTAGAGCTCATTGTTCGGCCTTTATCAGCATCACTATGGTAAAATGGGCTTCAACTTTAGTGACCCAGTCCCCTATTTCTAAACTCTTAAGCAGTGAGAGGCTGATCAGTGCAGCTGGTCTTCATTTTCCCCTAATTGCTGCAGGGTCATGATGACCACACCCAGATCTACTAAAGGAAGAAAATGCTTAGGGTTTCCTGGACAGAATCAGAAACACTCTCATTTAGCGTCACTTTATGTTGAATGTGATAGTTTTCTGTGCTGGTGCAGTAAGAAGCAGATTAACCTGGCTGTATGGAAAAAAAAAAAAAACTTGCAAACTCAGAGATAGATTTTTGTGTTCTTTTGTGGGTAGTTTTATTGTTTTTTGATAAATTGTGCACTTGTGCAGTAGATATGCTTCTTGATTAGAAATTTTATGTGGGAAAGTTAATGTTTCATTTCAAATCAAAAGTAAAAAACTTTTAACGTAAATGTTCTGCTCCTAACAATGACTGGCCATTATGGAAGAGACATTATTAAGAGAATGTATGAGTTTTTAAAAAAAAAAAAAAATGTATTCTGCTGTATTTTTATTTATATTTTCTTTTGCCTAAAATTTATTTTGGAACAAAAACTAGTTTTCGCTGGAGATAGGATTTTATCTTCACTGCAAGGTCCTGATTTCTAGCCTAATGAAGCCTTGATTTAATTCTCCCTGATCATGAAAAACCCAGCTAGTTGGTGATGATTGCCTATGTTCAAGTGTTATATATGACGAGTGTTTCAGTGAACCAACATGTGAAACAGAGAGACTTAAAACAAAGCAGGGAATTTTTATTTTTATTTTTTTTTTGTGATGGGTCAAAATGTGTACTGCCAAATATTTCTAAACACATATTTCAGCAAAGTAAGTCCATTGCCCATGAAGGACAATGTGTGTAACCATACTCAGTCACAAGAGGGCGTTGCTTTCAAGGAGAATGAAAAAGACAATGATTTCAGAGATCATGCAATCCACAGCTCTTTACGATGCAATAAAACCTGTCAGAATGCAATCATAGGCAAATAAAAATGGAAAACAGAAAATAAGTGCAAATAATAACAAAATGTGACAGTAGTATTATATCATGTAGAGATGCTGTGGTTGGTGTACCTTCATATGTTGAGTTGTACCATATTCTGGATAATTGACACTGCTGTCTCGTGCAAGTTGAGACAGTTGATGTCTTTTGTCTTACAAACTGAAAAACTGACAGACACGAGCGAGGATTTACTGGTGACAATTCGTCATTTGGTAACTGAAATTGTAGGATCAAAGTTTGTTGTTACTGCATTTTGTTTACATGCCTCTGAAACTAAAGTTCATTAAAATTGATGGTATGTATGTTATTATATTAATCTAAAATGAACAAATCTGTATATATAAATATACTGTACATGCAGTAGATATTGGGTGTATAATACAACATCAGATATTCTTTATATGTAATGGGCACATTTTCCTGATTTAAACACACACACACACACACACACACACACACACACAGTTCAGTATTCTAATTTAATGTCAGAGAACAGACAGTATTTTAATCAAGTGTACAACATTTACTTTAAGGCAGTGATGTGGTGTTTCAGAGCACAAGAGAAGATGGAAAGACATTGCAATACTTCCCTGATGAAAATGTTACAATGGAATGCAAAACCACAGGAAACCCAGACACTCAGTAAAGACAAAATATATCTGTTAGCTGTTGGTTTTCTGTCAGTTGCAAAATTCTGGAATAAATTAATGTAAAATACGGTGAAAATTCTTTGACACGATGACGTGACGAGTAATGAAGTCATCTCCGTATATCTGCTGAAATGACCTGAAAGGAGAAATAAATAGTTTTATCCACAGAAATTTACAGTGAATATAACAAATTTACAGGTCTAGAATATTAAAATGAAGACAGGCCCCAAAATATACATTTTTTAACTTGGTTAAAAAAGGTGAACCACCAATTTGCGTGAGGCACTGCCTTGCTAACGTCCTTTGCTGAACATAAAACTTTATCTGTGCAAATGTGTAGTTTTTTCTCACCTCAGTGCATTCCTTCCTCACTTATTTCCCTGTACTTTTTCCCAGAGTGGCGATGGCTTTGTTCTCCAGGATCTCCGTCTTCTGCTCCGGCTGAAGCAGAGTGTTTGACACCATTGCTTTAGCCACCGCTTGGATTGGGATGGACATGGACGAAGAACCCACGGCAGAAACGGCACCGAAGAACTTCCTAGTGAGCCACTCGGCAGGGCGACTCTCCTGCCTGTCCACCAGCAAAACCCTGTTGGAGAAAGATGCACGGTACGGTTTAGAGATTGAATAGGGTTGGATCAGGTTATTCACTAGTCAACAACCACCATACACAGCAGCAGTTAGTGGTTACTGATTCTCAGTATGTCATACTCAAATGACTTGAAGACAGTGGTACAATCACATGCTTCCTGTGGTCTCTACAAAGATGATAAAAAAAAAATTATAATTTCCCACCATAATTCTGATCTGTCCATGACTTCAAATGTCACATTGTGAAACAAGGTCCCTATTTACTGGAAAGAGTTTGGTAACTCGGCAGCAACAGATGCCCTTTCACAATCCTTGTGTAAAATTGGTAAAACACGGTATTTCTATGCTTTTTCTATTAAAATGAGCCCAGATTTTATGTAATTTTCTTCTCTGTTCAGCCACAGCCCAAGTTATTTTCTGTATCTGTTTAGAATAATGTTCACATGCTTACCATTTCCTTTTGTCCAATTGCAAGGGAATGCATATGTTCAGGGTATCTGTCCAGACATTTGCTACTGGCCAGGTTTACAGGATGTCTTTCTGCCTACTTACTACTTTTAGTTGAGTAAATCTTTTTATTTTTTCTTATGCGCTTATGGTGAATGCATAAGTCTGTCAAATAAGACAGTATTGAACTAAGTATATAAGAATACTCACCCAGGTCTGTAAATAGAATATCTGTCAAAACCCAGTGCCTCAATCTCTGCTTCCACTTGTCCCTGGAAGAAAATCATTCATGCCAAGAGAAAAAATATGGATTTAGTTGATAAAAAAAAAAAGAAAAGAAACAAAGACAACATCAGTATGTGGCATGGAGCAATGGAAAATAATTAGAAACCTTGACTTTGAGGTAGAGGAAGCTGCTTTTTTTATCAGCTCCTCTGGAGGACTCCAGGTGGAACTGTGTGCAGCCACCTGCCTTGGCGAGCTCCGCTGATTTCAGAACATAGTCATGATCAACTCGGACGAATCCGTCCTGAAATAAAAGAAATATTGAAAATGTCGTCAGAAACTATTTTGACGATGATACTATGATTTTGACTACGATGTCTATTACAGCCAACAAAAAAGGATATATGTTACCTAGATAAATACAACAGTTGTTTTATACAAAAATCAGTTTATAAATTAATAATAATTCAAAAGTATATGTTTTACAAATATATTGTGACAGAATCTTTAACTGAGACTGAGTCTCAAATGAGTTTTAGTGCTGTGTCTAAAGCAATATATTTATTTATAGCAATATATCAGTGATTCAATGGCAGCACACTGACTAAGTGGGATAAAAATTTATGTCAACATTTTCCCCTTATTATTAAATTACATCCATTTTCCATAATGTTCATACTTAAGTGTAATGGCAAAAACACTAGTACTGCTGCTCAGTAATTTAATTCATGGCTTGGAAATAAAAATAAATACAGCAGTTGAAAGTGCTCATTTAGAATACATCAGAGAAAAGATCAAAACAGGTTCGTATATTTTGGACATCTATATATTTTTGTTACTTTACCTGATTATTAGAACATATTCAAGTTATATTTGTATGATGAATATGGGCTGTGAGTGCAGACTTTCCACTTAATTTGAGACTAATGACATCCAAATTGGAGGAGTTCAGGAATTAGAGCTCCTTAATATGTAGCTCCCTCTTTTTCAAGGGATTAAAGTTAGTTGGACTCAAAAGCTGTTTCATGGTCAGATGTGGAATATTCCTTCATTACTTCGTCATTCATTAAGCAGGTACATTTTCTGTTTCTGTGAACCTACAACATGCCTTTAAAGGAGTTTTCTATGCAGCTGAAACTCGCCCAACCCAGAATATTTTGAGGTTAAGAAATTGAGTATTCTGCAATGGCTGAGTCAGTCAACTGAGCAGAGCATGCAATTCACTTGCTTGAGACAAAACTAAACGGCACAAAGGTCAACGAACAAACGACAGTTTCAATAAAGGCCTGGCAAAGCATCACAAAGGAGGAAACCTCCTCTTTTATCCTGATATATATTTTATTCTTGATTTGGTTCATTTGTCCGAATCCATTTGAGCCCCTGAAAATAGGGTGTAATAGTGTATAAAATGGCTGTCATATCTACACATTTTTTTCTGAAACATTCACACTAAAGCTAAACAGAATGCTCTTTAAGCTTATCCTCCGATAACTGTAAATAACAAAGCGTTTCAGTAAACAGAATAACAAACTGTACCCAAAATTATATGGCTCTCATTGTAGACAGAAGATACACAGGTCTGAATGAGATCTCTTAAATGTAAATTAAAGAGTTATGAGAATTAGAGATATGGACCGGAGTAAAGTGCTCAAAGTGGACAAACCTATCTGTAGCATTATGTCCAACAACGCCTTGTTTATTGACAGATATCAGTGTGTTTGTAATAGGCCAAGATCTGCAGATATGCCAGCTTGACCAGTTTATTAGCTGTGTAAATATTAGCCAATCCTATAAATAAAATTGCTTTGTCACTGCTGAACCCACCTGTTTCCTAAAGAAACGAGGCAACAGTAAAATTCACAGGTGAAATTCCCAAATTGAAATAACTCACAGCTCCTGCTTTTGCCCTGGTTGTTCCCAGACAGCAGTAGCCAACATCATGGCCCTGGAAAGCAGCAGCAGATTCATCTAGCTTCTCAAAGTCAACCACCTCTTGTACCTGGGGACACAGGAAGCAGAGTCAAGCAAAATGCAAAGAAGTCTCTGATCCCACAAGGGACCAACTATTAGCCTACTAACCAGGTTTTCATACGCTTTGTCCTCAAACGTGAGTTGTCTCCTTCCAATGAGAGTTATCTTGGAGAAGATGTTGCGCTCCACCAGATCTTGAAGCAACACCTTGCCCGTTTCCCCCGAAGCACCGAGGATAAAACAGCTTTTGTTCTGCTGCCTGAAGTTTTCCTCCAGAGTCTTAATGTCCTCAGCCATGCTGTGGGGCAAAGCAAAGTTACTGCTGTGTCATGCAGGTGAAAAGGTTGCTCGGCAAACATTGTTTACAATCTTGGCAGATATTAAAGTGTTAAGCCAACTATTTAAAACTGCTATTTGGATGCAGTTCATTACGAATTTAAGAGAAGATGCTAGAAAATCAGAAACTAGTGCCAGTTTTGTTGTACAGAGTGAGTACGGTTTCCAAAAACGAGGTAACATTTAAATTGACAGATTTCGTAAAGGAGTTTGGCTTGACGGTCGCTCCTTGACAACATAAAGATAACCTGGACATGTGCAGTGGTTATCCATCGATCTATGACCATTATAGACAACATGATCTTAGTTATGTTCGCATTTACAAAATGTGTGCTAGCAGTGTGCGTTTGTCCTGTCAGTATTCATTGCCGCTAACAGAAAAATTCGTCTTGTTTACCTGGTGTATTTAACCGGATCGGGATCGTCGAAGAAACTCAAAACCGCTGCAATGACAACAACTACGAGAGTTAAGAGCCCGGTAGCTTTTCCCAGGGTGGTGGAGACCAGTTTGATAACAGACATATCAAGGATCAACCAAGGATTACATTGTCACAGCACTTCCTGGTTGCTTCTTTTTTTTTTTCTAACAAACACTGCGGTCTTCCTGCTTCGGCGATACAGTGAGGGAAAAGATTGTCATCGCCAAAATATGTTAATTGTCGTTTCATAAAACCACTGTAACATTGCTAGTTATATCGTTTAATTTTTATTGCGGTAAACCCGACTGACAGGGAAATATGTTTGAAGCCTCGTTCTCGATTCCATTATATCCGCCATAGACAACGACGTATGGGACAACGCATGCGCAGTAGAATCACTACAGTATGCCTGTTAATTTTCCTTTCAGACAAGCAATCAAGTTCGTATAGCTTACTTTGAAACTGATTTTGTTTACCTGGATGTCGTATTGACAGTGTGTTAGTAATGAGATCTGGAATACACGCAATTGCTATTACGAATAACAATAACTGTCAATGTAATTGTAATGTAAGGGAGAAATGATTTGCTAAATAGGTATTTATTTTTCTAATTTGCTCTTAATTACTTGAAGTCACTTTCATTTTTGAACACACAACCGTTTTAATGTGTGGATCAATTGATGCATGCACACAGCAGCACTAAGAAGTAGTATTCTTCTTATGTGCCCAGATAATCTAGCTTGTAATGGGTCCTTGTTTTTAAAGGTACTCCATACTCATACAATGTTATGTTTTACATTCAGTCCGCTCACCCCAAGTATAATCACAGATAATCGACAATGGCCCTTTTGAGCTGATGAGTTTTATTCCTGCCCGAAGTATCTGAAGACTCCATCCATCTGGTTGGTTAGACCTATTTTTCGAATGTTTTTTTATGTTCCAGAAGCAGTTTTTTGACGTTGGCATCATTCTTATTCAATATGATTTAGCAAAATGTTTTAGAAAGTGTAATAGCACATGCCAAATTCTCTTTACAACAAGCCCTTTGTCTCTCTTTTTTCAGAAAGGCCTATGAAAGAAATTTTTGAATAAAATATTAGGCGTGTTCGACTTCATGCAGATCTGTGCAGATCTGACTTGACGTGATGCATGCTGGGTTGTTCATGCTCATAGACCTCGAATATGATTGGTTAAAATGAACTTGTTCAACCCAGCATGCATCACGTCAAGTCAGATCTGCACAGATCTGCATGAAGTCGAACACGCCTATTATGCTGGGTTGCAGAAGCTAGTGAACACTAGTTTGAACGTAGTCCCATTATTTTGACTTTATGTGATGCCTAAATAATGAAAGCATCCTGCTGGTTTGCCAGTTTCAGTGTGAAGCAGCAGATGCAGGAAAGGTTAAGTTTTCATCTTTTCTCATCAATAACACATCTCCAGTATGGCTGGAAGTAAAATATTGCCGATATTTGAAAGTACAAACAAGAATGAAACAAAGCTCCAATCCGCAATCTATTGTATGCAGCTCAATACGTTGAGCCATTGAGGACAAACCACAGGTTGGCTGTGGTAAGTCTTACCCTCTAAGCTGGACCACTACTGCACAGTGACCCCCTGCAGTGAGGTAGTAGTACAACTAAAGTGGACCCACCAGATTTATGTTCACCTGTGGTGCTCAATTCAAGAGGTGAAACCCCACAGTAAGTTCAGCTGTATTCTAATTCAATTGTAGAAGGTAAGAAATTAGTCTAATTAGAGGTTTCATATACTTGCCCCCATTATATTCCAAAGTTAAATGGCATTTTATTTAAGTTGGGTTCAATAATGTGACACATCCTAAAACTGTATATTAGCATAATTTAAGTCTTTTAAAAGTACCACATTTTGTAAGGAAAGACATTAGAGCTACATAATCGTTTTGCCCTTAATCTCCATAAAGCAATATCCAACACCACAAAGGCACAGCCCATTATATCAAAACAAAGGTGGAAAACCATTTCTCAAACACGGGTTAGTCTAATGACTTCTAAAATAAAATGACTCATATTTATTGTACAGTCTAAAATCCATTATTACATCTAACACAGACAAATTATATTGTTTAAATAGTTTTTCTAATAAATCATTTATTAAAAAAGTGCTTTTCAAGATACTCAGAGCTAAAATCTCAACACATAA
This sequence comes from Chelon labrosus, assembly GCF_963514085.1. Lineage (NCBI taxonomy): Eukaryota > Metazoa > Chordata > Actinopteri > Mugiliformes > Mugilidae > Chelon > Chelon labrosus. The sequence continues at coordinate 13,023,091 of NC_140339.1, forward strand.
GCTTCTTGATCACCTATACCAGTAGGCTTACGGCATCAACGTGCCATGGTACCCGAGGTCCCTCCCAAGCTCTTGAAAATGTTTCCTGGAAATAAAAGTTTGTGTTATATAGGAAATATACTTTTGAAATATGTCAATGGATGTTTTAGTGTTAATCAAACTTTAATCGAGATGAAATAATGATGAAGAATGGTATCTAATATCAAATATGGTATAGTTCATAGCTTTGCAGAGGTGATGGAGAACGAGAGGTTGTGTATATAATTTATGTATTCTTACAAAGGTAGAAGTGTTTTATACCTATAGTATAACATAAAGAAAAGCTTTTGAAAGTATTTAGAATAAATTTGATCTGTTCGTTTCCAGATAAGTTGAAAAGTTGTCTGGGACGGCATCAGTTGTGTGTAATTCGTTGAGGAAAACCAGTCTGGACCCAGATTGCGGACCAAACCTTGAAAAATGTCTTTGCCTTTTGTCAGACTTTCAGGGGGTTTCATTAGCCAAAACCTCTTCACAAAGAAAGCAAGTCCAGTCACATGCAATGAATTCATCAACACCCCATGTTTTTAACACCCCTGCCACTTCGAACACAAGGCATCGACCCAATCTAATAGAATATGATGGAGCCAGGGATGATCCTTTAAAGATGTCAGCAGTAAGAGACAGAAAGAAAAGAGGCTGCAGTTGAGAGAAGAGGCCTTAAACTGGCACTCTGCTGAAATGAAATGTCGCTTCTTTGTTCCTGAGCCGCGGGTGCTAATTGGGCCTAGCGGCAGGGAAGAAAGCTACCGCTGGGCTCCTGTCTGTCGCACCTGTTGAGTCATTGTCTCTCGCATTGATCAGACAGGAAGTTGGAGTAAGAAGGCTTATGCCTCAGTGGGTGCGTGGCAGAAACGTGGTTCAATTTCCTTTTAGAGCTTCGCTGCTGGAGGTCGAAATACCAATGCTGGTCAGTGGTCAATTGCGTTTGACCATTGATTAGCTTGCACTAAAAGACATATGGATCATAAAGAGTTGGTTTTCGTCGACTTCTTCGCATTCTTTATACTGTCAAGAGTCCCTCCTGCCTTTTTCTCAGTATTGCATAATAAGTTTGACGTCTCTGTCACTGCTGTTCTGCCACACTTCACTTGAAGTAATATTCAGACAGGATTCACTTTTAGAACAGTGGATATTGCTCATACATGTACTTGTATTATGTGTATGTTGTATAATTAATAAGGCACTGATGTCGTTCTTTTAAGTTGGCAACACTGAGTCATTTCCCACCTTTTGACGACACCTGAAAAAATGGCTGGACCATAATGGATAATTATAACTGGCTTATATCATTAGCAAGCTGCAGTGTAAGCTATTATTGATGGCCATGTTGCCCTTTTGTACTTGTGTTTAAAACCACAAGAACCGAAGGGCTGTTTCTTGTCACCTGCAGATGAAATGTCAAAAACTGGAGTCACAACTGAACCAGAGTGTGTTTGTTTAGTCTTATCTCATCAGTACAGCTTTTCCATATTTTAGTCTTGGAATTACAAAATTACCAAATGATTTTTCTGCAGACACTAAACTTTCAGACTTTATGGCCTTCTGGCAGTTGTTCGGATGTCCTTACTGATGACATTAATTGCACCGTCTGGTATTTAGCTGGTATATTGCACATGTCAGATTGTATTCCTGCACATTCTTTTGACTCTGATCTATATTAATAAATGTTGTGACAGATTGCCACACATGCTACACAGACACACATATGACAGATCAGAGTACAAACAAAAACATTTTGAAAAGATTTCTGAATGGGATTGCATGCCGGCATATACACACGTCACACACAAGCACACGCACACACATACACACATGCTGTACGCCAACACAGCTTAAGGCTTAGGACCCCAGTTCCACAGACTCTGGAGTGTGATGCTAATGATGGTAATTAATGGAGCCTGACAGCACAATCTGCTGCCCATTGTCTCCCAATAAACAGCTTTACAGTCCACATGAGCCACAGAGGGGACGGGAGGTTTAAGCTGAGAGCCGCGACAGTGAGAGCAGGAGACCAGGGTGGAGGGTCAGACCTCAGGGGACAGTGCTGATCCTGAAGTGGGGATTAGCTCAATTAGCGAGGCACTGTCTGATCAAGATGCAGGGTTCGATGGTACCTATGGAGTGTGTATGTGCGTTATGAGAGAAGGCCCGCATCATTAAGGCAGACTGTTGCCATTATTTGTTGCTCCGTCTACTGATGCAGCTGGTGTGAACAATAGTCGCGTTGATGCCTTTTGCTTTTCTGTGACCTCGAGCTGAGATATCCATTTATTGTCATACATTTCAATGGTAATTAATCTCTAATGTGTTTTATTGTCCAAATGATAACAGATCCATGAATATTTCAGTGTGCCAAAAGTCAACTTGTTACTTACCGGTTTTATCTCTAAAATGCAACTTCTTTTTTTTTTACCACTGGATTTATTTTTCTAATTTAGTGCCTATTTTGTGCTTAATGTGGTTATTTACTAAGGCACAATCACTATTTTTAAGTTAAAGTTACAATTAGGGTTTATAATGTGGTGTGTAGACATAACTGTGGTTCAGTGAAGTGTCTTAATAAACAGATGCAGAATATAGATACATGATTTCTGTTCTTTTTAATATGTATATGCAAATTGTGAACATTGAACCACGTCCAAAAGTCACAAAACTATTTTTGTCATATGTTTGTCATATAGAGTGAAAACCTTTTTTTTTTGTATTTTAAACAACTTTGGGAAATTTAAAAAGGAAATCAAAAGTTTGAAGGCTTTAAAAGGCCATACCAGCTGTCAGATCCTCTAACCAGTAGTGAACAAAGCTCCACAGTATGACAGAGGCTCAGAGTCTTCCTGTGTCCTGGCTTTGTTGCGGGCTCAGACTTTCAGCTTAGACTTTTGCAATATGTTGTGACGAAGCGGAGTATCAGTGGTACTCAGAGGAGCTTTCCTGCTCAAAGAACTGCGGCTAAGCAGCAATGAGACCTGCTTTTTCCTCCTTCGAGGAACAATGAGCTCATTAAAAGAGCAAACAGATTACCATTGTTTTTCAATAGACATTCCTAAAAAGGGTCTCGGGACCTGGCAGCTCCCAGCAGGTAGAGATAAGAATACACATGCACATCTGGCCAACCTGCTGTTAACTGAAATCTTACATCTGCGTGCATTTATTTTAAATTTGGAAGTTTTGTGAACACACACTGCTACCTAATTAAAAAAAAAAAAAAAAAAAAAAAAGACTACTGACTATAGGCTATGGAGATGTGATGTATTCAAAGTGTTATTTTCTTGTGTGATTTACAGTAACCAGATCGCATTGCCTGACCAACAGCACATTTGTTCTGAGGCAGCGCTGGAAAAATGTTTGACAAAAGTCATCGTTATGAGGTGAGTGAATCCCCACAAGATGCATGCCAGTTTGTGCATCAACAAACGTTGGAAATAGTTTAAGCAGTTTGATTGATCCTGGTCATCAGTTAAGCAAAAAGAAATTTGGCCATTCACATAACAGTCGAAAGTGTTGACCTCCCTATGCTACTTCTGAGAATGACGCCAAGAAACCAGGTACACTGATCAGCAAGTGTGACACCAAAGGCGTGCTTTGTCTTATTTATTTCTCAAAGACATATCATTTGCGTCTGTAAGCATCTGTTGAAATGGGTCACATTACTTTCTGTAGTTTTCTTTAACAATAATATGCCACATAGGAAGTTTCCTTATAAGTGTACCAGTCTAGTGTAGCCTTTGTTCTACTGCTGAGCTGCAGACCCTTCTCTAAAGGGATGTGTATTGGCCTATGAGCCCATCTCATGAGAATGCTTTTGTCAGCTAATTAAGTTAGCTAACATCACCCATGCTTTATTAGACCTTCTCAATGATGAAAGTATTTTAGAAGTACAGTTGATATATTGATTGTTTTAAGATTTTACTATCCCCAGGACTTAATATTTATAATTTGGTTTGTTTTTGTCTTAATAGGTAACATGAAACGGGCCAATGATCGGTTATGATGAGACTTTCCCAGGAGAAAATTAAACTTGAAACAGTTAAATCTGTACGGTGTTGTATGGGGTAATAATAGCATAATACACCAAAGCCTCTTAGTGGATATTTGTGTTTGGCTTTGAGTTTTCACTATCAGATCTATTTGCTGTCTTAAATCTCCTCTTTGTGGAAGGACGGGCGAAGCTTAATGACTCCTTTGAACTGCCGACATCGCCGCCAGAATGGCTTTGGGAATGTCAACCAACTAACCTTTAGTCTCTTTCCCACATGCAGCAACAGTGAAGGGCACATAATACCCATCTTTCAATTCCTGTCCACATCCTATATTCATAGCTCGTTATTTTGTATATCACACATGCAAACACAGGGCATTCATTGTAGTGAACGGCAACAGTGTAATACTCATGGAAAAACCAGCACATTTGTACCGTTTTACAGAAATCCCAGAGCTTTCAATCTTCAGTGTTTTGTAAAGAAATATCCCATTAACTGTTGCTAATGCATATGGGTTAAAAAGGTTTTTGACTTTTTCCATTTATACAGGATTTTTTTCCCTCATATTCTATACATATTCTGTCCACAAACAGGTGGATGAAAAATGTCTCAATCGTCTTCTTTATTCTCTGCTAACACCTTAAGTGTTAGTCTCAAGCATCATCTATTAGAGTTTTATTAAACCAGTATCTTGGCAAATACTTAAGATTTTTATTTCTTATTTGAAGATGTTTGAATTTTTTAAGAATTGTAGAATATAAATTTGGTTTCATTTTTAAGTTTGAAATTATTAAGTTATTATTTTTTTGCTTATAGTTGCCACATCTTGACGTAGTTGTAGTTTTAAGTGAGAATTATTTAAAGAAACAATGCCATTAGCCTTTTTCAACAGTTATTTACAATTTTTAACTTCATACAAAGTGCAGTAAGCAGAAAAACTAATACAGTTTTTCAAGGTACTGTCTGGTTAGACCCGAGCACCACGAAAAAATCAGTGATTTTGTTGTCACTCCAAGACTAACCTGAGTCCATCTGTTGCAGACCTCCTTGTTCTTCTTGTCACTGAAGAGCGTTCTTTGTGACTCCGTTTGTAAGTTTTCAGTCATTGTAGCCCTGCAGAAAGAAAATGCCCAAAGAATACTAAATAAAATACTAATCAAATAAGACATTTGTATGTTTGCATTCATACAACAGAAATAGATAAGTGAAATTAAAGGATAATTATTTTTCATAGACATTGGATCTTAAAATTGTTTGTGCTTATTCTTTTACACTACAAGATCTTAGAGGTGTGTTTTAGTATGCCGACGGTGCTTTTTTTATGCCCAATTTCCTCATACAAAAACGTCAGGAATCCCCTGACTGCAACACAAGCTACGCTGACTGCTTGTCTGCTTCCAGAGCTCTCCAGACCGTGCTTTGTGCTTAGCTCACAATATAGAGATGGTGCGTCCATTCACTAGTGGTGACTTCCCAGATGGTTCTGTGTAACAATCTGGTGTGACGTATACCTCTAGACCAGGTTAGTCAGCCTTAGAAAAGAAAGCAGAGGTAACAGGGTACCCTTTATGGTAAGTCAGAAACTGGTTGCCTGAACTACACCCTGTAAACTCCCATCTCACTTTACAGATCAGCTTCTTGGTTCAGCTTTGACCTGCTGTGCTGCTTTCTTCTCTCTATTTTTCTGTTTCTACTTGGCCAACCTTAAGAAGATGGGCCCCTCCATATGAGCTGGGTTCTGCTCAAGGTTTTTTCCTGTTGAAAGGGAGTTTTTCCATGCCTTGCAACTGTCGCCTTAGTGGGTCAGGGTGGGTTTTATACAGACAGTTTTAGAGAATTTGTATTATTATTGACGCAACATAAATAATATCTAATCTTTTTTTTTCACATTACACATCCTTTAGAGGCCACTACTGTGTTTTACGATTCATGAAAGTTGTCTTCTGACAATTTCTATAGACACATGACTACAAGCTCTTCTCTGTTCATATATTTTAGCATCTAGCTCCTATAAAACCGTCTGAGTTTGTGTCTGTCGGATGGCCCCTGCTGTCCAGTGGCCTAAAGGGAGTGAAAGTAGGAAGAAGGGAGATCATGTCGGATCATGACAGACCCACCACAGCACAGAGACCTCCCTGCCGATGAGCAAACATCACTACAAATGGCAGAGCTAGCTGGACAATCACTTGGTGAATGGAAGCTAATTAGCTGGAGTCTAATGCCAGTTTACTAACACCTGTATTAGCGTGCTCGCTCAGCAGGGAGTCAGGGCTGGCCAACAAGCGCTAATCCCTCATAAGCCCAAAGTACTCCTCCCAAGAAGTTGCATTAACATATTCTGCTTTAGCCAGCTGTTGCTACCCATCGGAGACTGGCTTCAGCAGTGACAAAAGGATGGAGAGGAAAGATTTGGATGAGTTTGCATTGGGTTACCTTTGCATTCCAGTGAGAGTCAGGTTTCCCCTTTGAGTCCACAGACTTTTCGATTGATCTCATGTCAAAAGCAGCAATAATAAGAGAACCTGATTTCACACATCAGAGACACAAACTGTCAACAGTTATGTTGAATCAAATCCACGAAGGCAAGTTTAAGTTCCGAGCTGTGGACAATGAGCAGGATTCTCTCCTTTTTCATTTTTCAGGCCCCTGGGAACTCTGCCATGTGCACATGTGCATTTTCAGTCTCATTCCTTTGGTCTTGCCCGCTCCCATCCTCTCTCACTGCCTGGGTGGTGGAGTGATTACCCAGTAGCCATGTGTGTATCAAGGCAAGTGCGAGGCCAGTGTGTGTGTAAGGGATTAGCGAGCTTTAGCATTAACATCATGACTGGACTGGCTACATTCCCTCGCTCCGCTAATAATTTGAGGGGAGGAGAAAGCGGCTGGTCCATTAGCTCAGTCTGTTTGCTCAGGAGTGGGCCGACTCTGATCCCCTAATTTCTCTCACCGATTCCAAGAGGATCTCTGGCTTTTGTGACAGAGGGATGGAAAGATAAAAGATGGGACTGAGGAGCACATTGATTCAGAGATCACCGTCCTTGGGACATTCGGTACACTTACCAAACTAATCAGCGTGTGTAAACACGGCAAGACATGTTGAGGGCTGCTGGCTAAAAGGCCGGGGTCTCCGGGGTTGATTAGGAAGAGCTGTTGATGGACCACACTCAGTGCCTGTGTGCTCTGATCTGCAGATCACATGTAGCTAAAATGTGAACAGCTTGGTTCATGCGTCACACTCTTTTGGCCGACTGTGGGTGGCGGGATAGGCTCAGATTGGGACTGTTGTGGTCTCTGGTGCACCTACAAAACAAATAAATCAGGTGTCGCTTGCTGATCCAGTAGTGCAGGACATAACATTTTTGTGTTGACTCCTAGAATCCTGTGGATTCCTGTAAAATCCTTAAAATGCAACAAACTTAATTTCAATTGCACATTTTCATGGAAACATTAACTTAACACTAAAGAAGCAGATTAACTTTCATGAGCTGATTAACAGCTAATCCAAGTTCAGTGCTCTCCAACTTCTCTGACTAAAAGAAAAAAGAGAATTTATTCAGAGAATTCACATCACTATCATAGTACATGCTTTACATTTACTATAGTAACTGAACTCAAATCTCTGCTTACACAGACCGCCCCTGTTGCATAGGTAGTTTTTAATGTGATCCAGGACACATGTGTGTTCACACTGACAAAGTAAGTTCTACAAATGAGTCCCGGACCACCTCCAAGTGTGATCTGAGATCAGATCTCTCAATGCATCCTGGATGTGTTCACACCTGTACTTTAGGTTGGTCCCTTGTGATTGGATTGCCCAAGACAGATTGTCTTGACTTTCAGTTTTATTAAAGGTTATCTCATTAATGATTGTCAACTCAGTTACTGTATTCAGGAATCTGATTAATGTAGGGTCAAGACATTAATGTGAATGTTGAGTACCATAGATTTTCCCTGGTCTGTCTCCCTTCAACATGATACATCCTCCTTGAAATTATTTCCCATGCTGCGTTCATTTTATGTTGGTGGCCAGTTACTGTCCTGTTTTTCACTTTAAAACTAGTATGACTCTGTGCTGAGGGATCATTTTGTATAATTACTAACATTTTCTGGCCTGTGGAATGTTCCCCAATTTGATTCAGTGCTTTTTGCACTTTAAAAACTGCACTTAAATGCTTGAAGGTTCGAGCAAAACTTAATGCTATAGGAACTGACACAAAAACTTTTTTTATATTGAATTTAAAAGTTGCATAATAGAAAGAAGCCCTGCGATAGACTGGCGACCTGTCCAGGGTGTACCCCGCCTCTCGCCCAATGACAGCTGGCTCCAGCAGCCCTTCACAGGACAAGCAGTTACAGAAGATGACTGAATGAATAATAGAAAGATAGTTTGTAATATTCAAGATTCCTTGCCAACATTAAATTAATGTTATGCTCATGCATATAATAACTAAAATAAAAACTAAATCTAGGCCTTTTTAACAGGAGCCAAAATAATATACATCTGTTTAACATACAACGTTTCTGTTAACAGAATTGCTGTCAAATAGGTTAATTTTCAGTCAGTCCAGATTTGTTTACGGACTCTGGTTTAATTTAAAGTACAGTTGAAAACATTCAGCTGTGGTGTGGACCAAAGGAAATGAGCCAAAAGTAAAACCAGTCTTGACTCAGGGGACTTGTATTATAATAACCCATCAATCATCAGATCCTAAGCTGTGCCCTGAGGGAATACTGTTCTGTCAACACACTATGACTCAACATCATCTTCATTTTAAGTGGACATCAGATCAGATGTCACTATCAATTCCCCAAAGCCACAACGTCTCCTAATACCCCTCACTGCCAATTAGGGGAAGTAATGGTATAGCGACCCTTTAATGGCAATGCACAGTAGCCGGTTAGAGCTACACATGCTACCCTACCAGTCGCTTTCAGTGGGGACGGGGGCTAATGGGCAATCACAGGGGGGCTTACGTTGCAAATCAGCTCGGATCCACAGGACTCAACTGGGGATTCCTGTCCAGTGTTGCCTGATTCTGAAGCTTATGATCCAGTAATGGGTGCTTTGGTGGAGATCTAAGAGCGTCCTGAGGGAATATTGTGTCAAACTGGCTCAGACTTCCTTGGGCTAAAAGGGGCTTTGATAGGCAAAGTAGCTCAGCAGAGAGAACACAGAGGAACAGGTCCCAGCTGATAGGATGTGTCACTACTAACTTGTACAGAAGCAACTGACCCCTTGCTTACATAGCCCGGACAAACGTCTGCCAGCGATAATGAGTTGATGTTCTGAGTTAAATGTTTCTCATGTGATTATTATTCTGATCCAACTTTGTAGTATATTTCAAGACATTTTAAACTACATGATTTATTGTTTGAAATGAAAATGCTCACAGCATCACCCTTGTTCCCATCACAAATGTACAAAGATCAGTAACGCATCTTTGGATAAACCTACAGCTGTGAGAATAGTGTGTGTCATGTTCTCTCCCGTTGTTGTTTGTTGCAAGATGTGTGTGATTTGGCTAAAATATAATGGACGGATTGTTGATTTCTTTTGGTCTCGTGTTGCATTTTAAAGATTTTAGGGTTCTCTGACGTAAATGTGAGTTTGGACTACTAAACTTCCTCAACAGCACCGCGTTCACCGCGTGCTTCCGGTCAAACGTAAACTAACCAAGGACAAATTCCCACAAAGCTGAAGTTTACAAGTTTGTTCATTCTAATATTTATTTTTTTAGTAAAAGATTTGTTAATTAGCTGAAGATATCAGCCGAGCTCATCGAACAGGGACATTCAAAGGCAATCAGAATATTCAAAACATTATCAACTACGTATTTCAAAAGGAAAAGTGTGTCAGTGGAGTTGGTATTGTTTGGTACCTTGTTGGTACCTTCATTTTGACAAGTTAGGTGGTTTGAGTGGCTTTTAAAGCTAATCATTCCTCATCTGAAGTCACAGTTTTTAACTTGGCTTTCAAAGACTAATTTGATAGCAGCAATTTTGATACTGTAACAAGGCATGAACCTGTTCTGATCCGTCACATGTGTTCCCCTGTCACCATTAAGCAAAATATTGACACAACAGAGAGACCGACCATGATCATCTCTCATTGCTCATTATTGATCACTTTCACAACACTGGCCCTGTCAGTGTGGCTACATGCGCAGCACATGTATATGAGGGGGGTATTTAGGCAGGGGTTTATTCCGTCTGTTCGTCATGTCAGCGGATGGGTGGGTGTGTAGTGAAGAATGAAGGCAGGTGGTGTGACTAAAGCGAGGACTGGACCGAATTAGGCGGATGCAGGCTTTAGCTGAGGAGGAGGAGATGGGACGGGGTGTCACCAGTCGACAGGGCCTGTCCGAAGCGGTGCCGCGCACCACACCCACCCAACTGTTCCTCTTTCAGCACCCTTCTGCCCATTTCTCCCCGTCTACTTCTCTCACTCTCTCTGTCTCACTTTATCTCTCTCCTCCTCTTTTCTTTTCTTTTCAAAATGCATTGTTAACAAAACGGTTTACAAACCCTGGCTGGTACATTATCCACGACCGCCTCCTGTGAGATTGATTTAAGCAAATGGATTCAGAAAGGGAGGGAGGGGAGGAGAGGAGGGGGTTTGCATGGAAAGGATGGAAAAGGCGAAAGTGAAAAGGGGTGTGTTCCTTCACGCAGCAGCTTTACAAAACCACCACATGGGCCACGTTGAATATTCCTTTTTCTCTTGCATTTTGAGAAGCCATACATTAAACGCTCATTATACAGCCTTTATGTGCAAGAGGAGGCTCCGTCTCTGTGAAGGCAGAGCGGCCGAGGACGGACTATGATCTCCCTGCATATGCATGCATGGAGCATCTTTAGAGGCTTTTTGACATGTATGATATCATCACGACAGAGAGATTTGACTTTCATAAAGCCCGACTCAGGAAAGGGAGGGTGTGTCTGTTGCAAGGCTAATTTTTACGGTGTGACACAAATTGTGTGTAATGTTTAATAACTTTTTCATGCGAATGGCTATTCTCACAAGTCCTTAAGAAAGTGAAAAACTCCCTGCATTTTTATAGTATAACATTTCAAATCTATGAGACAAGTGTACTGAAATCAAAGCATCAAAGTAGGCAGTAATTATGAAGGAGAAACTGCCAGTCTCTCTTTTTTTTTTTTTTTTTTTTTAAATAGTTAAACTAATAAAAATGAACTGAAAAGCACAGAAGTTTGAGTGTGTTGGCCCCCGCTGGGCTTTATTCTCACACACTCTGAAAAGGACACACTTTAGGTATGGATGATTTTCTATCACTTTTACTTTTCATTTGACTTTTTAACTATATCATTTCGCTTTCAACTCCACTTTCACAGTCCTCTCTTTCCTTTTTCCAACAATAGGATCCCTTTCTAGGGGTTCTAGAGGTGTGTGCGTGGAGGGAGGGGGGGGGCAAAGGTTGAACTGGGCATCCCATCATGATAAATCACTGGTTAATGAGGAGTCCATTGTGTCCTCGCACATTGTGTCCCCCTCCTCTCCTCCTCCACCTCCTCCTCCTCCTTGTGTCCCTTAGACCGCTACCTTCGGGTTGTTAAGCTGACACAGATAATGAACTGGCCGCTTTGAACTGTCCTCACAATATTGACTGGTTGCACACAGCAGATGTCTCCTTGGCAGAAAGCAACTGGTAAAAGCACATTAGGTTAACAAAGAGAGCTTTGCTTTGGAGGGGTGGGGACTGCAGAGGAGGTGGCAGAGGGGTCTGTGTGGGTGTGTTGCGGGGTGGGGGAGATGGAGGGATGGGTGGGGCAGAGGGCAAGCTTTAGAGTTGACAGATCTGGAGGATTATATCAAAACAACACAGTTGTCGATTATATGACGAAGAGAACGAGCAGCAAAGACACAAGGCTGTGTTTTGAAAAGAGAATATCTTCGCAGGCATGCGTCGTGTTATGAATGATAATCATTTATGTATATCTACTCCATCCTCAGTTTTAAAGGACAACAAAAAGTACGGTTGGGTGCCAGAATACGGCTTGGCAACGACTGATTTGCATATGCAGCAAAAGAATGAGTGGAAGGGTTGGAGCGTTTGTGCAAATTTTAGCTCTCTAACTATAACCATGGTTTACATTTCATCTAAATATCCTACAGTTTTAGATGAGGTACAGATGCACGTTTTCTACAGTTACTTCCTAACATTGTGTTCATTTCTTAAACTATTTTCTCCCTGAGTACTAAGGAGGTTTAAGCATATACCGATTTAAAGTTTGCTCCGGTTTTCCTAAGTAATTTAATTCTTATTTTAAGTCTATGCAGACTTTTAAAAAATACATGCTATTGTGTGTAACCCAACAACTTGGTGTATAAAGTTGTCAGTTATGATGTTAAACACTGAACAGCACTGGTACGGTCCCACACATGTAACAAATCCTAATCACACTTTAAGCACTGATGAGTCCATTCATTTTATCCCTACATAACAAAATGATTAACTTCATTTTCAGTCTCCCTCTCGTTATTGTTGTTGAGTGAATGCAGCACGGCCTGTGAGCCGACTGGTTTCTTTCTGGCAGTGGGACGGGTGTCTAATGGGTCAATAATAAGCCGTGACTAACCGTCTCCCTGAGGAGCAGCTCGGCCAGACACACACTCTCAGAAAGCACCAGAAAGGTATGAGCCACCAACACTGATTACCATATAATTGCAGCCATTGTATTTGACATGGAGAATTAGTAGCCCGCTAGGTGGCTAACTGGCCTTTTATTCAACTTGGGCCTGGACAAAAAAAACACACCCACACACAGACAGGCATACATAACTCATACTAGAGCGAATATGCATTTATGTGCAGACAATTATTTGGAATACAAAGCGTTCTTTGTATAAACATCCAAAATCCAAAAATGCCTTTTTCAGAAAGATAGCAATGATTCAGTAAAAAAATAAATCATGGAAGGGAGGTTTACTTCATTCATTGAATCTAATTTATGAAATTAAACTTAAATTCTTTCAAGATCAACCTTCAACACCTTTTCTTTTTCACTGGCACCTTTTTTTAACCGCCTGAGTTCAAGGTTCAGTGTTCATACACACTGGATAATCTGCTGTGGCCTATTGAAATTCCTCCTTTCCACTTTGAAACTTACACACGCCTGCAGTTGTGAAGTTGTGAGCTTATCCCACAAGGAACCACAGCCTCGGACTTTGAGGCACAGAACGATTTGATGTGGTTTCTGGCATACGAGTCAAGAGGGTTAACAAGACCCACTGCCATGGAGTCCCTTCAACCCACGTGTGGCTAAACGATCACTTCCCTGCGCGTCTCACATCGCAACAAATCTCTTTTCATGATCACTTTTCACTCTTTCTCTTTCTTGCCTGACTGGCTCTTTTTAAACTGAGAGAGAGAGAGGAGAGGGAGTCAAGGAGAGAATTTCTCTCCCTCTTAAAGGTTTTGTGTGAGGACGGCTGAGTGAGCGTCCGTTATAGAAAAGGCCCAGACCACCACTGGATGACCCTGCTAGGAGCGACAAAACCCAATTGGTCACGGCCGCCAGCAGCTAATGGGCCAGAGAGGAATAGCCCTGGGTGGGTAATGACTGTATTCTATGTCTTTCTGTTTACGCCCTTCTGGTGCCCTATACCCCCCACCCTTACCCCAGCGGCCACCAGCCCCGTGCCCTCCCCGTACCCCTGCACCCAACACTGTGTTCTCCTCTGCTCTTCTCTTCTAGTGTCATTTACACTAACGCACACATCTACACAATGCTGTTGGTCACAGTGTCTGTCTGCGTGGGGCACTTGGCAACAGATGCTGTAGACAGATCAGGCAGAGGGAATCACAGGACCATATGTTTAGATGAGTCATGGTCCTCCTGCCTTTCCCACACACTGGAGCTTGGTGGAGAAGACGTTCGTACTTTGAGTCAATTTAATGGAGCACATTAGGGATTACTTTGAGTTATTAGGTAGTGTTCTATGGTACCATGTCAAAAAAAAAAAAGAAATCTTCCTATTTATTTCAGTGACGCCAACTTATTTCATGCTTCGCAGTAATGTTGCCACCAATTTGCCTCCTTACTGATAAGCACAAAATCAGATGATCTACTGCCTATATAGTCCAGGTCAGGCTACATTTGAGTGACAAACTTCCTCTTAAAGGAAATATCCTACTTTTAGGGGAAAAAACAACAACAACAAATGTGCCGATTGCAGATCAGTGACAAAGATGGATGTGCTACACACGTACCAACTCGACCTACGTATCTTTCTACCGCGCTTCATGAAGGCCATGCTACTTCACACATTTAATGTTGGACATTGTGCAAAAAATAACAAGTATCTGGTGTTCCAGTTCATCAAGCACCAACATATACTATTACTATGCTGGATTTTACACACCAGGAAATATTAACTAAAAGTTTCACTGACTAAATTTAAGTAACTTATTACAGTGTTATATAAGCCTAACCAAACCCTGAACGTCTTTTATGCGCCATTATCCCAAACCTTTCATAACCTTAACCGCAGCGGATTTGAGATTTGCCATGCCCAGTTATTTCTAGAAAATATGGGTTTAAAATGTTGATACTGATTTATCATAACCAAAGCACAATTTTCAAATGTGAACAATGTCAATAACATTTTTGTGTGGAAATGCTGTTAATTTTAATGCATTTTGCAGCATTCTCAGATCTGTATGCTCACATGATTCTGTATTAGAAAAAAAGACCCGAAAAACAAAATCCATAAGTCCTTTGTCTCATGAGCACTCCAACAAGTATGGAGGAAATAGTTTATCAGTTTCCTGTGACATTTTAAAGATGACCCTGGCGGTGATTATTGGCATACATATAAGTGAACATTTGGGTTTAACAAAGTAATTTCTTCCTTTATTAATCCAAGCCCGTTTAGTCTTCCATCCTGGAAAGTTTGAGGTATTAAACACTGTCAGAAAAAAAGAGCTACCTATGAGCATTTAAATGTAAATACTGTCTTTAATAATAACGTGATTTGGAAAACTGGGAACAAAAGTTAAAGTATGTTTTTTTTGTCATTATAATGCTTTAAAAAATAACACATGAATCACATATAGTTGTTTGCAACTCACTGCAACCAAAGAAAAATGCCTTCATGTTATTTTTTAAGGGGCTATTTCACCTATTATTTTTTTCCACCAGCATCCGAACATTTTATTAATACACAGGAAGTCTCTTGAATTCAACTTAATTTGGGAAGTGGTTTTGATTATGATTTTATTTTTATTTTTTAATTCAAAAACTCCATGGATGTGACAGTTTAGACCTACAATCAAAATGATAATCAGAGCGTAAAAGAGAGAAAATAAATAAATTAAGAACAAATGTGCAACAGCTTCAATGGCGTCTTATAGGTACTACTAAAATTTATAATTCGGTCAGAATTACACTTTGACTGACGTTGACCTAGCACACACCTTAGCATCATTTTATATAATATGGGGTACAATACAGCATTAGTAAACAATTGTACACTTTTTAGGGTAGTTATATGCTATTGAGACAGTGAATTTAGTTAAACAATTAGTAAAGTAATAAATGCTACATTACCCCATGCCACTTAAATCTAGCCAGTTGAAAATGATGAGGCACACTTTGGACAAAATATGGCTACTACTTTGTTGTGGTCGCATGAAATGGAAAACCGTAGCCAGAAGAGACAGCGGCCTGTTTGTGATAGCAAAGTTGAAGATAAAGCACTTATTGGGGGGATAGTCGGAGATGCTAGTGGTGGAGCTGTTGGCAGCAGATAGGAGTGGTAGATGGAAAGGAGAGGAGGAGGAGGTGGCGGTGGTTGTGGGTCGGTCACAGTGGCTCCATTCAGGCCCTAAGACAACACCACACAGAATGATAGACTCCTCAGGATTGTTTGTCGCTCATGGGCCATTCTCCCTCCTGTCTCCCTCAATGGCACCCTTAGCCGCACATGAGAGACTCTCACAGGTACCAGAAAGAGTGCGTGTGTATGTGTATGTATGTGTGTGTGAGTGTGTGTGTGTGTGTGTGTGTGTTTGAAGGGTGGAGAAGGGGGTGGAGGTGGGGTTGTATTTTAGAGATAAAGCCTCCTAGTCCTATGGTTGATTGCCCCGCTATAGACACTCACTCAGTGGCTCTGAAAGGCTCCCTCAGACGCCAGTGAATAAACTCTTACTCTTACGCATCCATACATCACCCTACCCTCCACCTCCCCTCCACCCTTCTCTTCAGGCAGATCCACCCCCTCCACTCTCTCACTTTGAATTTTCTGGGGATTTGAGCACAACCCCTGAAACCCTCCTCCCTCCCAGAAGTCTCCACACTTCTCCCAAAAAAAAAAAAAAGTCTTTGCTTTATCTCAAACTTTTCATGCTTACAAATGTTCATGATTCACAAAGAGCCATGAACCTTTGGACAGTCAGCATTTCCATATTGACCGTTGCCCAGCACTGCTATTTTAATATTCATGACATACTCGTACACCACTAACGGTTCACATTTCACTGTAAAATGTAAAGAACACAAGTATAATCAATAATGTTAAACAAGATATTAGATGTTTGTTGTCTACATTTTTTTTCTGAATACAGTGCTTCTTACTGGCTACATAACCACATTTAACATAAAATAATCTCTACAAACTGAAAACGCACCCCTTACCCTCCTTTTAATGTTGGACAGCGGATTAGGGTTAGGCAGTGGCAGGAAAAGGAAGCACAGCCCTCTGTCAGTCATTTTCCTTCCTGTTGGCACATGAAAGAGACAGATGCTGAAATGCCGATGTTATCCTGGCAAGCTAACCATTAGCCTGCATCTCTAAAGGCCCTAGTTAGCACTGTTGTGGCTCCTGTCAGCAGTTTCCTGGCTGCAGGAAGAATCAGCCTGACACTTGTTGACACAACAGGATGAGCCGACTAATTCATCCCAACTAGGAGGTGGAACTAAATTCATTTACTGAGTTACCAAGTATTCCTGGAATACCTTTCTTGGATTCCACTGAATCTCTTAATACCCCGCAACAGGGCGTTTAGTTAGATTTGGCGTGGATAGGATTTCGGAAATAAAATCATGGTTTGGGTTAAAATTAGGGAATGGTTAATATGTTCATCATTTTGTTATTTAATCCATTTTCCTCCGTAACAATGTCACAACCACTTCCTGGTTTGCTTTGTTACTTGAAAGATGGTATACGGATTGCCATTTTTAGGGATTTGCTTGTTGTCCGAGTTACTTTTCATGGTGCAGTCTTGAGTTCATTCATCTACAAACATTAACTCATCTAAAAAGGATGTGCTTTGATTTTCTTATTTGTATTCATATATTTTTATGTTTTGCATATGGTAACATTTTCATTATCCTTTTTACACTTTTGGCATTTGTCATTCTTAAAGTAAAAGAACAATAATAATACATCACTTTTACTAGATAGAACCTTTAAAATTAACAGCTTTTAAGAAATATTGTAGAAAATGCAATACAGGCAACAAAGTTATTTTTCTGTTGGTTAATCTGTCTCATAGTCTAAAAGGGAAGAAAACCACATGGATATTTTGAATATTCCTCAGCTCCCATGTAGTCATTTCTCAGTAGTGCAGAACGGTGCAGTGAAGATGAACAGAGACTCGATGCGTCCTCAAAGACCTGGGCGGTGAGGCTTTCCACCCAGCGGTTTGATTGACACTGTCCATCACAGGCAATGAACTCCAATCCTTTTTTCACTCTCTTTTCGCTGGGTTACATGTGAGGGAAATTTCGAGTCCCTACAGTTTATTTATTTCTATGTGTTTGGCTGTTAATTAGCTTAACCATGTCCCAACAGTGACATTTATACAAACTTGCATTTCCATTCTTAAAGCTCTGACTTCCCAGTCACTGTCATACATTAACATTTTCTAACCTTTCAATGTAAAGCCAAGTGACTAGAGGAGCTGAATGTTGCCTCCTTATGGTGCGGCCTGGTTTAAGCCATTCAAATTCAGCCTCAGCGTGGAGGTGCAGGGCTTTGCATATTCCTCAGTCCTCAGGGACCTGAGCACAGGCAGGCCTACCTTTGTCTGCACCGCAGCCTGTGGACCTCAGGGAGTTCTTTGCTCTGATCAGGCCTCCATTTAAACAAGTCGAACAATAACAGCATTTAAACCAACCAGGTTCTCTCCATCCGAGACTTATTTGCAAGCTGTTACCCTTCTGCTTGCGATGGTTAATGCTAATTCCTCAGGTCTTTACATTATTTACTAATCTGCACTTCCACCACAAAACAAAATCCAGTTTACCTGCTTTTGTGAATTTTAAAACAAAACTCTGCGTGGTGCATTTTCTAAGTAGAAGGTAAAGATTTTTCTGTACTGTACTACTGAGAGAGAGTACAACAACTGTGTGGCTGTCTTTTTTTCCTCCAACTGTTATTTTCTTTTTAAAGACACATTCAGACACTTCAAAATCTTCTTCTACAATAGATCTAATATAGGCTACCCTTCAGCCCTCTCCCTCGCTTCTGTTTCAATCATCTCATACACTTGTGAGGAACTATGGCTAAATTAGTCTGCTTAGAAATGGAGAAGTGCCTTAATTAAAACTTCATCCTCAGTCCAAATCCCTGCTCTCTGCTTTATTCCCCGCTTCTCATCCTCTTTCCTCCTCCACGGCAGCGTCTCACCCAGCAGACAGAAGGGGGACATCGTTGACTTGCACTCCAAGGCTTTCACTCATTCGCCGGCCTCAATAGAAACTCCCCATTAGATACAATGACCCTGCAAATTAAAGGAATGACTGTCCAAATTAAATCAAGCAAGGCAGCTCCATGCCGGCAGCCTGGCTTCAGTTCGGGCTTAGCCTGCCCTGCTCACCCCCCTCCTTCCAACTCTTCAGCCTTTCTCATAAGCGAGAGGTGAGCGGAGAGAGTGAATGGAGTTTTTTTTCACAGCCCTCCTTGAGATGCTACTTCTTGCTAATTAACTGGTGCTCTTTGTCATCTCCTCTGCGAGTATGAAGGACCTTGGGAGGACTGAATAGAGCTTTCTCAACTGGCAACCCTTTCCAACTGTCTCTTGCTCCCATGCACTCTTCATTCTCCTCTCTTTGTCCGATGTTGCAACAGTGAATGAATTGATAGCGCTTTTATTAATTAGTTTTTTGTGTGTGTGCCGTCGTTGCCATTATCATTGCAAACTTGTGAATTTTTGGAAGGAAACAGCTCATTGTGGCAGACATTTCTGTGGTTTCTCATAATTAAAATGAATTTTTGTTTGAATCAAAGGTATAACATTATCTTCAAAGTGTGTGTGTGTGTGTGTGTGTGTGTGTGTGTGTGTGTGTGTGTGGGTGGGTGTGTGTGTGTGTAGAGTCTCTTTGCATGTGAATATCACCATGATCCCTGGACTCAGGAGACAGCCTATCATGGCCTGTCATCTCTAATCCTTGAAATATTGTCCCAATTCAATGAATGGTGTAAAATTGGAACATATGTGTCATTATTCTGTAAATCTTTCATTATACTGCTATCGCCAGTTTTTTTTCCATTCTTGCCTGCTTTCACAGACCATTCCTCACAAACTGCAAATATCCCATACACGGTAATTACTTGCAAATAATACAAAATAATCTCTTTTTTTTTACATGCATTAGCCCTGCAGCTTTAGTTCAAGCAGATGCATGAGTATAAAACACGTCTGCTTTCCCATCCATCTACTGGGATCTCAGAGATTGTCTGAAATCTGGCGAGGCTGTGCTGGTTGGACACACGTCATAAAGCTGATAGGGTTGAACTCCCCGACTGTGACACTGAGATTTGCTTCCCTCTTGATCAGTTTGTCTCTGCTTGTCCCACTGTATCAGCTCCAGCAAAGACTATAAAGATCCATCAAACTGCAGACACAGAGGCAATGCAATGGGAAAACGTTCAAGGAGAACCGTGGCCGTGGATAATGGCTGGAATCACACTCTGCCTCGTGAAAACTAGAATGTAAAATAAGTGGAACCAAAAACTTGGTCTCTGTGTGTGGCAAGGGAAACAATGGATCACTCTCTACACTTTTATGTGTTCAATATTCTCTGAACAAGAAGGCAAGGTGTAAGAGCAGGTCGGCTCCTTCCATCCTTGACCCTCCTCATATTCTGAAAAGAAGACATCTCTACCTCAAGTGAATTTCTGGAGGCAAGTGAAAGTTTCACATTCCAGTTCTGCAGCTTGTTGTCTTTGGAGTGGACGCTCTCTCGCCCCATTGTGCTCTTCTTGACCTTAAGTGTCTTATCATTTGGCCCTGTAGAGCAGAGGTCACTCTGCATAGATGACCCTTCCCCCTGCTTGCTCCATTCCGCTTTTGTACAAGAGTATAAGACGCATAAGAGGTCTCTAGGATATCTCTCCAGCTAAAGATAACATACAAAGTACTCTGAGATATATCTCAATGTAGCTTTGAACCGCTTGGAACTGGGGATGAATGGAAAAGTTGAATATTCCAACGATATGTGAGATTTTGGCTTTGTCTTATAAAGTTTATGAATGGGTTTAGAAGAAAAAGATCTGCATCCTTCTCTGTGTTGTTTCTGGTGGACTGGCTTGACCTCACATCCTGGTCATGAGTACTCCTGCTTGTCGTGGCGTCTCTGATCAGGGTAAACTGTGTAATTTCCTGCTTATTAAGCCGAAACTGCTCTCCTCAACATGGTGGTGAACCAGAGAAGAGGGGAGGTGTGTAGAAGAAAAGGAGAAATGGACTGCATGAGATGGTGAAAGGGATAGACGAGTGATGATGTGGAGGTCTGACAAGCAGAAGGGGGAGTTAAGACCTGGGAGACTAGAGGTCAACTCACCTAGGGCCTATTGGCTCCCCCGTAATGCAATGATGGGATCAATTATGGGCCACACTGGGACTGGGAAGCAGCACAGTCCAATGGCTCCAAATAGCTGTATGTGACTTTGAGGTGGAAGACATTGACTGCTTCAGGAATCAGACCTGGGGTGTGCAGGGGGGTTGGTCTGCTGTGTGGAAAGTCAGTTAGACCACATTACTGCTGTCTGTTAAAAGCAAAGACCCTGACCGCCCTGATAGTCATCATGCCTCAAGGAGTTTCAACAGGGTAAATGGACCGACTGATGGTCCACATCCGGGTTGAAGAGAACTGCGGTGGCCTTGTCAGCTTCTGCTGCTGTCCATCGGCAAAGCGCCACCTCACACAGAACCGTGGGGTAGCTGTCACTTCTCTATCAACTTTGCTCCAATAGATATTTGGTTTACCATCTACAAATAGAATATTTAACAATCTTTATATGACTACTACACAACCAGGGTAAAGAAGATAGTAGTGTGGACACTTTGTTTAACAGACCAAAGCAACAGCCCTTAAATTATGTAATCTAATTATTTTCTACTATTTTCAGTTTAGATCCACGTTTGATGAACAATAGCTGGTGTGTCTACTTTGTGCATAATATAATATGATGGGACAAATCTAATCAGATAAGTTATTCATTTAAAACAACTTCCTTGTTCTTTTGTGGACTTTTTTCTTTCAGTCTAGTCCAGGGGTGTCAAACTCACTTTAGGAGCCACATACAGCCCAATTTGATCTCAAGTAGACCTGACCAGAAACATTATAGCATAACGACAAATTCAAATGTTTCCCTTTGTTTTAGTGTAAAGAAGTACAATTACATTATGACAATGTTTGCCGCTATCAACTACTCGTTACCAGGAAATACATCATCACAAAGGTACATCTAGAAGCACACATAACATTTATTTTTGACCACGTGGTCCCCACCTTTGAATTTAATATCAAACCAAAGAAAATGTATTTTGAATAGATTCTTAGTTAATTAGTCTATGGTACCAAACAGTTGGCACGTATGTTGGAGCTCATTTGAATCCAGTTCACAGTGTCTTAACAGTACTCACAGTTCCTGGGATGCAGAATGCTCTCCTTCAGCAGTGTCCCGTCACTGTGGTGAAGAAACACTTCCTCAAGGCTCCGTCCATGTTCAGAAGCATCCAGTAGGTTCTCAGCAGCTTTCGTGCAATAAGTGTTTCCCAAGAACAATTCTCTCATACTGCTAGCACGAGGAGCTAACTAGCAACAGTCCGCAGTATGGTCACGTTTAAGCATCAATTAAGTAGAAATCCTGACAGAAAAATGCTCCCACTGAGCGTCCAGTCCTTCCAGCATACAAATACAATAAATCATGGAGGCAGGTACGTAACTAAATCACACAAACTTAAAACACTATAGCTTAATGAACTAAGTTTTAGCAATGACTTCCTTTCTTGCTCTGTTTCCCTCTTCTCGGTCCCACCCACCTGGAAACCCGGTAGGTTAACTTGAACATCACTAATAGGCTAATCAAACAGATAGACACCTGTCCATACCATTTACGTCACATGGGTATGGTGCGTTCAGGAACCATGTTGAACATAGGACATTCCAGATACTTAATGAACCTTCCCAAACACCAGAAGTCTTCTGTCATTTCCGCATTTTGCACTTTGCAAATTCATGCAGTGGGCCAGCTTAGACCCTCTGGCGGCCCGATTTTGTCCCACGGGCCATATGTTTGACACACCTGGTCTAGTCTTAAATTAAAACGTTAGACTAGTTGTTTTAATGCACATTTGACCCTTAAGTAGTAAGACTTGCTGAAACTGGGATGCTATATGTATAAGAAGTTATTAGACCTACAATGGTAATTTGTTGTTAATATTATCAAATTAAAGCTGAAAGTGGGAACTATTTTTAACATTAACACCATTTCATTTTTATTCAATTATTTGTTAATTAATTGTGAGGGACAGAGTTGATGCAAAAATGTGTTGTTTCAATAGTTCCTGATGGCACTGGTTTTGAGAGTTGTCTAAAACAACGTAGAATAATGCTAAAGAAAGGATTTTAGTTTGGGGATCAAAAGTGGGTTTAATTACATCTATTGTGCAATGTTTGTAAGTGCATTTTGGCAAGTTCCATGGAGGCCAAATTGAACTGGAGCCTCAGCCGATGAGGTTAAAGTTTAAGTGCAATATCAATTCTGAAACTTTTTTAAATGAAACCTGTAGAATCCCAAGGTCAGCAGTATTTTCTTTAGTTTTGTTCATTTGTAACAACAAATCTTGAGTTTTTGATCCCGACTTATTCTTATCTTTTTTTTTTTCAATGTGACAGAATTTAATTGGAAAAAGCTAAATGTTCTGTTGTCTTGTTGTTGATCTTCGATTAATCATGAGAGGCCAAGTGCAAAAACCGTGTCCAGACTCATTTATGCAGGGCTCAGCTAGGGCCGTTTAAACACAGAGTTGCAGACACACACTTGTGCAGCAGGAGCGGCAGCAGTAGCAGCACTGAAAAGATCACTGGTTTCCCCCTGTTATGCAAATGCATCAAAACGCTTGAGTGAGAATTATATATGAATCCAATGAGGCTTTTTCTCTCTTTTAGAAATGCTTAGCCACAAGTACTGAGAGCCCTCAATGGCAAGCGTCCGCTTCACTCCCTGGCCCATGCGTATTATTCAGCTTGACGAGACGCAAACTGACATAAGCACCCGGGCTCACTTTCACCCGCTGGCAATCCGATTATATGGCCAACACGGCATCAATGCTGCAGGGCCAACAGGCAGTGAAGTCCGTCAAGCATCCCCTCCTCCACCCAAGCCCCTTCTTTTCCCATTCATACCTTCTTCTTCTTCTTCAACTGCCCCTATGCTGCTACCCCTCCCAAATACACGCACACACACTTCTTCGGGCCTCCAGCCTTAGTAAACAACAAATCTCCGGACAGAGTTCTCTAATAACTAAATTTTAGCCATAGCAAGGCTTTGTTGGAAGCATGGGGAAAAAATAAAAATCACGATTGTACCTTTCACTAAAACAAGGAGTATTTCCTGTTTTTGTAAGCACTCATGATGCATTTAAATGAAAAACATTCAAACAAGCATTTTATTACTTTTTCTTTGTCTATCTCAAGTTTGTCCTTGCCGGCTTTGCAGCTCTGCAGAGCACAAAGATGGTATTAGGCAGCTGCCTGTGGCGGCCTTCTGAACCCTGTCGAGTGCCTGTTCATTCCATAATAATCAGATATTAGCAGCTATATCTATATCAAACAAGTGCTGCAGGTCGTCCCGGCCAGGAGAATCGCCGTTAGTGTCACGATGGGACAACTAAGCTAAACTGGTGTTGACAACCACACAGCCCGGCCTTCTTTTCCGTGCTGCGCAGTGACGCTTGGGTCCTCAGACAGGGCACCCGTTGAAGGAGTGGGTGTTTACATGACGCTACACCGAAAGACTGCCAGGTGCTAAGGGGGGTGGAGGCGCAGAGGCTACTCTTGCAAATCGCCCGGGGTCCGTGAAACTAATGTAGAGATGAGATTAAATTTGCAGAGAGATACATTTGCAATTGATTAACGCTGAGCCACTGTGACAAATTGTATATACTTTTGAGGGAGTGTGTGCAACCCTTTGTGTGTGGACTTTTACAATCTCAGTGCCAGATTATTGGTTAAACAGCAAGTACTGAGACACCAGATTGTGAGATTTTTTTTGAGCACCCGATGCTTTTGTCCAAAACCAGAATTAAAATATTACGATTTTATGATTTCAGGTAGAGTTTAATGACCCACTTGAGGATGTTCCACCTGCCTGTCTGTCCCTTCTAAAACAAGGATTTAGAGGACTACTGTGCTTCCTCTACACCCCTCTGTTTTGTCTGGTATTAATGAGCAATTAACTTTGCATACAAGGTCACGGACAATAGTATTGGTTGTCAGATTATGCTAATGCTGTTGGCTGTGGCTGCACTGAAAGAGGACAGGGAATCCCTGTGAATAGAGGAGGTTGTGGCCTTTCTCCAAGATCAGAAAATGATATGCAAACTGTACCAACATGCGCTTTAAGAGGATTAGGACACCACTCGACATCCATACTGACAACTGCTAATAAATGAACAGCAAAAAGGGGAGGCCAGTGTCCCTGTCTGGACCAAAAAGAGCAAATCTCTTCTGAAACTTTGAGTGGTGAAAGTGGAACTTGTGAGTTAGTTTGGACTGGAAATACTGGAAATGGAAATGTGAAATGCATGTTCTTCATGGGTTTTAATGAGTTGTAAAATTTGGAGGGGGTGGGGAAGGGGGGTGAAGATGAGATCAAAAAATGATGACAAAAGCCCAACTGAAAGATTTAAGTGTGCGATGAAGCAAACAAAAAAAAGAGCCTGGGGTGAAACTAAGAAGTTGAACTCCCATGACCAAGTGAGGGGGAACAGGTGCAGCCAGAGTTCATACAGAGCGCTTTGTGCGATGATATGGCTCCAGTCCATTTGGGGAAGAGGGAGGGGCCCATGTTTAATACAAAGTTAATATCGATTTAATGCTTGTCACTGTTCTTCTGAATCTTGTGGCATTGCTAATTCGCTCAGTGTTGAGCTGGGGGTTTTGCGCCGCCTGCGCCAGATGCTGCAGGGACCTTCAGTGCTGCGGTGAGCCGAGGTGAAGCCGCGGCCAAAACACCCCAAGTGGGAGCCGCTGCTGAGGTGAAGACCGGTCGCAAACTGAATCCATTGAAATAGATGTTTGGTTAACTTCACATGGCAGGAGCAAGGACTCATGATGGGCTAAGGTCTGGAAAGGTGTGACAAATTATATGATGCAGTGGCCTTAAACATATTCAGTATCTGTAGCCAAGAGTTTCATGAGTAGAAGTCCTAAGAATTTGGCATAAAGAGCACGATTGGTACAAGTAATTATGATGCTGACTGTTTTATATTAGCAGCATATTTTTAATTATATAGGGACATTGCTGATCGAAGTGGAGCTAATAGATAATTCTAATGAGCCTTGTAAAATAAAATATATATAATAAAGTAGCTCAAAAGGGACCAGGGTAAATTACTTCCTACATACTTCATTTTACACACAGAAACATCTCCATTATAATATTTAAATTGCAACGTGTTTGTGTGTGTTCTCTTTAATAACCTCAAATAAGAATATCTACAATACTGCAACAGTTTAGGACTTCTAGGACTATTAATTATGCGATTACAATTATTTATTGGCACTTGTAGAAAGTAGGTTTCTATCAAAAAATAGTATAGTTTGGCATAACTGTACCAGAAAATGGCAAAATCGTGGCGACTGATGTGTTAACCGAAATAAAGCCTGTACCAAACCCTCACGGAGCAGGGTGCTGTCTGAATGGCCGCAGGGCCGAGATGGATGGACTGGTGACCGGTGTCATATACGAGGCTGCAACCAGTCAGCACAATCTGTTCATCCCGGTTAAAGTGAAAAGACGGGGAGTTTCCTCTCCTCGGTGCGCCCACGTCACCGATAAATAATGAGGGAATAATAAACAGTCAACCACCTGTCGGACCCGCCGCACAATGAGACGGCCCATACAGAGCCCCTCATGCATGGGTAACATATTTACTCAGCCCCTTTCACTTAACGAAGCAGAAAGAGACCCAAGACAATGGTTAAGTTCATCTATTTGGTAAACTGGCACGGCGCTGCGGGGAAACTATAACAATCTCACACATTTCTAACTGGAGATATCTGGAAACAATTATTTAGCATCATTATACGTGCCCTGCAAGCGCCAGTCGTCTATAATCCCTTAAAAGGATATTAGGCTATATCATAAGTGATTAATAAGTAATCCCGTCCCCTGCAGGGATATTAAACTGCTATAGATAATCCCTGGGGATATTTGCATACTATACGAGGTATTGCAATGCAAAATTAGTGCAAAAGTAACAGTTACGCATTAGACACGACTGCAGACCCATAAATGCGCACCGTTGCACAACAATAATAATTTCTAATAAACTGCTGGAGCTGGTGTTGAAGAATCCACTTCAAGCTGTCCTGTAATGCCAAGAAAACTTTAACACGAGCGGCTGAATCCTTAATTATTTGAAAGTGACGGGACTGCTGGGGGCTCTAACCGGAGGGAGGAGGTGTTGTTGGTGGCAATATTTTAGAGATGTGCTTTTAATGGCTTTAATTCAGCCGCAGCCAGCTGTTTTTACTCGGCCTTGGTAAAGGAGCGGGGACGTGGCAAGCTTGCAAAGCTCGTAGAAATTAGTCTCGGTCAGCCAGAGCAGCCTATGCTTCCTGCTAACCATCTGCTTACCGCTCACAAAAGAGGGATTTCGGGCAGCCAAGTAAAGGAATATGGGCTCATAAAAAAGCTTTGAAGGTCTCGTTACTTATTGGAGGTGTAGCTGCGGGGACGGAGCGCCGTGTTAACGCCTGTTTGCGCGCACTGCGCTCATAAAGCAGGCGCACCTCTGATAAGCGTTGACTCTCTGTAAAGGATCATTTCACGGAGGCGTTCCCTTTTAATTATCGGATTGTGGCCAGTTTATATTAGATTGATGTAAAACTACTTATCATTATTTGAACTGATCCTAAATTATGCAAAAACCGACCGGCTGGTTTAATAAAAGCAATGATGCCACTCGGTGGATAAATCAGACACAAATGTGGAAATTATGTAAAAGTTTGGTAACTCAAAAAATTAATTAATTTAATTGAATTAATTGTTTTTTTACAAAACACAAAATGTGTTTTTATTCAGTCGTAATTAAATTTTTTCAGTTCGTATTTTAAGATAATGAATTGTGCGCATTCTTGCCATAATTCAATAAATAAGTAAATTCATACCACATTTATTTCGTTATGTGGAAAATATGAAGATGATTTTATACGTAATCTTGAAGGCAGAAATTTTGGCTTAAAAGTTATATTAAATATATATTAAATAAATGACAGATACAAGTGGTGAAATAAAGAATAGACGATTTAAAATACGAAATAATTAAATCAAATAATAAATTAACTTTTTTGATGGGGAAATTTTTGATTTTGTATCGTATTTCAGATTTTAATTTGGTTAAAACCTGTTACAAATAAGCGTTTTTTTTTTCCCTCTCCTCTTTGGGAGTGCAGTGCGTTTTCGCCTGATTGCTCTGCTTTAACGGGTTTTCAGGGGGAAAGCTGACAGAACACGACGATCAGGCTCCAAGTCGCTTTAATACGAGTTTTATATGGGGTCTCAGTGTCCGCTCATATGAATGCGTTTTAAATCAAATCACAGATGCACTTTTATTCAGCCGGTTAAAATAGCAGAACAAAACAGTCTTTAGAAATAAAGCTTTTTATTCCACTGGGCTTTTTTTTTTTTTTTTTTTTGAAGGAGAGAGGGAAAGAGAGAAAGGCCGAGGGGCGCCTCCTCCGCAGCTGAGGGTGACAGTTAGTTCATGGTTAACAGGATCAGGAGCGCACGGCTCAGGCCGCACACTTCTCCTGTGCGCACTGAGCTGCTGCGGCTGTGAGCTCTGAATGAAGCCTGTGCAAAAAGAGTGATATTTAACACATCTGTTAAAGCGTTTTGATAGCAGAAATCCGTTTAAGACATTATTCCATGACGAGGGCCAGATTGAGTGTTGAGAATCCTATGAAACCCTAAAACTGATTTGCATTCGAGATGCTGCCCACGTCTGCAGCTAATGTAGAAAGTGTTAATATATGAGTAAATACATCACGTGATGCATAATTAGATAGCTTACATCTGTTTGTTTATGGCTGTTGTAGTTATAGTTGTGGTTCTGAAAGTGGCATAAAAGAATAATTTAGCACAGTTGTTTTCTGCATAACAGAAGGACACCCTGAAAGGAAAAGATTAAAGTGGCCTATCTTTTTAAGAAGTCATTAAAAGTCCCAATATAATGCCTGAATCTCAAGATTGCTCCTTAATTGGGCAGCTTGCCTCTGCCAAACAAAACAAATTGAAAGGAAAGTGGCCAACATGCAAAACTGATGACTGAGCCTCTTTGTGGTCTGTACATTGTGTGTTGCTTGCTTATGAAGTCTAATGCAATCATAAATTGCGTCCCCTGGCCAATCAGCGTGCCGGGGGATGCGGCATGAAAGCGACCCATGTGGAGAACTTTGTTGAGCCCCATTGTTGAGGCTGTCAGCCCCGAGAGGAGGGCCAGGGGGGCAGGCTGCTATAAAACTCCTCTCCCCAGAGTGAGGAAACCAAAGGAGTAAGCAGCCATTCACACGACTGATTCTCTCCCAGCTGACACGAGGAGTATTTCAGATTTCACACATTGCTTGTTTTTTTAAAGACGGGACCATGATGATCCCAAGTGTCATCGCGCCTCCTGCCTTCTACCCGGGTCTGTACCGGCCTGCGGCGACTCTCCCGCTCCACCAGACCCTGCCGTCCGCCTTCCAGACCAACTCCAGCTTCCTTGTGGAGGACCTGCTCCGGATAAGCCGCCCCGCCGCCTTCATTAACCGGACTGCCCCGTCAATGAGCGCCTCCCTGCCCACAGCTACCACCACTGTGTGCTTTAGCGGTGCGCCAGCGGAGCGCGCATTGGGCACGACCGCGGTGACGCGCGAATCGTGCTCGCCTAAAACGTCGCTGCCGAGCAGCAAGGACCCAAGTTTTCTCAAGTTCGGAGTGAGCGCCATCCTCGCACCTTCACCAAAGACTGGTGAGTAGACGGACTTTTTGTTTCCGCCTTCAGCATGAGTTGTTTGTTTAGATGTTGGTTTTCCTGAAATGATTATAACATGTGTCATGTTCCTCCACAGCGTCCTCACCACCTACAATATACAGCCTGCACTCCAAGACCTTCCCCTTTCCCTGCTTTGACGGAACCTTTCACCCCATATTCAGGACGCCTTATTTACCAGGTAGGTGCAGCTTGTGTGCACTTCTGTATAGATGCACCTCTTTGGCCTTTAGAATTCTATCTGCACTAATTGCATTTAAATGTAAAACACTTTCACCCCCTGTCATATATTTGAACTGAAATAGAAGCAGAAAAAAAAGGGACAAACAGCCAGAAAAGAAGAAATCACTGTCTTATTAATGGGGACCGCTGGCTCTGGCCTCTGCCCGGACCCACCCACCCACCCCCTAATTAACCAATTATCCCAAATCGTCACGCTCTAAATTTGAGGCGGGGTGGCGAGTTATAGTCCCCCCTGCTTCCCATTGGGGGCGTTTTGGCATTTCCCCGGCCCGCGTTTTCCCACAGCGTCCGGGGGGCCACCGGGCCGCTGTGGCGGGCAACAAAGCCCTCATCAGCGTGACCAATTTGGTCAGCTCCCACCGGGCGAACCACCCACACACCCCGGAGAGTGACTTTTACCAGGCGGGCCAAAGGCGTGAACCAGTCATGCACTAATTTCCCTATTAGGCGCTATTGAGAGTTTTCAATATTCTCACAAGACCACATAGTGCGTCGTTGTTCTTGAATCTGATGCGGCCACAGGGCAGCTACAGTCAGGAGGAAGTCCAGACAGAAGTATGCGGGGAGAAAACGCATCATGCGCCGTGCAATTTTAAACCGAAGTGAACTTTTAAAATCTCTACTGCAGCCAAATGTATCAGCTGAGGATTTTTTTTTTTTTCTCCCTGCAAGCTGCATGGCTCATAGGATAGGTTACCAGTGACCTCCAATCCCCACACTCTCTGTGCCTTAAACGGTCCTCTATTCTCACACCGGGCCAATCAACGAGTTGAGATAAAGAATAATCTCTTAGAAAAGTCTATAAAGTCGCTAGTCCATGCTTTCATTCAGACAAATCATAATGGAGATGAAGTCTTTTCATGGGCTCAGCTGAATGCCTCAACAAAACAACTCCAGCGTCCTGAATAGCTTTTCGTGTTCATTTAATGAAAATGATTTGAGGGCAAGAAGAAAAAAAAAATGCGGCATTCCCCTCCACTCTTCACTCCCCCCTCCGGGCATCAGTATTCTGGTATGCAGTTGTGTTTAGTTTGAAAGTGTAAATCTCCTTTTGTTGCGATAATATATGGCCTTCGCCGCCTGTCCAGAGTCTTTTCTACGTTAGTTCATTACTACACAATTACCGTTCACGGTTTATTAACTCCTCTGTCCGCCCTCACAGGGTTCCTTAAAGGATATGCTACCTCTTTACCATACCAATGCGGTTGGGGACCGGCCAATGTGCTAATTAGTCACCTCGTGCCATTTCACTCAAAACGGAGACGTATTGCACAGCTCTAAAAGGGGAAAAACTTCCAATAATAATCGGGCGAAAACCCGTGGGCTTAAATAGAAATCATAACATTCATGTAGCCTGGAACTTTTCTGATGTCCAAGCAGTTTTAAATATAGAGTTCTAAAACAGTAGCGTGTTTCCTGTTTGTGGATATTTGTGTCAGAAGGGTGAAAACGAAGTGAACACATTTTAATGTCTGTTCTGTTTCCATTACAGCGTCTTCATCCGTTGTTCCTATCCCCGGGACATTTTCATGGCCCCTGGCCGCCAGAGGGAAACCGCGGAGAGGGATGCTGAGGAGGGCTGTTTTCTCCGACGTACAGCGCAAAGCACTGGAGAAAATGTTCCAGAAACAAAAATACATCAGCAAGCCCGACAGGAAGAAACTGGCATCTAAACTGGGCCTAAAAGATTCACAGGTAAAACTTGTTCTGAAGTGTTTAAAATGGCCCAATAACTCGTGCGTAATTTTACGCGCAGGGACACACATTTGCGCTTTTCGCTTCACATAACGCAGAACTTTTCACTCACCATTTTTTCTTTCTGTCTTCAGGTGAAAATCTGGTTTCAGAACCGGCGGATGAAGTGGAGGAACTCCAAGGAGCGAGAGCTGCTGTCATCCGGTGGATGCCGCGAGCAGACGCTGCCCACTAAAGCCAATCCCCACCCTGATCTCAGTGACGTGGGCAAGAAGTCCTCAGCCGAGGATGAGGAGGAGGAGTATGAGGAAGAGTTCGGAGGAAACAGAATGAAGGCAGCAGAGTCCAGCATCTCCTCTCCCTCTCTCTCCAGCAAGCACTCGGACTTCTCAGAGTCAGACGAAGAAGAAATAACAGTATCTTAATTTATTTTAAAGTGAAAATATAGAGATATAACCCACCGTTTGTTTTTATGAGACTGTGACCAGAAGTGTAAGAAGCTCCCGACCTGAAAAAAAAACAGAACCCATAAATGTCACTGTTAAAAAAAAAAGAAAAAGAAAAAAAAGTTTCACTCAAGTTTGTAGCTTCATCAGTGCATGCGCACTGGACAGGAGCTGCTTCTGAGACACAGTTTGCTGTTTTGCACAGCTTTGTTCAATTGTACAGTATTTTGTACAATTTTGTATGGAAATTTTATGCCAAGAATACTGAGTTACTTTTACCTTGACATTGAATAGAGTTGTTTATTGAAAAATGTAGCTATTCCGTTAATAATTTATATGAATTTGTTTAATAAGTATGTTGTATTATGTGCTGTATATATGTTTATTTCAACACCTTTTGTACAAATACCAAATAAAAGTGTAAACAATTCCAACTCAACTGTGTGTTTGAAGAAAATAACCGCTCGACAAAATTCAGTCATAAATAATCATTAATTTTATTGAATCACAATAACTTAAGACTAGTACAGTACTGTCAGATTTATTTCTCCGAGCCCTGGGCAGACCAGTGATGACAAACGGCATCAATCTGCTCTGATGTAAAGAGACTGTACACAAAATACTCCTTTTCAAGTACTGTAACAAATCGGCTAGAAAAAAGTCATCAAAATGCGGCAAGATAATCAACTATTTACAAAGTTATGTTACATATAAAAAAAATGTACATCGCTAAGAAGGCTAAACATTCATTGAGTTTGTGAGTAATAAAATGACGGACCAGTCAAATGCTTTCAACAACATCCACACCACTCAGAGCAGGCTTTACACAGACAAACAGTCTCTTTGTGCTTGCAGTAGCAGGAGATCCTTTATGAAGTACACAAACACGCATATGGACAAAGAACGTTGGCCACAAATCTGGTTCCATGCTGTAAGTCTCTCTAGGCAGTGCTGAGAACCGCTCAGGGGACACATTCGGCTTTTGGCTTCCATTTGAAGATCAGAATGAATGTTGCATAGGATCAGTGACAGAACCACTGAACGCGATGGAAGCCATGCTACATGACACCGGTTTTAAACGCCTGCCTGCCCTTCCCTGAAGGCAGGCTAGGGGGATTTAGAATGAGAAAAATTACAATAGTCTTTATTTTTTCAGCCATTAAAATAATTTCAAACTTTTTTTTTATTATTATCATCATCATTCAACCACAAGTACCTTTAATAACTTTAACCTCTGATTAATTATCTCACTATAAACAAAGCAGCATATGCACTAGTCTTCACTTAATTAGTTCAACATTTTTTGTTACGACTGTTTCATTCATCACATATCACACGCAATAAAACAGACAATAAGCATGGTGGAAAGCACAGTTGAAGGATGGGAATGAGGTATAAATTCAACACATCTTCTCAAACTTCCCTCACCCAATCAAACCTGCGACAAGTTCTGATTCCGAGCACCAAAACGCATCTGGATATTTTTTTTTTCTTTTTTCTTTTCCTTTCTCGCCAGTGGTTCAAAAGTATTTACACGTACATGCACACAACTTAAATCTGAAACTCAAAGCGCTGCTTCTCATTCACGTCTAACTCAATCCCGCGGCGTGGGTGATTGATATGATGAGAGGTCAACCGGGCTCCTCGACAACCGGAGGAGAGGGTCGACTCCAAGCCCTGTTAAGTTTACAGCCGTTTAGACAAATGAAGAATCAGCTAATGCACGTAGTCTGTTAGAAAAGAGTAAGGCATTTTTTTTTTTTTTTTTTTTGTTATGTTTTTTGTTTTGTTAGAACTCAGTCCAGCACCAAAAGAGATTTTTGCTACAACAGCCTGCTTGGGCCAATGTGCATGGAGATTTACAAAAACAAAAAAAGGATTATTAAGGGGTCAAAGCAAGAACTTGTGGTAGAGGGGTTACTTGTAAAATCACATGGGAAGTTACAACACAGATAGTGAAGGATATTATCTAAAAAGCCATGGTGAATGCTGATATCCCATTTAGTGCCCCCTCTTTGTGAAAGTCTGGGATTTAATAGTATTTTGTAATTTTTTTCCCTACGGATACCAAGTTTTCCTGGATTTCAGGATAGAAACCCTCCTGTATCTGGTAGGAGATCTCACTGAATGTGCTCTCTTAAGTATTTTTTGTGGAGAAACAAGTCCTTCATGGATCATTTTTCAACATTTGGCTTATATTTTGGGACGTACAGCTACTGGTCTCTCTGAAAAGTCTTTTCAAGTGAAATCAGCCACGCTCTAGGACTTTAACATTCACTTTGGCTCGATTTATCCATCAGAAATCCACAGGCAACCTCTGCCACGGAGGCGGAGGAGACGCAGAAAGTGGCTGGCTTATCATACATCCATCCATCCGTCCATCCAACCCACAGCAGCCTTAAGTGTTCTCGGCTGATGGGGAACAGTTTCAAAGACTAGGCTCGCATCGCCATCTGCAGGCAGCTCTGGCCCGCTGCAGCCGTGCAGGAGGAGCACCATAGCCTGACGATGAGCTGAAGCTGTGGTTCAGTGGAGGATAGGAGGACTCCTGGCTGGTGTTTAAGTCTACTAATGGCTGGTGATGATAGTAATGATGATGCCTCACCAACTGGGACAGGCTGTGTGCTTTTATTCTGTCTGAAGAAGACGTCAGGCTCCTGACAGAGGAGCCAAGGGCCACATCGGTGAAAAAAACAAACAAAAACGAAACAGCGCAGTGCAGTAGAAACCTTTGTTGCCCGTTTACAGAAATTCTGTTTTATTTCCTTTTTTTTTCTTTTTTTTTTTTTTATATTTGGGTTACCTGCACCCAAATTAAGGTGGCTGGATTTACTCTCAACAGTAAGTCCTCCCAGAGAGAACAGTTGTTATAAAAATGTTCTTCTAAAAACTGATCCCAGTGTTTAGTTTTCGCTGGCATCACAAGGTCGACTCCAGCGACGAGTCCAGGATATCGTCCTGGTGGCTGTTGCTGTTGGAGTCACTGTCGTAGCTCTGCGGGCTAGACGACGTGGCAGCCTCCTTCAGACGCATCAGCATGTTCATCTGTTTGCAGAAAGGGGGGGTCATTCCAATTAATATCATCTGTTACTAAGGTTTGAATGATGCTTTTCGACTGTACACTGTGCATGGCTAATTATTTTAAATGCTTAGTAATCGCATGACAGGGTGAGTCTGTTCTTAGTGGTGTGTATGCTTGCTCACCAGGGGGTCTGCATCACTGTCGCTCTGGGTTGGCTCTTTCCTGATTCCTTCTCTCGGGGCAGAGTAACCATCGAAGCCCACGTCCTCGGGGCGGAGCTGCAGCAGCGGAGGCCAGTCGCCTGGAGCGGGCGTTGCTGACCACGGGTAGGTGTCAATCACCCAGGAAGCCGGATCCTCCCATGCAGCCCTGCGGCCGTACAGCTGCAGAGAGGGACAGAAGATCAGTTTGTGGTCTGAGGTTGAGTTCGGTCATTTGCTATTGAAGGAAGGAAGGAAGGAAGGCTGCACTAGAGGAGAGAAAATTAAACTGAGATGCAATTGAGGATATCTGAAGATTCTCAAACATTCAGGTCATGGCATGTCTAAAAGCTGACACTAAGAAAGAAAGAAAGTTGTTGTTCTCGCTCTCCTGCTGAGGAAAAAGCATTTCCTCTACTGATCTCTGCCTTTCAAGCTCCACTCACTCTCCCTCAGATGTTGCATTAGCTGCTGCCTAATTATATTAGATGCTAATTACACACAGACGAAGAATACAAATTGAATCAATTTCTATTTGATGAGCATAACCCTGGTCCTTTCATCCCTGGGTTACATTCCCAGAGGATGCTGAGTCAAGTTTTAATCGTTATATCTGGACCGACAACAAAAATCAAATCGGTTGGCCAGAGTCCGGCAGTGTCCGGCAGTTTTCGACAAACCAGCTCTCGCTTTTTTTTTATTACCTGCAGTCCCTCCCGTACAGCCTCCAGCATGTAGGGAATGATGGAGTAATTCCAGAGATCGGTGAACCAAACCCTGGATCCCTCCACGTCCATGGGACACGACAGGAAGAGACGAGGTCCTGCGTGCCACAGAGCAGAGAGGTTAAACATCCGCTACGACGCTGACTTTTGATTGATCTTTCAAAACGTCCCCTTACCGATGGTGACGTCGGAGGAGCTGTGCATCTCCAGGAAGCGGTTGAGGTGGTGCCAAACCCGCGGGATCCAGTCGATGATCTTCACCAGCTCCAAGTTGCGCGTCCGGCTGCCGATCTCCGTCTCGATCAGCTTCCTCCTCAGATAGCGGCCCAGGAAGCCTTTCACCGGCTCCATGTGGTTGGCGCACAGCACCCACCTGATCAGAGAACATACAGGTGTGATTCAAAAATGTGAAGACAAGTTTAAAGTTCCCACAGATTGAGACCGTGTACTGTACATCTAAACGTGCAGCCGTCAGGAGTAGGAGGAGGGGATCGGTTGCAGTTTACCTGAAATTATGGTGAAGCTGCAGGTTGGGGGAAGACGACGTGGCTTGGCTCATGGTGCCGATAATGTAGGGGCTGAAGAGAGAACAACATCAGTGACATCAGTTTATGAAATGTGAAAAATATAACAGATTATTTTATTTTCAGCACAGATGGACGTGTGTGTGAACTGACCAGTGCTGGTAGTTGCAGTTGAAGAGGCCGTTGAAGATCTCTCCCAGGGAGCTGATGTGGTGCAGGTTGTCCAGAATGACCACCAGGGGGCTGTCTGCGCCCGACACACTGGTGCACTGCTCAGCCAAACCGGATAGGTACTGACGCAGCTCCTGCAGACATTAGCATGTTGTTTGGGCACTTTTCTAACCAGAATGTTAAAATATTAAAGACAGTCTTGATTATTTTTCTATAAGTATCTTAAATATCCTGATATGTTTAAGTAACTGGTGCTCCAATTCAAGTCACAACCCCTTTCTCTTTAAAAGTACTTTAATGTACTTTTGAAAACATTTTTTTTAATCCTTACATATGATTTGTACTGCTTTCAAAATATCTGGGTTAATCTGGATTTGCAATTCGTCAGAAAGTGTTACAGAATTAAATCCCACAGTTTTAACTGTTTAACAGCCACTGAAACCTTAATAAATGCAGACTTAAAGACTACCGACTTCCTGTTTACCTTGCTGGACTTGTGGTCCACGTTGAAAGTGACGACAGCGTGCGGGGTCAGAGGCCGGCCCTCCAGCAGCAGCAGGTGTTGCGACAGCTGGTTGGCCAGGAAGGTCTTTCCCGTGCCGCTGGGGCCCGACAGGATCACACGCCTGTGCTCCTTCAGCAGGGAGACGTAGCGCTGCAGCATCGGCTTCGGGATCAGCGTGTCGAACACCAGCGAGTCCACGTTTTCGCTGCTCACACCTGGACATGGAAGAACATGCAGGTCAGTGAGCCACATGGGATGCAGATGACTGATAAGTTTCTACTAATATTTATAGTATTCATTTTATACAAACTAGACTAATCATTCTGTCTTTTGACCAAAAGATTGTATGTATTCAACATGGATTAATCGGTGTAACTAATTTTTCCACTGTTGACGTGTTGACGCTCGGTTACCTTTGAGCTGGATGTTGATGGTGTTGTCTCCCACCAGGTAGCCGCAGGGCAGCAGCTCCGGGGTGTGGGCCGCGCTGAGGCTGCTGGGCCGATGGACCTCTCCGATGTTGTAACCCTGAACGCTGTCTGAGCTCAGGCCCAGCTGGCTCACCGCGTCCACATGGGTGATGTACTCCTGTCAGAGACGAAGCTCAGAGTTTAGTGAATTTTGCCCTTGTAAGAGAATGTTTTTTTAAGAAAGAAACGACAATGTTAAGAATCCTCTGTCTGGTAATTTCATTCTGTATCGCTCTTTTATGTTTACCTTGAAAAGGCGTCGTACCACTCCATCCAGGACGTCCCACTTAGTTTTACCACTCACGCCGATGCAGCCGATCAGAAAATGGCGGGTCCGGCTCTCCTGTGATTGCAAAAAAGAAAAAAAAAAAAACAGTTACATTAATAATCTTAGCCGTCAAAAATGCAGCACTAACTGTATTTTTCAAACAGGTCTCACCTCTCCCCACTTGCTGTCCTCGTCCAGGCTGACGACTACCTTCACATGACGGCCCTCTTTCCTCATCCCTCCCTCTCCACCGGTGTCGTCCAGCAGCATGTCTGAAAGGGAAGCAGAGCAACGTCAAGGTTTTTATTCATTCCCCATGAATGAATTCTCCTTTGCCAATGATATAGAGCATGTCCGAAAATTTAAATGTTAAATATCTCAGTTAGCGACTAATCTAAATCCCTCAAGTGATTCCATGTTTTTGCTTCAAGAAATGAAGTCACTACAGAAAGGTGTAAGGAAGCTCTGTTGTATTGTAACCCCCGCACTAAACAATTGAAAGAAACATTTGTGATGTACTGTATGTTTCAGCTTCTCCATCTTACCCAGGCTGGTGGACTCGCTGGTGGTGAGGTTGAGGCTGTGCTGGGAAAGCCCCGGGCCGGGCCCTGGGTTCTGGATTTGCGTGTGTGGAGGGGGAGAGGACGAGACGGAGACCTGAGAGCCCGTCCTGCTGCCTTGATTTTCCACCTTCAGACGGTCATTCTCCGCCTTCAGCTTCTCAATCTCCACCTGAAAAGGAAGGTCACGTCTTATTTCAGGAAGCAGTACAGCTTTTTTTTATAATTTACAATTCACTTGTGATATCCACTCAACGTGACATGCTCTGGTTTGTTAGTGTGTATCTGCAGACCTGCATGCGGTTCATGGCCTCGCGGAGCTGGTCCAGCTGATGTGCGGAGCTGAGAGCTTCCAGGCGGATATCAGTCAGTTTCATCTCCTTCTCCCTGAGCTCACTCCGCAGCTGCATCACCGTCTCGGCCTCGCTGTCCAGACACTCCGACAATCTGTAGATGCACACGCGGGACAACACAGATTAGATTAGATACGTTAAGTGTTGTGTTGGATAAACAACACGCGCAGATTCTGAGCGGGCGGTACGTACAGCGTGTTGGAATGCGTGTTCCTGAGCATGTGGCTGGAGGCGGAGGTGCCGTTGTGAGGCAGCTTGGGAGAGGATGGCAGTGACGAGTCTGTCATCTCCTCAATGTCGGAGTGAGAAGAAGCAGACTTGGGGGATTTCTTCTTGCTGAAAGCTTGTTTGAAGGAGCTCCGCAGCTGAAGGATAAAAAAAAATAGAGAGAGAGAGAAAGACGGAGATGGTGAATAGGCGAGGTTTCTAAAATCAAAAAATGGCAGAGAAGGGAGAAGAGGAGGAGTGTGTCGGGAAAGTGGCGGAAAACAGCTGTGAAAAAGTGCAAGTGAGTCATAGGCAGAAAAGGAGAAAAGGAATCATGGGTCGACTCTTATGACTGATAGAGCTGCAGCTGTAAACACAAATAAATGCAAGGTGTTTGGGTTGTGTAGCTACTGATTTTAATATTATTTGAGTTATTGGTTGAGTTTAAAGAAGAATATCATCGTAAACAACCTCCTTCACTAATAATCTTCTACTCTCAGTATTTACAGGTGGATCTGTGTGTACGAGAGCGAGCTCAAGAGTCATAAGAGCAGTTTTCAGGGAGAAGCTTTGGAGAGGAAAGGTACTACGGTGTCAGCAAAAGACGGTAAGGAGAGGAAGAACAGGACTGAGATTAGTAACCTATAAATGCAGAGGTGCAAGGGTTAGGCTGCTTTAGTCTCATTTCACACAGCATACCAGTCTTACCTCATAGACCTGCCACATGAAGCGAAGCAAAGGAAGACAGAGAGACAAAACAACACATGTTCATATGGGTTCGTGTGTGTTAATGTGTTATGGGGGGACAGAGATTAAACTAGAAACCCCTACGAGACCGGAGAGGATTTTTATTTGACTCCCGGGCAGCTGCCGGCTAAATCTACATCGCAACCACCATGAAACGAAGGCTCTTTCATGATCCATTATATGCTTCCACACACACACGCAGCCCTTATGCCGTCCGAATTACACACGCTGTGAGAGCAGCACCTGCGTTGAGGAGCATGTGGGGTCTCATCTACTCAAACACTGACAGCTGGAAGCACATCCACACACACGTACAAAGGAGGGTCGTTTATTATTACAGTCACCTAAAGCAGGAAACACTACACAAGTCTTTAACAAAGCACCACACAGCTCTTCCTCAACTCTGGCTTTGGGACATCTGGCTAACAGATATATAACAGTCTAAGGGAAGGTAGAGAGGAAAAACTTAGCGTACGTTATCATCTCTGATTTGTCCTCCGGTGCACAAAAAAGTCTTCCAACAACACAAAGGGAAAAATTAATATCTTTTAAGTTGTATGTAAGATGTTTTATTGTATAATCACTAGTAAAAACACCTAAAAGCTAACATTAGGACTATATTCTACCCAATATGTATTCATTTGGTAATTTGCAGTTCAAGAGACAACTACTAGAGCCAAATTCCACTTTCAACCTAAATATGTGATGTTTTTTTGATCTGCAAATCACAAAATCTGTTATCTT
Organism: Chelon labrosus; assembly: GCF_963514085.1. Classification (NCBI taxonomy): domain Eukaryota; kingdom Metazoa; phylum Chordata; class Actinopteri; order Mugiliformes; family Mugilidae; genus Chelon; species Chelon labrosus. The sequence goes on from NC_140339.1 coordinate 13,063,507, forward strand.
TCAACAAACCGAATCACTAAAAATCCCACGTGTATTCACCTTTTCACCAGTGAAAGATGGCTGAGGGAGAGAAACCAAAACATGTGACACCAACGCACATGAAGACGGAGACAAACACGACAAACCGCCAAGATTTCAGGCCGTCTGCTCGTTGATAACTTATCAGAGAAATCATCGGCCTTTGGATGAAAATAAAAGGCAGCATCTTACCCAGTTCTTCTTGTTCTTCTTCTTGTTTTTAGCGTCAGCGTCGATGTTGGAGCCCACACTGGAGTGGCTGGTTGCGCTGGCGACGCTGCTGACGCTGTCGGAGGAGTGCTGCCTCCTGATACGCAGGTCTGGCTGCTGGTTCTGTTGCTGATGTTGCTGATGTTGCTGTTGTTGTGGGCTGCCGTTGCTGCCGGCTGAGGAGACACAGGAGAGTCATATACTAGATATTCCACTACTGTAAATCATCTGGTCAGTATAATCCAGATCTGCTTTAAAAAGCTCTTCCTTTTGATACAGAAACTGCTTTAATGTGCCAATAACCCCGGCAGAGTTTAAAAGGTTTAGCTGGTTTGCAGCAGTACTGCTTTAGAGACAACAAAGAAAGTCTCAGACACTAGACACTAGCACACTGCAATGTGCTTTTATCAATGAAAATGTTTTTTTCATTTTTGTTTAGACAGATTGTGGGTTGCTTTTAGTTCAGTGTGTCCTATAATGGCCTTTCTTCCTATTGTGAAAATGCTAAAGACCGTTTCCTTTGCATTTCCACAGTATAGCCCACTTTTAAAACGCTATTAAATCACTATATTACTAATGAAATATTAACTCTGCTGGCATTGTTTGTCTGTACCTGTCCGGTCCCCTTTAGGCACCAGTTCCGGTGTGTTTATGACTCCATTGATGGCAGCCTGAGCGACGGCGTTCTGCTTCTTCAGTAGCTCGATGGTCTTCCTCAGCTCATTCAGCTCAGAGTCCTACACAGGTAAACACGACGTGAGGCTCAACCCAACGAATCAGAGAGTGCAGAGACTTTAAAAGCGGAGTTTAGTTAGTCTGCTGGAAAAGAAGAGGATCGGTTTTTACCTTCTGCTCTGCAGTCAAGGTGAGACTCTTCAGCCTAATGGTCATGTTGCCCAGACTCTGTTCAAACGCAGCCACCAGGTGAGCCTGCGGGAGAAACAATCCAAGTTACGGCAACGGAAGCAACAATTTTCAAGTGAGATTCAAATCAAATGTTCAAGAAATCTCTGCCAGTGAAATCCTGCAACTTTATCAGGTATCTTTTGCTAAAAGAACCCGAGGCAAAACCGCAAGAACAAAAATATAAAAGACTTCAATTAGCCTCACTCTGCAAAAGAGATAAACCTCTTAAAGACATGTATCCGTGTGAGCAGCTGGATGAGAAAATATGAGAACTGTTGATAAAACTGATTCAACCTTGAGGCAAAAAATTCCCAAACAGAAAACCCCAAGTACTTGTGCAAAATAATAACTCCCAGTGATGAAACGATCCCCTGCAGGTCAAACAACAGTATCCAATACTGTTGTTTGACGGCATTAACAAAACATTCATTCATTCAAGGCCAAAGACAGTTCAAGATGTTTGAGTTAACCTTATTTGGCTACATGATAGAGTGCTGATAGAGGTTTGGCTAAAATAGAGTCCACATAGTGTTATCTGACCTTCTATCAAGTCTTAGATGTCAGATTTTAAGTGGCATGCTTTTTCTATAATAATATACATAGAAATGATCTGTGGATACCTGCAGATGTGCGTGTGAGAGCTGAGTCAGATGTCGACTGATGCGTGATTCAAGCGGAGACTTTTTGCAGCAAAAAAAAAATTCTTAGCTCCTCGGCCTCGGGGGCTTCAAGGCGTGCTCAGATAATTCATCATCTTTTTTTTTTCTTTTTTTTTTTTGCGGCTTGTAATCAAATATTTGAACAAAGCAATCCCACCTCATGACTCCCCAGACTCTGCGTGTTATTCTTTCAACACACCTTGTATCCAGGCGTCATTCGCTTTAAATCTCCAGTCCACATCTGGGACAGTCCGTCAGCAGTGTGCCGAGACTTGACTCCCTGCGGTAATCTAACACCTATGCCTCCCTTCCATATCTCTCATCCACAGCGAAAGCGCCAGCGCTCGTTGGCTCAGGCGGCAGATTACAAGCGGTGCGTGGCGAGGCTTGCGCAAGCCAGAAGAAAGGCTGGCAGAAAGGATCGTGTCTAGAGATGCTTAAAGAGATTTTCTGATGGTTCTGCCAGTTGCAAAATTATACCCTCTGAGAGTTAAGAGCTACCTGTTCAGTATTAGTGAAGGCTCCTGCTTGTGTTTGGGTGCGTGACAGAGAGTTGACAGCCGGGTTTTTAAGTGGAGCCTGTCTTTTGTAAAGCTTCAGTCTGCCTCAGGTCACGCTCGAGTGATTAAGAGCAATTTGCAAAATTATTTTAGACTATTTAAACAGGTTTTTTTTATAATTCCCAACACAACATTTACATTATAAACATTATAAACTTCTTAATTTCTCTCAAAGATGTGTTTGTCAGTTGTCAACTAGTATTGATTCATCAATTTTGCAACCATCTCTATCTTTATACGTGGCATAATGTTTAGATTTGTTGTGTGGAAGTGCTTGTTCACTCACATTGGCACTCAGCTGTGTCGTCAGGGCGGAAACCTTCTCCTGGGAGGCATCCAGCTCCCGGCGCAGCTTGCGGATCTGAGGACGTAAAAACTTTTTTTTAAAGACCCCGACATCAAAAAGCTTCCAGACAAAAGCGGACATACCCGCTCCATAAAAGCATGCAGCGCACACATCATGAAGAAAACACTGTAACGAGGGAGGCTCCGAGATTGGAGCCCCGATACGTTCAGGTTATGAGATGAAACACGGCAAATGGATAAAAGAACGCTCACACAGGTGTGCACAGGTGTTCAGACGGGAACAAGGGCCTGTTACAGGGTCAGTCACAATACAGTTACACGTGAAACCAGATATAACTGTGAAAACGCCCCCGTGTTCCAACAAGTCCAACCACTGACTGAACGTAGAAAATTAAAGAGGGGAGAGGAGCAGTGGGCGGGCTGATGCTTACCTCTGACTGAGACTTCTCCTCGTTCTGAAAAACAAACACCGGAAGAGGAGAAAATCATTAGAGGACATACTGAATGAATTCTTAAATGCAAAGTTAAATCTCCCTCCTCTTGTTTGACTCAACGGCTCCACGGAGACAAGCTTTATAAACTGTGGAGGATATTGTCTGGTGTAATATGTCTGGAAAACAGAGATATCCCTCCTGAAGGCATTTGACTAAAATGTCTGTGTGTGTGTGTGTGTGTGTGTTTGTGAGAGCGTCTCATTGTCTCCATAGGCTGCGTGCGGAACAATAGTAAGAAAAGACAGGTAGGAAAATGCATACAGAGTGAGAGCACGCAAAACAGACTCTTGCACGAACAACACGCCCGGCTGCTGCTCGCTCACCAAAACAGAGGAGCACGCAACACCCACATTTACATGTAAACAGGCCGCACTGGGCACTGAAACTGAAACTGGAAATCTGTCCTATTTACAGGCTGACGGAAACAACCGATGGCAGCGTCAGGAAGATAACGAACATCTCAGTTCTGTATGAAAATGGTCTGACATTGCTAATTACGATATCTGCAGAGGCCTGTACAGCTTTGACGGATCAGTGGATGGACAGAAGCAACAGAGCAGAACATCTTCCCATCTACCAGCTACTAATCATAACATGTTTTAACAGCCTAATGTGTGAGTGCACGGCGCATCCGTTCTGCTGCATCATATGGTCTACACGACCCAAACAGAGCTGCCAGTCACACGCATGGCCAGCTGATCCTCGATACACAAAGCAAGCAGTGTGTTTTGGAGATGCACACAAAATGCAGACATCTCACTCTGATGCAAAATCCTGAACCAGCACAACAAAAACAAGTAAGCGTTTACATGGCATAAATAAATATATAAATAAATAAATAAGTCATCAATCAGACACTTTTAACTTGTATTTTACAGGCAGACAAAGTGTGAGAATGTATGCTCCATATAATTACACGTGTATTTTAATTCCAGCAGAGCACCTACACTCTACAGTCCCGCTCCTCCTCAAGCCTACCGTTTGCTGCCAGGATGTGACGGTGCCCGTCAGGGATAAAGTCGCCATCATCTTGTCTCCACTCTCTCTCTCCCTGCTCTGATTTCAAGCCTGGGAATTTCTGGCTCAAAGGAGCAGCCGCTGTCTGAGACTCTCTCTGCTACACCTGCCCAGGTGAGTAAACCAGCCCAGGGGGAGGAGCCTCACAGTGACACAGTGAGGTCTGATTGGGTGCAATGCATGTGAATGGGCAGATCCAAGTTTGCCGGCGTGACTGCTGAGAGATCATTTGCTCTTCACGTCAAATGTGTAAAAATAATGCTGCTCTTCTGCTGACTATTTAAATTTTATACTTTAAGTGGAGCCAGACATGTTGCATATTTTACTGTAATAAGCCAATACTAACATTGATCTGTTTTAACAGACATTTTAATGAGTTTTTGTTAGTTTTACTATTATTACACTGTGTAAATAAAGATGGAGACAGATAAGGGGTGTGCCATGCGTCAAAGGTCCTGGCTAAAGCTGAACTGGGGAAGATGTACTTACTGTACACGTACCATAATGAGTGCGCCACCAGGACGACTGAGATAAATATTTGACGACTGGAGGTATGTGACAGGGATACGTACTTTTTCAGGTAAAAATATGGACTTTGCTCTCTAGTGGATGAACGGATTCTTTTTGTGAACTCACCGTGGAGTAAATGGAAGAAGTGCTGGAGACCAGAGACAGGGACGATCCGTGAACTGAAGAAACAAAAACCACAAGTAGAAGTGGGGATTAGAAAGTGCATCTGCACACACATTACCTTGATTGTCAACAGACCTCCCACATGGTGCCTTCGCAAGCCACACACTCCCCTCTATAACCCTGCCCACCCAGCACTGTCCCAGTCTCCTCAGTTCCTCCCGCCTGCCCTGACTCGACTGCCCACCTCCTCTCCTGCACTTAATGACTGCAGCTCTGCGGTCATAAAGATAAAAAAACTCCTGCACATTACAGCCCGACTGTGGCGCAACTAATAACAGCCTTAGAATTATTCTGCTAATGACTCAGCCGCTAATCACACATCAGAGGCAGGGGAAACAACGGCGGCGCTGTTTTCCTTCCTGGGAGCAGATCAGAAGGGATCAGCAGCGTGATGTCATCGACCACAGCGAGGGCTCGGGCTGATCCCAGCACATTCACTCATTCATTCATTTATTAACTTCAAAAAGAGCAGACGCTTACAGTTTACAGAGGACTCATTTTTATCTTCATTTGGTCTAGACGGTGAGGTGAGCTGGGAGCCACATGAAAAGGAGAATATTCGCATTCATGGCTGTCTGGTTTAGATCTCAGAAATCAGTTTGCGTGGGCCATGTGTGATAAAATGTGATAAAACATGTACTCATCATTGTTTTAAGAACTGAAATGACTCTTTTTATGGGATTAATATTAAGTTTTTTTAAGTATTTGAAGAGTTTTCCTTCTTGACAGTTGCGGCTATAGAGTTTGTCCAGTACATTTCCAAATTAGTCACTGTTCTCCAGGTGCATTACTTGGTTTTTCTGATGTGAAATCTTGGATATAGTGATCTGAAAACTGCTCCGCATATGTCTGTAAAAAAAAAAAAAAAAAAAAAAAGTTCTGAAACCTTGAAAACTTGAGTTTTAGAGGGTGAATCTAATTTATTCACTAAGATATCATGGCCTGATTTTATCTCACCATTTTCCGGGCATTTCTTCTACTATGCTGACTGTGCACGATGTAAATAACTACAAATATATGATATAGATTTAGTGCCTTTTAGCCAACACGGCTTCTGCAGCCTAAAGAAGAGGGTGAGGATACATAAAGGTAAAAAGGGAGTCGTTTGGGGGGGGGAGGGGACCGGGTGACGGTGTATAGTGTTGTTGCTCTCAAAAAGGACAGGTACGACAAAGTGTTAGGTGGATGATGTGACTTTTGTCCTGTCACTCACACGGCGGCCGGGTAACTCTACACTCCGGGTATCGCACACATGCACATACGAACTGCATGTCCTCGCCGACCTATGCACTGTGATCCAACACATACACACACACAAAGAGAGAGAGTGAAGTTGAATGTCACCACGTCTCTCTCACACCTCTCACTGTGATCCCTGTAATTACCTGCTCTATTGAAAGGGAAACATGGGGCTTGGGGGGAAAAAAAAATATGTTTTGTGAGGGTGGGGGTGTAATAATAATAAGTATTACTGCAGCTGTGTGCATTTGGTGTGTGCTGCCTTAACATTTCTATAAAAGATTACCGAGCCGAGCTGAACAGGCATGTGCTTGAGGCGTACATATTTTAAAAGAGGCTGTACAATACAATGATTGACAGCTGCTTTATTTTCCAAGGCAACCACTTTCATTTGCATGATTGTATAATACACGGCGCCTTTGGCCTGTCACTGATGTTTGCTTCGACATCATCAAATGAAACCAGTAAATCAAACTTACAACTGAATAAATTTGATGACAAAGAGTCATGTTTATTTAAAGGTTTAATAATTGACACTTCCTGCTTACTTTTAAGGCAAGCATCAAGATGATTTCCTGTATTTATGTAGTTTGTATTTGGTTGTTCTTAGAAAGCAGACGTAATTGATTTTGAAGGTTTGTTGTAGTTGTGATCAACCTCTTTGTGAAATTAACACATTTTCCATTGGTTTTAAACCTGATATACAAACAGGCTTTTATCCTGGAGACGTCAAGATACGCCAAAAGGTGATGTATAGAATCCTGTCAACACCTGGTCAGCTTGAGGACTATTTTCAGAGTCTGAAGACTTTCCAGCTGGAATCTAGATTTACCAGATTTTTCTAAAGAGCATATATAGACAGATGATTCCCCTCAGGTGAGTTTACAAAACCAGTTTCAGTGTCACTGGAATCGATCTCCATCTTTTTGTTGCTTCTCACAAGCTACCTTTTCCTCAGTCTTTATTCATCTCCTTTTACCGTGCAGGTCATTGGGTTGCTTTACATTAGAATCAGTTTTACTTCGGTAACTGATCAGATACATTCCCCTGGAAGACCTTACTTTAACTTTTTGGATAAACCTGTTGATTACACAGATAAATTGAGACAGAGACAGTTTTTGTGCGCTTGCAAACATGACTCGTGGCTGCATTACACTACAGCTAACTGTTGTGGTTTACTGAAACGCTCTGAGGATTGAGGAGACCTCTGTGCATGGTGTCTGCCTGCTGGTGGGAAAAGCACTGCTGGGTACTTTTCCCAATAAACAAGCTTATGAAAGAAACAAAGCAGAAACAAAGCTGATTATGGATTTCTGAAGGGGATAAAGAGCTTTTCTTAGAGGCGCAGTTGTAATCCGCACTAATGTTCTCTAAACAAATGGAATAATCATTCTTTTGGCATGAGGATGTGAAATAAGGAAAGGGAGGCTTCCAACGGAGACACGTTTTGTTCATGATTTTGCCACATATCTGAGGAACACATGGCCAGGACTCACACAGAGACACCGAATATCTTTCTCCCATCTCATCTTACCTTCTTCGAAGCCGTCCCTGAAGGATCCCGATCGGCTCATGGTGCGAGTCTTCTCGTCAAGCGACATGCACGAGTTTCTAAGCCGGTTGTCGCCGCAAGGGTCAAACGGGACGTCCTGATTGCTCAGGCTGTTGTTGCGCAGGGCTGCCATGTTGATCTGTGCTGCTGAGGTCGGGCTCGATGCTGTTGAAATTATGTACGACATGATATAAGGATAATTTAGTCTGTGAACTGAGAAAACTGTTTAAAGTGGCCACCAAACTTTGACAAGTCTAGAGGAAGATATTCAGACTGCTCCTTTTGTACAAATAAAACCCAAAGATATAAAAATTACAATCGGAAAAGGGCTGAAATCTGGTAATATTTGACATTAATGGTGGTTAAATTATTTAGAAAATGATATAATCAGAGGTTTAAGTGTATCTTGATACCTGGCATCTCTTATTTTTTCATCTATTTTGCAACTACCTTGGATTTAGCTTGAAATCGTCTCTTAAACTCAACATTTTCTCACTGAATAAAAGAATCTCAGTTAAAAAAAAATAAAAAATAAGTGGGGTGCCGGTGGTGTGAGGCGTACCGAGCTGTCCGAAGTTGAAGCGAGTGCCGGATGGCGACGTGAGGCTGGAGCCGGGGGAGAACGGGGAGTTGCTGGCCGAGTCCTGCAGCCCGCTGGTGGAGTGTGAGCGCAGCCAGTCCTCTTGGCCTCGCAGCTGTGGTGACGGGCCATACCTGGTGGTATCAGAGGAAAGGTTAAAGTGGAAGAGAAGACACAAAACATAAAGGTGCTGTATGGACTACGGGGTTTTTTACACATTGATCTGGATTGAGATTCGTTATTTTTCACAATCAGTGTGGTGGATTTTTTTAATTTTTTTTTTTAGCTCTCAGGCAGAAGCTGGGATTTAACATAGGATGAATCAAACGCTGAAACAGAACATTACAACAGTCAGCAGACATAAACTGATTTTCAGCTGCGAGCAACAGAAACTGGTGAGGAAAAAAAGCAGAGGAGAAGCCAAAGAAAATTCGACCCCCAACATGAAGCCCGCCGCAGCATAACCACAGTGATCGCTCGGTACAGAGACAGTGACATACCTCTCCACAGAAGCACAACACAACAACGCATGTGCCAAACGAAAACTTTGAAAGTACTTGAAAAGCCTTAAAGAGTGAATATGGACGCGGAAGAACAAAAGGAAGGACAAGAGACAAGTCGGCGAATCAGTGTGCAAAAGCTCAACATTATGTCCAGCGGGGGAGAGAATTCAGTACCTGAGTCCCTTCTTTGGCAGAGTGTTTCTACCACAGTGTGGCCCGCTGTGGGAGAGAAACACTTCAGAAGAGGAAAACAAAGGAAGGCAGGAGGCAAGGAAACATGTGGCTGCATTTGACAAAAACAACCCAGTATATAACTAGCCTGCAAAGCTGTTTTACTGGTAAATACTACATCTATACTGCAAAAAAATGCCCATCTAAAAATAATTCTTTCTGTGCTACCATAAAAGAAAGAATTAAGAATATGACATTTGAATATAGAAAATTCTTGTAACTTTCATTTGTATTGTGGTACAGGCTCTTCAATTTGATTTGTAGGAAAATTTAAGATTGAGATTTCTGCAGTGCAACATTAAACATAAACATCCTACACTTGTGCTAGTAACAGGGTACAACCACAAGGTGGCAGCATGTGACTAGTCATTACAGACTGGAGCGCACCACAGAACAAAAACACTGTAGCTGCCAACATCCAAACACACACACGACCTTGCACGTACACTCATTCACTTACTCAAACGTTTCCATTCAGACATGAGCTAGAGGTCCTAAAAATAACCACAAACTACCACACAGAGCGACACGCTTCGTACAAAAACCAGGAAATACAACAGACTACCACGCAGAGAGGCTCTCTGAGGTTCTATGTGGTGCTCTCTGTGTGACAGCAGGTGGTGGTTTACTAGGAACCTCCACAGCTGCTCCACCAGAAGCCTTAACACCGCACACAGGTACATTTACCTGTCCTGCTTCCGAGGCAGCGTGTTTCGGCTGAATAAAGGGCTAGCGGAGGGGGAGGAGAGGGGACTGAGGGAAGACAGGAAGGAGAAGAACGCACAACAGACACAGAGAAAGAAAAATTTAGAGGGTAAAGTAGGTGAAGAGATCCGTCAGAACAGAAATCAGCTGCGAGGTTCTTCAGCAGCGAAGCTAATGAGGAAAGCCAGCGAGGACGGTGACGCCGTAGCCTCAAAGCTTTCGACACCAGATGCTATCAAGTTCCCTCCGAGACATTCCTGTCACATTACACAGTCAACATGCCAGGATGGAATCTGCTACAATGACCACAATTGCTGTATAATCAGCTGACGACACCATGTTGCTCTGCTGGAGTGCGGACAGGAACACAAGCAACGAGTGATAACCTCACCAAGACGGATGTTCTGTGCATCATCTTAATTCTGGATTTGTTAAAGTTGACTTAATAAACGTCAATCAAAAACAAAAGTCCTGCAAAGTATGTCATCTTCGAGAGTTCCTTAACATGTAAACAGCATTTTTAGGATTTAGGTGCTTGAGAAGAAGAAAATATGAACTAATTTGACCAATTTAGAGCAACTAGACAATACAATTACAATTAATTAACTATTAAAACAGCACCATATAAGTTCTGAAAGAAAGATTTAAACTTTTATATATGCAAAGTTTAACTTGTAAGCCATTTATTGGACCCTTACTCAGCCAGAACTGGGTTCTGCTGCTACAGTTTAACTTGGTATTTTATGAGGATCAGTAGCTTAAGGCGGCTATTGTAAGCTCATGTAACATTTCATTCATTAACCTTCATTCATTCAGTAAAGACTCAGTAAAGGTTATAGGAATCATAGCCAAAACTACAGAGATTAGACCCAAACAGTAACAAACCAGTGCAATACTACAATGCACTGTTTTTAAAGTCACATTTATTCATTAGTCACATTAATTACCAGACTGTGTAACCTGAAAACAACCTCAAACACAAAACACTGATGGAATTATAAAAAGAAATCTGAATGATTCTTGAGACCCCTCACCTCTCTGACATGCCCGTCTTGACGCTGCCGGTGCGGCCCAGAGCGGACAGGGTGTCCTCCCTGTGGGTCCCGTGGTTGCCGCCTCCTCCGGCGCTGCCCAGGCTCATGTCGATGGACTCGCTGCTGGTGTGCATGCTGCTGACGGAAGGGAAGCCCATGCTGCCCGGCCCGCCGTGCCCGCCCAGCGTGCCCTCCCGGCTCGGGACGGAGGAGCCGCTGAAGGTGGTTCCCCACGTCAGGCTGTTGGAGGGGCCGGTGGAGGAGTAGACTGAGCCGGGGCTGGAGGCCTGTGGGATGAAAACACAATCCATCAATACTCCTGAAATAACTGATTTGTTTGCAGCAAAAGTGAACCAGAAAGTGCATTTTTTGTGACGATAACAATTATGTAAGTAAAGAAAAAGTCAGTACGCTAATCAGTGAAAACAACCATTAGTTGCAGCCCTGATAAATGCACCAACTATATATTTTTCACATTTGTTTGAGGTTTAAGGTCACTGAATATTAAGAGATTTGAACTTAAGTCTGCACTTTGTAAGGACACGACTGCTACTTTGAAAAACAATCCCATGTGTGTCACGTCGTGATTCATAAGTAGTGTGATAACGCCTTATGAATCATGTGAGAACACGATGGAGAGTTCATGACCGAGCATGCTCACTCTCCTCTCCTCTGCTGCAAAGTGTAGCTTTACAGTCAAACGACTACCTACACTGCCCATCTGTTTGTTTTTTCTTCGTCTTCAAAGAATACACCATAATTGCGACATCGGGAAGGTGAGATCTAAATCCTCCTTGTGTTTCTACCAAAGCCTCTTGAGCAGCTCAACAAAAACCTTCCCACGTGCTTACGTATACATAGGTCGGTGCATAATCATTTTTCCGCGCTGAACCCAAACCTGACCGTCTGGTTTGACGGTGCAGCCGTTTGAGCGACTGCTGACCACAAACCGCAAGCTCACAGTGAACGCTGATTTTCACATGCTGATGTTACCAGGGTTACCATCTTAGCGGTTTCTAAGAACATTTGCTAATTAACACTAAATGCTGCATACAACCGAGTCCAGGCATTAGTAAGTACAAAGCAAATGGGATGGGAGTACTGGCGATGGGACGTTTACTATAGCTCTTTCTGAATGGGACATGCAAGTCTGAGACACATCTCATGGCAAATGAAGTCGGGGCGTACAAATGTACAATTAATGTCTGCTCAAAATGTTATTACGATCCCTTCATTAGTTGCTGGAATGAACACGGTCAGACTAATCCAAATGCAACTCCAAAATAAGCTTAAAAAAACATGCTTCCTCCGTTACCATGGCAACCGGTGAGTGGCAGGCAGTTGGAGAATGATTACAGCTAAAAATAACCGGCGAATAAGTAGCTGCTCCCAAATCACAGTTAAAATAAACCAGGCTACTTGAGGAAATACAAAACACAAGATTTATGGGATGTGAGAATAAACAAACCCGTTGGCCGCTGCGGCGAGTTTACTCTAACGTGACAGTGTAATGGACGGAGGGTTGCCATGGAGAATAACAGACCAGTAACCATCCAGGTGACGGTGATTCGAGTTAGCTCGCTGAAAACTCCCTTCTTTGTTCGCTCACCTGCTCGCTGCCCAGCGTCCCCGTCCCCGACCCCAGCGCTCTGCCTCCGTACATGGGGCTGCTGGTCTCGCTGTCCCCGGCTCCCAGCCCTCCGTCGGGGGACTCCAGCACCGTGGACACGTGGTTCATGGTGGCGTGGGGGTTGGAGATCACAGTGGAGTTCTTCATGTTTTCAGCCGTGGTGACCGGAGCCTGTTTACTGGGCTTGCCACCGAATAACCTGGGGTAGAGTAAGATGGGCAGGGGGGTAAAAAAAAGAGGTTAACTGGGTCAGAAGTGCTCAGTAAAGAGGGAAAAAAATATGCCTCACATTGTCTTGACATTGTAATAAATCATAATATCTAATAATGGAGGAAGAATCTTGACAAAATTAAAAAGGACTTATAGCTTATTTGTTGTTGCGTAAACCTTTTAATTAAAATGTGCAAAGCAATCTTTTACTGGCTTCAAGATAAAGAGAAGGAAAAAGCTCCACAAAGTCACTAAGACTCATGCTCTAAGAACTCTGAAATTCAAGGCTGCTTGGGTTAAACGAGTGTTAAACGAGAAAACTGTCTTGAGTGTTTCCATCCTTTGTCCCACAGGACAAAAGCTCCAGTATTGCTCTTAACTCTCCGTGAAACGAGACATACAGTAGCACGCCTGTAGTCAGTGAAGGTAGAGTCAGCGCTCAAATCTGACTTAAAGCCAGCGCACGCACACACACAGACACACACAAACTCTCTCCTTGTTCAGTGCTAATCCTGGGTTACAGTTAAATGGCAGGCTGTGATGAGTGGAGTCGCGGTGGGCAATAATAGCAGAACAGCCTCTTTGAAGAGTTATCACTCCCTCACATTAATGAGGGCAGAGCGCTGAGGTAAGACTCAGATCCCATTACCCTGCACCACACCCTCCCCCCCCCCACACACACTGCCAAGGCTGAGGCTTGGCAGCTGACCAGCCCCAGCTCAAGGCCTGCATTCACAATGGCCTGATTTAACCTCATAGAGGCTGTGTGTTTGTGTGTGCGTGTGTGTGTGTGAGGGGAAACAAGCCCACACGTGTGATCCTTACTCACCGCTGGTTATCATTTACTGTGACTGTATGATTACTGCCTTTTAAAATGGTCTTCTGTGTATACACTGAATGGGGGTAAAGTCAAGCCCATACAAGAGGGCCCCACTCAGTGAGGCTCCACAGTTAGCCGTCAGTATGTCTGCAGGATTACTGACAATACCAATGAAGATCTGTAGGTATGTACCTGCGCAGTGTTGGTGAAGAGACCTGCTGTCTTCCCGTCAGAGGAACGGTGGCTGCTCCACCACCCTGCATCCCGCTCCTGAGGTTGTCGATCTCAGAGACGCCTTTCTCCCGGTCCGTCTGATTGGCCATCAGGCCTCCTGAGCCGTTGGCCTTGGCCAGGCTCATTGAGTTTTTCCCGTGCGAGGTCACAGAGAGCACGGCCGCCTCGATGCTGCTGGTGGAAGAGCGGTTCCCGTTGCGGGCCGCCGCTCCGGAGCGGCTGGGTCTCGGCAGGCTGCGGTACTGCAGCGTGGAGCGGGCGCTCATGGGGATGAAGCCGTCGTCGTGGTGACCCAACACAGAGCCCCCATCCTGCACGCCAGACTTCAACCCTCCTGACAGCGAGCGCGCTCCAGATTTAGGCATCTTCCCCAGCGTGGCTGAGCCGCTGGTGATGGTGGCGCCGCTGGCGGTGACTATGGTGACCATCCCAGTGCCTTGCTTCTTGAAGCCGAAGGTGCTGGTCGGGGTGCGTGAGGTGTGGGCATGCGTCTGGGAGTGGGGGTCTGAGACAGTGTGAGTGAGCGTCGTCGGTGCGCGGTTCGTGGGGATTGACTGTTTTTTCGCCTCATCGCCACTGCTGCGCCCGGCGTCCGAGGGTGAGCGGTGAAGGCCGTTAGAGCGAGGAGATAGACGTCCTTTTTCTGACACCTTGACATCATCTGTTTTAGCTGCAGGACACACAGAGTAAGACATCATCACGGTGTATTGGTGCTACACACTCAGATCACTGGCAGCTGAACTTAAGTTGAAGGCAATGTATCGCCAAACTGCCAGTCGGAGACTTTTCATTCATTTCATTTGTCCTGAAGCATCAACGGCCACATCTCAGCTTATTCTAGACTAAATGCTACCCTAGGGCTCAGGGTTAGGGTTAACCCAAACCAGAGTAACAACACAAAGTTTAAGTTTACAGCATTTAAGCTGTGTATCACTTCCACTAAATATAAACTGCTGCCTTCTTTTGAAGCAGAACTGCTGTTCCAAATGTTGGGGAAGCTGATGCAACAAACCGTTAAAACTAATCTAATTTTACTAACAAAACCCAGAAAGGGTATGTTCACCAGCTGCACAGCACAGAAGACTGCAATAATACTCGGCATAGGAATTAAGATTTGCACTTTTATCTTAAATCCCTGACATTTCTGACAGAGACCAAAGATAATCCAAAGTCTTTATGATGTAATTTAATATGTTTTTCTGGGAATTCATTTAAGAAGTAAGGAGAACAGGAATAAAGCGATAAATATAACTAGATGACCTACGACTAAGTCTTTACCTGAACTGTGGCCCTTGAGGCCGACTGAACCCGTGGAGCCTGTGCTACTGGTGCTTTTGGTCCGGGGTGACGTCACCCCCACCTGAGCGCTCATGCCCCTTCTCCAGGAGCCCGTGTGGGACACGGAGGGGGTCTTCCTCCCGGATCCGCCCTTGTCGGACTCATCGGAGATGTCGGAGGGGTTCCGGCGGCTCCATTTGGAGGCCGGCTCCATCCTGACCCCGCTGTCTGACCCGCCGTCTGGCCTCTTCACCTCGTCTCCTGACCAAGCCTGGTGCACCGCTGTGGAGGCAGAGTGCTTCTCTGCATCCGTCACGGGCTGAGCAAACACACACACACAAAAACAGAGCAGGTCAGATTTACTGCAGCTTTTACGAGACGTTGCCAAGTGGCTGGAGAAGGCACTCCACTTTATGACCACAACCATCATGCTGCTTCACCCTACCAGCATGCACAGCACCATCACCTGAACAGCTTGTCAGGAAGGCGTTTGGACAAACCAGGGCTTGAGCATAAATAGTTCTCTGCTTCGTTTTTTCAGAAAGTTGTCTGAATAGTGTTTTTATATTGCTAATATAGCAACAGTACTTAATAAAGCATTTAATATGTATGATTATGTCTTTTTAGTGTTTAACGTTTTATAAAATCTGATCTGAATATTGTTCTTTTGAATCTTAAAGTAAGTTTCAATTACACAAACCTCAAGTCGTATTTCTTTTAACTTTATTGTGAAGGTTTTACTCTTTAAAATGATGATATTATAGATCACCGTAGCCTTTATTTAAGTAGCGCAATAAATTACAGACGCTTGCAGAATGACGACTGCTTTTAAGCTGACTCTGCAGTCGTCCAGACAACACTACAAAGCTGCCGCCCTGCTCGCAGACCTTAAAAAACATAGTGCAGACAATGAGTGATTGCCAGAGGACAGATGAGGCCGACGTTATTAATCTGGGCTGTGTCGGTCTGCTTTACCGAGAGAAAGACTCCTTTGTACATATATTTTTTTTTTTTCAGCACCTCAACCTTTGCAAAATTAATAGACTCATGTCACGACTGACTCCACATCAGACACAATATACTGTATGTACGACAGCAATCAACTTCCTGAACTTTAGTGGCTTTTAATTGGTGTATAATGGTTTCAAGACGGTGTAAGCATCACATCAGTCAAATGTATAAAAGATCATTGTTGTAACACTCTTGTTTTCTACATCTAGTCAATTTTTTTTTTGCAATATCTTCAAATGTAACTTAAAATTTAAGTAGAGTATATGATTTATGGGTGTAATTTTGTTGCTAGGTAGCTAAAAACAAACAAATCCTGAAAATACAGATCAATTTCTTTGGATTTTTAGCATTTCCAAATGATTGAAAATAAGAAATCCGTAGCCCGACGTTCCCGACCCGACAATATTTTTGCCGTGAGAAGTTGGTCTGGAGTTGCTCCGTTGGGAACTGATTATGCTCGAGCTTTTCTTTTTTTTCTTTTTTTTTTTTTTAAATGGCTCTGATTGGTTGTAGCATTATCCACTTGCATCCATTTTTTCTTCTTTTTTATCCTCTCTAGAAACACACCCCATAATTATATCCCAATGATGTGTTACCAGACTCATTAGTCTTGGTGGTGTCAGCAAACTCCCACTTCAAAAGCTGGTAACATCACAACATGATTTCATCTCTAGAACACTGTAATCCTAGATCAAAGGCACTAAAATGTGTCGTTAATAACATCACTCGTGTCTGTTGACTACAGTTTATTTCTAAAAGTAGATTGTGATGCGCAGCCCTGATACCAGTACTCAACTTGGACACAGGAATCTAAGCCGCCTCAGTTTTTCAGCAACAATGGTGATTTAACGAAGACTCAAACAATGAAATTAAACTAACAAAATCATTGGTTGTTGGTTAAATTATTATGGAGATGTTTTCAAAAGGTTAGCAGATTTATTCTACTTTAAAAATCCAAAATTTAAACCAACTAGTCTACGCTGTGGCACGATCCCACAAAGTCCTACCTGTGCGTTGAGGCCCTTGCGCTGTGCGGCGGGCGTGTTGGCGTACGAAGAGATGGAGGAGCTGGTGTTGATGTCATCTGTGTCGATGTTGTCGCTGATGCCGCTGCTCACGGAGCTGCTGTCATCCCAGCTGAACAGAGAACATGGCAAAGGAAAGAGAGCGAATGGTCAGTCCAGTACTTTCTGAGCGATGCGTCTTCCAGAGAGGGGAGGATGTTAGTGCACTTGGCTCCTGTTCTACTTGGGGAGCATGTTTCGTTCCTCTTTGTTGAGGAGGACATTGAATTCCCTCGTCAATTCGAGCGTGAAGCCACAGAAGCAAAGCGATTTTCAGGTGCACTACATAAAAGAGATCCTTCTCTTATTTCCTCTTTCATCTTTGCTGTTGGGCTTAAATGCTAATCTGGTTGAGGACATAGGTAAGAAAACATTCTGTATGCTATGTTTATAAAAACTGTAACAACCTGTGGGAAGCTATGTGTGTTTAATAGTCTTATTTCTGGTAAATGTGTGCATTTAAATGTTAAGAAAACTAGAGAAAATGTCATTCAGTGTATCAATCACAGCTCTAAACGGAAATAAAATTGCCAAAAAAGAGAAAAGGAAATGCCGTTCCAGACTGCCTGCTGAGTCTCTTCCTTTATTCTCCATCTAAACTAACATAAACTTGGGAACACACACACACACACAAATACACAAACAGCCTCAATGGGGCTGTCTATCATATGAACAAAGGCTCGACGGAGGGGTGACATCATGGTGTGTGTGTGTCTGTGTCTGTGTGTGTGTGTGTGAACTGTTCAAACAAACCCATCTGAACAGGGCAAATATGTCGGGAGTCAACGCAAGTGTGTGTGTGTGTTCTTGTTTTTATTAAGTTCGGGGGCCCTGTTGTCCTTGTGGGGCCATTTTTTTTTCTGGGCCCCACATCTTTTTGAAGGTTAAAATACTTGGTTTTAGTTAAAAGGTTATGGTTAGCTCATGGTTAGTGTTAGTCACTGTGATGAGATGGTTAGGGAAAGTATAATGTCAACAGAAAGTCCTTTCAAAGATAGAAACACTAGTTTGTGTGCTATTGTGTGCGTGTGTGTGTGTGTGTGTGTGTCCGCTTCGAGTCTGTGGGTGTCAGGAAGTCCAGCCAGTTGGCAAACACGGCTCTGAAAGGACCAGAGGGGGGCTGATGGTGACGGCCAGTGCAGGGTTGGCTCGCACCGAGTGTGTGTCCAGGACACAAACACACACTTATTTAGTGGAGCTGGTGTTTTTCAGGCTAACTGCACAGTCATCAAGGAAACATTCATTCAAGACTAATGATACATAAAATCCCGTCAAGAAAGTATTTTGATGGCGATCATTAATCATCTCACTCCCATGGAAAGGCCCGCAGCTAACAATTATTTGCTTGGTCGGCTGATCTGCCCTAAATCATCATCATTTCCCCAACTCGACTGTATCATAATTCATTAATAAACTAATCACTACAAAACTTATTAAACCATAAACATTACTTAAAATGCAATTGTATTTGTCACACAAATACACATACACATAAAAGATTATGATTTATTCAGCTTCTTAGTTTCAGTAATATGAACACAGCAACTTAGCAAATGAATGAAACTCTGTGAATTCTGCGCTTGTCCAGTCGTCTAAATACAAGGACTCACGCAGTAACTTATACCGACATATCTGAGACTAAGGTTAAAGAGCTAAACTAAAGAGTCTATTTTTGGTTAAACATCCAAATAGATTATCTGCTCCCATTCATCATACTGGTTTGACTTTCACATAAAATCACTGCAGTGATATTCAGTAGCCAACTTGGAAGTCCTGAATGTTTCCCACCAACACACATTACAATTATGGCTTTGAAAAAGCTGCACGAAAACAAAGATTTTCAATGGCAAAAGTCCCAGAAACAGATTACCACCAAAACCTAATCAGCTGGTTCTTGGCAGACTTCCGACCAAACACATCTGCTGCTTTCTGAGCATGCTTGCTAACAACCTGACAAACAGAGACGGAGGGGGGGAAAAAAACACAACTTCCTTTGGAGCAGAGGCGCTGGGTTTCGGGGTCTAAAGCATCCGTGGAGCAAACGAGCTGGTACTGAGGGATTTAGAGTGACCACAACTGTTTCAACTCATCCCTACAGCCACAGGGGAAATTCCCCCCCCCCCCACACACAAACATAGAAATGAGATGATAAATTAAAGCTATGAGAACATCTGAAGAATATATGTAACCCAAGATGATCTAAACACTTCAATCACCGGTGCTCGTCGGACAAAGTTTCTTTCACGCACACTCACGTATACACAAACACACATGGGTGTCTACCTGGTCAGGGTGCCTGGGTTGCCGTGGGAACCAGAGCGCTGCGGGAAAATGCCAAGCTGGACAGAGAGCTTCATGACTCCATGCCGCTGAGAGAGTCCACACAGACAAATGTCTCTCCCTCTCCCTCTCCCTCTCTGTCTGACTCCCTCTCTCTCTGAGCTTTCTAAATGTCTCTCGCTCCCTCTCTCGTCCTGGCAGAGTTCCTAGATTGAGCTCCTTTGTCACTCGTTGCACTGATGCTTCATCCCTCGGGCGCTGTTCGTCTCTCTCTGGACTAACACAGAGAGAAACTGAGGGGGGGGAGAGGGAGAGAAGAGGGAAGAGAAGGACCTGCCCTACTGCTGGTAACATGAGCCTCCCCCGGGACTGTTAACCACTTCACTGCTGCAGCCGCGCCACTAATAGTGCACACTCAGACGCACACAAACACACCCCAAGCCCTAAATAAGCCACTTCAGCCGAACAAGAATCAAGCGGCAACACAAGTCGAAGCCGCATGATCACAGACGAGCCCTCCTAAACCGAAGGACAATCCTCGTCCCACTGTTGCTACTATGCGTTTCCCAGGTTTGTGTGCGTCTGTGTGCGCAAGACTGCAATTTCCCAGACAGATCCACCCTGACCAGCTGACAAGCCAGTGCTAATTAGAGATCAGGCCAAGCGGCGTGGCCCAGCCCACAGCCTCCCGCTGGCAAAGCAACCCGCCAGTTAACAACCGCCGGGCCCTTTACGGCCAATCAGAGGAGACGGAGACATTAACCGCGGGCTGCCCCCGGGAGGAAGTGGTGCCAGACACAGGCCAGCGAGTTCGGCATCTAATAGATCATCACACCGAGGGAAAGACGAGGTGCTTCTTACTCTTCCACTTCACCCTAATCACAAAATTACATCTTTCCCTGATTTAGCTTCTTACAGCATCCAGTCATGTAGATAATTTTGGGATTATGAGATCTCTGCCTCCATTACAACCGAGGTGAACAGGCTTTCTGGTGCACACAGCAGTGAAAAGATGACTGGAGTTCGGCTCAAGTGATTCTTTAAATCTGTTGGAAAAGGTGAAAGCTTGTCACTTATGAGGACGATAGAAAACCTCACTCTTAAGAGCTAAAAGACCTGTGAACCAGTCAAAGAGGAAGAAGTAGTGGAGAAAGAAAACGGACCCAAATCGCGACATTCCAGAGAGGAACCTCAAACTCACGCCAGGTCCCTTCGGAGAGCTTTCTGCTTTCCCCAAAGGGGGTCAGAGTTCAGAGGCCAAACTTCCAAACTTCCTTAAAGGGAAAAGAAGAGTGGGGGTGGCAGGAGGGCCAGTGCAAAAATCGGGATCCCGCATGGGTCAGCCAATAGGAGTGTCTGGAAGTGTCCTGAGAAAAAGGGCCGTGGTTGTGTTTGTTTTAACTTTTCTTGTGTGCGTGTGTCCCCTGGGACTGCGGTCTGCTGGCCGGCCCGACGGTACTGTAACCCCCGCCTCCTGAAAAACCCCATCCGACTCTGGCACATGCACACAGGATCCGTGCCGCAGAAATGTACACACAGACGTGCGGCCACAACAGATCCGTGAAGCAGAAGTAAGGGGATTTCCTGTGTTTGAGGAGCGACTACTGGTCCTCGAACTGCCGCTGTATCGTATAACCCCGAATCCCTGTCTCTGTCTACACAGGGAGACAGACAGACAGATGGGGGAGGAAGAGGGAGGGGCTTTGACAGACTGTCTTTCTGGTTCAGGGTTTGGGGACACAGATAAGTTCATGGACAAGCTGACAGGTGAGTTCTGACCATCAAGAACATAATAAATACACAACATGAACATCATGTTATTTATATATCTTGAGAAAAATATGATTTATTTGACCAATATCTAGTAACAAGTAAGTCTACAAGCAAGCTTTCATTTATAAAAAGAAGACACCTATCTTAGATTCAACTGTCGTTAGTAGCAATAGCTGCACAAGGACAGTATAAAAACTACAAAGCCCGATATTCTTAGAGATATGGTGTAAAAGCTGCAAATTAGATAAATGTGCAGCACAAACATAAGACAAACTGAAAAACACAAGAGCAGATGTTTTCCTCAACTTCTCGAAAGCGGTTTTGCCAGTTTTACTGCGTCGCAGAGAAACGTTCAGAAGCCTCACAACAGCATTCGTACCTGCAGCTGCTCGCTGCCGTAGGGAAATGTATATAGTGTATATTACGCTCGCAGAAATCTTTATGATCGACACACGATTGAATACATGTAATAATATTTTCTCCTTTCTATTCAAAGACTGCATCAAAATTGAAAAAAACAAAACAAAACGGTGCTTTTTTTAATTTGGGAAAAGTCATGACATTCAGGACAAAATGGGCAAAGTGTTGAGATGAAGGAGGCAGAGAAGGGGATGCTGGGACCCGGCACATTCCGGGCCGGAGCCCAGGAGCCCTGTGGTACGAAAATGACACAGCTGTCCCTGCACTGACAGGAAAAGACAGGACTGGACTGGACACCACACTCAGGAATGCCTCTCTCTCTCCCTCTCTGTCTCTCCCTCTCTCTGTCTGTCTGTCTATCTGTCTCTCTCCCATGTCTGGTCCCATTGTCTCCTGTCTTGGGAAAACATTTGCTATCTGCACTCACAGAATTTATCAAAGCATTTAGATCCCTTCGGCTACCTCTTCTTCACATAGATTTCTTTTGACTCCGCTCCTTTCTCTCTCTCTCTCGCGCCCTCTCTCTCTTTCTCTCTCGCTCTCTCTGTTTGTTGTGTAAACACACACTCTTCTTTGATTCGACCAACTAACCTGGTTCCGCAGCACAAACACACCAAACTCATCACGCATGTGACACGTAGCATTTAACACAGACACACGACCCCACCGCGCCGCATCCGCTAGTGCAACGAAAAGCGGAATTTAAAAGACTGCCGGGACAAACATGGAATTTCTCACATGTGTGCAGACACGCTACACAAACACACACCGCATACAAACCAACCTATTGTCGCCTCAGTGCTAGAATGAAAGGCTGTAATTCCTGTCTCTAGATCTGTGGTCTGGGAAACAGGCTCATATGATGCCTTGGAGCCAAATGATGAAAAAGGACTGAATCTGTTCTTTTAAATACTCATCTGGTTTGAGACCTTCATTGAAAATGTGTCCAGATGACATATGAGCATCCACTTTAAAACATCTTCAGGAACTGATTTTCCTAGCAGCAGTTTTTTTTCCATTTTTCTCTTAAATCCACAGATGTTCACACTGTGCTCAAATGTGTGTTAAACTACACAATATCATTGTCGGCCAAAACAAATAACTTAAGAAAGCTCAAACTGAAATCTTCCTTCCTAAACACATACACTGATCTGCCACAACATTAAAACCACTGCCAGGAGAAGTAAATGACATTGACCATCTTGTGACAATACAACGTTCTGCTGGGAAACTTTTGGACCTGGCATTCATGTGGATGTAACTTAGACATGTACCACTAACCAAGACCAGACCAGGCAACCCCACCCCATAGCAACAACACTCCTTGATGGCAGCAGCCACCCCCAGCAGGATGCAGCCTGACACAGACGCACACACAAAAACGGTTTAGGAACAACTAAAAAAAAACAAAAAAAACATGAAAAACAGCACAAGGTGTTGACATGGCCTCCAAATTCACTAGATCCCAAACTGATCAAGTATCTGTGGGATGATCCACAGAGGCCCATAGGACCTCACTAACAAGACCCATGCCCATTCTCTGATATGTCAGAACTGTTTTGGAGACACACAGAGACCTACACAATATTAGACAGGTGGTCATAATGTTGTGCCAGATAAGTGTGTAAAGAAGTATATCGTGGCCCTACTTTGACCTACTCTGCAAAAGTGACATTGGTGGACCAAAAACTTTCTCCCAAACTTTCTCACTACGTCTAAATAATATTTTTTTAACAGATTACATGCAAGAAATTTGTCTTTCTTGCATGTGTGTGCATGCCGTCTCTGTCTTTGACTCATCCAAGTAAGCACACTTAAGTAGAAAGAGCATCCTTGCAAGGTGCCCGGGGGACCGTTTATGAGGGTTTTAGGTTCTTGTTCAAAGCATCAAACTAATAACCTGATGATCCCAAAGCTGCTTCTCTAAACCACTAGCACACAGCTCCCAAAGTCTGCAGCCTGTTACAAGTCTGAACACAGACTTCTGTCCCCAAGCTGTTCCTGTAGATCAGATGGCCAAACGTGGATAATCAACTTTATACTTTAAAGCTGCAACCTGCACGAACCCAGACTTTCCATCTGCTCCCAACCACACGGAACATATCAGTCAGGGGAGATGTGAAGGATTAAAACTTACCCTGTGTTGATGCCACCACAGACCACTCAGTGTTGATGAATTAAAGTCCAAAATGGTCTAAAACTCCTTTGCTTTCTTTCTCCATCTACAGTTTCTTCCAGTTGGCCTGCTTCAGACTCCAGATTGGACCAGAGACATGTGCCCGAGCCTCTGACCTCTTTGTTTCCCTTCAGAAACCGCCAGCCTGGAGGCTACTTTAGCTGGCTGAGGCTCATATACTTTGCAGACGTCCTGGCTTCCAATCTGACTGCAACTTTGGTCACATATCGAGCATTTTTTCTCTCTGTGGGTCATTACTTCATCTCGCTGTTTTTCAGCCGAGTACAAGAGCAAAGCAACGAGACAAAACAGAAAGATGTAAAGAATCTTAGAGATAATATGAATATGAGAGAATAGTGAGAACAGAAAAAACAGAAGAACTGTGGATGTTAAAGCCCCACCCTCCTGAGTGTGGGATTGTGTGAGAGTTTCATTAGGTGAGGCAGGTGTGCTTGTTAGAGGCTCAGGGGATGGATGGTGGTCGTCTGCTCATACAGTATCTATGGCAACAGCAACATCATTATCTCTCAGGACTCCATCTCTCTCATAACAAACATCTTAGTTTTCCCCATAGATTATTTCTCGTCTCCTCTACATGTAAATCAGCCATAACTAATACCACCTCCTCCGACAAAATAAAAATTGGGGGTGCGAGCTATGAATAGCTTCTTCCACTTTGAACCTTTGGGCCCTACATTCGGTCAAAGTCAGAAGTCACAGTCAAGATGATATGCTTTTGCTTTTTCACTTAAAGAAGAAACGAGATCAAAATGACTTAGACGGAGATTCTTGCAGTGTAGGCGGAGGAGTATTTTATAACAGCTGGCGTATGTGTGTGGGAGGAGCGTCATTAACTTGGGAATATATCTGACCTTACATCTCTGCGAGCCACACAATGCCTGGCCCGGCACGGCTTCATTACCAACACACTCGCACCACTGGGGACGTAGCAGAATGCTGCTTTCAGCATAAATATAACTGCGGGGCAGTTTAGTATTCGAGGGGAGTCAAAGGCTGTGTAACAAGTCTGGATATCTGGAGAAAAGTATTTGGCTGCGTAAAGTACAGTACGTTACACTGAGTGTTTGTGTCTGAGGGCAGAAGATAAGGATAGAGCAGACAAAGGGTAGGAGTGGCTGTTTAACACATTCTTCTCTGGGTGAATGGATTGATAAAATATATTTACAAATCCCTTTGGAGTTTTTTTTTCTTAACAAGACCAAATTTGAGGTCAGCCAACCAACCTGCAACACTATGTTCTCGTAAACAGCTCTGTGCCTGGTCATAATTTTGCAGGGAAAAAATGGATTTCAGGAAATCAGGAAATGAATCGAAAGTGCAGCATTGGCAGCGAGTATGGTCACTGGCATTTATTGCTGTTCTGTGTTTCGTGTACCAGAGTTCTGTTTATTAACAACATGTTCAGTGTGATCAGGCTGAGATCGCCCACTCAGCTCGGTTAATTTGTTCCAGAACGGCGTTTGATTTCGATCTTCACACCGGCCAGCCCAAATGAACCAACGTGAGGAGTAAACCTTCCTGGTTTTGGAAAGAACTAGATGGCAAACTTCTATCACTGGTTTAATTATAGTGATTCTCTCATGCAAGTTCAAAAATCCCATACTGGAACCCAAAGGTCCGACACAACTACGTTGTAAATCTGTACCGCAAATCAAGCATGTCCACAGCACGTAAATCAATTTCATTCTTGACTTCACAGCACCGATCTACCCAGTCCTCTGAGGTTATGACAAAACATCAACAACAAACTGAGTTCAAATGTTTGACAGTGCACAGAACTCTCTGATTATCTGTTGGCTCTGTGCTGTCTTGTTAAAAAGTGCATAGTCTTCATGTTTCTGCTAAAATCCGTCACCGCGTTTTAATGGATGCGTGGCGCTAAGATATTAATCTAAGAAGGAAAATGTTTGATGTTCAATTAGCTGTATTGGCCAAGTGTGTGTGCACACATGCAAGGAATGCATTTCACTCATCCATTAGTGCACAAACAAACAATAGTGAGCACATTAAGAGCAGTGGACAGACGTGAATGGTACCCAGGGGGTTGCGTGCCCTGGTGCAACGGCACTTTGGTTGAGGTGATTTGAACCAGTGACTACAAGTTCCCAAATCTCTTTCTTTGGCAAAAAGAAACTTTTATCCATGACTCCAAAACTGGAGAAATTTCCATATAAACTTTCATGATGGATGACTCCACTGACAACTACAGATGGTTTAGGTGAGATCATCATTTGCTCTGGTGTCAGTAATCCTGCCAGCGCCCTTCTCCCCTCATTAACCAAACACTCTCGGTATTCCAGACTGGAGCCGAGGTCCAACGCACACACATACACCAGACTGGGACACACACACACAAGCTGCAGGGTTAGTGTTTGACACGTCCCGCAACAGCAGCTGATCAGCACTGACAGGTTGATGTTGTCTCCAAGCAAGAGACAACGTAATATGACTATAGATGGTGGGGGTGAAGCTGTGTTCCTGTATGTCAGTAATTATCATACAAATATAGTCCTGGATCTACAGGGAAGATGACTGCTGGCTCATGAAAGCGCAGAAACAGAGAGAGGGGAGGGAGACTGGTCCAGCAATTATTATTACAGTGGAAGCCTTGGGGCAAACCACAACATTCATTCTGCTGAAGCAGGGGAGCAGGTGGAGGTGGAAGTGGGGGTTAGAGAGGACAGACGGAGAGACAGACAGGTAGAGGGAGAGATACGTGGAGAGCCAGGTGTTTTTGGTAGCTGTGGAGAAGAGTTGATAAGGGGAGGATGAACCTCTCTCTTCCTCTACCTGAGGCCAGCAGGGAACCTGCTCAAGTCGAGACAAGAGAAATAACTTATTGGGGCTTGGGGCATGTGTGTGTTATGGTGAGTGTGTGTCTCGTGTTCACGAGTGAGTGGTGCAATATGTCTTCAGTTCTGCTGCAAACCTCCAGAGAGAGAGAGAGAGAGACTGGGAATCAACAAAGATGTTTTCAATACACACAGGCGCGCACAAATCCACAGACACACTACTTCACACAATGAACCATCATCAAAGATCATTTGAAGTATTATCAGCGTCCATCGTTTTTGAGGTTATACAGTGATTCAGTGCAATGGGGGCAGACAAAATAACTTGAATCATAGTAATGTAAATATAATTTAAAAACCTAACCTAACAGTAACATGTTCATTCAGACAGACACAAGCTTGTGTTATAAATCATAATGAGTTGCGTAAGCTGAACAAATGAAATGAATCACAACCCATAGGCTTGAGTAATAGATCCAATAGTTTAGAGTTTATCGAATGCCGAAAGACTGCACGATGGTTTACAAGAGAAGGGATTTTACGACTCTGGATAGTCATCACAGTAGAATTACACAATTCACACTGAAGAGTGATGCTCCAGGAATGCGGGCTTGTGCGTATTTGATAGGCCAGCGCAGTGCGTCACATGGCTATGTGGAAAAAGTTGAATCGGGTTCATCTTTAATTTCTTGTCTTGTTCTTGATCATCGGAATAAATGAGGAGTCTTTGTATAAACTGCAGAGGCTGGTCTGAACATGAACATGAGAGACTGTAAAGGCTTAGCAGTGAGTTTATCTTTACAGTAGCTTTGAAAGACAGAGGCAATTTAACGTACTTAAAAGGAGCATAGAAAACACTGTGAGAGCGACTGTACAAAGCGTAACGTGATGCATGTACAGCTCCAGTGTTGTCAAGTACTTGTACCTACAACACAGATACAGGTGATTTGAGCTGTTTGGAGCTACGCTAGGTGTCTAATGTTGATTTAAGCTGACACACTAAGCCAATGGTCTGCTACTGTAGTTCAGTCTTTTGTGGTGTGTCCTGTAATGTATGCCCCAGTCGAACCCCTGTCCGTGACTTTTTAGTTGACCGAGCATGTTGAACTGTCGGTGAAACAGATCACCCTGGTGGACCGGTCAGCTCAGAACAGATAAGAAAACATCATGAAGAATAAATAAACTGTAGATCAGCATGATTCAGGGACGTTTATAGCTCTTCCTAGCTTCGTAGCTAGCCCTAGCTCTTACGATTTCCCCTTCTGCACGAAACACGCAGTCTGCTGCCACCTGCTGGAACGATGAGATATTTCCTTTCACAGAGGCGCAAAACGCACAGTACGTGCCAGCCGGTTATTGGCTGTACAACTTGTTGACCCGGACACGGGCGATGTGAGGCCACATCACAATCAGCCTTTGTTGTCGGCGTTCCTTTGATGCTGGTTTCGTGTGTCTGGGATGTGAAGTCATTCGTGCTAACTCCTGGATATCAGAGCCAACAAATGATATCTCGTCGTTCCGTGCTCTTTTGAGTTTTACCGCTGCCCAAACAACACAAAGACTTTCTGATTCCTTCAATTAAATATCGTGCATTTTCTTTCTGTAATGCTTTGTGCAGATAGCAGCGAGATGAGCGCGGGAAAGGGATGAACCATTCGCAGAGAAGCTAGATTCTCACACATTAACAGGATTCCTTTCACCACCCTGCCTCACTATACTGACTCATGAGAAAACATCAGCTCCCTTGTTTCTTCTCTGTGTCACGTCCTCATTTGGGATAAAGAAATGATATCTTCGACGCTTCTGCAAGAGAGGAGGGAGGGGGGGTTCTCACCGCTGCAGCAGTTTCACACCACAAAGACCTCCCCTTTGTCTCCTCTAACAAAGAGAATTCAACCCAGAAGACAGACCGTTATAGATTGCTTCCTCTTTCTCCAGCCACAGAGATAAATGATAGGGATAAGCATGCTCGCACACAGAGCTTCTAGTCTCTATTGTCTCTGCCTGTGTACTCAGCCTCGCAGGTCCTGTTATCCCATGACTCATTTTGCTTCCACCGCGCTGCTTTACATACATCTGACAGTTGGCAAAACTCGTTTTTGCACTTCCAGTGGAGACTTCAGTCCCCCTGTGGTTTCCCATTATTTAAATAACACGTTCAACACTTTTACTAACTGCATCCTTCTCTCCTCATTAGTCCAGGTTCGGCCTGATCCAGATGGTTTCATCATGAAAGCTTAAAGGTTTTTGGAACGCTCTTAACTGTGAACCTCGGCCCTTTGAAGCTCCGTGACCTCCTCGTCAGGGGGTCACAAGGTTTGTGCTCCAGCGCCACGGCAACACCCGACACCTACCCCCACCCCCACTTCCACGGAAAGGCTCAGCCGCATTAAAAAACCAGAGGATGCAAAAGAGAAGCATTTAAAGTGCAGCAGGTTTATAGACAGGTCACACACCCAGTGAGCAAACACAGACCACAAACATCTCTGAGCTCGGATCCTCAACTGCGACACTCAACAAATAACAAAATGTTGGAAACACACGCAGAGAAAAGTGTTCACGCTCCTCCACCAGCTCAAACTGCACCATTAACCGCCCTCTCATGAATTAAATTAGCCTCATCTTTTACAAGAGGAAACCAGTCACCCCTCTCTACCCTCTAGCTCCGCTACTTTCCGTTTATTATGCTAATATATTAATCTGCTGCTTCCCCAACTCTCCTAATTAATCCCAAAGTAAAAGCAGTAAGCACATTTATCAGACATTCCTTCGGGGGGGAGGAGGCGCGACTGGAAGGTAGGAAGTCACCTCAACCCCTCTTTATTTTAAAACTCTCTCCTCGTCCCCCTCTCTCTAATCTTATGAAACCAAAAATTAGGCCGTTTGAAGATCAAGAAATATGTGAAGCTTTGGGAGAAACACAACATCTGCCTACTCGGCCATTTAACCTCAAAGCGCAATAATCAAACGAGGAAAAAAGAGAGAGAAATCCCCCAACTTTTATCATTTAATTGCTTGCCAGCTTCTTCTGCCTGATGCACTCTTTAATTACAACAACCGAGAGGTGAGAGGAGAGATGGAGGTCTGCACGTGAAGGGAGAAGGAGAAGGGAGAGAGATGAAAGGTGAGGAGAGGGACAGTTTGTGTTAAGCTCCACCTAAGGGGTGGAGGAGTTTAATGTGAACAAGTGTGCGTGTGTGCACGTGCATGCGGGGGAAAAGGCAGCGAGAGGGCAAAGGTCAAAAGTCTGGAAGACAGGAAATTAGCCACACCTGAGGATTTACCCATAAAAGCTCCTTGAAGCACTTAAAACTACCCCAAGACGCAACAGCATCTCTGTCTGTGTAATACATCAGTTTAAAATTAAAGCAATTATAAGGTTTTTGTTTAAATTTCAAAAAACTGCTAGTACATTTACTAAAAGATCACAAGTAGGTGATAGCTGGATTTAAATTGTGGAGGCCAACTACTCTATTAGAGCAGCAGTGAGCCTTTATCTCACCCACTTTACCTCATTTATTCTTACAGCCATCTCAATTCATTCTGCAGTCCATCTTCATATCAAGCTTATTCCCTCCCCCCTTCTACTCTCTTTGTCTTCCTTTCCACCCCCCCCAGTGGAGAGGATCTGCTCAGCCTTCATCCATTCCTGTCAACTAGCCAAGAACCAAATCCTTCTCCAGCTCTGTGACAGGACAAAGACGGCAGAGTCTCACCAAATCACAAAAAACACACTGATTAAAATAATAATAATAATAAAAAAAAAAACCTCAATCCATCTTCTCCCAACATGTTGTGGCCTATACATCCTAATAAAACAGAAATGCATGCTCAGGATCCGTTTGTGCATCAGCAGAGAGGTGCCTTTTACAAAGCTCGGTTACACTGCAGCCTGTGTGTTGGTGCAAGTCTGAGCAAAGGGAGCCAGTTAATGATTCAAGGGACATTCAGTGTATTCATGTTGGCTCTTCCAGATCATTACAGAGAGTATGTTTTTCAGTTTTATATTTGTTTTCCAGTCATTCATTTCAAGTGCATTTGCAGAAACAGAAACTAGGCCATGTAAACTAATGCCGCACCAGAAATTGTGCTATTTCTTTATACTTCAAGATCATACTTTAAACTATGTAAACACACCGTGGTAAGCCTCTTGGCGAACACTTAAAGTGGCACAAAAGTATATTCTGTTGTCCTAGAAGAAAATACTGCAGCACACCGCTATCACCTTCTCCTATAGTGTGATAAAAATGTGAATATTTTCTACAGCAGGAAACAGACAAGAAAGCTTTGCAAGCACAAGAAGTCAAGGTTTTCTTCTGAACAAACACATCAAGTTCACCATGTTCAATAGAAAGAGTGTAAATTAATGTGTAATGTAGTGTAAGAGGAAGTGGAATTTCCCTTTGAGATCTTACACCTACCTGTCAGCATCTCCCTGTCCTGATGACGTGTTTCGGTGGAGCGTCTCTCGAACTGCAGCCATGCTGTCGGGCAGGCGGTTCAGGCGCCGAGTGTACAGACCCAAGCCTCCATCAGTCATGTAGCTGCAAAAATAACAACAACAAAACGTGTCAGATGCAGGCAACACGAAGCAGCTCGTAGACGCACAATTAAACGGCTCAGAGAGGATGATTCGAGGTTGTGCAGTTCCACTTCTTTAGCGTGGACTGGTCTTCTTCTCAGAGCTGCTTTTGTTATATATGTCCTATATAGAGCAGGAGGAGTCCATCTAGTTTTCCAGCAGAGGCGAAGCTCTCATCAATCACGGCTAAACGGTTGGGCGAAAAAGCTCCCGCGCAAACTAAAGAGACATTTCTCTGGTGTGGCCAGCGGAAAACAACAGCAGCCTTTAAAAGAAGTGGCTGCTCGGAAGACAGAGGATGAGTCTGTTCTTTACTCCTACAGGAAGCATATCGCAATTCATCACCGACACCGGGTCCATCAGCGCTCCGGGCTGGCACATTATGATTGACAGAGTAACTGAACATTAAACTAAAAATACACAGTATATGTGAGTGGAAGCTAAGAAGGACAGTCATTTCATAACGGAAAGTCACATTTTAAGGGAATGGATTTATTGCTTGTGACAGTCTGAGACTGACGGTCAGCAGCCGTTACAGTCCGAGGCCACGAACACTTGCACAAACATTAGCACTTAAACTAAAACAACACCAGCTAGTTCCTCAAATATTTACCTGTGGAGATTCCCAATGGAACCAAATATTGGCTCATTTAGCCCGAATTTAACTTCATGAAACGCTGAGTCCGCGCCGTTGATTCGGTGTCTGCAGTAAAGTGAGTAGAAAAATAAACCGGCCGCTAGAATACTCTCTGTGTTATCTCTGCGTGGATCTGTGAGGCGGGAACCCTGCACTCACGCGCAGACAAATACACATTTACAGCTAAATGTATATACAGTACAGTGTTACCTATAGACAGAGCTTCTTTGTGTCAGACAGAATAAGTAAATATAAGTGTGTTTTCACTGCAAACCCGAAAGTACCACATGTCATACTTTCTCATCAGAAAATGAGTGCAGCGTAAAAGCTGTGAATATTCTCTCAGGTCGTCTGGTAAAGGTTTAGCAAGCGTTACCAAGAGCCCAAACTAAACATTAAGCCACAAATATCTGACTATAGAGGACTTGACTAAAAGTTTTATCATCTCAGTTCTCACTTTTTTGATTATCAAGTGCGTATTATTAATAAATAATTGTCTTTATTACTTGATTTAAAGGCATTACTTGGATACTGGTTTTGGAAGAATGATGGAATTAATATAAATAACCCTGGCAACATTAAACCAAATGATCCATGGACCACAAACCAAACCAAATTACAAATAAGACAATCAGAACATAACTTGTTGTGTGGCAGATTTGCACATCTACACAAGAAGGCAGCTGAAACTTTCTGGGATCTTCTTAGAGGGAGGTTAACTGTCCTCAGTGGGGTGCATCCATCATCAAAAAGCAAAGTCACCTTGGGGATGGCCGTCCAAGCACGGACACACACACACAAACACTCCTGACTGACACATCACTTTTTCACACTAATAAGTAACTGAGCTCCTGTCCTCTTGTTCCAGATGCCTGTTAACCTGTAACCTTCCAACAGCAGCAGAAACGTGTCCAAACAAGACAGTTTATGAGCTGAAACCGAGCGGCCGACGTTTGCTTTAAGCGTCCGTGCAGCTAACAGAAGCAAAGGTTCTTGAGTAAATGAAACCGAGGTGATATTTGACTAGCTGACAATGCATGCACTGTGGTACGGACGGGAGGAAATTCACAAAATGTCACGCTTGAGGAAAAAAAAAAACACACAAAAAAAAGAGTCACCCCCTTTAAGAGCCAATGAATTGCTCTCAGACGTACCTGTCTGCTTCAAACATGGTAATACAGTTAATCCAAAGCAAAATAAACAAGTCCAGGTGACTGCTGATCCGCGCTGATAAAAATCTCCAAAGAATTGTTTCCGCTTTCAACCGTCTGGCTACTGTCTGCTATCAGATCGGAACCTGTGTGCGAGGTCTGCGGTTGTGTGAATAATATCACCAGGTGAGAGCGTGTTTGATCATGGTGCTATCAGGAATGAGCGCACGGTGTCCGTGAGTGTACAGATTAAGTGTCCATGTGGGAGTGTGTGCTGCTCTGTGGGAGCTCGCTGTCGGTATGCAGCCTCTCTCCTCAGCGCCACATGCTTTTCTCTCCTGGCTGGAGGTTGGGTTTGTCTACGAAAGGTGGAGGAGGGAAGGGAGGGAGGGAGGCAGGGGAGGGAAGAGGGGTATATCGGGCAACATACCCCCGAGCCAAGGAGGTGGGGAGGCAAGAGCAATCATCTCCAGGGGCCAGAGAAATCGAAAAGACAAGAGGGGGGCTGGAGATTGGAGAAAACCATTAAAGATACCGAAAGTGGTGTCGACAATCACGTTGTCTGTGTGGCTGGATTCATAGAACATGAAATTAATGAACTATCAAGACAAATATATGCATCGATCTCAGCCAGTGTCTTAATTCTGCTTTATTCCCTGCATTTAACCCATCCACCTGGAGAAGGGGTTGCGTACCTTGCCGAAAGACCCTTCAGCCATGGATTTAGAGGGGATTCAAACCACTACTCCATGGCTAGTCCAGTTGCGTAGACACCATCGACTAAATTATTAAATTAATTTAATTACCTATTTTTTACAGTGGGGTCTGGCAGATTATTCAGTGTAAAAGAGACAAAGCATTGTTGTTCTAACGCGAGCGCCACAAACCTCAATTACACTGTGTTGGAGGCCAGCAGCTCAGAGACAGACGTCTCCAAACGCAGACAAATCAAACCCAAGCTGTCTGCATGGAGTGACCATTAGCTAACAAAGCAAATATTCTCCTTTTTGTAATATGTGTGAATTAACCCCATTAGTGACATTCAGGAGGTGACAAAGAGCTGAGCTGTGCATGTTTACAGCTTTAATCCGAATGCCAGCACCGCCTCTCTGGGTAAACATCCACCTCTGTGTGGAAGAACCAGTTAGTTAGTGGAAGCTTGTGACAGAGCTAACCACTGCAAGGCCTGAGGA
This sequence comes from Chelon labrosus, assembly GCF_963514085.1. Classification (NCBI taxonomy): domain Eukaryota; kingdom Metazoa; phylum Chordata; class Actinopteri; order Mugiliformes; family Mugilidae; genus Chelon; species Chelon labrosus. The sequence goes on from NC_140339.1 coordinate 13,097,486, forward strand.
TGTAAAGGTGGGTGGGGGTGGGGGGGGTCATCAGTCTGTGTCTGTCTTAAATGGTTAACCCACAGGGCGACTCCTCCCACCGTACACACACCCACATGCCTGCACCCACATACACACACAGTTCCTCACATATACACAAACACACACATACTGCAGTTTCCACCGCACATCCCCCAAAACAAGGAGCGTAATCATGTCGACATGATTCAATTTGAATAAAAAAGCTAATTTTGCCAGCCGTCCATCATCTCGTCTCTTGGGTTTATACAACTGAGAGCACCAAGTACACACATCAAGGGTGTCCTGTGTCACACACAGACGCGCATCTACCATTTAAACATTAAAATCCAACTCAAAATAACCTCAGATCAACAGTGTGGACAATAGAGACCTTATAGATACGATAGGACATATATTTATTACTGAAGTGATTTATCAAGCAAAAATGCTAAACTACTGTGAGAACTTGCTGATTTTCTTTGCTTTATCGAGCTGAGCTATTACACTGTCTTACCAATATTCAGACCAGTATCCAATAATAAACAAACTCTCCACAGGAAAGTGTTCAATTAATTAAACGTGGTTTAATTCTATTTCACCGTGGCTTCGTACCCAGCCCGGATGTCAAGCCTTCGGAGCGAGAAAATGCCCCTGCTCACCTGTTCACGTAACTCACCTGTCCAGGTGTGGCTGCGGCCTGCCTTTGTCCGCTCGGATTCATACATATCAAGTACTTCAAGAGCACTTAGCTCGCTCGCTTTTCTAAAGCTGCCTCGAGGTTGGTGAATCAGTCCAAACCCATAGAGGCCACATGAACTAATCTCCACTCCAACTCTTAAGAGATGTGTTTCTTAATCACCTTTCCCTGGTTCTCTAACAGTCTGTCTACATTTACCTCTGTCTGAATTTAAATGAATCCCAGAAGCAGCTCTATTTCCAGACCCTGGTCTCTCTGTCGTTAAATCGCACTGTGTGAAAGCTAAGGTATGCAGGGGGCCTGTTACAACATGGATAGCAAATAAACATGTTATCAGCACTGCTGCATCTGACGACAAAGATCTGTGCTATTCAGAATAAGCGTTGCTTGTGATATAGAGGTTAAGCTGCGGGATTTTATCTGACTGTAGGAGCACTCATAAAGGTTCGCCACTGCCCTCTTCTGGCAATAGATATATAGAAACTGAAGCATCTGTCAATCAAATACTGAGTTTTGATGACTGAACACAGGATCATCAAGTACTGTTAAATGGCTAACTCTGACACGGAGGATCAAGCAAGCATGAAGTGCAATGCAGCTCAAATTACAGAAATTAATTAAAAGTTAAAGACTGATTAACAAGCTAAATGATTATCCTATAAAATCAACAAACTGTGGAAATGCATGTCACAGATTTACAGAAATACGCCCATGTCCTCAAGTTGTTGGCTTTGTCCAAGCAGATATCCAACAACGATAATAGTATTATTCTACAATGTCAAAACAGAGAAATGCCTCAAACCCTCCTACTGAAGAAGTTAGAACCTGTTATAAAAGAACAGAACTCTCTTATCTCTTATTCTGCTTCACGTAATTCATGAGTTAACTTACCCGCTGGTGACATCGTCAGTGCGCACGGCATTCTTGCTCAGCACGTCTCCATCGCTCATGTACCCTGTGACCTCCATGGGGATCCCTTCCAGGTCAATGTCCTCCCCAGCTCTGTCTCCAAGGTCCACGCTGCACACGGCTCCTCCCCTGCCAGCCAGCTGTCGTCGCAGGTGCCCCGGGTACAGGTAGCGTCCTCCACTCTGGCCACCGGCCACGCGACTGCCGTAACCATTCCCTACGGAGGGGGCATCGCCCGCCTGCAGACGGGGGCTTGATTGGCCCAAGCGCCACGATGCCAGCGAGGGCCGGGTGGAAGTGAGGCTGAGAATACTTCTACTGCTTCCGCTGTTGTTGCTGCCACCGCTGCAGTTGCCACCGCCGCTGATGTCTGTGGTGACGCTGCCATCGAAGGTGGTTTCCAAGGTGCTGAGCAGGTAAAGAAGGAGACAGAGAGAGTGGGTTAAAAAGAGTGGGGCACAACATGGTTCAGACAAGACGCTATTCAAAGAAAACCTCTGGAAATCCCATATTTGGATCCCCATCTAAATCAATCAACTCTTGTTTTAAGCTTAAAATCAATCTGTCAACCACATTTCACTGAACTCTGTTCCATCTGATGGAACACTAACTAACTAACTAACTCAAAGAGCATAATCTACTTGCTGATGGACAAGTGAAGGTAAGTGATGCTTTATAGGGTCTTAAACACAAAAACCGGTCATATTAACCTTAACAACACAGAGTAAACTAAATCTAGACCGCTGGGTCAGCACTGAGACGTAAAGCCAGAGCACAGGTCAACGTCCTGTGGGAGGGAACGTGATTAAAGCTAAACCAGAAGCAAAGACGGCATGAAAGACATGCCCTGCGATCAAAGCAAAGGATCTCTCAAAAGAGGGATGAGACAGCCACGGCAAGAAAAAAAAAAGGAAGAGGTAATACCTGTAAACACAGAAAGACACAGTCTGCTGACCATGAGGCCGTTCACTCACTGACTCAAATCCCTAACAGAAAGCCAGATTTGTTCTGTTTACTACTCAGCCGGAGCGGCCATTGTGAGGTGATGATCCCCAAACAGTAGTGTTTTGTTTTCTTACGCACATTCTATAAACTTTCTGACTTGACAAGCTAAGCTGAAAATGCTTTGGAGAATCATGCTGCTGTATTAATGTTATTCACTTTGAATTGATGTAATTTTGCAAAGTTTGCAGTAATGAATCACATTAAGAGCCAAATAACAAGAGAAAGAGTTCAACTAAGAGTTCAACTATTTACTTCAAACGAGACCAAAGTAGGTGGGGGTCAGTGGAAATTAGCCGAGATTAATTTATTTCATTTTACCTGTGTGTGACCTGAGTTCCTCGCAGGCTGGACATGGTCTCCTCTAGGTTTTGCCGCAGGTCTGCTATGTTTTTAACAGTACGCAACCGCCTTGTCTCCGGGTCTTCCCCTGAACGAGATAGTAAAAATCAATCTCAGGCATTTACTGGCATTAAAAAAACAAAATGCAAATGTTCTTCTGAACAGAGACCTCCTGGCTACTGTAAGCGATCACACACCTGAAAGGTCCTCGATGGAGGTCTGGCTGGTCTTGGTGAAGGAAACGTCTCCACCCCTTCCTCCGGAACTGCTCTCAGTGTTCACTGTTCCCTCGCCGTCTGTTTGGGATCTAAAGGAACAAGTCGTGCTAAGGATCAAAATTGAGAAATGATTGGTTCTATACAGCTGTGAATTTTGTGGTTAATATTCAGCAAAGTGTCACGAAAGAGTTACGGTAAAACCTGATTAAGATTTAAATCTGCTGTGTTACAAGTCTTGTGACCGGGGTCCAAAATGAACGCTGGCTGAGCCCTGGACGCTAGCGAAGTTTGTCTTTGAAGGATAAATCAATAAAGTTCAGCCACTGCATTGGCTGGTGGCTTTTTGAGATGATGACGTTTGAATGCCTTGGTTATGTGCAGCCTTTGGTCTTTGCCTGATCCCAGACTTTGTCCTTGTTGACTGCTGTACACTGGCTCTGAGCGTGAGCCTCTTACAGCGCTCTACACGAAATGACAAAATCTAAACTTTCCCAGGAGCTAAATCCTCTTTTTGTTCTTATCGGCTTTTATGGGTTGAGAGAAGAAGTTGATTTTGAGCACGGATTGTGCATTTCTAATTTCTTTAATTTGCTGTCAAACATACCATTTCTGACAGGTGGAGGCGCTTTAATCCTGCTGCTAATGGCATCTGACAGGTATACAACAGAAAATGAAGTTCTGAGCGCTGATAATGACGGGTGTATTTTATTTTTTTGGAGGTGGTTAGCTGCAGGTCAGAATGTACAGAGGGATAAAGAGCAGTGGCGCAGGAAGTGTCCGGAAGCAAACGAGTGGCTGTTAGAAAGGACTTATTGAGAGCATGAGGGACCTCCTTCCTTATCACACTGGGACCGGGACAGAGGTCAGAGGCACACAACGTGTGCACACATGGGGCTGGGCCAAATATAAGGAGCAGATGAAATTTGCTGGTTAACGGTTTACAGATGGACAAACTGTAAAACAAAAATTGTGTTCTTTAAGATGCTGTCAGTGAATCAAATATTAGATATTTGATGACATGTTGTTATGAGCTTGTTACTTGAACATGTCTGGATACACAGAACCAATAAGTTACCAGCATACGACTCAAATTAATTAGTGAACAGTCATCAATATTAACCACTGACAACATCATAGTTTCAAATGGAATGGACTGAGTTTGATTTATTTATTGAGATAAACTTATGTATTTAGTATATTAATAGTTCATTCTTTCATTTTCTGTAACCGCTTGTCCTCTGGAGGGTTTTGGGGGGGGGCGGGGGGGGGGGGCTGCAGGTTTATTTATAGTGAAATATACTGTACATGCTGTGTGCAATTGTCTTTCTTTTGAATTTCTTTTATTACAGTTTTATGGAGCCTGGTTTAACTCACTGTGTTATTTCTAGCATTACCGACAACATATTTCTGGTAAAAACATGACACAGTTTCTGTCATTTGTGCATTAATGTGATCTGAATACATGAAATTGTCCTCACCTGTACATGAAAGGTGCGACGGTGGCTGTGTTGGGGTGGCTGTGGTGCTGTTGCGTCTGAGGTAGCTGCACGCTGACCGTGTTGCTGGCTGTGCTCTGTGTGCTGCCTCCTCCTGCCACAGAGGCGTTGCTGGTCTTTCCTTCTGTGGAGGCCAGGCTGGAGGTAGAGCTGGAGTGTCTGCTGTCCCTGTCTCTGTCCAGGGGGCCACGGTGCATGGCGAGACCCCCTCCTAACCGCATGCTCCGAGGCCTCTCCCCTGCCTCCTTCACTGAGGAAGCCTTGCCCCCAACTCCTGAGGCTTTGCTTCCTGGCTTTGGTATTCCGCTGTGTGCAGGGGTGGAACTCTCTTTTTTGGCCACTTTGCCCCCTTTGGGAATGAAACTGGCAATTTTGGAGGTTCTTTTGTTTGAGCCGTCAGCTTCTACAGGAACAGGTGAAGCTTCCTCCTTAGACTCGTCTCCCCTCAGCTCTGTCCTATCAGATACTGAGACGCGTTTCCCTGCCTCCTTCCCTTTCTCCTTCCCCTTCTCCTTGTCCTTGTCTTTTTCGGGGCCTTTGACAGACCCCTTCTTGGCAGTCAAAGCTCTGCTGAAAGTGCGCTGGGCAATGCCCTTCAGAGCGATTTTGGGGCTGCTGGCGGTAGTAGAGACCGTAGTACCTGCTGAGGGAGCAGCTCCATAGGCTGTCCCGTTGCTGGTCCCATGCAGCCCTGGCCTTACGTTGCCATCATCTTCCTCCAAGGGGTCGGTGTTGGAGCCAGTATCAGCTCTCTCCACCTGCCCCGCTCCGATGTGCCTAGCTTGGGCAGCATTGTCAATTTGTGCGCCATTGGAGGAGGAGGAGCTGGTGGATGATTTGGAGCCTCCTTTCGTGTTAAAGAGCTTTAGCTTCTCCAGCATTGACTTCTGACCAACAACCTTAGGTGGAGCTTCAGTTGCTGAAGCAGACTTGCAGGAGGCGTCCTTGTCCTGTTTGACGGACTGCATGGCAGACAAAGCGGAGCTCGTGGTGGAGGGAGTATGAGAAGAGGTGTGCTTGGAGCTCGTCGACTTGCTCCTCCAGGGTTTGCTGCTGCTGTTGGGCTGGGGAATGGCCGTGGAAGAGGAGGACGATGACGAGGGGGGAATCTGTGTGGAGGTAGTGGCGGGGACGCTGGCGGACAAGCTGACACTCACTGCAGATGACGGAGCATGCTCAGTCATCACCGGAGGCTGCGAGGTCATGCCCTCTGAGGAATCTGCACGAGAGGAGAGACAGTTTATTAAACAAGAATATCAAAAGATGAGGAAGGAAACAAATCAAGCTGAGGGAGGATCTGGGGGAGACAAGAAAAACCAGATGAAGAGGGCGAGTCTTCTTTGACCTCACACAAAGTGGCCTTATAAGGGCCTGGTAGTGGCCTGTGTTGATTCAGCCAAAAGTGCCATTACTATCCTTCAGGCTAACCACCAAAACTGTTAAAAACCCCTTAGCACTAACAATGAGAGAAGCCCATCACAAACTGTTTATAAAAACAATGAGGAGCAGGCTCAAGCGCTTTTATGTCTTGCCAAGCAGACCCAGTCAAGAAGCAGTACTGCTGCACTTATAAGGATTGGACTTATATGGACTGCTTTTGGTCACGGTCCCTGTGCTCTACAAAGAAACCCTGTCTGGTTACATTTGGTTACATCTCACTCCCTCATAAATTAGATTCAGAAATAGCACAAAATACAACTTGGACATTGCCAGAACAGAAAGCCCTTTCCTCAGCATGCCCCTGTAATCCTATGTTATCGACCTGTCACCTATTAAGAAGAACCTGCAGAATGTCACTCAGTAACTTCTCAACAAGGACAACAACTTACCAAGAAGAGAAGGAGCGGAACAAAAACTGAAATCCTTGGTGTAAATTAACACCCTTGTGAAAAACAATAGTATCTTGAGTGCTGCAGAGGTTGTAGATGTGTGGAGGGTTGTGTTACCAGCAACACGGACCAGTAATATTTGCATATTCAAACATTCAAACGGCCAGAAAGAGGGAGAGAGAGAGGGGGCCCGTGGAGGAAGCACTGGGCGGAATGAATCATAACACTTGGGTTGCAACGGACTCCTCTTACTTTTTGAACACAAACACACGCACACACACAAGGACATATTTATTTTAAGTCTCAACTGCTGCTGCTTCTGTTTTGTTATTTCATCGTCCAATAGCCAATAGAAATCCAGGTCCGTATTAAACATTTATTTGAACGTTTGTTTAGTTTAGCTGGGTTCTGTTTTCTCTCCACATTTAAAAAAAATTACCTATCATTACACATAATATACACCGATCATTATGACATAACATTATGACCACCTGCCTAATATTGTGTAGGTCTCCCTTGTGTCTCCAAATCAGTTGTGACTCATTAGAGAATGGACATGGGTCTTCTGAGGGTGTCCTGTGGTGTTAGTGGGGGCCTTTGGGTTGAGGGGAGGGGCCTCTGTGATCATCCCACAGATACTTGATCAGTTTGGGATCTAGTGAAGTTGGAGGCCAGGTCCATACCTTGTGATGTTTTTCATGTTTTTGTTTTTGTGTGTGTGCCTGTGTCAGCCTGCATCCTGCTGGGGATGGCTGCTGCCTGGTGTCTACGTCTAAGTAACATCCACATGAATGCCAGGTCTAGCAGTTTCCCAGCAGAACATTGTATTATCACAAGATGGTCAATATTATTTACTTATCCTGTCAGTGGTTTTAATGTTGTGGCCGATCGGTGTAAGTATACATGGTCCTGGTTCTGTTAGTAAAGTCGAAGGCCGGACAAAAGTCAGTAAACTTGATAAACAGAGTGCACAAATTCTCGGTTCTTTCAAAGCGTTTTCCCGTTACAAATCAAACTGTGATATTATTGTTTCCGTAGTGAAGGAACGAGGAAAGTTGCAGAATTAGCATAACGACAAATCATACTGGAACCAAGAGATTTGAATTGGAAAAACAATTATGTCACTACAAAAAAAGAAAGAAAGTTTAGTGCATAACTGCACTGAGAAATTGCTAAAGACATTGTGGTTGAATTTAAATTATTAAATTTCCTTTAATACGCACTAGATACACACACTGCCTATGGTCAGCATATAAGTCAGCATTCATACAGAATATTAAACACTCAACCTGCTTGTTTATCCCTTTCTCATCAGGCTCTCTACTTTACTTCATCTTTAAAGCCCCTTTCATGCCGTAATTGGAAAAACAGCACTGAGTCGCTGGCTCTCCTTTCTCCCCCTATTTAGCATTTAGGGAGAGTAGCCCGAAACAATGCGGCTATTAGGAAGTGATTAGGGCCCAATTAGCCGTGCTAGTGGTTAGCAATCGGAAAAGTGGGTCAGGTTGCTAATAGCTGCTTCCTATTGGAGGCAGCTGAATGAGAGGGGGACTTGGTGTGATTATGGAGCAGGCAGAGAAAATGAGGGGACTGGCAGAGCGGGTTTGGGATGAGTGAAGCTTTAATACAGACCAGCAGGACGGTCTGTGCTGTCCGAGAATGGGGCCAGCATAGATTTTGGGTCAGAAAGGAACAGAAGATGAAAGACGGTAGATAAAGAGGCCCTGGACACTGGGTCAGCTGGTCGCAGGCATTGCTGGACCCAGTGACCGGGACTGTCACGCTCCAGTTACGTTGCCATGGGTGAAGTAAAGCAGTCAATCTTCAACGTGTTGGGTCAGAAGTGACAGTGGTGTGATGGGATTAGACACTGTTGCACCACGAACTCAAGAATGACTTCACACAGATTCTTCTGGACAAGGTTCAGCACATAAAAACGTAAATCTGGTGCAAACAAAGCAAGGGCAGATGTCATCTTAAAGCAGTTCATGCTTTTCTGCTTCTTTAAAATTTAATCTAGCCATTTGTGCAATTAATAAAGCGGCCACAAGGTGGAGTAAAGATTTTAATTAGGCAAAAAAAGATCTTTATAGAGGACATTTATCAAGAAAATATGCTACACAACACAGGGAGCTAATGGTTTATGATGGCAATCAGCACAATCAGATGAAAAAAGCTTTTTCTGGCATACTTTGACAAATCTGGTTTTAATCACCTGGACAAAACTCACTTGAGGAAGCGATTTCCCTTCAGAAATAAACAAATAATTGCCTTAACATGGCCCAAGCACGGGTCACTAACCCCAGGACCCTTTGGAGCCTCGGGCCAAAATTCTCCGTGCCGGTAGAGCCGACTGCTTGAGGAAACATGTTGAAAGAATTTGAGTGTTTATGGTTTAACTGCTTAATTACCGCAGCCATTAGAGATTAAAATAAAAAGCAGAAAATGACAGAAGAGCAAAGCCTGAGGGCGAAACGAGCCCAGACCACCCTCTTACTTCCTGTATGCCGTAAAAACCTGTGTCGTACTCTGCGAGTCTGTTTTAGGATCAGTACAGCTGCCAGCTCCTCTCAGATCATTCCGATAGCATCAAGGCATTTCAGGAAATCCGCCAAAGTGGCCTCAGAGCTCTTTTTCACGGATCATCACACTCGTGTCGTGTGTGCACGTCCATGTGTTAATGCCTGTCTAAAACTGAGGAAAACCGTGTAATTTCATTCAAGTGTCAACACCACTGCTCCGTGTACATGTCAGTGCCTGCATGCTGTTGTTTTGCTCAACAACTCAGCAATGCCGCAACTTTGGTAAAGCAAGCCTGAAAGTAAAGCAAACGTACAGAGCTGTGTGACCACACTTGCGCACAAAAAAACAAGCAGTAAATGCGTTAAAGGCAGCGCTGGCTGACACTCTTAAGACATCACAAGTCCTTCAGCTTCTCTCACGGTTGCACTGGTCACAAGACATCAAGCTAAACCCTCTCAGTCAGTCACGACCTGAAAATGCCTTACTTATATTCAAGTTACTCACATGTATCAAGACCGAAAACACGTTTGTGTGTTAAACCCATGGTGTTTTCACATGTGCTGCATAGTAGGATCATTGTGAGAACAGCTTCTCTTGACTGGTCGGCTTTACTTGAATTACACACACTTACAAAATCATTGAATTTGCAAAAATCTGGCACAATTTGAGGCTGCAGGTGTTTGCTTACTCGTCATGTTCTGAATTCAGAGGCTTGCGCTTTCTCTCGCTCACACTCTCTCTCCGTCTCTCCCTCTCTCCCTCTCTCTCTCTCACTTCTCAGTCATTGTGCTCCAAAAAGTGAGAAGGACAGCCAGCCTTTGTGCGGAGACTGAAACTTTTTAAAGTTTCTCCACATGAATACACTCAAACAGAGACGCTACAGCTCATCAGAAGGCTATTCATTCAGCAAGGGCCACCGTGCACACACACACACGCACATCCACAAACACACAACCACAGGTGCCCCCTGCTCTGCCGGTCTCTCTGCTCTGTGTCACTTGGTCGGACACCCAGACTCTGTCACCTTATATTAACACAGAGCAGAGGAGAGGATTCAGGTCTGTTTCTCTAACTGTACAACAGTCCGGTGACATGACTCTATTCTGGTGTCAGAGCCATTGACACAGAGCAGATCTTTCCTCACAAAAGAGGCTGCAGGTGTCTCTCTCTCGAGCCATCTTCTAACTATCTTCTAATCCTGCAGCAACAGCCTTAATATTTTAAGATGGTTAATGACAGCTTAAAGCACATGAGGAAAGTCAGTAATTAGTTGAAAAAGCATCAAAAATACGTACAATTAAGTGACAGCAAATCAGAAAAACTGACTAAATCAGCCACCAAATTCCCACAGCAAAGCTTACAGTTTTCATCTGAAACTCCATAACCTGCAGTCCAAGGCAGACGTAATTTACAAGTGAAAGCTGACAAACCTGACGGGCGCTGCAGACATCCAGGAGGAACAGAGTGAGAAGTAAAGGAGAGGAGGAGATGGACAGGAGAGGAGGGAAGAGTCCCAAACCATGTCCAGCCATCAAGAGAGTGCAGGAGGGGAAGGAGGAGGAGGAGGAGGAGGAGAGTGGTGCTGTGCTACGGGAGGGGGAGGGGCTTAGCCACAGCAGGGCAATAGGGTCGACCAGTGATTCTCATCCTACCTGCAGCCATGCACGAACACAGCTGCACACCAGAATGGCAAATTTACTTTGTTTAATGTCAATAACTTAATTTAATTTCTGGAGTTTTTGTCTTTTCTGGACACACTTAACAGAAAACGAGACACATTTGCGACTGTTTTCTCTTATCTCGAGTAAACTGCTATCATCTTTCATTAACCGGCATCAGCTCCAACATGCACAACACATATCTAACCATTAACTTCCAATCCTTTTCATGCAAGTGTTCACAGCTAGTTGACACTTTCTGATCCTGGTACACACTTGTGGATATACACCTGCACACCTGCACAAATGCACACATGTCCACACAGTGTCCACTAATAAACTCCCCCATCTCCAACGTAGCCGCATGTCACATTAAATGCCCCACAGTGCTGCTCACGGTCTTGGTCCCAGTTAATTTGTCACAGATTAAACACAGACAACACACACGCACACTTTCGCTCTCTCTCACTCTTTGGCCCTGTCTCTCTCTGGGTGGTCAGAGTTCTCTGTACGTTGCAGGGTAATAAGTTTAGACTGTGAAGAGTCTATATAAAGCCTTGGCCCACTGAGCGGTGACAGAAGCTATTTCCACACTGATCCAACTAAATATACTGCCAGAGAGACTCAGTTTGTATGCTTCAAAACCCTAACACTGGGTACAACGAGTTAAAGTGGGTCAGAGCCGTTTGGAGTAAGCTCAATACAGGTCTGACTCCAATGAAAACACATGACGGCGAACACGTCTATTCTTCATTCTCAAACTCCTACGCCGCTCACACTGCACGGCCCTGTTTAAACGATGCTATCTTGTGTTGAGGTTGGTCAGTCCAGCCATTTAACATCAACAGAGCGCTAAAGTGGGAGGAGCTATTTCTACATCTTCTGCAGTGTCTGGATCACCTCCAAGGCTTGGATGGAAATAAAACAGAGGAAACTTCATCTCTGGTGGAAATGACAGGATCATTTATGAGAATTATGAGCCTTACGTACTCAAAGAAAAACAATAAAACTTGCAAGAATCATATAAAACAAAAGGTACAAAGGCAACTTGACTTGCTTGAAAGTTTCTTGAAGTGCAGCAGTGCACGCTGAGGGCTATGTGTTATTTGCTGGTATGGTTTTTAATACTTTCTCCGGGTCTCAAAGCAACTGAGCTAACTTGCATTTTAACGACAACAACAAAAAGCACCCAAGGCATTTATTATTCACCGTGAAATTATCCTAAACACAGCAAATTAAGGCTTTTAAGACCCAGGGGGTCTCTGTCCTCATTTCACTCTCTTTCTCTCTTTTAATCAAAGGCACAGGCCATCCAGGGTTATGCATACATGATGACGGGATTTACAGCCATCCAAGACCAACCCCAGGTATGAGGGTGTGTGTGTGTGTGTGTGTGTGTGTGTGTGTGGGCATGTTTGTGCACGAAGCCCACCTTTGTTCAGGTGCGAGTTGGCTTTGGTCTTGTCGCTGAAGCCCTGGCTGCGTCTGTTCCCGGCAGCACTGACCGAGCCTCTGGGAGGGATGTCACCGCCGGCAGTGGACACCCTCGTTGAAGGGCCAGGAAGTCTGATGGACAGAGTGAGAGCGGAAAGGACAGGGAGGAGGGAGGAAAGGAAAGAAAGAAGGAAAGGGGGGATATATAATCAATCCATTTTAAGTTGACATGAGAATATTCAATATGAAACTATGTTTTTGCAAGCTGCAGGAGACATGGTTTATTACACGTTCTGCTAAAACAAGCACATACCTGGTCGACAGCTTCTAAACTAAAACAGAAGGGCATCTGTAAACAAGCATTTTACATGAAAACAGTAGAGCACACAGACCTCTTTGTATTCGCAAAAACACACACACGGCAATACAAGGAGCAGTGCAAAGGTGTTCCTTATGTTATTGCAAATCTTCCAACATAATTCTTAGAGCACGTGTTTTTTAGGAAGAGGCTAAGACGGCCTGTGAACCCAAAAATAGAAGAAAAATGTTCTTCTGTTGTCCAAGAATTCTGGGACTATATTAAGAAAAGTGCCACAGAAATACATCATCATTACTCTTCACCTGCTTAGTGGAGATGTGTAGCCACAGCCACAGAGCATAGGGATTATAAAAATATCCCCCACAAGCACAGGCTTTATTTTCCCCCCCGTGAATTTGTGGTTATGCGACCTCAGTCGAAGTTCATGTGAACCGTTGTCGAGCGCTCCTACATCAGTTCGTAATATGAACTTACTGTATCGATTTCCTGAGGGAAATGTTCTCTGTTTACTCTCCAGTTGGGCTGCAAGGTCAAGTGCACCTCAAATTGATGACTACAGTAACCACAGCACCCGCGGCCTCGGTCAGTGCAGTCTTCCTTTGTGTTCTGTACTATTTTAGAGTCTTTTGTTACAGCGCTTGCTCCCAAGACAAACGTTTACATCTGGGTAATCTTCAGCCTCCGTGGTCTGCATCATAAACTCGGCTATTGTTTGCTTTTCCTGCAGCTGTCCTCCCCATGTACACCTACAGTAACCTAATGGAGACAGATAAGCTCCCAGCAGCGTGGACGGTCTTGAGTGCAGGTCCCTGGGGAGCTGTGAGCTCTACAGTCTCAGATTACACATGCTGCCCCTTTATTCCCCCACATGGATTAGACGGGATACGCCTGGCCATGGATACGCCTTGGTGAAAGTTACGACACCTTGATTTAATAAGTCAGTGTGTTTCCTTTAGTGAGGTGTGTGTAAGGCAGGTTGTAATCTAACCAGGCCGTGGCACACAGACTGCTAATGAAATGCTAATTCACCAGTGGCGACATCATCATCATCATCATCATCATCATCATCTTGGGACTGTGAGGCGGATGCTGATAAGCAGATTATAGCTCTGCCACTCAACTCTCGTATATACACATTATAGAAACTCATTTCCGGTGTGCCATTCACTTTGACTGACCATTATTTATCTAGCCATTTTAAGGTAATAGCTTTAACCACATTATGTAGACGAGAGCAGCCTAGGATCGTGCGGTTTTCAATTACAGAAGGGCCAGTGAGTCTGTGCTTTTTCCCCAACAGACTTGGGCTGGGAAGAAATAATCATTCATATTGGTTAGTTAGAATAGTTAGACTCTTAAGCTTCTTCAAACTCGCTGCCCCTATTTTGTAAAATATATAGTTTAGTAAAATATGTGTTTGATAAAACACTTTATTGGCCACCGAGAAGAGATGCGTGCTGCATTTCCTTTCTTTACTTTGATTCTAACACACTGTCTGTGTTTAATCAGTAATTTACTCAAATGTAATACTGTGCAAGGAATCTTTGCACTCAGAAAACGCTCATCTGAGAAATTGAGATTGATAGTACTTGGCACACTGCCCCTTCTTTGGGAGCTTGGGGACAATGATTGGCCTGAAACTAACTGGATGTTCTGTATATGGATGTTTTGGGGTTTTTTCATACCCATTTCATACCCATTTTAAAATGTTTGATGACCCTGATGAAGTCCAAAGGTTGAAAAGCATTGGTTTGATAAAGTTGTTTCATATACTACAAGTGTTTTCGACCACTTCGTCCCAACCAAACATGACAAAAAAAGTCCTTGCTGCATTTTCAGACATTTCCCTGTTTGACAATTTTAACCGGGGGAATTTAAAAAATGAAAACTTCAGAAAAGAACTTGAGTGGAACGAGATACAAGGGGAGTTTCATCTTATAGTTACACATGCGGAACAGCAGATGGCGCCACTGCATCGCGGTGGAGAGGAGCTCAGTTGGGGCAGGTGCAAAGGAAAACAAGTCTTGGACAGGCAGCATGCAAAAAAACCCAAAAAAAAACACATCCTACAATCAAGGTGCATTATCATATCATATGCCACTGCATGCTAAAACATGGCACATGTGGAAAAAAAGAGACTTGAGTTAAATTTCAGTGACACGCTGTCATATTACAGACAGAAATTCCTGCCACAGATTCTTTCTGAGTTAATTATTAATGTCACATTATATGGGGTGGATGTTCTTGTCAAGCAAAAGCCCTTTACACACAAGCGCACACACACACACACACTTACTTAAGGGTTATCTAAAGGTCTTTCACAGCCCATTTAGCAGGCTTGCCAAATGAGGCGCGCTGCCAGACAGACAGGGCCGTCCGAAAATGGGAGCCTGGAGCTTTAGTTCCTATCTGCTCAACGCTACCACTCATGCATAATAGATAGTGCTTGTAGTAGAGATTGCCCTTAATCACAGACAAAGAAACAACACTAAACTCATTTCAGTACAAAAGAAAGGCTGTTCTTGATTAGGGACAATTTCTACCTTCCTATTTCCAGGAATGGGACAGAACAGGAGGTGTGGTGAGGGAAAGAAAGGAAGGGTGGGCAAGAAATCAGAAATGCAGAAGAAGCTGACCTAGAGGTCTTTTTCTGACCAAGGGAAAACTTGAGTAGTTTACTCTGACACCCATCCCTAGAGGAGAAGACAAAAGAGGAGAGATGTGGAAGAGGACAGGAAGAAAGAGGTCAGATGTAGAGTTATAAATGACTGGTAGTGAAGATGGAAATGTCAAAATTATGGATTAGAACAGAAGAAACATCAAGAAAGTGGAGACAAAATCATTCACTTATTTTTACGGTTAAGTTCTTCATCATTTCCCAGAAGGGGCTAGGCGTGCCTCACCTGGACTGCATCTCGGCCTGTGCTGCTTTCTGGGCTGCGAGGGTGTGAGTCCCATGCGGAGAGTGGCTGAGCTGGGCCGGGGCGCTGCTCTGCTGGCTCAGGGGCGGGTGCGTGCTCTGAGACTGGGCCGTGGGTGGGCCGGCAGGCTGGGAGTTTTGCCGGTGGGCCTGCTGCTGCTGCTGTTTGTAGCGGGACAAGCTGAAGAAGAGGCCGAGGATGGCTTTCAGATTGCCATTTCGAATCTCTGGAGACCGGACAGACAGGCAATGTGAGGCGTTAAAGAAGGGAAAGGAAGATGGAGAAAAAGGTGAAGACGGTCAGAAAAAAATAGAAGGTGAAGGTTTCAGGAATCTGAACATACACATACATTGCGAGGCTATACAGGAATGATTTGTTCCTTTATTGCTCTCCCGGCTTAGCCTTGATTTATCGGCAATAGATCTGTGCGGAGCCAACATCACGACCTAAACGAGTGGCCTTCGCTATCGTAAGCAGTCACACTTGTGCAATACAGTGATGGCACCGTAATTATGCTGCTGTATGATCATTGAACTGATTGAGGCAGACGGAGGGTAGATTTTCTTTGCTTGTCACGCCATTGAGAGAGGGGAGGACAAGGAAGGACATTAGGGATCAATCACAGTTGATGCAATCTGCGTCAACATAGGGTAAATCTGATGCAAGCATAAACCTTTCTTTGGCAAAAGTACTATAAAAAAAAAATAAGAATATTAATGACAACTAGACTGGGAGGTTTCTGATTGGGCAAAAGTGACGCATATGATTTTAACACGAGCAAATGGAGTTAAATTTGAAGTTATAAGTTGACTTTAAAGCAATTTTTTCTGCATTTTAAAACAAATTCTGCCTAATTTGCTGCCTGCTGCTGCCTTTAGATCTCATTCACAGTCTAGAGACTTGACAGCATGTCTTTCTTGCCGTCGGGGGACAATGTTGTCCGCTGAGACATCTTTCTAGTCATTAAGGTTTGCATTATTACCAGCACTATTATTATTATTCCTTGTGTGGGTAACATGATGTTAACATTTACGGTGAAATATAGTACATTCAAACATCATTATCCTGGACTGTAGGCTTTCTGGTACATTAGCTCTGTGTATGGTATAATCAGCCCTCATCAAAGTGCTGTTGGGCGTGATGCTTCCCGGCAAAAGAGCTTGCCAATAAAAAAAAAGCTTCAATCTATCAAGCTTCCATTGTTTTGTTGAATGAACAGGTCCGGTCTGAGCTAGTTTTAGGGATACCTCTCTTGTTCCAGTGAGTCCAGCTTACCTTCTGCAGACAGACCCTGGATGTTGACTCCTTTGGCTGCCAGGAAACTGAGGCAGGCGTCTATGTTCTCAATCTGGACGGAAACAGACAGACACCGCTGTAAGAGCCTGCACACACACTGTGCATTTGCATTCAAATTTGTGTGATGTGAGGAAGCATGCTGGTTTTGCATGCTTCGCATAAGTGCGCAACAACAACATCTGAATCCACCAGAACAAAAGTCTATCACAATATGAACAGTAGAGCTGAACAACGACAGACTGTGTGCCCTTTAAGAAGCAGTGATATGAAACGTTCAGGAGCAATGAAAATACAGTACAGACGTATGCAGTTATGATGGGAAACTTAATCTATTTCCATTTACTGGACTGTCTTTAGCTGTCCAGTAAATGGAAACATTGATTTCATGTCATAGATAAAGTACTTTATTCTCCTCCACGAGCGTTAAAGTGGGTCGAGAAAAAATGGTGTCCGTGAATCTAAATTTGTGCCAAGTACATTTGAATGATGGAAGCAGCAAATCTTGAAGATACAGACAGAACTGGAACAAAACCCTCAATTTTTTTCTGATTGAATTTGATTCTGATGTGTAATGTGTTCACATCATATTTAATTCAGACCATAAGACGAAAACATATGGTTTTGGTACCACAATATAACAAGTATAAACCCTGTCACTAGTGAATACTAGAAAGCTTTCTACACTGACAGTTGATATTGTGTTGTGCAGTGCCCAAGAAGTCATTATGGCCACATGGTGACAAAGCCGAAACAGGATTCAAACCAGGAGCTCACTTTCGTCAGCGGAGCTACAGGGAAGCAAACCATCTATGGCGACTCAGTTGCTATGACAGCAGCCTTGGCAACCTGAACAGACTGCTGAGCTGTCACCGGCCTGCGAGAGGATTTGATAGGCAGACAGGCTTTGTTTAGAGACCACGTGACCCATTATGCACAGAATCTGCCGGCTGGCACACGTAATCATAAAGTAATCCACATAAAACAAGTCACCTCAGACAAATGACTGCCCGATCAAAGTGTACCAACTGCTGTTGTCGATGAGCAAACACACGAGGTACACACACAAAAGATATCAATATGGCACAGTTGATGCTCTCTCGGATTACATATAGAGGTAGACTCTATCACATCTGTAGACCTGGCACTCTCGGAAAAGCTATTAACTTAAGAATTGACTGTGAAAATGGACAATTTACAGTATGCACAAAGGTTAAAGAGGTGCTAAATCAACTTAGAGTGACATTTACTGCAAGTGAGTGTAGATTTATAACACATTACGGGTTAACCTCCAACTTACATGAAACCCATTCTGAAAGTACACAAGCTCATATGCAATCTCACAGCCAAGCGAGTACAGATATAGAGCTCTAAGTGGTTTCAAAATACATACAAACTGCGTCTTTTATAAACGAGGCCTGCAAGTGTGGGCTGCAAACGGGAGGGTCCCGTTGACTAAAGATTAATGACATGATTGCACTTAATATGCACTGACTAAATATAGCTTGACCTACGGCTCCCACTGTGGTTCTCCTGTTAGGAAGTTTCCGGCTGTGAGGTGTGAAGCTGAAGTAAAAACTCATTTACATTTGCTTCTGTTAAAATATGTAAACGTCTACTGACTGCCGGTAAAACCGTGAGTGTATTAGTAAAGCTGTAATTCCAAATCGAGAAAGCCAAAGGAAGTCTTTTACTGATGTTAAATCCACTGTTATTGCTCCTTCAGTACTTCTATTAGATAAAAATACAGATGCATCCTTTGCTATATTAACAAGATTACCACTTTCAGTAATGACTAACAAAGCTACTTCTTACTGCTTCATGCATCACCTTCCAGTTTAAAAGATTAAAGAGATGATTATTAAATCGTCTCATAGTTAAACCTGCCTACCTATCTGAGCCATGTCTGCATGTGAAGAGGCCAGTTGACTTCCGGTCACTGACTGAGCTGAAACTGCACCGCTGCCCCTGCTGTCATTTCTGTTACCTCTGACCTGAGAAACAGCTGTCAGCGGCTTGACATATGCTGTCCTTCGAGGTGATGCAGCGGAAAAAAAAAAAAGCTTCCGAACAGCAGGAATGCAGACCACGGTCCTCTCTAAATACCACAGCCTCCCTAAAAATAAACCTCTCTGTGAAACACCCCTCTAACCCCAGAGTCTTTCTTTAATACCCCGGACCTAAACCTCACTTGAGTGACTGAACCGCGCTCAAACAGCCCCAAATTCCCTGTTATGGAGGAAGCTTAAATAGCAGCAGCCTTCAGAAAGTACGCCTCAGTGAGATACCCCATCATAAATGCCAGGCCCGTCCTGCTGAGATGCACCCCAGACACGCCTCCCGGGGGGGTAAAAATACTGAAACCTCTTGCTATTTAAAACCTGTATGGACAAGAGCTCAGAAAAGCCAGAGGAACATCACTCAGTGACAGGCTCCCTTCAGCTACAGAGCCACAGACATCCACTCGGTCAGGTCTTATTATTTAATTACATTAGCGATCAGTAAGAAGGGAAAAAAGAGACTGCAGCATGTCCCTGGTCTTTCACTGATCAGGAGTTGTGATTTTGTATTTAGCAGGGCGCTCTAGTGACCCGAGAAGTTAAAGCCACTCTTCTTCAAGTAGTCAAAAGTCATCATCACAACATCACAAGTTTGAGTTTGGCCAGGAATCTACTTCATACTGCAGTACATGTCTTCACTTTTCTTCCTAAAGAAAATAACCTACAGGCTTACTGAAAAACGCCTTTGCTAAACATCATCAACAAGAACAAGAAAATCTCAGTTCAGTGTATGATATTTTTGACTGCAGAAGCTGTTCAACCGCTCACTCTTCTCGAGTTACTCTTTGCTTCTCCTCAAACTTTATTGTCAAGACAAAAGGAGTAAGCCATTGTCCTTCACATTAACAAAACCTTAAGGGAGAATCTACTGATCATCAGAACAACCTCTATACAACAGAGAAACCTCCAACAGCCAGCTGCTCTCCAGATGTATGTGTAAGCTCCTACCTGCCTGAGTCTGTTCCTGCAGAGTGACTGCTCTGCCTCTGCCCGGCTTCACACCTCAATCCACTGTCACCTCCTGCTCAGCTCCGGCTCCCGGCAGCAGCAGCACAGGGCCGGCCAGCCAGCAGCCCTCTGAACAAACACTTCCTCCCATCACAGGGCTGCTATTGTTGTGTGTGTGTGTGTGATACAGAAAGCGCAAGCGAGAGAGAGAGAGAGAGAGAGAGAGAGAGAGAGAGAGAGGGAGGGAAAGCTAGAGGGAGAGAGGGAGGGGAGTGTGTGTGTGAGCAAGAGCATTACATGTCTGAAGCAGGATTTCACTGATAGCTTTTGAAGACTGATATTGAGGCTGATATTTTTAAACCAAAGCAAGTCTGGAGCTGTGCAATTGTGCATTGAAATGACTGCTTTAATGTGAGTTTTTCAGTGTTTTGCATCGATTCTTCTTGTTATCAGACTGAGCAAAGCCTCCAAAGCATGCTTAACAGAACCGGAGAGAGATCAACGGGACAAGTTGACTGAACTATAAAAAGAAACTTAATTGATAAGATACTTTTACCAGACATTTACCCTGTGTATTATTAGTATATTTTATATTGTTCTCATTTGTTAGTTGGACTTAGGTTTATGTTTTTTTTGCACCAAACACCATCAGATGACAAGTCTGCTTTACCACCTCTTTTGGTAGAGGCATAAAACAATTTATAACCGTACTTTTGTTGAAGGAAAAAAGTAAAGGAAACATGGCAATATCTCTACAACAATCACAGACGTTGGAAATGATTTAGACAGTGGTTGATACAAACCTTTGCTCTGGATGTAAAACTGAAAGTACGAGTGATTAAATTGCTGTTAACGAAAAGGCCAAACCAGAAGTTGGTGAGTAAACCGAGAAGTAAATTCATGATTTTACTGCTCCCCGTCCAAATAAGTTTGACTAACCTGAGGGTTTATTTAAGCTAGTTTCACTTAATTAAAATGATGTCCCTTGTATTCCCAGTCGTTATAAACTCTGTGAACCCAATGATTGTTTTAGTGATAGAGAAAAATGAACCCTGAAGTTCTAATAAAGATAATTACTTGTTAAAATAACATCATGAAACACGTGAATATGTTCTGATTAGGGAGAAAACACCTTCAGACTGTTATTAATAACAAGATTGGCTCATTTTGAATATTTCAGAAAAGAAAAAAAATCGAAATACACCAACCAGGCATAACATTATGACCATCTTCCTAATATTGTGCCTCTAAAACAGTTGTGACTCATCAGAGAATGGACATAGGCCTTCTGAGGGTGTCCTGTGGTGTCTGGCAACCGAATGTTGTTAGTGGGAGACTCTGGGTCCTATGGGTTGAGGGGAGGGGCCTCTGTGGATCTGGCTTGTTCCAGTGCATCCCACATATACTTGATCAATTTGCGATCTAGGGAATTTGGAGGCCAGGTCTTGTTTTGTTTTTCATGTTTTTTGAGTTGTTCCATTGTGCTAGGGATGGCTGCTGCCGTCAAGGAGTGTCATTGCTATGGGGTGGGGGTGCCTGGTCTGGTCTAGGTGGGTGCTACATGTCTAAGTAACATCCACATGAATGCCAGGTCCAAAAGTTCCTCAGCAGAACACTGTACTGTCACAAGATGGTCAGTGTTATTCACTTCTCCTGTCAGTGGTCATAATGTTGTGGCTAATCGGAGTATATTCCATCTTGTCTGACTCTAACGGGACCACACCAGCCTCTTTGCCTAAAGCTCTGCGTCATTTGACTCCGACTGTCGACATCTGAGGAATCTGTGCACGTAATGAGGCCGTAAGGCAACATGTGAGAGTGTGCGTGTGTCTGCACATCCGTGTATGTGTCTGAATAACTGCGAGGTTAAGTCTGTCAGTACGGGCCCACACATACTTTCACCCTCAGAGGAGGTTTCACAGATTACAGCTACCAGCTCACCTACAGAACTCTGACATCTGCCTAAATAATTCTCCCTATCTTGACAGGAGATGTGTGCCAACATTTCAACACCTCAGAGACGTGCTGGATTTCACTGCTTATCGAGAAAAAAAAAAATGACACACCAGCAGCTATAATACACACACACATCATGATGCAATATGATACGCATGTAGAATTAACAAGCAGAATATTGTGCATTTTTGCATGTGAAAATCCATATTTATAGAGTTTGTCTTGTATGTTTTATGCATGTTTTTAATCATGTTACATTCACATTGCGTATTTTCTCTTTCAGTTAATCATATTCAGAAACACTGTTATCTCCCTACAGGATGAACTGATTTATTGACTGTCATGTTAATGCAGGATGTTGTAACCTCAGGCTGATATCAGCTTTCACAAACAAAAATAAAAATGTCCTCTAGCTCTCTTCCTCAGCATTTCCCTGCTGAACTGTGAACTGAAAAATTACTTTAATTTGTTTTCTGGGTTCTTCTTTTCAGAATGCTTCTGAAACTTGCTTTAATTTCAGATGAACTGATTTTCCATTTCTGGAGGAATTCCTACTGAAAACTGTATTTCCCTATATTTCCCATGAATTTCCCATGAATGGACTAATTGTTGCTGCAGCGGATGACGCACTTATGCAACAGATAATCAATGTAAGCACAAGACTTGGACAAAATAACATGAACACCTTGTTGTGCATTACGGGATCACAGAGGGAGTTTTTGTTGCGCGACCGCCGTTCTCGGGACGAGTTCTGTCCGACCTGTTTTCGGTCGGTCCACTGCTGTAAGTGCTCCTCTTTCTTTATTGTTCACGGATCAGCAGCCTTCATGTGGAAGACACACTGTTTTCAGGGTGAATAAAGGTCTGTGCTATCTGAAATCAATGTTTTGGTTTTGGGATATTCGGTTGCTTAGCAACAGCTGCTGCGATATTGCTTCGGCTCTTTTCAGTCCATCATGTGATCACCTGAGTTCGGACCAGCTGACACGGTTGGGGATTTCTCTGTCAACACACATCAAGTACCTCTGCCTTTCATCAAACATTAACCAGCCCGCTGCAGCATTAATGAAAAAATAATCTTTTGGGTCTTCTTGTCCTGTTCAGCTGTGTAAAGCTTCTGTATCTAGGAAAATGCTAACAACAACAACTACCTACACACACAGAAGTGATTCTGTGTGAGGAGAACAAACAAAAAAGAAACTCTGTTCGCACTCAGGTTAAGAACTGGGCGTGTTCTCATCAAGTAAAACATGCGCGACACTGCAGCTGAAGGTAAAACACACAGTGAATTATAAAGAAAAACTAAATTTCAGGCTAGTTTAATGTGCACAGGTATTAGCGGGGTATTCTTCTTTAACATTCCTCAAAGGCTGATGATGCTTCCTTCGCTCTCTATTTCACGAAACCCGTTAAACCCCCGGTACTGCACGTTTCTGCCGGTGCAGCTCCAGTATCTGTCAGTCAGTTCTTCCTCTCTCTGTTGGAGTGAACAGGACACTAAGGATTCACTTCAACTGAAAGAGCTTCTTTATGCGATAAGACCAGGACAGAAACCCTTTCACACACTCCCTCTTTCTTTCTCAACATTTAGAAAAGAAGTTCAGTCTACATCACTGCATGGTGTGTAATGGGTTTTCCCTGTAAGGAATGATTCAAAAATCTTAATGTCATGTGTAACGTGCAAATCTGCTGATTCCTATGAGATAATGAAAATTCGAAGTCAGTTCATCCAAAACATAATGTACTCATTTTCACAATGTGGCTCTTTCCATGTAGAAAATTATAGTTTTATTGGTCTGTGTTTTTAGATATGTCACTTTAATGCTAATAAAATGGAGGTGAAAGTAGAACAACACGCTGCCAAGCCTCTTTAGATTGTATCTAAACTCTTATTATTTCTTTTTTTGTTTGTTTGTTTCTTGAATTTCAAATCTTTCTTCAGGTTAAATCCAGTTCATTTCAGAGGCGGCTGCTCTAACATTTAACACTTGTACAAGACACCCCATGATTGTTTGTGGGTGTCTGTGTGTGCGTGGCATCCTGTGTGGTTTTAACAGCTCGGCGTCAAATCGACACCCACGCTCTGGACTGAACCCACGCAGACAGACAGACAGACAGACACACAGAAAGCCTGACCGGGTGGCAAAACAGCGACCCGGTGATGGGGGTCCGTTCAACGAGGACGTGACAGTTGTAAAAACAGGCACTCGCTCCGGCCTGGAGAGGCCGCATGCTAATCGGCCAGCATGAGTGCGAGGTGAGGGTGCTGCAGTTTGTTCCACTGATGGAGCTTATTTCCATGTTTATTCGTTTAGAGGCTGGGGTTAAGTTAAGTGGTGGTAATTGGCAGCAGCTTTGGAAGCTTTGGGAGTTTGAATGCAATGAAATCAAGTGCAGCAAGAGTGGGCTCTCACACTCCAACCCAGCTGCCAAACAAACTCTCAGGACCCGTGTGTACGTATGTGTGTGTTTGTTTTGACAGTATTGCAACACACAAAGCAGATATTTGCATAATGACTGCGGCTGCACCTGCCCTTGGCACTGCGCTTCAGATTTGGTTTTAAAGCTGACAAATCTACTGAGATTATACACAGCGATCCAATAATAGTCACATTCACAAACAAACACACACAATAGTGCAACATCTGAGCGTATCAATGCAGAATGAAAGCAACTGCTCTCCTATAATTCACAGTTCTAGAAAATGCTTGATTTGCCTCAGAGGTATCCTGCAATCTTCTTGTCTTTAAAAAAAAAGAAGAAGAAGAAAAAAGCTGCTGTGTTTGCAGAAGACACAGAGGCCGGATGAGGGAGAGCCAACACAGGATGCTGATAACAAAACCACTGAGACCAACGAGTGCAAAACGCTCAATTAGAAGCGACTGGGGGGGTGTAATCGGGGCTAATGGGAGAGGCCTAATTGATAGTGAGTGGGACGGTGAGTAGAGATGGATGCTCGCCACTTTCAAGTGTAAATTAGTGCATATGTTTCTGTACGATCAATATTCAAACAGGACAGTATGAGAGAAAGAAAGTAAAATGTGTTACGGGGTTTACAGTGAATGTAAATTAATTACATTTTGCTGGATGCATGCGGTTAAAAGATGAATCCGCCAAAAGATTCATACCTACTAAAGCTAACTAAAGCCCTTTTAGAGTACTGCGGGATATAGACGGCGTAACTTATGCACAAAGCCTATGCCGTTGCGATCCATTTATACTTATGCGCAGATTGGTCTGGCTCGCTCTGTGAAAACTCCACCCACGCGCTAGTCGGCGCTGTGTCTTTGTTGCCAGTCGGGTCAATTCTTGTTTCTACTTCCTGATTCAGTTTCAACAATGGTGACTGAAACTTTCGCATGAATTTCGACAAAAACGAGTCGTACAAATGTCTGTATCTCCGAATCTCCTCAGTTAACCTTTCCTCGATGTGTTCCATCTTTATTGATCCAAAACAATCGATTCGAAAATTGCGGCGATGGAGAAGCAGCCGCAAACACTCAAGCGGAAACACGCTACTACCAATCGGACCCATCATAGCTCTTGAGATCTGCGTCGCATAGTTACATTTATGGGGAGGTGCACGTCAGCTATGGCGCTAGGGTCTGCGTACGCTCTACGCTGCCGGTGTAGCTACGGCGCCAAATTGACGCAGAAGTCTAAACTGCCTATAACGCTAACTAACACACAGTAAGTGACTATCAACAATAAGACGCAAAGAAACAATGAAATGTATATGAAATTCAGTAATTTGTACAATGGCAGGTGAAAAACTCCTCTAAAGACGTCCGTAAAGTAGCTGGGTACCAAGATGGACTAATCTAACCTTTTAGGCAACGACAGATGGGAGCAACTGATACAGCTGATACAGAACCCCAAACGTTTATTGCAAAGTAACACTGTCCATTACTTTGATTCCTACCACCAAATTCATCGAGCTGATAGCTGGTTTAGGGCATCGAGTGAACCCAGATGGCGTTGCAGCGTCCATTACAGTATTTTATTTTTAAACTGAGAGTGTCGACAGCAGGAAGACCTAGCTTTGTCCAAACAATAGAAATATTTTCATGTTCTACTTGTTTCGCAGAGTGGGCAATATATATAGGAGGGTTACCTTGGCAACCAGTCATTAGCCACTACTGGCAGTAGGCCCTGTAAAACACAACTACAAATCTTTATAGTTGTGAAAAAAGCGCAAAAAGCACATTATCCAGCTATCTTGACTCTAATTTATCGTACCATGACAAGGAACATTTAACGAGAGTAAATCCACATGGCAACATATGCTACTGGATTGTCCAACTACTGGAGATCCCTGATCTGATCAGGATCTGTACAAGGTGATACAAGTAATGAAGAATATATCATTTTACAGGTCAGTATTTGACATTATATATATCCACCCAGGCTTAAAACACAGCTTCTTACAAATGGAAGGATAGTTTGATATTATACGGCATTAACTAAAAACTGTAGTGATGATAAACGCTGCATTTTAATGGAACAAAGTTTATTTCATTCCCACAGGATTTTCTCCCAACGCAGATGTGATGTCACATTGTTCTCAATGCAACATGAGACGCCCTTGTGACGATAACTGAAAATAAAAACTATATATTAGAGAGAGAACTGTTCGCGTTTACTAGAAAATGAACTTTGTTTAAACTTATAAGGCATCATATTCTTTCCTCTTGTCTTTGCTTTGGCAGAAGAAACTTCTTTTTTTATGTGGCGTCTGCTCAGAGTTTTATCACAGAAAAAAAGCTAAAGATACTCATGATATACTTAAATCAGAGCCAAAATTCATAAAGACCTCTGAGAATGGTAATATGGGTCCAGAGTGTTAGTATGTGTCTGAGCAATGAATGTTCAGGCATCAGCTGTGCCTTCACCCTCTTTCTCAGTTGTTAAATATGGGTGTGTAAGTCTCTCCCTCTCTCTCTCTCCCTCTCTCTCTCTCTCTGGTGCTTTGACAGGCTTCAGTAGCCTGGCTGGTGGCCAAAAATAGCCCCTCAGCTGGCACACTGGCCCAATTTATGACCCACCACATTCATCGTAGGGCAGCCGTGCCTCGGGATGCTCGGCTCATTTCCCACAGAGAACACAAAACTGCGAAAACACTAAAATGCCACCAGCAGAGCCACAAAGGAAATTCCACTTATGTTTCTGCAAAATGTCAATGTAGACAAAAACACAACTTAACTGGCTCGAAACACTTTCTTTGTCAATGCTAATGTTTTCTTTGACTCCTGAAGAGGGGAGGAATGCTGTCTTCTTTTTAAGTGTAACAAGATGAGGCAAAACTGGCCCCAAAACCAGATCCTATGATTTTTTATTTTTTTTTAACTGAGAGCCAACAGCCAGAAGTCTGAGCCAGAGGTTTCACGGACGACAGCCTGCTAGACCGCAAAAGTAAAAATAAATGGACTAACTATTCCCATCTACAACTTTTCACCAGTGACGGTGGCCGCCGCAGCTCCCAGTGGGGGCCACTTTAGTCGGTGAGATGGGGCCTTAAGGAGGCGTGTTACTTCACACAAACACACAAAGAGGTAAATTTCACGATGTTCTGCCAAAACAAACTTCGAAGGTCACTCACCATCTGAGAACGGCTCTTGGGACAGCCATTGATATCGTCTATCTTCTCATTGGCTGAGGAGAGAAGAGGAGGAAACAGACAGACAAAAGAAGAGATAGTGAAAACTCTTTTCAGGCGTGTTCGGTTAATGAAATCCTCCCTTTTATTCCAGTGGACATCCCAGTGGTTGCGTGTGTGTGTGTCCCAGACAGTGACTGACTGAATGAGTAGAGCAGAGGTGTTCATGCTGGTGACCACGGCCCCCCCTTTTCTCCCCTTTCCCAATGAGACATGAAACACTATCTGGTGACAGCAAATGGGAACGGGGCCGCTGGGGGCCTGACTAGGGCCGGTACTGTTGTCATTATTTTTCGAAGTGGGCGTGTGTGTGTGTGTGTGGCGTCAAGAATCCCTCCTGTCCATTACAGGCCCAGCCCACAGCAGCTGAGACACGACCGTCAGATCACAGCTGACAACTGTGCCAACAGCATGGGCTCCTGCATCAGGAGGCACGGTAGGGCCTGCAATGTAGGTCCATCTCAGGACCACATACGGTACCACCAACACCGCAAGAAAATACTTCTCGTCCTGCATGGTTAATAAATACAGAGTGTCTTTTAATAAATTCTTAGGAGTTCCATAAGAACAGCTCCTAAACATTTAAGACTGTGACCCCTTTTGTAGACAAATATGTCTGCACAATGTACCAAGTTCAACCAAATATGTCATTTCATTTTCACTGATTTTCTTTATTAAGCATCTGGTTCATATCTTTTCTATCAATTGCAGAATATTTAGTTTTCATTAACAGTCACATTTGTAGGGAATATAGGGAAATAGGGAAATAGCCTAAACAAGCGAAACACATTTATGAGTGATTTAACACTTCTACTGTTGGCAGTGGTTTGTGTGCTTCCTGAAAAATTGCATACTGTAGAAACACCAACACCCACGAGAGACAGCTACTCTGTGATTTTGAGATACACACTTTAACTAAAAATAGATTAAAAAACCAATAACCAGATAGAGTTTGCCTGTTTGTCTTGCAGATCAAGCAGACTACATAAAGTCTAGATTGTTTGAGAAGACTAGGAACTGAGCACAAAGGCAGATATCTGACAAAGCATCTGAATTTGTAGAAATTTGTTTGACAGATTATCCGCAAGTTTGTACATAGGAAAAAATAAACACTGCCCTGAAGGTTTTCCCTTGTCTGAATTCCTGCCCCTGACTCTAAGCTGGTCAAACACCTAAACAGGTGCCGTACCCGGTCATCCTTTGACCTAGTGTTGCTCTTCAAACACCAGCAAGCTGCTCTGGTTTCACCAGCGATCGTGTGGCGTGAGGTTTTCCCGGTGGACAAGAAACAGCGGGCGGAAAAGCAGGGGAGAACAGGTGAATGGACACCTCGGGTGGGTTTTATTTTAAACTGTAGTATAAAGTGCATATTTTTCACGTAGGCTTGATATCTTTTTCAGGGACACAGTTACATACATGATGCATCAATAATGCATAAATCATTCTAAGGAGCTCAGGAACTTTATCTAAATGTTGCTGATGTAAACTAAATTATAGATTTTTTCTTTAGCCTACAAACATTTTCTCACTTTCTGATGAATAATACTATCGCCGACTGGCCAGACCAGTTCATTTCAACCCATCAGCTGATAATCACTACTTTGCTGACAGGTGGATATTTCATTGGACATTTTTCATTTAATCTGCTGCATCAATTCAAATATCACACAAGGGGTAGTAAACTGCAAACAAACATCACAGTAAGTCTGTTGTTTTTCTCTAAACTGAATCCACATAACGCAAGTTTAAATTTAGTTTCTGGACTGTTTCAGGTAAGAAGCAGCTGTATTCCACGGCAACAAGCCCAATTACTCTGCAGTCCTCATCCATCATTGTCAGGCTTGTCTGTGAACAGCATCCAGGTGTGTAGGATTGTGTGCACGCTGTTGTAGTCTACATTCCTGGACTCATCAGGACGACACAGACAGAGGACGCTGATAACCATGAGATAAGGTTAAAATGTTTAAAATGACCTACAGTGCAGCGAGACATGGCCCACCACATGCAACAACTACTGTATGAGAACAGCGTTACGTTTCGTAGTACAGTACATTTAAAATGTGGGTCAATGGGAAGCTGGGAGCAGAGAGAGAGTCAGTGACATGCTGAGTCACCGCTCAGCTGTTGACGGGGTGTTTCAGCCTCGGGGCTGTCGGAAGACGAAATGACAGGCTGAGGATGGCCAGATGAAATGACAAGACTGATGACGATGACACAGACGAGGGCGAGGGGTCAGACACAGAACAGCCCACCTTCACAGTCCACCCTACTGTTGTCATTTCAGCACATGAGAAACTGCATCATTATGAACTTTTCTATTACATTTAGGATCATGAGACTCAATTAAAACAAAAGGGAATCTCTCTAAATATTAGAGACTGGCTAGTTCCTAAAATGTGGCTATAAAGCAGCAAAAAACTGAAACAGACATCTTGAATTCAATTTGAATTCTCTTCCCTTACTTCTTATATAGTATTTCTTATTATTACAAAAAAGAAATCTGCATCTCACTGCACTCAAGATCCCCACAAGCTAGTTTTGTCCTGACTTTGCATGATTCAGTAATGTATCAGAGTAAAAACTGCTTCATCCTGCAGTATCAGCAAAAAGTTTCTGTGATGATGAAGGCTGCAAGTATTTGTTTGGTGAAGGTCAGCAACCACACGATCAAACCTGGCTTCTTTTAGCAGATTTTGGATTCAAAAGAAACGCTTCCTTACCTACGACCTGTATGATCTCAGCCAGCAGCACTCCGTCGGTGACGTCTGTTTGCAGGTCCTTGATCAGACGCTTGTGTCCTGACTTGGCAAGGTAGTGGTTGGCCCAGTCCGTGTAGATCTGCGGTCAGACACAAACACAAGCACGGCGTTCAGTTATGAGCCAACAAAAATAGCATCCAGTCCAAAAAAGAAAAAGAAGCGGCAACCCCGTCAGGTCGTCCATGTGTTTCAAAGTCTATAAACACTTGAAAAACTACAAAAGGTATAAATGGTTGAAGCAAATTTACGGCTCTAATAAAATAACAACATGGTTGAATGGGAGCAGAGTAGCCCTCTTTCTTTTGTTGGGGCTCCGATCTGGCATATATCCGCGTGGTATTCAAATTGGGGCCATTGTGCTCAGCCGGGGCATTCATCTCGGAGCACACGGCGGCTGTTTTCAATGGGCCATGCTGACATCACTCTCTGGGGACAGAAAAGACCCTTCACTGCCTGGGGGGAGGAGAGGAGTGCAGGGGGGGAGCAAGCATCTGAATAATCTGAATAGCTTCCTTCATAATTAGTCGCCAAACTCTTTCTCTTTTACTCCATCTCTCTCTCATCAAGAGAGCGAGTTTCTATTTCTGAGCAGATTAAAAAGGGAACACAAAGGTTGAGGAGAAGTTGCACCGCACATTGTTTCTAATAAAGCAAGAGTTATTTTTAAAAAATCAGATACCTTATGACACTATCCTGATTTGCTGCATCGTTAGGCTTGTCTGCAAACTGCAGAGACTGTTTGACAAGTGCAACTTCAGAGTACCCTCCTCCCCGAAGGGATCTGAAACATGCGGAGCAGCTTGTCTAAATAAAGACCCCTCACTCTCGTTTTCACACCAACTTAAAAACTGTAACGTCTGTTAGAAGACGACAGGAAAGAGGCAATCAATGGCTCCATTCAGACCTCGCATTAACATCCATTGTGGGGGAAATCTGATGGCAAGTGGTCAGCTTTAAGTACCTGTGGTCACACGTGACATTAAAATGCATTTCCTCATGTACCTACAGCCAGCACTCGAGATCCAATCTCAGCCCTGCACTCTGCATGCAAATAAACACAGACATATTTTTGGGAGCAGCAGATTACTGTAACAGCTGCTGTCTCTAATGGATCACAAGCACTGTTGTTTATACATATTTAAATATATATACACCGATCAGCCGCAACATTAAAACCACTGACAGGAGACGTGAATAACATTGACCATCTTGTGACGTTGAAATGTTCTGCTGGGAAAACTTTGGACCTGGCATTCATGTGGATGTTACTTAGACATGTAGCACCCACCTAGACCAGACCAGGCACCCCCAGCCCATAGCAATGACACTCAGCAGCCATCCCCAGCAGGATACAGCCTGACACAGGCACACACACAAAATCGGTTAGGAACAATTTAAAAAACGTGAAAAACAGCACAAGGTGTTGACCTGGCCTCCAAATTCACTAGATCCCAGACTGATCAAGTATCTGTGGGATGCACTGGAGCAAGCCTGATCCACAGAGGCCCCTCCCCTCAACCCATAGGACCCAAAGGCCCCCACTAACAACATTCTGTTGCCAGACACCACAGGACACCCTCAGAAGGACCATGTCCATTCTCTGATGAACTACAACTGTTTTGGAGGCAGAAGGGAGACCTACACAATATTAGGAAGGTAGTCATAATATTGTGCCTGACTGAGTATTTATTGGATTAACAACAACGACAGAATATTTTAAAAGGCTTTCACTACTAATGAACAGACATACAACAGAGTGCTTTTGTCATTTCAGACAAAACATCAGTCACTATAGAACTTCTGACAAAGTGGTTCTACTGTGGAGCATTAAATCTGCAGGAAGCATAACAGAAGAAGTCTTTGAATTTATTGACAAGACTGTAATGCCTGAATCGGAGAAGATGACCAATATGCTGGCAAGCTTTTATTGTTGCTGCCTTCATGAATCAGCTTCCTTAATCTTTTGAAACACTTGTTTGAACAACTGGGTGTTTTGTCCCTCCTGGAAACTCGTCACGTCACCTGGTGATTACCCCACGTGGGGCAAACATGCAAAGAACGAATGGGTTTATTCCAACCAGAGAAAACCTATCGCCAGTACATTCCTACTGAAGACGTTATCAAAGATCCAGTTTCATTGAAAATTCTTTCTGATTGGGTCTTTATGTTTTGATTGAGGTGGTTAAAGGAGGCATCTTTTATTCTGATTATTAGTTGAACACCGGTGTCCATGGAAATGAAGCAAATGATGCATACTTGTGTCAGTATTCAAAATAATGAAATCCAATTAAAACTAAATTAAAACTGTGGACAGAAGCTACTCAAAGTGCCTGACTATTTGCACTGTAGCAGGGAAATACGTCAGCTCATTCAAAATACCAAAACAGACCTACTCATGTAAACAAGGATTTTACAATAAGAAGCAATTACCCAGCTACTTTTACACGCTGTGTCAGTTTGCTCTCAGATTTCTGACATAACCTGATTTCTCCTGGTAAACAAAAGGCTGTGGTATGTCTATGTGAACCTTCTTAATACACAAGTGGAAAATGCAATATAATTTCTCACTACTACGAAATTCAAGTGCATCTTTAACTTTTGAATGAGTGCGCAGCATTGTTAAGGTCAAACATGCTGTGTGTCCATTTTTGGACACACAGCATGCAGGGTGAGGTGTGTGACACAGTTGTGACCCTTGTTTCTTTGTGTTTGCACTGTAAACACAGAGCTTTTCTGCCACGGCGGATGAATCACTGCTCTCATGAAGGCTTACAACAGGTGTGAGTACTTCAAAGGCGTGCACATGCACGCACATACGAACACTCATCTTCATGCACAAGCTTAAACGCAAAAAGGTTTATGAGAGTACACGACTGCACATTAAATACAAAGAGCCTTGAAGCGACATTTAAAAATCACACAGGCCACATTCCCAAACACAAATGCAATTAAACAGTCTTGAGTGACACACTGAACAACAAAAGCCTTTAAGAAGCCGGATTAGACTCCATCCTTTGAATTCAAACTTTCAGCTGGTCGTGGGGAAAAGGAAGTGCAATCTTCAGGGGCTTTCGAGTGAGTGTGTAGGCTTTCTTTGAAGTAGTTTCGGGCAGGTAAATTGAGGGGTTGGAGTGTAATTAAAAACGAGGTGAAATGGGTAGCTGTCATTCACTGAGCTGAAAACCACAGAGGGGGTCAAATGGCCTGAGGGCTAGAGTGGAGCAAGGCTAGGTTGTCAGAGGAAAGAAAAGTGGGCAAATAACAACAGGTCGCCTTTATGTCCCAAAGAAGTAACTTTTCTAAAACACACTTTGTGATGTCCTCTGATGTTCTCCACTCAGGCAGGATAAACTTTAAATGTGGCATCTCAGTATTAAATTTCATTTTAAAGACAAAACATGGAGAGTTCATGCATTCTAGCAACGTGACCTAGAGATAAACTTCACAATAAAAACAGGAAATCTGACAGAAAATAAAAGTGAGTTATATTTTAGAGCAAATCAAATTACTATGTCAAATATAAAAGGTCTTACCAGGAGGACAAATTCATAAAAACAACTCCTCTGCAGCCTTTTAGCATTTTAGCATTTTTGTTTTGGTTATACAGCACATTTAACTTCTCACCTCTGACCACAACATTGTTTTCAACATTTATATTTTAGACATTAAGATACATAAATGAAGCAAAAAACAAAATTAAATGTTACCTGCCGAGCACCAGATGGAAGAGACAGGCTGTTAACTAGACCAGCTAGCCGATTAAATTAACAACTAGTTAGTGAAGAAAGTGACGTCTGCAAACATTAATCCATAGGCTATGAGCAAAGGGCTGCTTTCTGCCACCCAGTGAACGGTTAGCGTGCACATTAGCCACAACAACCTCAAAGAACTTGACCAAAATATCAATCACTTTGCTGTGACTGGTAAACTGGGATTGATATTTGAGTTACTTAAAACCTTAATCATTATTAAGTGGCAGCGATGCAAACTGTTACCATAAGGAATTAATACAGCAAGAAGTAATAGCACAGACCGAGTGAATCACAAAACATCAGTCAGTTGCATGAAAACCAAAGACCATGTTAATAAAAGTAGAACGCAGTAATCTGATTCATGTGGGTTGAACCACATGGTTATTGGAAGTTTCTCTGATCATGAAGTTGTTTGGAAGGACAGAGGCCAAAAGAGGAACAAGTGATGAGAGGCAGACCTCTGAGCTGGGAGACATTTCATTCATGTTCACTGCAGAATATGTGAAGAGAACTATTCTCCAAGTTAATTCAATATCCATCTATCAGAGAGAAATGAGGTATAATAAACTCAAACCAAGTATCTGCCTCTATCAAAGAGAACCACTCTGCATACTGAATAGAAAATGTAATCACTGAATGGGTAAGAGGGCAACATAGAGGCTAAGTGGTCATAATTACATCACAGTGCATGCAAATTCAGAACCAAGTAGTTTTTTTTTTACATAATTATTGACCAGATTCCTATACATTCATTACAGCTGTGATCAGATGTGAAATCTGGAACCATTGATAATTTCAACAAGTTTTATTTGGCAAAATTCTACGCTGCTCATGACAAGCTGTTTACTTGGCTTCACATTTGGCTAAATAAATAAATGCAGACTTTTGTACAAAAAACTATTAATGGATTAGCACCAGTTTTTGGATTAAAATATGCCTGTTAGTCCAGGTTTCCTCTGAATACATGTGCCCAACACTTACAACAGGCCTCCTTGTTTTGTCACTGAAGTCCCAAATGACTTACTTAATGCAGCAGTAATTTTACATACACTAATCAGGCATAACATTATGACCACCTTCCTAATATTGCGTAGGTCTCCCTTGTGCCTCCAAAACAGAGAATGGACATGGTCCTTCTGAGGGTGTCCTGTGGTGTCTGGCAACAGAATGTTGTTAGTGGGGGCCTTTGGGTCCTAGGGGTTGAAGGGCCTCTGTGGATCAAGCTTGTTCCAGTGCATCCCACAGACACTTGATCAGTTTGGGATCTAATGAATTTGGAAGCCAGGTCAACACCTTGTGCTGTTTTTCATGTTTTTCTGTGTGTGTGTCTGTGTCAGGCTGCATCCTGCTAGGAATGGCTGCTGCCATCAAGGAGTGTCATTGCTATGGATTGGGGGTGCCTGGTCTGGTCTAGGTGGGTGGTACATGTCTTGTGTCAGAGATTCACAACAGTATGAGGTGCAGATGCAGAGAAACATTTTCTAGGAGGGAAAATCCCACCATTCCCAGAAAGCCCCTGCTATCACAGTCCCACTCCTCATGGGATGGGGGGTCTTTTTTAAGTAGCTGTAAATTGGTGCAGGGGTCGGGGACATTCCCGTCACCAGAGAAAGCAGCATGATGCTGACTCATAGATATTATCACAGTCATATGCGAGTCTATTGACATGCTGCTTTTGAAATATGTCACTTTCATGAAAACAATCTGAACCCAAGTTGCAACCCTCTTAAATTAGAAACTTTCTATTGATTTTGTTCAGGATTTCAGGACACTGGATTTGAATTTAAATAATGGTCATAATATTAGACTGCAGACTTGAGGCTTTAATTAGAGGCTGCCCACGTTCAGGGCCAATTTGAAACTTGTAGCACTTTCAATACATAGTGCCCTTAATTTCTGAACAGAGATGCAGAAATATGGCAGAGCTACTGATGCTGTTCTGTAAACTCACAGGCGTAAACAGCCACAGAATAAAAACAGACAGCTTTCATATTCAGTGTTTCATTTTTTTTTGTATTATTTATTATCCGATATGTAGACTGACTGGAGAGCTAAAGGATGTTAAAGGAAATTCAAGAGAAGGATCTACAGTAGCCCTTTCTCTCTAACATGTTGCAGAAACAGTTGGTTAACTCTCCGTAAATAGACATCTTGACATTTAGTCAAGATCCTGTAAACAACCATCCATGCTTTGTCAGTTCGCAAGCATGGCCTCATGTGCATGTTCACATAATAACGCCCTATTGAAGCCTTCAGAAATGACACACAGTCAGCTCCTCCAAGCCTGTGACAAGCTGCGATGAGTCACTCCCTCAGACAGCTGCATCTTTTTCTTTCTTCCTCACACACAACACACAAATCTGCTTCACATCCAGCATCCCTGCCGCCTCTTGCTGGCTGAGTCACCGGGGCTGGTGTGCGATGCCTACAGAAGGTCATGACGCACACAGGCCTTCCCCACAGCGCTCGGTCGGCCCGGTTAGATAGACAGTGAGGGCAGCCAGGGCATCACACTGAGAGAGTGCCCTTGATTTGAAGGAGATTTCTGAAGATGGAAGTGCAGTTGCATAAGTTTAATAAATGTCACATCACGACGGCGGCAGATCGTAGAGCAGACAGGAGATCAGCTGATGTACTTTTGTACTTCCTGGGGCCATGAGTGCGTGTTGTTTGCACTGACAATGTCTTGATAAGAGATAATATGTTTGCTAAGCAGCAATGTTAATGGAGAATTGATTTTATATTTATAACGAGAACTCTGGAATACAGTCTTTTGTCCAAAACCCCTTTAGTGTTTAGTGGACAACTAGGGCTGCAACAACATTTTTATGTAAATGATTACGTTAATAACGAATACACTGATTTGCAGGAGTACATCAGCACATCCTAATGTTCATCCCCAATTATGGCTACTTCTGCTCTGACTTAATCCTTGTGATGAACACAAGTATCTCAACAGTGAAGATCTGCTGGCTCTCCGACCTCAAAACAATGAGAAGCCGGCGTCAGTATGGCTGTGGTCAGCGCCTGCGATGCTAATGTATGGCAGTGCCTCTTTCCAGTGCATTTGCAAGTTGCAAACCGTTTATGTGCATATGCACCTACAAAACTTGATTAAAACATAGATTTTAACATTTGCTGATAAATAATACAAGAATAACTTATTGCAACCATACAGCATACGTAGATGCAGAGCATGAAGGAAAGCACAAACATTACATACAGAGCCAATTATAGATAAACTCAATTACACTTTAAATTAAAAAGAAAAGGTCTGAGAAAAGTTCTTTAGAACATAGATGCCAACAAAAATGAGATTCCTGGTAGCCTGCAAAACTCCTAAAAACACTGACACTAAAAACAAACCGTTTTAAAATTACCACAGTTAAAATGTGTCTGCTTATTCTGCAATAATCACAGAAAAACATAGCTCTTTATTTAGGCAATCTCAGAAATATGACTATATTACTAAACAGGAGTCTCCTATATGTTGTTATCTAATGTGTTAATGTCTGCACAGCATGTTGTATGTATATTTTCAGCTTGATGATGATGACGTGGTGTCGTGGATTTTTAAACGTTTTCCTAACTTAGTTTTCTCAATTAGTTGAGGTCCATTTAGTCTTTCCATTGAAGTTCGAGCACGGAAAACCACAAGCCAGCTACGGGCTCCATTTTTCACATTTTCACATGACGTTAAAACACAACACCTCAGGTCTGTCCGCTGGAGCACAGTTCTCACATATGTCGACGGCGCTGCAACAATTACGCAGATAACTTCAGGACGATTAGCCTTATTGCTTTCTGGGTTCAGTAAGCAAAAAGCACTGTGTTTAACACGCCATTATGAACTAATCTGCCAACACGAGCAAGAACTATAAAGAGAACCCAGCAGGACCAAAGCTGCTATAAAGTGCTATCTCTCACTAGAAGCTTTCATTGGGAGCCAGGACTTAAATAGCTCTCGTTATAATTCAGGTAATGGCACTGTGTGCTGAGTGTACAAAAGACATGCTCTGATAACAGTGCTTTTTTTGAACTTTTCAAAGAAAAACCTACCTTTGAACGCCAAACCCAAAGCCAACTAAGATGAAGGCACCTTCCAGTGGCTATGTTCAGGAGGTTTATAAGGTACCAGTAAAGTTTTATCCCTTCATTAAAACCACTCAGAGTACCTGCTTCAGTCAGGAGCTTCTATAATAATTCCTTGCTCCTCCTGGAGATCTGGTTCTACCCTTGACGTGTCTATTTCAAGCTGACCTTTTCCTCGTAAACCTTTCTTTCTCCCAGGTCCTCTCAGTTTGTCTGAGGTAAATGCAAACACCCGCGAACGGCTCCATAGATGTTGTTTTGTCTTATTCGGTAACAAGTGGATAGGTAAAAACGCATTCATGACACCCTGATAGCACACAATCTTTGATACCTTCACTCCATTTACCCTTTTACATTCTCTCTCTGGTTTCTTACCACTTTGTAGTTTTCGCAGGAGTAGCGGCTGTAGCTCCTGGACGGCACCCTGAGGGTGTCGTACCCCGCCATGTGGGGCTGTCACTTTGTATAAGACAACTAATACAGCAAAGCAAATGCAAAAAAAAAAAAAAAAAAAAGGAAATGTGCAAGTCAGGTGCACAGTGTGTAAAGTTTAAAAGTCAGTCAAGCTGTTAAATGACCGCCTTTCCCCCCT
Source organism: Chelon labrosus (assembly GCF_963514085.1). Lineage (NCBI taxonomy): Eukaryota > Metazoa > Chordata > Actinopteri > Mugiliformes > Mugilidae > Chelon > Chelon labrosus. Next base: position 13,135,942 of record NC_140339.1, read on the forward strand.
CACATCTCTGTAACAGCGTGTCTGTCTGGCTTGCTGTCTGTACTAAGAGGACATGTGTTGTTCCTCTTTACATGTACTTCTCTCATATCTCTCCCTCTACCCCTGTCGGACTGCTTCATAGTGAAGCTTAACACTGTTTTAACCTCTCTCTCTCTCTCTCTCTCTCTCTCTCTCTCTCTCTGGGTGTCATTCACTCTGTCTGAGTCAGACACACTGAGTCAGTTCCCTCTTCTTCTATCAGTGAAGTTAAACACCAGAAACATACAAAACTGAAATGGGACGTTTATTCTCGGGTACTCTACTTTCAAGCAGATTTAAAAAATCATGTTGTAACACATGCTGCAACATTATAGTTGTTGGTCCTTCTTCTGTTTTGTGAAGATGCATCAAACGCCCTAAAGTATAAACTGAATGTTCAATAAATTGGCAGTTTAACCTTTTCCTCTGTAGCCTCACAACAACAGATAACTGCAATAGGATAGCTTTACTGCACACACTTCCTTTCCTAAATGTGACAGAGCTCCTAACGCTGACTGACAGAACACTTTAGTTTCCTCCCCGCACACCTGGTGCTGTACATTACAGCAGGAGCCCACACACACACACACACACACACACACACACACACACAGACAAGCATGAAACATGGGAGGTCTCAGGTATCAGGTGGTGGGTTGTACTACTTTTTAAATCCAGCCATCATCAGGTGATTCAACTTTAACCAGTGGAGTTATTTGCTGACCTGGTTCATACACACCGACATAATTTTACACCTTGGAGTGGCACTGAAGTAGCACACTCACATACCGGCCTCGGATGCCTTAAGTCTCGAGCATGGTGCTGTGTCTGTGCTATGCAGAGCTTTGCAGATGCATGTCTATCGGTAGCTGTGACTCGCAGCGTCAAAAGAATGTGCGTAACAATTGTAAATGCAGGATAGTCTTGTCGGTGTTTGTGCTGTTGTTGGTCCTTTAGCCTTACAGCTGCTGCAGAAAAGGCATGACACAGAATTTATTTATAGCTGAGGAAAATACCATATATTACTGCTGTGAGTCTCATCGATAAGGACTCAGCTTCCCACGTGCTGCTGCAGGCTGAGGGTGACATGTGGCGACACATCCCCTCTGAACCCAGGCTGGGCCGGCTAGCAGATGGCTGGTGGGAGAATGATGGATGGACTGATGGCTTCACTCAAACAATAATCTAAACGAAACATGCCGTGTGGGGAGGGAGTGGTACTTAGGTGTGATGGGTGATAATATCTTACAGATCAAACGCTGTGTTGTAACAAACATGTAGCGTCAACCAACACGCTAGCTGCTAATGCAGGAATCTCCCTCAGCTTAAATGAGTCAACACCAGGCCAAGGTGAGCATCATCTGCAAAGCTCTCGGTGACTAGCAGACGCAGACAGATGGCTTCTGAGGAACCAGTGTGCCTGGTCTGTATGATATGACAACAGAGGACTACAGTCAGCCCTGCCAGCTGCTGCCTGTGCCCTGCGCTCTAACATTGATATTTTCAGTGCTAGGGTAGTTTGTGGTAGCTCGGTCAAACAGACTTTCTACATGACATAAATTGTTTGAAACCACAGCAAAACTGGAGAGAAATGCAGAGATTTATAGGAAGATTGATAGGAAAAGAGAAAACCAGAACGTTAAATGGTTTCCACTGTGTCAATGTTTTCTATTGCCTCCACGCGCTCTGATTGGTTTTTAATTTTTGACGGCACCGGCACCACATTTGCCAGATGTGTCACTGTTGCAGCACGACTAACAACCCATGAAATGACCTGGGACTAGTATTTAGTGTCAGCTCTAGAGCCAAATAGAGTAAAACTACAGAATTCATCCAACAGGCAGGCGGAGGTTAGTGAAAACACAAGCACGGCCATCAACAGTTTCTACACTTTACACTATGTTATGTTCCTGCTCTGGGTGTTCTCCTGTCATCAAGGGAGGGACAGCAAGACACAAACAAACGTGAGGACGTGAGAAACTCAGTTCACATGAGTTGTCCCTCGTGCCATAATCCAAACCAACAAACATCTGCCTTCTCCTCACTCTCTCCTCAACCACCAAAACTGGGCCTGCTTCTTCTCCTTTGCCACCAGCAGCACACACCACGCATGGCTCTCGGTCTGTGGGGGCCTTTGGCAGCAACCCTCCATCCCACCCCCTTACCGACCCCAGTGTACTCACACAGGCCTCTCAAGTGGCTTTAGCCCGCAGAAAGCTGAAGCAGGCCAGCTCTAAATAAGCCCTCATGTCTCTGCTTGCTCTCCGTTTGGCACATGAAAGACATGTGGTTATGTGAGGCATGGAGGCCATACCAGGCACATGGTAGACAAAACGGTTTGGCCGGAGCTCCACAGTTAAGAGCATGGGAAACAGAGTCACAGATGAGAAAGCCAACACCCAGACTGAGCATGTGCGGACATCTGTACATGCGTTGCATAAACTGATTCGAAAAAACAAAACGGCTGGACGGAAACACCTGCTTACACCCAGAAGGGTTAGTTTTGATGCAGCATTGTTCACTTATTGAGAACTTATATAATAATAATATACTAGATTTTTAATTCAAAATGGATTGGTTACTGCAAAGCTGAAACGGCACGGCGGTGTCTGTCATGCAACATCTAATCAGCACAAATCCTGAGACGTGCAGCCTGATGCACATGAGCACACAGCTGCACAGCAAGTGTTATTAAAGAGGACATAGCTTGTTAGAAGAACTATATCAGCAAACAAGCTGCGTGTAGTGATACAACTGATTTCCCTAAAGAGAAAATTCTCATGCAGCAGCCTCTTGGTCTTTAAAAATCAGTAGATACAGTGGGCTTTATAGTTTATACATCTTATTAAGGTCCGAGCTCCAGATTTCAACAATGCTATTGCTCTGTGGGTTAACTTTCAGGGGTTTGAAAAGACTTTAATTTGCTTTAAAATGTTCTAAACAGGGGTAAACAGTTCCTTAGTCTTTCTTGGACTGCATACGGCCAAGCATATTTCAAAACCGATGTTGTACCACGGTTGCTATGACACATTCCAAACCAGAAACACTTCCAGTAAATAAAATTATTAAAAGAATAACTAAACAAAACAAACGGGCAGTTGAATGCATGCTGCGGCTTTTGACTGTGAGAATCTGTGAAGGCTACATGCATTCAGCGTCACACACAAAAACAAAAAAGTACCGCAATAAAGCCACATGATCGCTCATTCTTTTATCTGCCCTGTGTTTTGCTGACGTGCCTCTGACCGAGATTAAACGCATGAATCAAGCAATTTATGCTGCACAGGTCATACACTGACCTAAAACCCAAGACAGTCAAATAATCAATAGACCCGTGCTTGAATAGAGAGGAGTATGGACATCGACTTCATAATAAAACGGAAGGTCATTTTAATTTCTGAGATTGTGTGAGCATGTTCGAGTGTGTGTGCCTCTCCTTTTCACGCACACATATGAATTCAAGCTGACTCCATAGGCCACTGGGATCCTGTAAGCCATGATGTGAGTAGGTTAGTGGTGTGTAATTAAGCTAGCCTTCTTATCAGCTCATCTCTAGGCTCTGGCAATAACCTCCTCTGCTTCCATCTCCCCTTCCTCTCTGGGCTCACGGAAGATCCAGATAAGGGGCATGGCTGAAAGACAGAAAGAGAAAGAGAGAGAGAGAGAGACGCGAGGAAAGACAGGGAGAAAACTCAAGAGAGAAAGTGGGCTCTAACCGCCTGTGTTATGTGTAAACTCAACTGGGTGCTCATTACACAAAATTAGTTTCATTAAATCTGCGGCTTCCTCCTTTTATCAAGTCCATCAGCTACCACAAAGGACATTTTTTTCCTCATTTGTTTGCACCACATGACCTATCGGCACCTGACCTGCCGTGCACTTTATCTCAGTGTCCCAGATACTGTTGAATATTAACCATCTCTGCGGCATCGCACACCAAACAGTGGGCAACAAAGCCGACTGAAAGACTGTCATTTTCTTATAAATGCTTGAAAGGAAGGCACACACACGCACACATGCACATATGTGCTGGAAAACTCTGGTTGAAGTCCCTGCTAAGCCTGTTTTAACTTTCATTGTAGGCATCAAAGTGGAGCTCGTATCAGGTGAGGGTACAACCGGGATGGATGCCTTCAGCGCTTTCCTTCTGATATTAGAACGACTGCCACTCATCCATTGTGTGTTTGCAATTCAAAGCAATAGCAGGGGTGAGGGTTTGGGCTGATGCATTTTTGCAAGCATTTTTACTCACACATAAACTCACAGTGAAGAGAAAATAATAAGAGAGACTGTCTGCAAGCTATAGCTTCAGGAAAGATGGGACAGGATTAAAGTGTGTGAACAATATATTGATAAAAGAACTTTCGATGTCAGAAGGAAGCCTATAGTGCTGTGAGTTCATACATTTCTATGTGCACGGATAAGAACATTAATGCACATCTTTTAAACCACCCCTGCTGGTGTGTGACTTTTATGATGACCCGAAAGTCTTGAGCCTACCAGTTTCATGGTGAAATTCTTCTGCTCCCAGCGGTACAACAAAGTCATGTTGCTTCTTGCAGCTTCCTTCCTCAGAGACACCTGCCACACATTGAGGAGCGCTGGTGGCGAAGCCGGGCCCAAACATGAGCCATCAGCACCAGGTCCAGGCGCGACCCAAAAATCCGTAAAGAAAACAAGAATCCAAAGAGGTGGCTGTAGGTTTGAGAAGCAAGCTGAATGAGAGCACCCTGTCGGTTCATGGGGAAAGGTAGAGCTGCTGCTGCTGCTGCTTGCTTGAGCCACAGCAGGTCTCTGTATGCCTTGGGGGGAGCTCCTGCTTCTCTCCACCCACTCTGGGACACAGAGGAGGGAAAAATAAACGCAGGAGGTAAAAGGCGAGAGGAGCTCCGCGGCCTGCGCTGCCGCTCTGAGAGGGAGCCAAACCAAACGCACCGAAAGGAGGAGGAGAAGCGGATCGCCCCCCTCCTCCCTTGCCCACGGTAACACATTGTGCTATTGCTCTTCAATGGACCATTGGTCATATGGGAGGAGAAAGAAAGCGAACAGGACAGACCTCTTAACCTTACTACTACCCCTCCCCCGACGGTTGACCTCATCCATGACAAAAAAAGTGTAGAAAAAGGACAAAAAGAAGGGACGATCAGTGCACCCTTGATAGCAATGGAGAGACGAAAAAGTGGTAAGTGCACAGCTCGGAGGCCAAACCACACAAAACTCAACGCTAACCATTGCTTTTCTATTTATTATTTCTTTAACCAGCTCCTCTGCTTGTCTGTTAAAAAAAGCCAAGTTTTATTTTCCCCAGCCATAGACGGAGCAGTCCGGTCTCTGATCAGCCATCACCCACAACACACTGCAGCAGCTGTGTGTTTATTTTCATGTGTACCGAGGGTTCATAACCTAAGCATTTATGTACGTGTGAGTGTGTGTGTGTGTAACAGAGTCCGCAGCGCTACAGGATGCCCTCCGTTTGAGCGTGTTCCAACCCCCTGCGCACACACACCCCACCACCGACCACAAATTACAAGCCGAATTTGAATTTTGGGAAAGGCCCAAGATTTACAGAAAGTTCCCACAGTAGGGGGATGCCTGATCGCTTCCAGCAGGCTGCACAAAAAAAATACTTTAAGCTTTATGAAACAACAATAATAATATAGAAGCCATGCGAACTGCCTAAAGCAATGATCTGTGATAGTTTCACTGTAACAACCGACAGTTTGGATTCTCTTGATTAAACACCAAAGCGCCGTAGAGGTGCAACTCTTAGCAGATCTTCTGTGTCTTTTTATCGTCTATGTTTTCAGTTTATTGGGAATGAAAACAACAGAGATTGATTGAAATGCATCGTAAATGTCAAATCAGTGAGTCCAACTATATGTGAATTTATGAAATCTCCTGCTGGGACAGTTTTTGCTGCATCACTACACTTATTGACAGTGGCTACAGGGTCTGTGTGTCTGTCCTTAAGCATAAAGCAAGACTTCTGGTTCTGTATTAGATCTACGCTGCAGCAAAACCTGACAAAAACCTGATGTCCACCTCCCTAAGAATCTAACACATTGCAGGGACGCAGACCACAACAACTGTGATTAGTCCAAAATGCATTTCCTTCTTTACGTCTCTCAGTGGCTGAACTACCACCAAAAACTCACCCTCCTTCTTCCTCCAACTCAGCATCTACTCAGACGTATTCTCCCTTTTTTCCTGCGCAGCAGCGACTTCGGTAAAATTAAATGTTGTTCAGAAGTAACTACAACATCGATTCCAGTCACCGTTGTTAGTAATACCCAAATTAATTCAAAACAGTGACACAGAAATCACATTAGTGCCAGGTTTTTGTTGGTGTAATTACATGGACAAACACCAGTGCACAGGAATAAAGGAGTAACTGCTCAAAATGACGTAGGCCGCTTGTGTGGACGATGGTGTAGGTCCTGCATAGATATGACTTGGAATTATAAACTCTATGCAAGTGTTATGTTCACCAGCTTAGTTTACTTGGTTTACTTAGTTTTTTCCACTTCCTTGGCACGATTATTGTCTGTGGCAATCCAGCCAACAGCTCTGGAGAGATTTCAGTTAACTTGAAGTACAATGGTGGCACTGCAGGAAAAGTCAAGAGATTACCAAAAGTCTTGGACAACGCAAAGAACATGAAAATGTATCAATACAGCCTGACTGATCAAAATCTAAATAGCACTGCACATATATTACTTCCTCTTGACTGTATTTCAACAGGGTCTGATCAAACAAACCCACTACAAAGGGAAGCCCATCTACCCAGCCTGCCACACCACGCCACTGAAACATCCCTTTCCTCCTAACCAGCATTGATTTAATGACATTCTGACTCTACAAGCAGAGAATATGTCAGCGTTTAACGCCTGTGTTTAACAGTTTTAGTACAGGCCTTCGACAAGCTCATTAAGTGCGGCCGCGGTGAATGGGCTGAGTATGGTTCCTTTCACAGTCCCAGATAAACCTCAGTGTGCCGGGGACAATGGGGGGATAACCCCGCCGTGGAGGGGCCTTTGTTTTGGGGGACCCCCACCTTGGATGTTCTCAAAGCTGGGGAGGAAGATTGGGGTAATGTTGGGGGTAAGGGGTGGGATGGACCTGCTGCCTGGCTGCTCTGTTCTGGGTGAAGGTGAGGGAGGGGGGGTTGAGAGACATATGGACTTGCTGGGGATAGAGAGACACAGACAAAAGCAGAGATCCACTGGAGTTAATGGAAGACTGACCACATTCATTGTGTTTCTATCATCTTATTTTCGAATTCATACGCATCATTTTGTATCCACACTGACTCAGAGGAGTGTTTAGAATGGAAATAATTTCCGACTGAAGCACATGCACAGTTTGTGGTGGTTCCCCACTCTGGTCCATACAGACGGAGGAACACTGTCTGCCAGGCTGTTAATGATTATTGACAAGTATTAGAAAATCTAAATTTATGACATTTAAAGTGAGTGCTGTGTTGCACTCAACATAATCTTCAACTCAAGTTGCAGTTTGTCCTGTAAAGAGCAACGAAAACGTCATTAAAGCTGTCTGGTCTCCAATTATAAGACTGATGAGAACAGTGTGAATCCATAGATGCCATCTGGGGCCGTCTACCAGCTGAGGCCACCTTAGTGAGGCCATACTGATCTACACAGTTCTCTTGCAGTTTGGAAAAGGTTACCATAACCATATATACAGTAAAGCAGGAACAAGTCACAGCTTTATTTGCTTTTGGCTGAGCTGACCAGTTCTCTCGTCCACAATGTTTCATCGCACCGTTAACCCTGCACATGATAAATAAACCTGAATCTGAGTAGTCTAATGAAAAAAGACATTTCATACCATTAAAACATTTAGATATAATTTACCCTTAAAGACGACAAGATGTGATTTTGACTTGTATGCGTATATTTGTGTGTGTGTATCTGGTAATATCATGCGTGAAGTGGAGAGATCTGGTGTATTCAGCGAAAAATCATCCTGAATGGCACATTTACAGCCCCATTTTTGGATTAAGCATTTCTATCAGGGAAGCTCAGAGCCTGCCTGCGTCAACTGAGTGAGTACAGAACTGCAGAACAACAAACACAAATACGTAGAGGCACGCTCATTGTGATTCCACCCAGGTTGAAGCCAGGGGAATGAAACAGCTTGAGAAACTCCCCGAAGCTGCAGGAGACGAGCGCTGAATGGAGAGATGCGAAGAAATCCACTCTGTCATCTTTTCACCACCAGACAGCGCTGACAGAAAGCCAAGCAATATTTCATAGTGGTTTTCATGCCTATTTAGATTCAACAATCACATCAAACTCTTGAGCTGAGAATCAACCAGCTGGAAGCACAGTTTGAACCGTTAAATACAGTATCAGCTATTTTATGAGGGCTTCAGATATTAATCTGCTGTACACCCAGGAGATAAAAATCCCATAGAGTTTACTCCACGGAGCCATCTATTGCATAAAAATCAGCAGTGTTTCCCTACAAAATTTCATGAGACCCAGGCGTTTAGTTTTTTTTTTGTTGGGCGGTGTTGTTACAGAGCGAGCCGGACCGACGAGCACACAAGTATAAATGGCTCGCACCGTTGTTGGTTACGTGTGTGGGCATTCTTAGGGCAAATGTAAGTAAGATTAAATAAAGTGTCAGCGAACAAAACTAACTTATAGTAAAAAGTTGCCTTTCAATCTTTGCTAGCTAGCGCTTAAGTTAAGCTAGTTCACGTCACGTCTGGAGTCTTTTCCTTCGGGTTTTGACCAACTCTCTTAATATAACTTTAAATCTCCACGGTCTAAAAAAAATCAAGAGCACAAACATCAGGTTTTAAAAAGTGGCAGTAACATAATTTTTTATTTGAGAACAACACAAATAGCTTAACATGCTATGTGAGTTGTCAGTGCCGTTTTCAACCCGCTATGCTGAGTGCAGCACAGCACTCACTTTAAAAGCACAATGTTGTTTGAAACGTGCAGAAATATTTCCGATTCGTTGTGAGACCATGGCGGAGTAAATTAGACCCTGGCGGGCCGCCGTAGTATTTACATTGTATGGGAAAGCCTGAACCAGTGCATGGGCAGCTACAGTATAATTTCAACACACGATCTAGTTTCGGCTTTTAACGTTTCTATGTACTAAATTTCCTTCTTTATAATTGATTGCACCGAAACTTTCATAAATAGAAGTCGCTGCCACTCTGCTGGCTCCATGGAGGTCATAGTTATCCAGCCAGTGTCTCTACCCAGCGTGACCTCGGACACGGTCCTCTGGGGAGGGTGACTTCAGCCCGGTTGACCTCTACCTCCTGGCCTCTCCGTTTTCCACACCGCCTTCTGCTCCCAGACACAGATGAAGCTGATTGCGTTAGTCTAACCGCCTCTGCAGCGCTGGTCCCCCGGGGGGGGGCGCCACTCACAATGACGCGCTTGTGTCTGCACCCAACGGGCTCCCTGTGACAACTAACGCAAGGAAAGCAGAGAGGGAAAGAAACCAAAGTGAGGAGGGCACCTTGGAGGGAGATCAATGGAAGGATGTTGACTCAGGAGAAGCAGATGCCCGGGCCTAATTAATATGGTTATGTCCTCAGCCATGACCTCACACAGGAAGGAGAGGGGACGACCGCACAGGAAGCGGAATCTGATCGAGACGCATTAGGCAAAGATGAGGTCATTACAAGCGGAGCCATATGATCACATATACCTTCAAAAAAACCTAAAAATGCTTCTCTTAATTATTTTATTTTAAGAGAAAGCGTACATCTCATCATTGCGATTTCTCAAATCTACACTGTATGTTCATTAATAGTTAATTCCTAAACATTAAAAACTGCTAGATCTATCTAATAACAGTTGTTTTATTGAAATAAAATAAATATAAGCATTTTTTTTCATCTCAGTTCCATAAATGTGTTTTACACCAAAAAATCCCAGTATTACATCTGTGCTTAACCTAAAATATGTACTGTATACCATGAAGTCGCCCTGGAGTGAAGCTGGATGTTGGATAATTTTTGAGAGGCTATGCCAGCAAACACTGCACCGTTCTGTGTTCTGTGCCACTTCATACTGAATAGGTGCTACCGGGGGGGAGAAGCAGCCTCTTCATCAGATAAAAACCAAAGTCTTCAGGTTCTGTTGCTACTGTATCTCACCATCTGACCATAATCTGCCTGTACCTGAAGGCTGCTGCATCTAGCATTGATAACTGTGCAGGACAAGCGCCTCTGCGTTCTCTGAGAGAGGACATACAGGTGTGTTGTCGCTCTTATCAACAGAAACATGGGCTCCCTCCTGCCTGATGCTGATAGCAATGCACGTGGTCGCGGTTGGATGACAGGCTCTTATCTTAAAAGTGTCAGCTGTCAGAAAAAAAAAAAAACAGCCTCGATTTCAGCTCGACAAAAACATACATTTAGGATTTTAGGTTTTTACATGACAACAGAACCACAGAATGATCAGGCGTGTAAGTTGAATCGATCGGGATCGCTCACCAGACCTAACAGGACACTTCCCTGTTCCTCTGCTCTTTATGTGAACTCCTGCAGTCTGTTAAAACCTTGGTTATTCCTTCTGAACAATCGACCCTCCAACAATGGATCACTAAAACATCCATTAAATCTGCCTTTAACTTGCAGCGCCTCCTGAAGAGACATATGTGTATGTGTGGGCCTTTGTCATGGTAATAAATAAAAAAGAAGCAATATAGTCACCGACAGAACCCCCCACCCAATCTGTCCCACTCTGGGCGGGCAGGAGGGCATTAGCAATCCAATGCAGCACAACGGTGCTCTGCCTTTCACTCTCACCTGCTGGGCTGAGATTTCAGAAGACTCCGGCTGGTTGTAATGGCAATAAAAAAGGTCATTATTTCCTCTCACATGATGGTGTGGAGGAAGGGAAAGGCTCGGGACATGAGATATCTCTTCTAGGGGTCAAGTGAGATGGGTTTTATAGGTTGATGCTGACATTTACAGACTGAAGATGCTGATATTGAACACTTTTAATATTGATCCAGTTTGAAAATCCTCACTGAGCACTTGGACTGGTTTGCAACTAAAGATTATTGTTATTATCAAGTAATTTTCTCAAATATTTGTGAGGAAATAAAAAAAGTAGTCATCAGACGATGCCAGTAAACAATAGGACATCTTTTTTTCTTTTTGGTTTGTGCAAAAACAAGAATACTAAGTGTAAAATATAACACTGAAAATAGTGGAAAACCTATGCAGAGGAGACACCGGCAGGCCATTGGCCTGATGTGTCATAGCCTCAATGACGAATCATTTATCAAAGTCAACTGTTCTTTGATGGAATAAGCTGTTTAATGGTCAACATCTGCATGCATTCAATATTAAAAGGGGAATTGTAATTAAGAAATGAATGTGACTAAAATGGATCGTCATTAACGTTTTTTCTTTTTGTTTGTTTATCTTTCATATCTATTATTCTAAATCTTAATTCTACCCTTCAATCGCCATAGATTTAATAGTTTGCCATAAAGGGTCATTTAATTAGCGTTGAATCTGTAATAATAAAATCAGTTCACACGTATCCCTGACTATGAACGCTCACGGTCAAACCAGTTCCCGGAATGAAATTACACTCAATTTAAATAATTCAAATTAGGGAAATCATAATCTCGGGCAATTACACATCTCTGGGAACGGGGGGAATTAATGAAGCTCCGCCTCGCTGATGCATTCATCACGGAGATTATTTAATATCCCGGACAAGCTCTTCATTACTGGATGGGGGGTCTGTCTAAACTGCGGATAAATATTAGACAGGTAGGTAAGATAGACGGTGAGCATCTTCATCAGACCCAGTGTGTTTTTTATGTGATCAGGATTCAGTTTAAATGGAGGATGAGATGATTGAAATTAGTCTAATAAAGCCGGTCTTTATACAAAGTCTGCCTTGAGCCTTTATCTGGAAAGATACTTATTAAGATAGTAGCTCCTTATCGCACTGGCACATGAACAAATCCCTCTGTGCAGCTGTGTACTCATGTGTGAGTGAGTGAACATGTGACTCTGCATGCGTTCATGGGAGCATATATATATATATATATATGTGACTTATAAAGGTCTAGGTGTGCTTGACAAAGCATCAGCATTTAATTTTTTAGAGTCTTTGGCCGTGAACGTGGCTTTCGGAGGATCTTGATTTAAACCTTTCCTCTTTCAAAGCTGCAGCTAAGAATTAATGAGCTGGCGACAATGAGCATTTGGAGCATAAAGAAGCAGGGAGAGAAGCTGAAAAATGAAAAGAGTGAGAGGGAGGAAAGGGGGGAAAGAAAACAGAGCGAGAAAGAGAAGGAGGTCGGGGATAAACCGGAGGCATTAATAATGAATCGAGACGCAACGACGGTAGCCTTGAATGACTTGTATGCACACAAACATGCACGCACACACACCCACACACTTGCTAATGATTGTGAATGAAACAGGTGCAGGGGAAAATTCAGCCACTAGAGGGCAGCAGAGTGTGTGTGTGCGCAAGGCTCTGCAGTAATGACAGTACGTTAAAAGGTTAAAGGTCAGAACAGCTTGTCATTTCATTTAATGTCATGAGCACAAACACACAGAGCAAGCGGCTTTAAATACCATTCGCACATTTCCAGACTACCACCTTCGCATCGGATTCAGCATATTGTGTCAGACTGCACACACACACACACACACACACACACACACACACACACACACACACACAGTTAGACATACGGTGCTGTCCTCGGTCTGAATGCCTCCCTCTGCCTCCCGCTGCTGGCGCTGCATAATGGATTAACTCTTTGTTACAGGTGTACACAACATGTTTGTGTGTTTACTGCCAACTGGGCCATCCAGCTGGGTGTATGGGGGGAGCAGCAGCTACACTCTACCTTGGCTTACCTAATCCCTCAGATCGAGAACTACTGACCTGTCCTGTCAGTACTTAGCTGTGTTCTAAGCACTTTGATGCAAACACACTTTTTTTTTTATATTGCACCTCTGCTTAATACAGTCAATCCCAACATCTCCTACAACCTCCAGAAAAAGTGCCATGGCTTATACGTGCTTAACCTGGATTCTCTCAAAGAAAACAGGTCTGGATCTCACATGAGTATCTTGGTTAAATAAAGGGTAAATAAAAAATAGGGGTAGAAACAGCACGAGCAAGTTTTTCAGCCTGAGAAATGACTCAAACATCAACCCACTCTTGTGACTAATCTGGATTGAACTCTATTTGCTGCTACTGTGGGTGCTGAAATCCATTCTTCCATCTCTCAACAAAATGCTGCATTTCTCCCTGTACCACTGTTGAAGCTTTTTACTCTGCAAAATGACTCACTGGCATCGCTTGTTATTGAACTGCCCTGTAACTTCATAAAATATCTGGACGAAATGAGTCAAAATGAGGAAAAAGGAAATGAATCCAAAAGTGCAAGACACGCCACAAAACAATGCAAGTGATTGTTTCGGTATTATGTCCCGTAATTTGAAGGAGAAACACGAGGAAGCCTCCGCGTCTCTGGAGACCTGTGTCTCATCTCACTCTGCCCTCGGAGCAGATTGGACTCACACCGAGGGCTGATGCAGTCTGTGAAGGAACTCCACAGAGGGTTGGACCTGCATGTGGGGGGTACCAGCAATTCTGCCTCACAGCCCTTCCTCCAGTTCAGTCAGTCTCTGGGGTGAAGCCCAGCTGAAACTGTGCAGGAATGAGGACAGTAAAACTAATCTATGAACACTCCTTCGCTGCAATATAGGGATATCTTCTAAACATGAATAACTACACAATCCCCTTGTGTAAAAAAAAAAAAAATGTATAAAACATATACGTAAATGAGCACTCTCTCTGTTGCACACAGAGTCAGTTTTGAAGGCGATATTAACGACGCCGCTACTGTTCAGGAAGGTCAAGGGTTAACCCAGATGAGAGTAAGGACGTCTGCTTCATCAGCACCACGGGGACGAAGAGAAGGAGGGAAAGGAGGACAGAGAGGAGAGAGAGAAAGTCATGGAAAGTAGGTCAGCGAGAAAACGTGATTAGCCACTAAACAAACGGCACCAGCAGCAAACTCGTGTCATGTCCGTTGGCGCTGGCCTCGCAGATCTTTCCCTCACGCGATCATCACCGAACTGGATTCAGATCTCCTGAATAACAGCGTGCTGGACGCCTCAGCGGCTCCGAGAGTCACGCTTACACTAAAGATGGGTTGGCAAGCGTGCACTTGCTGGCTGGCTAAGGCGCTCAAACACACACGGACACCTCCCTTCGCTCACTGCCTTACATGGTGTTAGAGCGATCCCTCTTGCCGTTTGCAGCCCTTTGCGTGGGGTTGCTAAGCGCAGCCAATATTTCACAAACACAGCAAAACAGCCACCCTGATATCCTGCTATGCTGCCATCCTGGACAGCAGAGACACAGCCTGCTCCGTCTCCTTCCAGGAATTCACTGGAACTGGCTCGGTTATCATAACACAAACACAGAACAAAAGTAAAGTAAAACTGGAATTATATCTTGGTTTACAGAGATCAATAGGCTGACCGTTTATAATTACATTTTTACCATGAGGGAAAAAATCCCTGAAACAACATTTACACTCTAATTAAACCAAAAATGCAAAGCAAATACTAGATTATAGAATTCTAAATTGTGGAATATAAACTAAATATTGATACATATACATATAATTCACAATAAAGCAACGGGTACAAGACAATTTAAAACATAGATCTGCGCCAAAGAAGACAAGACAAATTTGAATGGATTTGGATACCACTCAGCAGGTGGGAGTGGAGGTGACCGTTTCACATCCTGACCTTTGTGTTTTCGCCAGCCTCTGACTCTGGTGTGCTGCTTCTCGAGGATCTTGAGCCTGCCTGCTGGCCCAGAGAGGGGATGTTGGTCTTGAGGGGTGCTGTAGGCAGAGCTAGAGCTGACGGTCTGCTGGGGTTCTGCGGGATGGGCAGGGCACTGTGCACCGGCTTGGGTTTGGGGAGTCCTGACTTCATCTTTGAGGCCACCAGGATGGCTGGCATCTTCTCCCGGGCCACCTAGAGACTGCGCACTCCCCTCGCTTTCGCAGTGAGAGGGAAATCCTGCGAGTCAGCAAGACTCACTCGGCTGACTTCTGAAGGTTCAACCAGAACTAAGACACACGCATTCAGTTTGCTCCTTATCCGACACTTGATCCAAGTAATGAGCAATTTGTGACAGTCCAGATCTTGGCTGCTCTGTCTGGATCTCAGCAGGGGGGTTGAGCTGAGCTTCTCAACATGCAGCGGAGGGGTTTAAAACCCACCTATCCCACCTGTTTCCTGGTACCAAGCAGTTTTGGCTTGTTATGTCATAGAAAAACAGTCCTTTCTCATTAAAAAAGATGGAAATTCACTCTGCAAAGTCCAAGAATGAAAGTCAAAAATCCCACTTCACACACAGAGGAATCCCCAGTTGCCTGGCGGCAAAGCGAGTGTTCCCTTCCATGTATTTCCAGTGCTGGGTGAGAGTCAGTGGCTAAAGGATCCTATAGGAGGCAGAGCAGTCCTCTCCCACAGAGCCCTGTTAATTACACCATTGCTTCAGGATGACAGGAGGAAAGACCAAGGAGAGGAGAGGAGTGAGCAGAAACTGAGAGATGGAGAGAGAAAAGAAAAGGCGACAGCGACACAGCGACCGTTCGCTTCAGTGACTGCTCAGCCTGTGACTGCGCAGCCTGAAACACACTGCACTCTACTCTGCTGCCTCTCTCCCTCTCTCTCTCTCTCTCTCTCTCTGGTAAGTCGCGGTTAGCAGCAGGTGTGGCTTAGATCAGGACTGACATATGTGGAGAAAGGCTCAACACATTTACTCAGTATGTCCCTCCGGCCTGCCTCTCCTTCTATCTGTTGATGTTTGAATTTTGAATTACCCAATCTGGAAGGGTATTTTGTAATCTAATTTGCCGGTTTTGTGTGGTAGTTTTATTTGTTGCAGAAGGACCGTCCATGGATCCCCTGAGCAATGAGTGTCATTGTCTTAAAAGGAGTCTTCTAGTATCCATGTGGGACACATTAAACAATTTAATCTCCCTGCCAAGTATCAAATCACATTAACCTACTTTAAGACTCATTTTGTTTATTGACACATAGAATTTCAGGCATAATTTCACATCTGTGCAAAGCCTATGGTTGCTGAAATATCTCCACAAATGTTAGATGGACTTCCATTGTGCTTACATTCATGTTCCCCAGAGGAACAATACTGACTCACTCAATACGGAGACCATAGGACTTTTCATATAGCCAGCAACAGGTCACGTTTTTCACTTAATCAAGTAAAATAATTCAACATTAAATGGGTCCAATGCCAAAACACAGATGTATCCTAATGGTTTTGCTGATCCCCTGATGTTTCCTCTAACACCACGATGACATTTGCGTTTGACAATCAGATGGTTTGCCGTGAAATGTGGGACAGACTCTCTGTATCCTTGTCCTCCTCTGACTCCATTAAGCTGCCCCTTTTTTAAATATGAGGGTGGCCAATTAGTGGACTAGTGTCAGATCAGCCTGACTCCCAGCAGGCTTAGCCAAGCTGCCGAGGCGTGGACTCAAATCCTGCTGCTGAACTTAAGGAAGAAAAGAAAAAATTGGAGAGGAGGATTTGCATTTTCTCCCCTTCTCATCCATCACCGGTTAATTTAAGACTTTACATAGAGATTTGTAGTCAGCTAATGCTTTGTTAAGAGTAGACTCCTAAAATAAATTTAAAGAGTTTAGACAGATTTGAACTGGGTGCACAGAGAAAATGATAATCATTTACTTCATTTGAGTGACAGCTGAAAAACATGGACGTAAAAAGTCTGAACAGACGTCTGTTGATGAGGAAATACCTCAAGGAATAATATAACTTTGTGCATTTATCATCTTTACTGGCAATCCACCCACTAGCCGTCATTGTATTTCACTCAAAATTACCCAAAACACTATATTTTGCACGGTGTCTGTGACCACAGTGTATCAAATAGAAAAACAAACCAAATCTAGTCCATCAACAATCCAACTCAAACCTCGACCCACATCGCAGTTAGAACCCACTGTCCTAACAAGTCATTTACTCTGAAATGCCTGTTCACTGGAAAGAGAGACACAGCTGTAGCTGCTTACAACAAATTATCCGGACCAAATCAGAAATCATCAGCATAAGAGACAGAAGAAAGTGTAAGCCACTAAACGCAGTGTGACTCGTCGGTATTTCATCTTAACAGTAGGACGTACGATAGCACGAGACACACACACACACACACAGATATGCACACATACTCCTGAAAAAGACTTTATGAGAGCAAGATTTAATCCAACAGAGGACGTGTTTAGTATGTTAATCTTAATCCTGTTACAATAATCCAAAATTATGCAAATACTAATATCTGATTATGATTTAGTGATTAAGTAATTTGGGGAGTGTGTGTGTGTGTGTTCAGAGGGACAAGTGGGGTTGCAAGTCCAAATATGAGCGTATGTCCACTTAATATTTGCATGAATACAGCAATAATTTTTATTTTTTTGGTCTTAAATGTTTCTAAATGGCTTCACTGGGTTTCATACATTTGTATATTGGTCCTCCACTGAGCATGCCTTTCAGTTTATCAGCCCACGCTGGATGCATTATAGACAAAACTACGTATTACTGACCAACCCAACATGCCCATCATCAAGTGGACTAAATGTTTTGGTTTGAACACTTTAGCCTGATACAATTCTACTTCTGTGTTAAGGTACAAACACTCTAAACCGACGTCAAAGAACGAAGGCCGACTGTGACACTGTCAAAGAGAGCAAGACATCTAGACTAAGAGACCTCTTCCATGGATCCCATGGACCAAGGGGTCTAGACCAAAAAGTTGCACTTGAACACACTACAAACACTACAGCCAGTTGCCTACGCAAAGCATAATAACTCTTCATACCAGAAGGTAGCAATTTAGTTCATCATTGAAAATGGGCAAACTGTAATACTAGAATACCTAATTCTAGGCGTGTTTCAAATGTTAGAGAAAAAAAAAAAAAAACCTCTACACACTATTGGATAGACCTACAACCAATCAGAGCTTCGACTCCTTAGCACTCCTTTGATACTTATGACCATGTCGCAGTTACTCTTCTGTCCATCACCGCATAGAGGCTGCTGAAACAATCTGATTGTCCCAGGAGAGCTTTGCTGAGACACAACTGGTTCCCAATGGAGCGACTCCAAATCAACTTTCTTCCACAATAACTTTGTAGGCATGGGGAATTTAGGCAGGCCTCCAGGGTATGGAAGAACTACAACATGGCTTCTCTCTTGCTGATCACTTGGTCTACAATTTCTTCAGTCTAGACCCACTCTACTATTGAGCCACCGACTGGTGGAAATCTGGGGTTTCAGACTCTCACCCGCAGCCCAACACCGGCAAACATCTGACCAATACAGCAGCTTGGTGGGTCAAGGCCTTGAAATGCTTCTTACTCAGGTCAGTTTGCATGGGTTTCAGTTTATTTGTCCACACTGGATGCATCGACAGCACTTTTTTTATTGATCTGCCCAACAAAATGCTTTATCCAGTGGACCGCATGTTTTCTTTTGAACATTTTAGCCTGATTTAATTCTGTGTGGTAAAATGCTGCACACTGCACTTTGAAACAATTGGGCAAATGCACAGAAAAAGCTGAGACCAGGTGCATGATTCACCTCATGATTATCAAGATAACCCACCCAGTCAACTGCAGACCATGTTGTAAGTGGTGATGATTAAAAAGCCGGGAGGCCACTCTGATTCAAAACACACCAGAATTCTTTGAAACATATAGGAAAAGACATTAACTCCACCCGACTTGCCTCACATGTCTCATTTGGGAAATGGAAAAAAAAGCATGCGTAGCATAACAAGGGAAACATGAATTATTTTCCAACTATCCACTGTGATGCTAAACATGTCCCGGCCCCTCGTAGATCACAACGCAGCACTTCAGAGAGTTGGAAAAACAATGTCATATGTGATTTATTGTGGAAGCTTTGAAGATACCTGATGACAGTCCAGCACAGTCTAATAATAGAGCCGGTTTGGCAGTAAATGGGCAGTATTGACAGTAATAACTAGGACGCCCACTGCCGTGCTCTCCTGTATGTTTATACTGTATTTCTTCTTTGAATAATAAACATTCATGTGGGGTAGCCGGTGGGTGTTTGCTGTGAGGTCTGTTGCTGTGGATAAAGATTAATGTCCACAGAGATTATATAGAATGGACTCCATAGGTGGTGTGCTAAATCATCAATATATGAGAATGCAGCTGTGCTACTATGAATTTACACTGTGGCCAGCCATGTTTTTTTTTTTTTTGCAGTCTTTTTGCTTTTTGCATATTTTTGTTGTCTAGCAGAGGTGACATTGCAATTTGTTTTGCTTGTTCTTTTACTTAAGGAAGGTAACGAGTTGGGCCCTACCACAATTTTCTGATTTAAGATGTTTGTCAGAGCATATCCAGCTCATAGTTATATACTGAATACGTACAGACTATGGAACTGCAATGCTTATTCACAGCCGGTTATTGTTCCTTGTTTACAGTTGTCCACAGTGTGTCTTGTGAGGATAACATACACCGATCAGGCATAACATTATGACCACCTGTCTAATATTGTGTAGGTCTCCCTTGTGCCTCCAAAAGAGTTGTGACTCAACAGAGAATAGACATGGGCCTTCTGAGGGTGTCCTGTGGTGTCTGACAACACAATGTTGTTAGTGGGGGCCTTTGGGTCCTATGGGTTGAGGGGAGTTGCCTCTGTGGATCATCCCACAGATACTTGATCAGTTTGGGATCTAGGGAATTTGAAGGTCAGGTCAACACCTTGTGTTGTCCTTCATATTTTTTTAGTTGTTCCTAAACTGTTTTTGTGTGTGTGTCTGTGTCAGGCTGCATCCTGCTGGGGATGGCTACTGCCATCAAGGAGTGTCATTGCTATGAGGTGGGAGTGTCTGGTCTAGTCTAGGTGGGTGGTAAATGTCATGTAAGTAACCCGTAAGCAGAACATTGCATTGCCACAAGATGGTCAATATTATTTACTTCTCCTCTCAGTGGTTTTAATGTTCTGGCTGATTGGTGTACATATTTTGCTCCGACAATTATGCATCCATCTTATCCTCTTACAACCACAGCATAATTGTATGTGAAAAAGTTTACTGAAGCCTTTTGGCCTACAGGCTATAAATAACCTTGAGATCTGATGGCAAATTGCTGACACATTCATACAGCGCTAGCTGGCAGCTAGGGCTCATGCAGTCATTTATGAACTATTCTACACTTCATGTTTTGGCTTAATAAGCATAAAAGCATGTTTTTCTATTCTCAGGTTCAGAGTTAATCTATAGACTTTGCTCTGATCCGCCTAATGACAGTTTTACCACTCCACCTTCAAATCTATATTCCAGAGCTTTCCTTTACTCGATGGCATAGCTTTTAGGATTGCTGGCCAAATTCTTATATGGCTACGTTACACAAGCTAATGGGCCCACAGTGCAGTTGCAACATTCACATTCACTTTCAGCTTTATTTTTTATGAAACAGCATCTGTAGGTGGCGCTACAGAGACACGATTTTTTATTTATTTTGTTAATATAAATGGCAGTGAAATATAAACATATGTGTGAGTCAGAAAGAAACTAAGGAAAACAAAGCATGATGCAGACTAGAATATAAATCCCCAGATTCAAATTTAACTGGTCAATGTGAGCATGAAATTAAAATGTATGTATTCAAATAGCCTGCTGACAGTCTTCCACCATCCAAACAACTCTCAATATATTTCAATATTTATGCCTCGTAAATTAAATGAATCAGCACACACTTGACACGAAAACACACTGCGCACAATCCCTTTGCTGATTGTTTTCATTAGCCAAGTTAGCAGAGCAGAACAAGTGGGCGCCCGTTGACAAGGGCTGCGCTAACTGGAGCAACGGCCTGACATTTCCACCGTGACAGCAAAGGATCCACAACTTGACCCACAGACACACACACACAAACACAGTTATTTACGATAATGAACAGTGGCACTGCTGTAAGGCCGGATCGCAGGGGAGGAGGGGCCGAGTCCGTGAAGCCCAGCAGAGCTCTGGCATGGCTCAAGTGATGGTGCTTAAACACAACACACAGTGTCAGGCCAAACACGCACACACAAAAACAACAAACCGTACACACACTACTGTACACATTTCACACAAATTGGCTCGAGAGGATGAGCCGGACCAGCCTGGAGGAGGAGGAGGAGGAGGAGGAGGAAGTCCTGTTTGCTTATTAAACATGAAATGTGACTGAAATAGACGACTAGAAAATACAATAAAGAGAATCAACTGACAGGAGAGAGAGGAAAGAGGAGAGTGAGTACGTCAGTTTGAATCCTGCTGAGTGTGTTTGTGCCCTTGCCCTGCTCCAGCTGTGGCACGTGTGTGCGTGTGTCCATGTGTGGTGTGTGTATGTGTGATCTAAATGGGCCAGTGGGTGGCAGAAGGGGGAGCGGGGGTGGGGGTCCTGTCACTTTCCTGTCACATGTCACCTGCACCGGTCTGAGCTGAGTTCTGCGTGTTAACGTCTTAACCCACTGGAGAACTGCGTTTAAAATCCATCCAAATGTCTGTCAGATTTTTTCTTGGATGGTCAGAGTTTTTAATTTCTCCTTTTTAGAAATGTTCCCAAAAGAAGGGAAAACTAGGACACTACAGTTAAATATTATCCCTTTTCTTTGACAGCTGTTAATTTAGAAAAAGCCAGGGATATTGTGCGGTGTCCACCCATTAGATGATCAGTTTCCCCTGATTTATTCTTTGACAAGAGAATGAATTCATCAACAAATTACGCTTGTTTTGTAGTGAACTTTCAGAGTGTGACTCGCTGGCCGTCTTTTCATGCACACTAGCACTTCACTAATAATCAGAATAAAAATGTCCCATGTAACCACGACAGTCAGAACAGACTGACCCGATCGGAAGGAATCTTGAGCGAGGCCGAGAGGGGTGGTCAGCACATGTTAGCCCCACGTGGAGTAAACATCAGCTGGCATGAGATGTTTCAAAGAGGGACAGAAACATGGAGGTAGCGGGATGTTCAAACTGTTCCTGAAGGCTCCATGCTTCACTTTCCCCATGTCCATCCATAGCTGCTGATTGTTTGGGGCATGTAAGCACAAGTATCCTATGAGATTATTTCATTTAGCGTCCATGTAGACAGTTGAGTTAGAACCTCCAATCAGGATTGAAGAAGTGTTGTCCCAATGGCTTTAACATCAAGACTGATTAAGGCCAATTTCTGACTAATATCAATGACAACTGATTCTAAAAATTAAGCATATCAGCATTTTTAAAGGAAAAAAAATACCAAATGCGTCCAGATCATTTTACACACATACACGAATGTGAGGATCATCACTTAAATAATCTATCGCTGACACCGAAGAGATAAGACCATTAGCTTGATGGATATAACCTAATACACTGAGCTAACTTTAACCCTAAAAACAAGACTTCTATCAAAACTAATAACTGGTCCTCCCAAAAGTGGAAGCAGAAGAACAAACACACACACATCCAGATCTCTACTTTAACCCCCATAAAAACAGCATAGGTTGGGTAACACGTAGCGAAGACACAAGAGCAAACTCATAAGACACTCGTGCAGTAAATGCACACTCAGACACACACACACAGCCAGACACACACACACACAGACGGAGGGTAAAAGCAGGACAGAGGAGACAGCAGCACCCAAACAACAGTCTCCCTGCAGTAAACTGGGGTGACAGATAAGGAAACCAGGGAGCGGTCATCACGGTCACAGCTCCGAGGTTTGTGTGTGTGTGCGTGTGTCGGGGTGTGTGTGTGTGGACATAACCATGTGATCTGAAGCCCTACTTTATATAGAGCATGAACAAAAAGTGCACGAATGTAGCCATCCTTCTCCTCGCTTACTTCTTAATCTAGACTGCATAATTAACCATCACTAATCAGGCCTTTATACCTCATTAAACGCCTATTAGCTAAAGGTGAAATTACACCACAACGCATTACACGGGACATGTTTTTTTTTACCATGGAAATTAATTACACAAGAGTTACTCTAAGATAGGAATCCTCAATTTTGACGTGACCATTTTCAAACATTAACTACTGCTTTAGTCCCTCTTACTCAACAAAGGAGATGGTGGTAAATATTGTATGAATTGATGAGGGTGAAGAAAAGGACAACTAATGTCTGAGAGCATAAATTAGAGCCTCGAAGCTTGCCGATGTAAGAAAATGTTCCAAATGATATATTTAATGCTTGCGAGTCAATATTAGCGGATGTGACCTCTTTTTTTTTTTATGGGTCCAGTGTTCGGAAAAAGTCCCGCTGAGAAGACCTAAATATCTCAAACACCAGCCCCCCGCACAAGCATTTACATGGCACCCAGCTACATTAGACCGGGTTCCTTGGTGGTATAATCAATATCGGTGACATTAAAAAAATCACACCACGTAAAAGGGATGCAATAAAGCAGCTGGTATAATGCTTGCCCCAGGCTTAAATAGCAATTACCCCCCAACTGCTATTACAAAAAAACACTTAGAGCGTTTTTTTTTTCCCCTCAGTGATGAAAGGAAGCACAAAAGGGAGACAGATGACGGCAGATACGGGTTTGAGAAACAGAGAAGAGAGGAAGTGAACAGAAATAGAGATAAAAAAAAAAGCTTAAAGCAGAAGGCAGGGCAGGGAAATGGATGATAGATGGAAAGTCTATTCTGTACCTGTCCCAGTTTGATAAATTACTACAAGACTGAAAGGTCAGAGAAAGGATATTGGATATCAAATACGTAAAATTGGATTTTCTTCAGAGGTACCCACACGATGATAGGTTAGATTTAGGAAACAAAGTCATGACATTGCCTGCTGGAAACATGGACACCAGTAATCCACAAATAATCAGAATAACCCTCTTTAATCAACAGGAAATATTAGCTGCTAATAATAATATAACACTTGATATGATGGTTTCTCCCTGGTTGGAGTAAATAAAATAACAAATTCAATACAATTTGGGAGAAAATCTATTTCTTCTGTTAGATATCTGGCAAATATGATGCACCACAGAAGACATACACCAATCAGGCATAACATTATAACCACCTGCCCAATATTGTGTAGGTCTCCCTTGTACAGTCCAAAACAGTTGTGATGCATCAGAGAATGGACATGGGCCTTCTGAGGGTGTCCTGTGGTGTCTGGTAACAGAATGTTGTTAGTGGGGGCCTTTGGGTCCCATGGGTTGAGGGGAGGGGCCTCTGTGGATCATCCCACAGATACTTGATCAGTTTGGGATCTAGGCAATTTCGAGGCCAGGTCAACACCTTGTGTGTTTTTGTGTGTGTGCCTGAGTCAGGCTGCATCCTGGAGTGCCATTGCTATGGAGTGGGGGTGCCTGGTCTGGTCTAGGTGGGTGGTACATGTCTGAGTAACATCCACATGAATGCCAGGTCCAAAAGTGTCCCAGCAGAACATTAAAGTGTCAGTGTTATTTACTTCTCCTGTCCGTTGGTTTAATGTTGTGGCTGATTCTGGCAGGTGGAAATATTATCCATGTAAACGTTGCTAATAAATGACACCAACTAGGAAACCTTGCAAACCTTTGTTCAGTGATCACTTCCAACTTTATCCTGGAAGGCAAACCACACTCTCCCCCTAAGTTCTGTGAGGGAAAGATGGAGAGATGTATACAACAAAATGGCTCTGATTGGTTGTACGACTATCAACTCCATGTAGACGAGTTATTTTCTCTCTATCAGCTGAAATACTCCTCATAAGTAAATGCAAATGCAGTGTCACCAGACTCATATTCTGATAAGAATTGGGTCTAGCTACTCCAAAATGTGTATCTCTTTATCTTCAAAATGCTACTTGCCTCTAGTGATGCAAGGATAGACTTGGATACTATCGCGCACCCAGAAATCATCCATCTGCCTGTCAGCACAGAGTCACCTGATCTGACTATCTGGAGAACCTCCACCATTTACTAAAGTGTTTTTGCAAAACATCATGATGTCACACTGAAGCTGACTTAATTTTATCCAATTAGATATTTGTAAGAAATTCCATAATTACCGAATGAATTGTGGCTAAAAACACATTTTGCGTGATCGCCAAAACCTAATCAGTTCATCCTCGAGTCCAAGTGAACATTTGAGCCTAATCTGAAACTCCCTTGAGGCGTATCGGAGACATTGCATTAACGAGAATGGGATGGACAACGTGAAAACATAATGTCTCCCACCGCAGCTGTCAAGAGTTGAAGAGGCATTAAATCATTCAATGTGGCTTCATCATGACTATAATCAGACTAAACAGGTTTTGTTTGGTTAATCTGGCATTAAACAGAGACAGGATGTTGATTAGGTCACCGGCACAATGTAGTTACTTGTTTCAAAAGCCCTCTTTTACTCTGACATATTTCTCCCTCAGCTGTGTATCCACATGAGAATACACAGCTCATTATCAAGTCCTTATATCCATAACCAGTGAAACTTTCTAGAGCACATTTACACAACTAATGGCTCATTAGTGCAGCGGTTTGGATGCAGCAACGCAGAATTCAAAGCAAAAATAACACAGCAGATGACCATTTTCCCCAAATCAAGCTCCCAGACCTATTAAACTAGCACACTGCCTAACTGTCTATACAGTATATTCAACAGAGCATTATGAAATGTTTGTTGATGCATGCGATGGAATAAAGTATTTGAACTGCCAGATAAAATAAATAAAAACGTACCGTTTAAACTGACAGACACATTTCAACAAATGTCCTCAACCTTTATTTCCCTTCAACAAACATTTAGAGAGAGGCTGCAGCAACTAAAGGAAACTTTGAGGCTGTCAGACCAAAAGCTTGAGCTAAAGAGAGCAGAGATCGTGAATTCAAACAGTGTATCAGGGATGGACAGAAGCAGGAGTACAAGAATCTGGTGAACAACTTCGTCTCATGGTGCGGAGCGAATCACCTTCAGATCAATACAGCTAAAGGGGAGATGGTAGTGGATTTCCGGAGGTCCAGGCCCCACCTGCAGCCTGTAAGCATCAAGGTGGAGTGTGTAGAGATGGTTCAGACTTATAAGTACCTGGGTCTACAGCTGGATCACAAACTGGACTGGTCGGCTAACATAGACTCAGTATCCAAAAAAGGTCAGAGCCATCTCAGACTATATCAGCTGGAAGCTGCTGGACATGTTCTACCAGACTACCGTTACCAGTGCCCTCTTCTACGCTGTGGTGTGCTGGGAAGGTAGCACTAAGAAGAAGGACCACCAATGTCCTCCACCCTCTACACGACACCATAGTCAGGCAGAGGAGCTCGTTCAGTGACAGGCTGCTGTCTCCGTCCTGCTCCACGGACAGGTTGAGGAGGTCGTTTGTCCATCAGGCTATGAGACTATACCACAAAACAGCTGGACTGTGGTACTTGCTGCTACTGTATATTTTTCACAAAGCAAAAAAGGCTTTTGTCTGTTAGCAGAAAAATGTAAGTTAAATATATCAGTGTTAAACTCACTGTAGCAATTACAGTTAAGAATCTGCTAATCGCTAATATTGATCTCACAGCTTAAGATGGCACTTAGAACAGACATCATGTTGTTGATTGAAGTGTCACATTAAAAGGCAGTAATTTGGAAGTTTTTTTCAAAGAAACTATCCATGAGGAAAGAAGTCTCCAGATCATATTACTGTGGAGGATGTTGTTCACATGATGGTGAGCGCTGTGGATGATATTTATGTAACGCAGAATCTGTAGGAGGTATTGATTTAAACTTCTCCAAAAGAAAGTTGTCTGAGAACAAAACAGCACAGCAGAGAGGTCAGAGAAGCCAATGAAGAGAGAAAAAAGTGCTGTATTGTTGCGTGTGATTCACACCATGACCAAAAAAGCCCCCTGTGAGCACACCGAATCTAGGAAACACTCCAGTACATACGCTGACGTACGATACATAGCTGCAAGGATGGGTGCGTGAGTGTTTATGCACGGACGGAACCCACACAAATTTTAAGATTCATCTCACAGCGCCCACTTTACTGCGTTCAACCCTCCATCTGGTGCACACATGCGAGCTTCTGTCGAGAGGTCGGGAGTGTTTGACAGAAACTCGCACTCAGCTGAAACGAAAACCAGCGCGCCGCTGAAGAAACAACGTGAGACAGAAGAAAGCAAACAAACGAAAGCGACTCTTACCTGCGACAACGAGGTCACCGCATCACACGGGGGAAGCACGAGGGGGAGACAAGAAGAGAGAAGCACATGTTAGTAATGGGCAGCTATACAGAAGTAATCTCTATTTTATTGGTGAATTCTTTCTGAAAACGTCTTTTAAGTTTTGAATCTGTAATATCGATTCATTTGACTTGTCTCCATAAAAAAAATAAAAATAAAATGCACTCATAAATTTAATATCCTAGGATGGCTTGAAGACAATTTTGTCGACTTGCGTTCTCATACCTCTATAAAACCTTTTAATGATGTAAGCACAAGCAATTGAAACACACAAAACAACGGTGAGGAATGCCCGCAAAATACAACAATAAACAGGTATTCTATATCTTTGAATTAACAATGGTCAAAGAGAAAAGCTGAAGTGAGGAGAAGAAGTCGTAATCGATGAATTAAAACACAGATTTTGTCCAGTATTTGGTGGAGCGGTGTAAAACTCTGCACCATTAAAACCTTAAATCTGCTGAAACCTTTTGGGGGAAACGCCCGTCATGTTTACGACTCATTTCTGCCTATGGGGTGCCAGGGTTAAAACGTGCTGCCAACTTATGCCCACCCAGCTGAGACCCACTTACTCACAGCTTCCACTCGACAGGCGATGCCGTTTGCACGGTGATGTAAAGTCAATAAAACCTGTTTTATGGCAGGCTAATTCAAGCGAAATGTAAAGTACACACGCACCTGTTTTAACACGGAGAAACATAAAATCCTTTCACACTCAGATAGATAAGGTTGAGTAACAGGCAAGTTGCGGCATAGACACAATTCTCCAGTAAGGACCCCTCAAAGGCAAACAGGAAATTAACACCACCACAAACATCAAATACGAGCCCCAATGTGCGTATATTGGTTACAAAGAGAGGAAATCAAGTCTAAGGCCTCATTTCATGCCTCGAGGCTTTGATGGAATCTCAAGGGTTACAAACTGAATGTTGTTAAAAGTACCTTGAAAGTTCGAAAGCAGGGCTTTTAAATGTTCAAAGTCAAACAGCTCGGGAAGAGGAAACACACCGACTCCAAGCCGCAAAGAGGAACAGCAATTAAAGGCTCTAATTTGGCAGGGGTTGTCAGGGATGTTTCTAATAGACACGCTGCGCCACACCACACGCTGGTGAGTAAAACCAAGAGCAGCAGCTCAGGGTTGTTGAAAATATTGTTTGCATGTGTGAAGTCTGCATATACAGTATGTGTTTCTAGTTTGCAGAGAGCTGAGATGGAAAGAGGTAAATACATCATTATTAGCAGCTAATTGGAGAAAATCTACAGAGACCACAAGTGGAAATCCCCCAGAATAAATCTAAACAGGTCTAAAGGCATCCTTGCAACAGCTCGACGTGAGCCAATTTGGCTGCGATAGATCCGACTCCACACGGAGGCATCGAGGCTCACGGCAGCGCTTGCTTCAATGTGCCTCAACGTTCTCACGCTGTGTGTGAGATTGTGGGCAAAGGTTGCTCTGCTTATATGTGGATGTTTTCCCTGCCTTTTCCACCTCCGGTGAACTCCAGTGAAAGATGCTTGTAGTGCTACAAATGCAACAAGAAACGAAGAAGGAAGTACAATCCTTACTCTCCTAAGGAAGTTGAGACACTATGGTGATGCTATGAAAATTGTGCCAACTTTAATGTGTTTGTATTTGAAGCCTACCTAAAAATAATACTCTATGAAACTCTTCCAAGAGTGTGGACATATTTCCATGATGTCTAACAGAAAAAAATACCAAAATGAAAAACATTTCTTGATGAAAATATTTTCCAAGATCTCACGCAATAAAACCAAGAATGCACTAAAAATATTCCCATTTGTTGGTCGTAAATGTTTTTCTCCCCTTATCACACAATAAAAACACTTTGGTTTAAAGTTCCACAGAATTTTGTGTTTACAAAAAATATGCAAGAACATGCATTGTTCCTCCTGCCATGACAAACTGAAACCTGTAGTAATAAAATCTATTTTTAAGAACTGAACAATGCAAAATACATTAACTGTCTTATTGCCTGCACATGTATTTAGTAGGGCACTTGCTGTTGGATGTCTGCATTTGTTACTGCTGGTTTCTGCATTAGACACTCCCACCGGTACTTTCATTCATTTGCAAAATATCAAAACGAGATTATAAGAATTGAATTATCTAAAATGAATAAATGAATAGCTGCATTAAGAACCAAGCCCTGTATCATTCACATTCAAATCCAGATGACATTGTCCTTGACTACTCATTCAACCAAAAGTAATAATGACTTGCTTGCAGGTGAGCTAGCCAGCGGTGCTTTTTTCTTGTAGGAGATGCCACTCTAAATACACCTCTACTGTTTGTGACAGCAGCAATCTGGAGATCAGATTAGAAGGTGTGCTCTTTATCAGTGAGCAATCCTTTAAAGAGCTTAGAGAGCGGTCCCAGCCTGCCTCCGACGGTGTGTTGGGTCATGAAGGCGCCCGCTCCACGTCGCCCACTCCCCACTCTTAACTAATCCTGTTTTCTGCAGAGTGTTCATGCCAACCCAAAGTCAAGCACTGAGCCACAGATACAGCAACACAGGGCAAGGAGCGCCGAAAGAAAAACCAAAGGATGAGTGTGTTTATCCTTGTGATGACAAAAAGGGGCAAAGGATTTTGCAAGACTGGACAGGCTGGAGGCCGTGAATTGGTGCATTTAATCTTTATTTAACAGTAGTCTGAAACGGGTCTGTGGGTTACTGAATGCTGAGCATTCAGAACATGCACAAGGTTTAATCATGCATTCAAGGTCTGCAGCTTTCACTGCCTTGAGGTCTGAAATAAAACCATAAATGTAGACGTATTGTTATATTTATTATTTAGGCACCAGAAGAGTCAAGGCATTAAAATGTAGATATTTAAACGTGAAACCTACTCAAAAAAGAACATTTATATCTTGTGTGTAGTGATTGTTTCCATGTCTGGCCTATATTTCATGTTTCGTGACATTTAAAACATGTTAAGATATAGTAAGGAAACATTTGTGCAATGTAGACTTAGGGGTGACACATTAGAAAAAGGGAAGATTAAAAATGATGCAGTAGAGGTTGAGATTTTGTGACTTAAAGGCCGATTTGACTCTCACAGCTTCATAAATATCTGATAAATACAAAGATCTTTCAAACTTCTACCCTAAATATTGCAATGCAGCCTTTCAGTACATTATTTTTTAGCTCATAAATGAGTCATGCCTCTAAGCCGTAGCCTGACGTGCGGCTCCTGATAAATGGAACTAGCACCTTATCGAAACCAAGCGATTAATCGTGATTAATTACTTTAATCTATCCACAGCCCTAATATGAGTATGAGTTGGCCGAACCGAGTCATACAATCCTGTGACCATTTTTTTACCACTAAAGCAAAAACACTGCAACAGAAGGGTAAACCTTGAAACAGAGGCTTTCTCTGTCTGATGGTGGAAACTGAACAAACAGATAAAGAGGCCAGTGATGCACCTTCTCACCACACAGCAGTTATACCAGCTGACAGCAGCTGATCACTGCAACGGCAAAAGACATGAAGACTTAATAGAAGAGAATTACAGAGAATTGAGGAAAACACACATGTCTGACCTGATCCATTCTAAATAGCCATGAAATTGATTTTGCATGATGGATAAAAAGGCAAAATGCCTAAACAAATAGAGGGAGAAATGGTGGTGGTGGACAGAGAGATGCTGTGAGGGAAAGAGAGAGAGAGAGATTGAGAGAGGACGGAGGGCATAGCAAGGGAGGGAAGGGAGAAAATGAGGAGGAGGAAGGGGGAGTGGATCTTGCTGGTTTGCACTGGGAGTCACAGAGGCCCAAAGCGTCCTTTACAAGCTTCAACCATGTCAGATCACATCAGCGTTGCTGCCAGCTCCTTCCCCTCCCTGCACGCTTTTGGACCAGCACATACAAAAGTATGGAAGAATTTACACAGATATCCGTGCACACACACACACACTCCCACACACACACACACACACACACACTCCCACACACACACACAGACCTTGAAAAAGATGCTGTGCCTGAACCTCGACTCATCTTCCTCTTTATCCTTCAGCTCCTGTGGTCTAATTTCACACCAACAGCTTAGAGAAGCCACACACACACACACACACACAAACTATCTCTATGTTAAACATGGATATGAAGAGGTAAGCATGTTTGTGTGATCCTGAGAGTGACAGACAGCGCGTCCTCCGAGCTCCCCGAGGATTTTTAGCCACAAATACCCAGCGTTAACGTCCTCCCTTCGCTTTCGACTCCTCTCTTTCCTGCTCCCTCCATCTGTATCATGTGTGACCCAGTTCAGCTATCTGTTTTTCTCTCTCTTTCTCTAATAACAAGGACTAAACTTTCCCGAGGAGGAGTACATTAGTGGAACTGCAGCCCCCACTCCCCGCTGGCCTGAGGATGCCTACATGGCTACTATGTCATAAATTAATCTCACTCATTGACCTAACAGAAGAGCTATGAGGATTTGTAATCCAATCTTAATCTTGGTCTAGTCACAAAAGTATTTTTTTTAAAGTCCAAATTATTATCCAGGAGCAAAATCTAATCATCTGTGTCCTTCATATGATTCTGATTCGTAAATTAGGGACAGAAACTGTACCTTACTGGAACACTGATCATGTCAAAGTATGCAACCAATGCTATCCATTGTTTTTTAAGAATCTAGAAACTATTAGATAATAGGCAACATCACCTAAATTCACATAGGATTTTAGCAAAGATAGCTACAAGACAAACATAATATATAAAGTGCAATCTGAAAACCATGATTACATTACAGATTTAACAGGATTACAGTAATCTAAGTGATTTAATTTGTCTAGTTTGCAACCATGTTTCCTACAAAATATATTTGACTTTGCAGCTGCCATTTATGATCCATCTTCCAGTCTGGGAGATGTGACATCCTCATCCCTCTGTGGTGCCAGAACACAACCATCACAGTATGTTCGGCAGAAAGGGACGCAACAGGTCAGGTAAGATTTATTAGAAATGCTAAGCCCACACCTGTAGAGTGTACAGAGAGAATGAGACTAGCGATGATGCCGGGTCAGATGTAGCAGTGGTGTCGTTGACGTCATTTTCTTTTCAAACAGAGAGCAGTGACACCAAGAAGAGCCAGCTCCATCCATGCACTTCTGTTTGTTTTACTTGGAAACATTACAGGGCGGGAAATATACGAGAGGGCTAGCCGGCCAATCACAGCCCGGAACGTCCACTAGCGACCGACTGTCAGCTACAAAAAGACGGACAACAAGCAAAGCGCTCGGACGGGGCTGTACGAATTCCACATGCAAACCGAACATGCCTTTTAGCATTTGGAGCACACAGGGTGAGTTTAAATTCGTTAACTCCAACCAGCTGCAGCGAGGCAAAACTTTTGATGAGCACTACGGTTTAGATGAAACACGGGAGGAGCTGCTCACTGTCAAACGCCTCGCTGCCGTCTGGGACCATCCACCATCCGCCCGGAGGCAGCTCTTCAGAAACCGTTCAGCCGGCATCCGTTGGCAGAGGCGTGCAGTGATTTTAAATGAAGTGTGAGAGGAGCTACTCTCTTCTGTGCAGCCTGAATGAATTTATTTGGACAATAACATTTCCCTATCTCAGTACTAGGCTGAATCACATGGGCAAGTAATAGATTGGCTCATTCACCAGAGGGGACGCTGGGGATGCACTCCCTCCCTCCCTCCCTCACTCATTTCCCTTGTTGAGCAGCGCTGTCTGGTAGAACTGGTTTCATTGAAGAAGAGTAAAGTATTCCTGGAGGGCTTGATGGGAAAGGAGCAACTCTGACTCCACATTTTCCCCATATATGACTCACCATCTCTTACTATACTACTTGTCAAGGTCTGAAAGGTTGGGAGATTATCATTATAGCTATTATTATGTGTGAAAAGGTTGAGTATTCAGCTGTCTTCTTCATGAATTAAATACACACTGGAATCCTCTTGTGTAGTGTTTCCTTTGTGGTTCTCCAATCTGGAGAGTGTCGGAACTGGCAACCTGTCCAGGGTGCTGGACAGGCTCCAGCTTCCATGACCCTAAATGGGATTAAGCGTGTGGAGGAAACGTTAAGAATGAATGTCAGCTTCGATGTGGTCATCCAGGGCCGTTAACTGGCCGACTGACCGGCTGAACAACTGAGGCGGTTCCAAGGAAACCACTGTGTTTATGTGAGGCTGGAACAGAGCGGTTATGGGAGCTATTATTTACACGGCCCTTGGGGCGGCAGAGATCCGATCACAGGGAATAAAAAGCGACAGGAGATAATCTCAGTTTACTCTGGCGTGTATGGGGAAAGCCATAACAGGTATATATTGGCTCATAAAGTATGTATGGTTTCTTTGAGATTCTGTTTAGTTATAGGTCCCTGCTAACCCCAGGAGACCTCTGGATACTGATGCCAGCCCAGACAAGGGTCATCTTTCTGTTCCTGCCCTAAAGCCAAGTGAGGGTGACATCAGCATGACCCTGGTTCCTGCTGAACTCTGGACTTTATGTAGCCCCAGAGAGAAGAGGAAGGACGGGGAATGAGCTCAAACATTCAGAGAAAGGCTGAATTAAGGCTTTAATATGAGCCTTGATACTGCAGCAGGCCTCTTGAGGACGTGTTTTATGAAAGAATATTAGATATCCAATGTATTAGTGGTAAATGTCAACTTTTGGCTTCGGTCAGCTGATGTGTTAGACAGACATTTAACAGTTGCACAAAGGCACACCAGTAGAGAAGACAGCAGAAGACCAGTTGTGTTGTGTTTTACAATGATTAGACAAAGCAACTATGTATGTCCTACATACAATTAGTGCAGTAGATTCACAGCTCATTACATTCATATCCGGTCTTGCACGTGCATGGCAAATACAACAGAGTACACATAATGAGTGATTTTGGGCATAGCCATTGTTGCCTTCTTGAGGAATATTTGAAACAAAATCTGGAAAAGGCAGGAAGTCACTGAGAGGAAGTGAGTATATCAATGGCGTAGATTACAGCACATCAGCACAACATTAAGGATAAGTCCTTTAAAGGAGTTAAGTGGGGCTGGGGCTCACCAGGAGGTTTCCATATGGATTTAAGCAGGTATGATGGCTGACTCTGGAGCTGGTCCCAGACTGCCGCTGGCTGCGTCCCAGCATTACCTCTGCTAAGCTGGCACAGCTCCACTGGACTCTACAGCCACTAAGAGCTGACAGAGACAGATGCAAACCAGAGGAGGCTAACTAAATGCTTTCCAAAGCTTCCATAGCAGCCTTTAATCCATTCAATCCCCAGGAGAGGATCGGTGTTGGACAGGAACCCAACTTGCTGCATACTGTATGCTTTGAATACTCACAGGGCTTTAGAAGAGAGCGAGGTCAGAATTAACCGCTGCGAACAGTACACCTAGCTCCCGTCTTCATTGAGTGATTTATCTGGAGCTACCGCAGGAAAGACACGGGCAACTCATCACTTTGTAACGTTCTTCTATTTATTATCCAGTACGTTGTGTTTAACCTCACGTTGTCAAATAGACAATTTAATAATGCCTCAGAACGGCCATAAATCTTAAAACATGACCAGCAAGACCAAGACTAAAACAGACTTTTTTGAAAAAGGATTCAGTAAAGTTTATGCTGCACAGTCCAGGAAAAATTCAACATCTTTGCCCTTGAAAAATGTTCTCACTAGTCTCTCATTACCATCACTCCTAGATCTGCTCCCGTGACTCCAAACCTGATATTCAATTTAACAGGCATTTCTGATTCCTAACTGTCAGGAAAATTAAATTAGACTGACCTCGTTTTGAAACAAGCCAATCAACCTGGACTCCTAGATAGAGATGTCACAGTGCTACCATGCTCGAAACAGAGCCGAGAGGCGTGACTCAAGTCAAATTCAATCTGCACGGCCTTCCTCCTCCAGAGATCTCCACGTCCAACTGTGTCTCACGGAGAAATATCGGCGTAATTGCTGTGATCAACATGGGAGTCTGACAAACATGATGAAGTCAATCAGTATGCATCTCCACCACGTAGGAGTTGACATATTTTGTCTGTGGGAGGCTCTGAAGGGACGAGGATGGTGATGTGGCTGACAGCTCAGGTGGTTAAAGAGTCATCTGTTAGTCTTTCCAATTTGCAGCATGCCAAGAGTCGATGATCCATTGACTTCCATTCTCTCTGTACTTGGATATATATTTTCACTTCTTCAGTTTCACTTTCTTTTAAGCGCTGGGGCTTAATTTATTTCTAGCAGTGTCTCTCTGTGTGCCCTGCGCTGATATAATTGTCAGGGAAGAGGACCATTGTAGCTTCAGGCTGTTTCATCTTCCCCTCAGAGACACATCTGAACCTGAACTATTGAACTGAAAAGTCAGTTATCGTGAAATTGGACAATTTTTATCTCACACACCACGAGTCTTGAATGTTCACACACACACACTTGAAGACTCCTGCATGCCGGGGAGACTATGAGTGAATAAATAAACCGTCTCAGTATATTATATACACTGCCTGGCCAAAAAAAAAGTCGCCACCAAAAAAAAAAAAGAGGCTACTTTAGGCACTCTAATATTTCATTGGACTGCCTTTAGCTTCTATTACAGCACACATGTGCTGTGGCATCATTTCGATAAGCTTCTGCAATGTCACAAGATTTATTTCCATCCAGTGTTGCATTCATTTTTCACCAAGATCTCATATTGATGATGGGAGAGTCTGACCACTGTGCAAAGCCTTCTCCAGCACATCCCAAAGATTCTTAATGGGGTTAAGGTCTGGACTCTGTGGTGGCCAATCCATGTGTGAAAATTATATCAGTTGACCTCATTCTTTGGGCACATAATGTTGCTGAACCTAGACCTGACCAACTGCAGCAACCCCAGATCGTACCACTGCCCTCACAAGCTTGTACAGTAGGTACTAGACATGATGGGTGCATCACTTCATCTGCCTCTCTTCTTACCCTGATGCACCCATCACTCTGGAACAGGGTAAATCTAGACTCATCAGACCATATGACCGTCTTCAATTGCTCCAGAGGCCTGCAGAAGGAGGAGCAGAAAGTTCCCACACTTCATACTTGAGAAGATAGTGGACTCATAGTGGAGTTGTGAGGGCATTGGAAGCTTTAGAAGCAACATAGCGTTGCGTAAACAGCGTAAACGTAGGAATGCCATAAACATTAAAGCGGCCCTGTAGCATAACTGTGGAACCCTCTGACAACATCTCACCAAGAAAGTAATGCTCAGTGATGGCTTCGACTTTCCTGCAACACTCTCCTGATGAAAGTCACCTCTATATTATTTCTTCTGATAATAGATCATGGCCAGCATATGTAGGTTTTATGACCTTCATATCTGAAAGAAAGAGCTCAAGATTCATAATGCACACACATGCACACACACACACACACACACACACACACCCACACCCACACCCACACCCACACCCACACACACACACACACACACACACACAGTTACTCGAGGCAGGCCTCTCTACAGCTCACATACATCCTTGTTCAACGTCTTTGTCTGCTGTTCCCATGGCGACGTGCCGCCTCGCTCCACAGTATATCGATGAAACGGGCTGAAAAGCAGAGAAAGTAGAGGGCTATTTCTGCTCATTAGGCACTCAGTGTGGCAGCAACAGACAGAAGCTGCTCAGAGCCTTAATATCTTTTCACGCATGGACCGTCCTGAAGACTAAACCCGAACTGAGACCACACCTGCAGTGAGCAGTGAGACTTGACTGACCTGCTATTACACAGAATGACAATATCCACTTAAATGTAAATATGATCTATGGGACGTAGGGAGGAAGCAGCTCCCCTTTCCAACACATATTTCCACATTAACTATGGCTATATTTCTAAATGTACAGAGAATACCCCTTAATGAGTTGAGATGTGAAATAAAAACGTGCTTTACGATGAGTAGTGGCAGCTATTAATGCCCGCTCGAGGAGGTAATTGGACTTTTTAATAAAGGGGTATCTCTCTGTCGAAGTACCTAATGAAAAATCAAGGGCTCAAAGGGATTGTAGCATTAGGAAAAATCCTGCATCCACAAGTCTGTACTTTGAATCGACTGACCTTTGCAGAAATGAGCAGAATAGTTGCATACACACCATGGCATCATACACAAAGGGGAGTAGTATAAAAGAGCAGAAACTATACATTTGGTGTGAGAATGGAAACTCTTGATCTTACACACCTAATGGAGCACAGGCTGAGCACAGACCTGCACACCATTAATTCCCTTCAGAAACTGCTACATACACGCACACAGTGTGACACAGCAAGACGGAAAAGGAGTGGCTGTCGTGTTTTTATTAGCGCCTGAGTGACGCACGTGTTGGTCGTGCTGTGGTTGGAGGTGCTGCAGCGGTTTCCAAACCGAGGGTGCAGGGACCACCAAGGATCTTTGACTGGGGTCCTGAACAAAATTAAGCATGGTGTTGTTTTGTAAAAAAAGAGAAACAGGATGAAATACAAACAAAAAATTACTCCTACCGTCATCTTTCTTGTTCTCCTTTTCAGTCGTTTGTACAATCTGAGAGTGACTTACACCGATCAGCCACAACATTATGACAGGAAAAGTAAATAACATTGAGCATCTTGTGACAATTCAATGTTCTGCTGAGAAACCTTTGGACCTGGCATTCACATGGATATAACTAGACATATATCACCCACCTAGACCAGACCAGGCACCCCCACCCCATAGCAATGACGCTCCTTGATGGCAGCAGCCATCCCTAGCAAGATGCAGCCTGACACAGGCACACACACAAAAACGGTTTAGGAACAGCTCAGAAAAACATGAAAAATGCAATGACCTGGCCTCCAAATTCACTAGGTCCCAAACTGATCAAGAATCAGTGGGATGATCCACAGAGGCCCCTTCACTCATCCCATAGGACCCAAAGGACCCCCACTAACATTGTGTTACCAGACACCACAGGACACCCTCAGAAGGCCCATGTCCATTCTCTGATGAGTCACAACTGTTTTGGAGGCACAAGGGAGACCTACACAATGTTAGGCCGGTGGTCATAATGTTATGCCTGATCGATGTATATTATCACATAAAATAACATAAAATATATTTCAAGAATGAATAAAGTGAAGACCAGCTGGTCAGCATGACTCAGGAGAAGCCAGCTAAGTCTGACGGTTCGTAGCTCTTCATAGCTTCCTAGCCTCCCAGCTCCAAGTAGCTCCTTGGGTTTCCTGTTTAGATTAATTAGTACAGACTGCTGCCATGTAGAGTTATTTCCTTCCACACAAGTACAGAACATGTGTGTCATGTGGCTGTTGTCTTTGTGGTGTATTTGAGTACAAGTTTTTGTTCCCAACAGACTACATGAGGTGTAGTTTCACAGTCTGCCTTCATTTCTGGTTCTTTGTTTTGTTACGGCCTTAGTTTTAAAGAGACACTTCAGCATATTAGTAATATTCCAACTGAACTCTGGAAAACTTGAGACTGAAACATACATGTATGCATGTATACATGTATGCTATTGCTAACCCTAACCCTGATGTATGTAAGAGTTTTAGTCCACATGGGCCAGTCTCTAAAATGCTAATATACTGCAAAAGCACCCTTTGTTTCACATCTTTCCAACACCGCAGCAGAGTTTGCAACACTAGCTTCATGTTGACATGAGTATTTTTTCAGACGTCATAAAGCTCCCTCCGAAACAACAGGATACTTTATACAACTGTTTACACAGGGTGAGTATGACTCCCCACAGTAATTACACTAAATGTGAAGAAGCACACTTCAGTCAAACCACGGGTGTGTAGAAGAAGAAATGCTCTGGAGATGTCTTCTGTCTCATCTACTTCCATCAAGGACCTCCAAAGCTGATCCCGCTGCCAGCACTGCTCACCATGTCTCATAAAAAGCCCGGACTAACACACAAATCATCTGGAGAAAGCGACGAGCTGCTCGGCGGCGGTTATCGTTCTTAGCCGTTGGTCATAGTCTATTTCATTTTATTGAAAGTCGATTACTACTTCATTTAAGTTTTGTTTTATTCATCATACATCAGGGAGCTATATTCATACAGCAGCTGGCATTGTACATGTGTCACGATGACTGGTGGTGCTGGCGCTCTGAGGCAAAGAGGAAGACAGTCCTGGCAACACGCCATGGCATCGCGCAAGTACAAAAATCCAACACGCTGACACAAAATAAAATAAAAGTCCATACGTGCTTCAAGGGACCAGACACGGTGATTTATTTATATTATCCCATGACGTAAAATAGAGTCTTAATTTCCATGCAAAATGTCCCCAAAACCTCTAATGGAAGGCTGTGAGGTGGGAGGGAGGGAAGCCACATAAAGGGAATCAACCAGCATCACAACTTTGGTTCCACTTCGGCTATTTTCCATTTGAACCATATAGCTTGACATCTGGCGTGCAAACACCCTCGTCCTGTGCCACCTCCCTCTCCGCCAATTAGCCTGCGCCCTCCTCCGCGGTGTCACTTATGGCGTCACTTCCACAGAGGTGCACGAGGTTCTAGTTTCTCCTGCACCTCTCAGCCTGACCTGGTCACTGTATTTCAATGTCAGAGGGAAGTTTTAACCCTGTTCTGCTTTAAGCGGGTTTCGATCAGTAAGGGTTCTTTAAAGGCTGCTGATGATACGAACACAGGTCATACTGGAGGAAGTGTTCCAGTATACTTAATCCAGTGTGAGAAAATCTGTTTTGCTGCTGAACCCGTCCACAACAGTTTATTGATTAGCTTCAGTGTCGGTACTCCTGTCTGCTTCACCTCATGAAAAACCGAATAACTCATCACACAAACCCAATTTTAAAGTAATAAAACATATATAT
The DNA here is from genome assembly GCF_963514085.1 of Chelon labrosus. Classification (NCBI taxonomy): domain Eukaryota; kingdom Metazoa; phylum Chordata; class Actinopteri; order Mugiliformes; family Mugilidae; genus Chelon; species Chelon labrosus. The sequence continues at coordinate 13,176,078 of NC_140339.1, forward strand.
GAACGTCATCACACTGCAAAAGGTCTAAACAGAAAAAAATATATATATTGAATTAATATTTTTTTCCCTTTTCTGTAGCTGTAGTTAAGGAGTTAAATGAGACCAGAACAAAACTAATGCGGCCGCCCAAACTTACTTTATAACAGTAAATGGGGGATTTATTCCGTGCAGCGGTTGCAGACTTCAAGACAAATCATCTTGGACTTTTTCTCATTATCTCATACGGATGATGAAGAATTTTTAGACATTGTGGTGTTCTTCAGGGACTGTAATGCCAACCCAGCTCACGCTGAGTTCACCACTGTGTCAGTTTGAATAGGTCAGCTGCTTACATAACATGCAAGAGAAGACAGAGTGGCATTGAGCAGTTCTTCCAGGGACCACGCCGGTGCCCTCTGCGGAGGCCCAGTCCGGGCATTCTTTCCCGGGCTGGCACCACTTAGCGTCTCCTGCCAGGAAAGCTTCACTGACGGATAACAAAGTGTATAAATAGACTTGCGGGTAATGAGGCATCGGGGGTAAGAGGCACCGAAGAGACAAGACAGGCATGACAGGGGGACATCGGGTATCATGTCCACAGTCAAGCTGAATAAACTGACCCATGCATCACTCTCCGGAAGAAAAAAGAAAATAAATAAAGTTAACATAGGGAACTATGTCTATTCTAAAGTACTCGCCATAAAACCGCATAGCTTTGCTTGGCTGCTGCAGCACTGCCAACAGCTCTGAAGTGAATGACTGACTTATTTGGTTGTTCTGGTACCAGCCGGATGCCAATAAAAGCAACAAGCCAGCACAAGGAGTTAGCACTCCAGAGAGCTCATGCAGTCGGAGAGGCTGAATGCAAATAAACTAAAACGATAAGAAAAGGGAAAGAGTTGATGCAACATTTCAACGTATCACCTGTTAATTTAAAGGTAGCCGTGGTGTTTGAGAGAGAGAGTGGGCTGCTGGGTAAACAGGCGGCCATGTGGGCGGACCTCCAGGGTTTTAGGGACCACCAGCAAAGAACAACACACGCACCAACACACAGAGTTGACGGATAGAGCTGAGGGGGAGAAATGAAAAGAAGGACAAAGCAAGATCTGACAGTTTTTTGAGTGAAGGGTTGAAACGCTGGGAACAGTGAAGGTGAGAAAAACAAGGCTGGACAAAAAAATGTTTAAAACTAAACTGAGGACAGACGCAATCGAAGACGGCTGGAGTTAATTTTCAGCAAGAGTGAAATTAACAGAACAGAAATGAGGAATTCCAGTCAATCAAGCAACACGAACGTTGACAAAAGCAAGAAAGTAACAGAAAATATTAGGGATGCACCGAAAATTTTTGGCCGAAAACTGAAAATCCACTTTTGAGCCATTTTCGGCCGAAAATTGCTGCGGTTGTTGCTTGCATCATCACAACATCCTGTTTCTGCCGTGTTGTTTTGGCGATAAATTTTCGTCCATAAATGGCCCAAAGTGCATTTTGGTTTTCGGCCGAAAAATTTCGGTGCATCCCGAGAAAATATTAACCATAAACCTGACATGTGTGCTGTAATGATAGTAAACATGTTAGTGTTATGTGTCATTTAGTGAAAAACTAATGTTTTCTTCAGTTTTTTAGTGAATTTATTTAAATTTCCAGGCTTGACAGCTGCCACTACAGAAGGAGCTCCCTTGGCATCCCACACTAAATATGACTTTTCATCAGCGACACACAGGAGTTTTAGCTGTCCCATGCCAAGATAAAAGGCAGTGTTTTTATTAGAGACTGCAGCAGTTACGCTCCCACGGAGCACATCTGTACACAGCCTGTGCAACGCAAACGCCTCTGAGCTCGCGCCCGCAGAGTTGCTGCCCCTCCGGTGTCAGGCATAGTGACAGCAAAACATTAAATGAGTGACTGGTGGACATGAAAGTCAGCCCGGAGCTCAAGTGATGCAGCGGGGGAGGGCCACCTGATGACACTTTGTAGATCTGCATCAGTAAATACATTTCCAAACAAGCTGAAAAACACATGTTAGCAAACAGTTTCTATTTTAAATATCAAAAATGACTATCCTTAATATCAGTAAGGCTTGAGTGTATTCGCTTTTAGCTCTGGCTAATTGCCAGCAGCTCCTGATGAAAACATCTGGCTCTGTGGCCGTGGGCTGCAGCTGGAAATAGGGATGATGACAGCTGCAGTAAAATGATGGAAAGCCAAAACTAAAAAGTTTAAGGAACCTAAAGTCTGGCCCATCTGGCTTAGTCTATTGTTAATATGAAGTTTTGGTGAATGTAAGTGTAAGCTACTGAATGTTTAAGATTTACAGGGTTGAATACAGCAAAACAACAAAATCATGGGCACATATAAAATTATATAAAAGCACTAAAAGACCCAAGAGGCCGCAGTTGTAAGCCAACCTCTCCAAGTCCCCACATTCACTATGTTTAGTTTAAGTTTAAGGATTTTATGGTAAGATTTGGATTTAGGAACTGGAAACATTTGCGTCTTGCTGTAAGTTTACGGCTGATTACTTTACTCCTGTAAGAAGCACATCACCAAACCCTTTGTAATTAGTCAAAGTTCCTTAACTACGTAAAAAAAATATAGAAAACAGACAGTACACTTATGTGATGTTAAAAGTGAGTTTTTGATTCCCTGCAGAGCAGAAGAAGCTTGAGTAGTTTTACGAGAAAGAAAGAGTGAAGCCTTATCAGTAGGAGAACAGGGTGGAGATACCGCTAAGCCACTTACTGGCAATTATGAGGAGGGTTCCACATCCATATATATTTACACACTCATTCTCTTTTTATCTGTCCCTCTCTGTCTGCTTTTAAACCGTCTTGAACTCCAGCAGACCTCAAAGAGCCAAACAGAAACAAGTGGAACATCTAAACACGCCAGGCAAAATCCCCCAGAGGTTTTTGTTCTGAGAGAGACGTTACCTGAGACTAAGCTGATTCAGCTAGCATGTGTGATTTAGTCTGGGCACGCACATGCACACACTCGGCTCAATCTCTTTATCGTTGTCTTAAGCTTTTTGGACTCCCACCTGCCCTCGGTGATGGCCAAGATTAACTGTGAGGCCTTGGCTTCCAAGCGACGCCCTCATATCCTCGCGTGCAGTTTGCTCACATTTGACTATTGAAATACTTGCTTTGAAATATTAAAAAAAATAGGCAGCGCAATGCCTCAATACCTCTCTGCAGAGGCTTTCCTCCGACGTTTTGGGTCAGGACAATTTATTTAAAGCAGTGTGCAGTGATTATCTCACCTCCTGAGTAGGTTTGTCATGTGTTTGAGGATGTTAAGAACCACAAATACACAAAATCAGTTGGTTAAATATTTTGGAGTTTATAACGGAAAGAGTTTCTCAGTGAGAGTATCCCTTGTTCATTGAAATCCTAAAAGCTGAGGTAGGAATTCAGCGGCCTCCAGTGGTCAAACCAAGAACTGCACATACCTCAAATCCAAGAGTATGCAATCTTCAACAACCCAACATTTATAAATAGTTATAGTTTAAAAAATATTGTAAAATTTTACATTTCACAGTCTGTAAATACAAGTTAAAGCAACCAATAATGAATAGAATATTTGAATCTTGGTTTCAATCATCTCCATAATACACAGTCTGCAAAATCCTGCAAAAACACAGGTCCTGTCAAGGGGGGGAAAAAAAAATCTCTCCAGCAACACAAAGTTAGCTCTGCCACTTTCTCTGGGTGTTTTAATACTTTTACTTCTGCTGGTTTGATCCGACTCAGAGTGGAGTCAGGCAGCTGCGGTCCAAAACAAACGTCCCCCTGCAGACAGTCAATATTGAAGTTCGCTCGAAAGAGTGCTGGTGGTCTACAGCGCTGAAATATCAAGGCATGTGTCGTCACCGTACGACCAAGCAGCAGCCGCTAAAACAACAGTAGTCCGTCTCGCTAGTCAAACATAAAGACGTGCTTGTGAACGCAGCAAAAATACTGCACAAGTCAGGAGGGTGGGGAAGAAAACTGCAAAAAACTAGTCATAATCTGGGTGAAACTTATTTTCCTTAAAGTCAACAACATCCACTTAAATTAAACTTAATACATCTCCCAGCTTCCCATTCAACAATGTCCAAATATCATTCTATTCTAGTTTCATAAGGAGGAAAAAGAGACAACAACAGCTCAGAGCAATGTATAAAAAACAGAAAAAAATGAAATGAGAAATCTTGAAAGCACAGCGACGGTTCTATTTCATATCTTGCTCAAGGTGGCCTTTAATTTAATTAACTCTAATCTCTTTTTTTCTTTAGGAAACACCCTGAAATATCTGAGCACTTCCTTAGATGGGATAAGAAGCAGCCTCCCAGGCAAATAGGATAGATTTCCCCCCATTTGCATAAATCTCCACGTAATTAAGACGTTAAATATGATATTCCGCCGCGGACGCACATACAGAAACTGAAGAGGCGCATGCAGATTCAAATTCACCCTCGAGCATGTGGGCCCGTAATGTGATTAAAGTCTGCTTGAAGACATCCGTGCACGGTGTGATTTCACACTCATTGTTTTTGCAGACAAAAAGGATTAAGCGTCACTGAGTTAGGCCCGTCGCCATCTCATTCTCAGGGACATTCAACAGCTCAGAGCTCTGCAGACAGAATGTGGAACCCTTACAGAAAGGGAAATCTCATGCAAAAGATAAAGTTATGATAGATATGGGGATAGATAAGGGATTATCTGAGGTTGAAAGCAGGACACCTAACCAACAAGTATAGCTGCAATGATTCGTTGAATGACAGGAAGTTGTTTTAGTTATATATAGTTATAAAACATACATTTAACTAAAGTACTAAAGTACCAGAGTACTAAAACACATTTATCTGCATGCCATGATAAAGACAAAAAGAAAACAAGAATTTTTCTCCTCATTAATATCTGACTATGATATTTTTTTAAATCTTAAACTTGGAGAAGCTTCAGAATATCAAATGTCTACAATCTGTGCCTTGCAAGAAGCACCACTAGGTGGGAGCAAACAAACTGATAATGGAAGAAAAAAACGGCTTGGCCAGAATTTATGTAGTTTGTTTTGGTCCATCTGAATATAAAACCAAACACATTCCTTCTTGTAAACTAATGAATTTAATGAAAGGAAAAACAACACAAACTAAAGAGAGCTGATTTGCTTCTATGTATTTAAAAAAAAAAAGGAGGCTGAATGACTGAGTGCAGAAAGAAAAGAAGTCTCCTTGGTGAAGGGCAGAGGTTTTTTGCCGTTTCTCTGCACAGCATCGGCAGAAGGAAAGACGTCACATGGAGTAAAGGTTTGTAGTAAAAAGGGATAAATAATGTAGAGAACATGGAGGAGGGTCTCTACACCCACACCCACTCCCAAGACATCAGCATCTCTGCTCCGACAGCAGAGCAGACAGAAGGAGGAGTGGGCACTCAAAACTGAATGACACACACACACACACTGATTCACACACAAAAACACACACCAGCACAGTGTGAAGTGTCCTTTTCTGTGTCGTGGAGTGGGGCGGCGTGGAGGGAGGTCACCCGACAAAAAAAAAAAAGATAACATAGCTCGGTCCATTAGGAGGTCTGTGGGAAATACAACAAATGAAAAAGGCTTCCAGAGGAGGGTTGTTCAAGCAGCCCATTACCTCATTCTAACACACTAACACATTCATACGCACACACTCAAACCAACGTGCCACCCCCCCTCCCCTCCGCTCACTGCCGCTCATGTCAGTGTTCACAGATAGACAGGTCTTCCTCTGTAGGACAGAGCCAATTAAACAGCCCCGGTGATGTTTTAGTGCAAGTACGCTTGGATAAGCAAGAAAGCGAGACACGGTGAGGGGGAGAAAGAGAAAGAGAGAGATGGAGTATGACGGAAAGAGATGGAGGGGGTAATCAAGGTAGTCTTGGAAACCAGCAGGGAGAGCTGAGGGGTTTCTGGGAGCTTGAACCCTCAAGTGATGCTGTGTGCACCCTTATTACACTGGTCATGAGTGGTGGCGACACAGTCAGGGATAAACTATAGGAGCACAGTGTGGTTCGTGTGCATGTTTGCTTGTTGTGAATGTCATTTGGACGTAAAGATATGATGCTTTGGTGACACCTGTGGTAACCTGCGGTATTGACAGGTCAGTTTTATCATTTTAATCTTTTTGTATTAAGAAAAATAACCTGACTGAGAGGGTCATCACATCAAGAAACCAGCAGGCGTCATATTCAACATGATGCAAATGTGCACATAGCTTTTGCCAGACAGGAACTATCAAACCCACGCCTAAGGAGACAGCTAGCGACCTATGAGGCCACCCACCTGTCACTCAAAGCAGCCACTCCGTAGTTAAGCATCATTTTAAGCCTTGATATAATTTAAACAGGTGAGTTATATAGAAAAGTCTCCCCCATATAGTGGTCATGAATGGAGAAATTAGCTTTTGAGACCAAAACCATTTTATGAACCAGACGGTAAACATTTTATCATGGACGTCTATGGGGACTGAAAGTTCTTTTAGGGTACTCTGGGTCTGGTTCATTTTTGTTTCTACTTCCTGCTTCACTTTCAACAGTGGCGACTGAACAATGGGCGATACAAACATGTATCTCTGACCCCTCTTCAGTTAACCTTTCTTCGATGTGTTCCATCTTTATTGACCCAAAACAATCAATTCGAAAATTGCAAAGATGGAGAAGCAGCCGGATATACTAAAGCGGAAATACGCTACTACCAACCGTTCTGCAGGCTACAATGTTAGGGTCTGGGCTGTCGCCGTAGCTACGGTATCAAATTGACGCAGAAGTCTGAACTGCCTATGACTCTCAAGTGACCATTTGAGGACCTGTAGCCCTGGAGGTTGCCTCTTAATCAAACCCCAGGATACATTCAATGACTTTCAGATCAAATGGTTTCAGAATTCTTGCTTTGAACTTTGGATGAGCAATAATTCTGAAATAGAGATTGTAATTATGGTTAACAAAGAGGAAAACAGTAATCTGCAGCAAGAGATTCTTTCTGCATAAAAGTCAGACGATCCACATCATTTCTTCACGGCTCCTGACGCGTACGCCACATTACTATGTGAAGTAAATCTGGTACATAATCCATTATTTTAGTGGACAATGGACTCTCTAAGCCAAGTGCAAAAATGCAATGTATTACACAACATGACTATGGCCAGTGCTGAAAAGAGCAATAACTGTATCAAAATTTGTAATCTTAATAATTTTGACTTGCTGTGTTTCAGCGACGCTCCCTCCACAGCCGAGGTGTTGGATTTTAAGGGATGAGGGCAGAAGTGGACAGTTTCAGGGGGTTAATGTTGGGGGCTGTCAGGATGCGGCGCAGCAGGTTAACTGACCGCCGCCGTTTTCCCTCTGGGAATAAAAAGAGATGCATGTGGTCCAGTCTAATGAGACCATTACTCGTCTCCCGGTGCCTCCGGGAAGAGGAGCAACACAAGTACGCAGCCACATACGCAGGGATAATTAAGTTTTACTGCATCTCAGAATCAGGAGCCAAACTGCTGGATAAGTAGTGGCTAAATTATTGTCTAGCGATTAATGACTTTACTGCCTCCCTTTTCTTCTTCTGTCTGGATTATTCACAACCACCTCCTCTCCCTTTTTTCCCTCTCCACCTCCAGTCCCGTCTTCTCCTTTGTGTGTTTTCTTTTCATCTAACCATTTTTCTATTGCCTACCTTCCTTTTCTATTTCTCTCCTTTTGTCCTTCCTCCTTCTTTTCTACTGTCAGCCTAACGTCTTCTCCTCTCTCATTTGGATTCATCAAACATGTTCCTGAAGGACGTGTGACATTTATGTACAATACTTAATGCAAAATCATGCATGCATTTTTCATATCTGATTTAAATGTCACTTAAATGACCATATTACTCCTTCTACTCCTTCACGTTCAGGGGCCTAGCATCCCGTACAAATGCATTATTAATACTAATATTATAAAATTTCTGGAAAAGTAAATAAAAGGTCATTTAGAAACATAATACGAATGTGCCTCAGATATGCTCAAAAAGCATCTGAGCCACATTTTGATTGCTGTGAATCAACCTCATCTGGATCTCCAGACAGAGCATATATGGTCTGAACTCTCAGGCCTGTAGTCCGGCTTTATTTATTTATTTATTTATTTATTTTTTGCTGTGTCGGCTGCCACTGCTGTTTTCTTTCCCCCTCTGTGACACCACAGTCTCCACACTATATGAAGCACCTGAGCATCTAATGGGAACCTGCTGCCTGGTGCTGTTGACATGCTCTCTGCAGACATCTCCCTCCTTCCCCATCTGTCTGCTGTCTCAGACTGCACGGTGACAGCTCCATACCAGCGGTGAACAGAGCCCACAGCTGGGACACACACACACACACATCCACACCTTGTGATACAAGTATTCATATTCATAGTGAAGCAGGATGCCAGAAGTACTTTTATAGCTGCAGAAATAATCAAGTATACACAGTTATTATGTATACATACAGGAGTTACAGCTCATTTATCTATGCCAAACCAGTTAGTGTGCAATAACTGAACTTAATATGCAGAATTTAGAAAAAATATCATGTTAAAACAAAAGATGCAGACAGTTTTATGGCGGCATAAATGTGGCAATTAAGTCTAAAAAAAACGTATGTATGCAACAACTTTATAAGGATACAAAAAAATACACTGACATTTTTTCTGATCAAATGTTAATCTAGTCTGACTCAAGTCTTATGAGAATATGAGTCTGGTAACACGCCACTTAGGTTTCATTATTGACCGTGTTTCAATCGATACAGAGAAAAAATACACCACTGCACGCAATAGGATAGTCCTACAACCAAACAGCACCATTTTGTTGTAAACAAATTCAACTCCATGGCGCTCAGATGACGTGAACGACAATTTCGCTGGTCCTCTTATGTTCATCACCACATAAAGCCCGCCCAAACGATCTGATTGACCAGTCAGATCTTGGCTGGAGCACGATAAGTTCTCAACGGAGCAAATCCAGACCAACTTTCCAATGCAATAACTCTGAAGCTGGGTTACAGGCTAGTCTTACTCTGCAGGTGTTGCCTCCTTCTCTACACTAGAAGATGAGTGATGGCTTCTAGCATCATGCCGGTGTCTCTGCAGACACCAACAATAGGTAAAGAAACAAATATTTGTGTCCCAGGAACATGCACCAGAGCAACTGACTTTATCTGACTCTTGGTTCATGAATAAACACTAAAACTGAACAGGTGAACACACAAGAAGAGACTCACAGCGATGTGGTGACAAGAGACCACGGGGCGGTAATGAAATTCAAAGATATCGATGATAGGTGAAAAAAACATTTGGCAACACAAAGTTCAACTGAGTTTCCCCAAACATTACGAAAGAAAACATCTACCACGACTTTGGTTCCATCAAATTCACCACGATGATAGCGGACTCTTCAGGTGAACCTAGAGATCGCGTGCCAATGTCGTTGACAGTATTTTTCTTTTTTGGCGACAAAAAGAGGAGACGGCTCTGTCCATACACCAGTATTTTTATATTCTGCTTGTTTCACTTAGAAACATCTGGGGTATGAGTCATATGAGTCATATATCTAACCATTACATCCAAATGGCCTTGCTGAGTTTTAGAAAATACTGCTTGGATTAATTGTTAAGTGAATGTATCCTCCCGTGAGGTTGTCCAAGAGTCTTAAACAGCAAGTCAAGGGCATCTTAACCAGCTGAGAGCAACAGACTTCTGCCTCTGTACAGCTCTCAACTTCAAGCCTTCCTGAGAAGTGGCTTTCTGGACAGAAATCAAAGTCTGCTCATTGGACTCACACAACCAAAGCTCTCCCCCATTTATCAACGCTCCCTTTCTCATCTCCTTCATCTTCTCTTCCTTAACCTCTATCGGTCCAGTCGCCTCTTCTCTCATCTTCGCCTTTTTCTCCTTTGCATCCTCTCCTCTCTTATCCCTCCTTTTGTTCCCTCTGCCGTACATGGCTTTGACGCTCTCTGGCCTTCATGAATAATACATCGGGGAGACAGGAAAGCAACGCCAACAAAAGACCTAACTGTGGGGACTCCTGGACACATGGAAGCACAATACAACACATTTGCAAACAACTGCATGGGTCTATGATAGATGCGCGTGCAGTCCCAGCACCTGAGGTTACACTGAGCTCATAAAATTTAAACATTCCTCCTCCTGCTCCTGTTTCACTCTCCTCACATTTTATTTGTCTTTTCTCTATTTTTATTATATATTTTTTTTTCAATATTTTTCTTCTTGCTTCTGAGTGTTTACTATTTGCAGCAGTCTCTCTGTTTATACCGCTCAGGATTTCCCTGGAAGCATCCCCTCCATCCTAAATGGGATTACATGAAATTCCCACTGCCAATCCTCCTCTTTCCACCCACCATCCTCCCATTCCCTCCAGGGACATACCACAGCACACCACACAGGATGAATGAAAAAAAAATCCAATTACTATACTATAAGAACTTAATCACATTTTACCAAAACATGGCTTCTTTTCGCTCTTACACAGAGAGCAGGGATTCCTTTTCTACTTCATGATGGCGAGCACAAAAGTAACCGTCACCTTTCCGGCTTTTCCCATCGATTCTCCGGGGGCCTTTTGTCATTAATTCCACGAGTGGTGACACCGGATCCCATTCTTCCCCATTTTTGCCGAGCCGTCGACAATTCATCCAGATAAAATTCCATTTCTCCGGCTGACAGGTCAACCCTCTCCGACTCGGTGTCGTCCTCCTCGTTCCCGGCACGCTGACGGCCAGCCGGGCTTTTTGAATGCACACAATTGATTCTGTGGCCTTTCTGAGCCACAACAACATGAGCTAATAAATAGGGGGAGCTTCCACACTGAGTCTGTGACCCCAGATGGATGACCCTGCCTGGCTAGATAACAGGCAGCAGAGGGAGGGACAGCAGGGTGGAAAGTGGTGGATTTCAGACAGAAGAACAGGAAATAAGGGCAGAAGAGACACAAGGAAGAACAACAACAAAAAAAAAGACTTAAGAAACCAAATTTCCCTTTTTCTAAAAGCCAAAACCTTGGAGATGCTCTGGCCTAGTTTACTATTTATACAAGTGTGGAGTACACATGTGTGCGCGTACATGCGTGTGTAATGATGTGGACATAATGAGGACGGATGAGGTCATTGTGGTAGTTGGGGTGGTACACCTGTAGGGGCTGCGGCACGAGAGGGATGATGTATGGGAGCTGGTTTGGTGTTCGGATACTCAGCACCGGAGTGCTGTGGAGCCCAGAATATATATTTAAAACAAAAAAAAAGAAAGTCGCCATGATCACCATTATCACAGTCATCATCCACCATCCATCATCACCTACATCGCCCTCGCCATCATCATCATCCATCATCCATGTCAGCAGGAGGAGAGTAACTGGCCCAGGCAAATATAGGCAGAGCAAAGTGAATCAGCGATGTCCTTTCTCTCTGCTGAAGCTGCCACGTCACAACCACCATCATCTCAAAATGGTTACCTGCTCTTTTTAGTAAGTGTTTTTATAGTGTCCTTCCAGAGATCTTTTTTTATGTTTCCTTCAGACAGTGTGCTGTATTTTAAATGCAGGAAGCAAGTACATCCTATAGCTTACCTTCAAAGCAGGCTAAAATAGCTAAAAGAGATTTAAATGTGGAACAGCTGGAGATATAGTCTTTACAATTCTCACTGCAACTCAACTTGTGACAATCACAAGCTGCTAATGTAGCCCCGGGTTGCAAGCCTCAAGCTAGCTGGTACAGCACACTAAACCTCTAACTTTTATTTAGCCTTTATTTAGCGAGGTTTGTCCCAAAGATCTCTTTTACAAGGGCGACCTGGTCAAGAGTAGAAACAGCAACATTTCACATAGAAAAGCTCAACTAAAACATGTACACACACACACAAACTGAACTCAAATGATTTCACCATCTTTTTAAACTGGTTCAGGGATGTTAAGTTTTTAAGTTTGAGGTCAGACTGAAGTTTGTTCTATACAGCCAGAGCAGAAAAACCTAAAAACTGTCTTTCCTAATTCAGTTCATAGCTTAGGAACCATAAATTGCAGTATGTCCTTAGAACAGAGACGGTATTTTCCACATTTCATGTTAATGTTTAATGTAAATAGAAGAACTGCAGTGACCTAGAGTGACAAATCATAGTTAAAAAGTCAATAAGTGACTGGGGATAACATCAACCTTGATTTCTTTATTTTTTCTACCGTCTCTATCCGTCTACAGTCATTTTGGGCTATTTCTGTGTTCATTCTCGTCCATTCAATGACACCACTTGAACAATGATCTGTTTGACTGCATTCGCCAAGCCAGTTTCTGTTGAAATTGTCTCACTTTGCCTTTGAGCCGCCCTCCCCCTAATCTCCAACCATTTATCCAGGGTCTCCTTCACAACCACCAGCATCATCTGGAACTATGTTTCTCATTGGAGTCCATCTGGCAAAATATCTGATCTCACAAGCTCTTGCTACATTTTGCTAAATTTGCATTCTACTACCGTCTTAGACAAATTTAGCAATTTCATGAATAAATCTCAATTTACATTCCTTTTAACCAAATGATAGTTTTCCAGGAATGCACAATGATAAAATCTAATCTGCTTTTAAGTGTAAAAACAGTTTTTGAACTAAGTTTCTTGATACTGAAGCTGATATTTTATGTCAAATTTAACAAAAAGACAGACAAACCCAACTACTTTTGCTGAATCACCATTGTTTTCCACCGTCTCATTCTCCAAAATGTGCACTAGCTAATGTATAGAGAAATCAACATCCAATTCATCAAGTGTTCATCACTGCACCAGACAGCCTCTGACCTTTGGCGACATTAACGTCACACTGGCATCCAATGCAGCACTGTCCTCGGGGGCGGAACCAATCTCTACAGACTGACCATGCTGATGTGTCAGCAGGGAAACTGGCCAAAAGAACTTCATGAAGGGGTCAAGCCAACAGGTACACAGGCAGGTAAAATATTTAACATTCAAGGTCAAGCAATTTTGCACAATGCCAAAAAATGTGCTTACTCATCCAGGACAATATCGGCACTGTAAGCAGATCTGCATGGAGGCCAGAGTTTCGTAATGGTGACAAAATGAACCTCAGCTGACTTTTGTTATGCCCCAGAGGAGATGAAAGCGGTGATGTAAGCCGTCTACAGAATTACTCCTTCCAGTTCTGACCCTCCTTGGAACGGTCACAAGTGCTGTTCGATAGCGTCACTTCTCATTTTGTGTCAGCTAATGTCAAATCCTTGAAAATCAGAAAGTATAACAGATAGGAGGTGAGAAAGAAAGAATGAAAGCCAAGGTGCCGTGTATTCTCTACTGACGCCGGTCCACAGCTCAGTCACAGCTCAAATGTTTATCAAAAGGGACGTGCGGGAGCGTGTCGCTCAGAGAAGAAATTGAATGGGTTATGACAGTGGATTTAGATTTTTATATCCTCAGAGTTCCCTTAAGCCTTTCCCGGCTACTTTCTATGGTGATCACGTATCAGATGAAGATGATAGTGTGGTGTTTTCAGCAAGTTATAAAGTTGAGCTTAGCGTAATGCAGATTTCTCAGCGGCATCTGCCTGCATTTTTCCCCCATTCTCCGCAAAGTAACACCTCCACTCTTCTCGCATATGAAAGGCTTATCTCAGCCTGGTGCTCTGACTCCGTGAAGTTGGTTGTTAAAGGAGTTAACTCGTGTCTGAGTTACAGCCCACTCACTTTTGCCTCCGTCTGTTTTACTGCAACATCTCAAAATGCACGCCACGAGAGAATTTTCAACGTGGGAAAATCAGACTATTTGGATCATGCTGAGCACGTGATATTGTGATATTGACATGTTAATACCATTTCTGCACCATGAAAGCTTGTCATTGTTGAAATCCACTGTATCAGACTGCAGTTGAAAACAGGACAAAGAAGGCAGCCTGCAGGCAGTGAGCCTTTGATACTCAGTGTGCAGCACTACCTTAAGTGACAAAACCTATTTCAAATGAACTGATATCTCAGCTATCAATAAGTTATAAAACATGTATGTGACAAAAGACACTGCAGGGTGACATGTTCTGCTGCTGCAGAAGCAACAACAGCAGCAGAAAAATGAGCCCTGATATCTTAACCTGTGCTAACGGTGCAGTCTTAAATGGAAGTCTGACATCTTCTCTGACTCAGCCCTTGTGTTTCGAGTGTGGTTTTCCCTCCCTTGTGTCTCTTTTACAGGTTTGTCTCTGGGTGAATCTCTGAGTGTGGGAATCCAGTCATCTTCATCGTCAGCCTAAGCCCTGCAGTTCATATCTATCTTGTTCTCATATTGACTTCTCACCAGTTTGTTGTGTCCACCTGTGTGGTAAGTCACTGACTAAGAATTAGATGTTTGTCCTTGATATTCATGCTTGACTTTTTGTAACCCTGTTCCTCTCCATGTTCCTCAACCAATTCTCCCCAACCCGACTGCTCGATCTTCAGCCCAGCTCAGCCCCATTCATCCAGCTCACGGCCAACCAATTCAGCTTGCCTTCATCCTACCTGCTACAACCACCCCCTGCGAACACTCCAGCTCAGCCTTAATTATCATTAAAGCATCCGAGATTTAAACGAACGCCTCTTTTCACCACACAACCTCAAAATCCGTGAGTCCGTTTTGGTCTATACCTGAGAGAAGCAATAGGTAGCAGAACTTCAGTTTGTGTAAAAGCAACATGCTTTCAAGATTCACACAAACAGGTTTTGAAACAGGTTGGCATTCCCTTGACATCCATTCATCAAACACTTTCCCACATTTATTCAGTGTAAGGTCACACAGGCCTCAGGGTTAAGAGAGCACACATAAACCAAGAGACAGGGTACATCTGGACAGGTCATCACTCCATTACTGGCTCACCAACATTCACAGCTACAGGCAATTTGATCAATTCAAGCAACCTGGATATCTGTAGAGAACATACAACCTTGAAAACCCAGGAGCTCATTGCTGTGTGCAACTAGCTTTTAGCATGTGCTGGTCCAGCTGATGATAACGTCTTGATGCTGTAGCTGACCTGCATCTCAATGTCTTCTAGGCAGGAATAGGCAAAGGCAGAATTTGCTATTTGTTATCTTCAGCACTTGTTTGAGCTAAAAGACCTTTGTAAACAGTCAGCTACCGTACACTTAACTAAGTCAATCTACACAGCTAATGAAAGGTTAACTCATAAAGTTAGCTGCTGCAGCTGTATTTGATTTGTTTTACAAAATTATGAGTGAGCACCTATTCCACCCAAGTATAGAAATCTTGTTTCTAAAATAATTTTTGATGATAAATCTCTACAAAGATACAGTGAAAACTTCACATCAATTTAGCCTTTCTAAGATCTGAACAATCAAGAAAATGCACTTTAATGGTGCATGTGGAAAAAGCCCTAACGCATTTCAAATTGGCATAAGTAAAATAAAAACTGGCAGTAAACGTGCAGGCAGGCAGGCGACACTACGCGGGGCAGCACATCTGCACTGATGGAGTTTTTATGGAGCAGGGCCACAGTGACGACAGCTCTTACAGCCTCATAATGTCGCGATTAGCCTCAAATGGGATGATGTGCGGTGGCGCTTTGGCGGCACCCAGGTGACAGCACTGCTCTCTGGGGAGCGGAGAACCTGTCAGAGGGGACAGGGGAGCCTCCATCACCGCTGCTACTGCTGGCGGCTCGAGCTGGCAGGGCCTCCAGGCCAGAAGCATCCACCCCCACATCCCCCAAAGGAGTTATAAATCACCAAGCTCCTGACAGGAACAGCGTGGAGAGGAGTCACCTTGGGTGGAGCTGCCTGCTCCTGCACTGGAAGACGTTCACTTACTAATGGACCTTTTTCCTCTTTGAACCACCATTTATCCTAACGCACACACGCCCATTGAAGACCGTTGCATGCAGAAAGCTCCAAGCTCAGCAGCTGTTTCCCTCCATTCCCTGTGCCACTATATGAAAACCCTGCTCTGCCCTGAGAAGACAGTCATTACTGCTGCTGCTGCTGCTGCTCAGTATTTGGACACACAAAAGAACAAATGGGAGATAATGGAGATGAAAGACCAAACAAGTAAAAGAAATCAAAAGGGTTGTCGTGTGTGTGTGTGTGTAGATAAAGACTCTAAAGACATGGTACGAACGTCCCCCTGAATCCTCTCATCCTCGTCTGACAGCTTGTACACAGTCTGATGCCTCTTGTCTGTCAAGCGCCCTCTGTCACAGACCAGTAAGAAAATAATGGTTTCAGAGAGTCTGTCACTGTCATCACCTGCCTCCTCCAACTGGTGGAACATACAAATTCATGTTTACAAGGTTGGAGGAGTCTGACATGTCTTGCACTGCATGTGATGCATTTCTGCGCTCACGGTCCACTGGTTGAATTTATATCAAGAAAAAATCTCAGCGTCTTTAACTGAAGTCTGGGTTTAGCTGTTACTTGAGGGTTTGGGGTAATGACTAGAGTTAGATTTACTTTGAAATGTGGCTTGTGAACATGGTGAAATTAAATTTTTTATAGCATTTATCATGCAAAACAGGGTGGATGATGAGGACATTTGAGCCCAGTCTCATGGGAGTTTGTGAAAGAGTCACAAAATGATTCGACTCCATGAATATCTAAGCTTTTTTGCACCATGTTTTTTAAAGGCTCTATTACACATCCTAAACATGATATATGAGCGTAACGCAAGTGTGAAGAACAAACTGATCATTACTTTCCCGAGTGAAAGTCTTGTGTATGAGTTCTCTATGTACACAAAACAAGTAAATCTTTTTTTATTATTTCACAAACTGCCACGAGACAGTTAGCTGAATGCATTCACTGCATTCTCTGGTCAAAAATTATGCCAGAAAAACAAAGTTCTTTGGGCTGTCACATTAACAGTAAACCGCAGCAAGTATTTGACATGCCAGTAAATAAAAACTGAGGAAACTAAATACAACAAGGCTTTTGATTATGAGGGGCATTTTGTAACGGTTCATATTTTATTCCGTCAACTTTAATCGCACTGTTGTCCCTGAGCTCCAATTAATTCATGACATGACACGTCCATCCTGATAATTTAAGGTCTTTTGAGGACAACCAGTGTCCCCTGACCAAATGTACAACCTGTCTTGTCACATCTTGCTGATTCCTACTATATTATGTTCAGGCGACAGTGCTGTGGTTTGAACAAAGGTATGACACTGTTAGTTTAAATAGACATCACACGATTGTTGTACATACAGCATTTCTTGACATATTTTTCTCGTAACTGCAGAGCTGGTAATTTGTTATTCAAACTGTCAAGCCGTTACATTTCATTTCACGCAATTCTTTGTTTGCGACACAGAAAAAGATTTTTCTTTCCGGAGAATATTTCAGAGCTGCATGTGTTGATTAAACCGCACCGAGCCAAATTAAAGATTATTATAGAGGAGATAATAATGTGTAGAAAATGTTGACAAAAGCCTGAACCATGAGTTTAAAATTATTCTCTGCAATTGCTCAGTGATGAATGGGATCCTGCTCTTCCTTGCTATAATTGTTCACTGTGCACCATAGCATCAGTTAAGTCTGTTCAGGGAAATGAATGCATGAACGGCTTAACTACTTGTATCACTCTGTAGAAAGTCAATGATGTTATCAGTGACAACAGACAAAGATCCTTGACTTTCTCCACTTTTTAAAATATACAGACAAATGTTGGTGTGTGGATTGAGCCCATAGAGGAACTATGCAAACATAAACTATTTCATCAACCTGAGTTGAGTTTGAAAGCATTTGTGTCATGTGGGTTGAGGGGAGGGGCATCTGTGGATCATCCCACAGATAATTGATCAGTTTGGGATCTATGGAATTTGGAGGCCAGGCCACCTTGTGCTGTTTTTCGTGGTTTTTGAGTTGTTTCTAAACCATTTTTGTGTGTGTGCCTGTCAGGCTGCATCCTGCTGGGGATGGCTGCTGCTCCAATCAAGGAGTGTCATTACTATGGGGTGGGGGTGCCTGGTCTGGTCTAGGTGGGTGCTACATGTCTAAGTAACATCCACATGAATGCCAGGTCCAAAAGCTTCCCAGCAAAACATCGTATTGTCATAAGATGGTCAATGTTTTTTACTTCTCCTGTCAGTGGTTTTAATGTTGTGGCTAAGCCTACATTACTTAAGTTTAATAAAATCCAAGCAGCTATAGCAAATATAACAATTCAAATACACTTTTACCTAAATCATGCTCAGATTCATTCATTGCTCTTTTGTTTCATTTGGCTTCAGTTTGTTGCCTGGTTACAAAAATATTAAAAGAGTCCTAATTCCCAAAACTAACACGCAGGTGAGAGAAGCTGAAATGCATGAGCTGTGAATAGCAAACTACTATTTATAGAAGCTGGTAAAGGATTCACGTGACTGTAAGTGTGCTAATTTGTGCAAATATTCCATTAAAGTGATACTTTGCTGCTTTAAGGCTTTCACTGAGGCATCTCCAGGGACTTTTGACAGGTTTCTCACATCATCAGTCGGTGTGTGTGTGTGCAAAGTGTTTTGATTAAAATGGCAGCATACTCCTTTCAGCCAGAAATGTGTTAGTGGTGGTAAAGATGCAGACAGGGAGATGATAAATAAAGAAAGAGTAGGGATACAGCAGAACAATGTATCGACCGTGAGGCAGAAAAGCTGAACCAGATTTCAATTTTTAAAACAGAAATAAAGGGGTAGAGATTAAATATGGCCATTATATTACTGTACTCTATTTTTGTTGTTGTGAAAGTGCTGATCAGTGTATTTATAGCGGCTGCAGTGACATTTCAGAGATCTAAAACATCAGGTTTTTGCGCAAATCCCTCAGCATCGCAGAGACAAGGCTCGTTTCTGAAGCTGTGTGAACAATAAGATCACAGGCTGATATTTATATAGAGGAATACATGCCGCACCCAGACTCCTTTAATAGATGCCATTAAAGTAAATCCCAGACAGGGACTTACTGTAAAGTAATGATTTATTTAGCCCTTTATTTGACAGCAGGCACTGTTTCTGAGATGCAATAAAACTTTATCATCCCTGAGTGTCTGGATCTGTGTGCGTATGTGTGTGTGTGCGTATGTACTGTACGTGTGAACCTGTTCGTTCTCCCTGCACATACTAATTACTTTAAATTAAACTGCAGGATCTTCCTTGTCAGAACTTACTGGCTTCTAATTACTTCAGTGCCTCTTTTCTACTATAGCGTGGTGTTTCAGAGGACAATCCTACTGTGGCAAGAATGTGGTGGGAAAAAAAAAGACAAGCTTTGGACAACCTTCAGAAGAGCTCCTACTGCAGTATTCCAGATGGGAAAGCATACGATGCTGCATCATGTCCCAGCTGGATGAAAGTTAAACATCGGGGCGACACGGAGTTGGAAGTGTGGAGGCATGATTCATTTTTTTTGGGCTACGCAAATTTATGAGCAGCTTTTCAAGTTCACAACAGTAACAAGGCTAAGCTGAGACTGTGATCTGTTTCTTTTTTTTCCCCACCTCTGATCGTGCAGGGTGGCTTCAAGGAATAAATCCCAATTTCACACTTTCCTGATGAGGCACGCTGAGACACGCAAACAAAGTCTCACACGCTGCTTCAGATCACTGTGTGTTACAAACACCATACTCAAACTGCCATTATTCCACTTCCTGGGGGTACAAAACATCAAATCATAATTATTTTTTTGAAGCCTTCCTGGAATGAAAAGGTAATAAGTCTCCACAGTGCTTTTGTGTATTTTGTTGCAGTGTCAGGTTATTTCTGGATTACTATTTGGCCATTTATTCAGGTTATTATGAGTCATTTCCATGCACATCTCAGTCAAAGAGCAAAGTATAAACATTGAACTTTATTATAAGCTACACACTCAGTTGTTGCTTTTTATGTACGCACAGTGTTTCCCTAAGGTTTACAGCTTTGAGGGGGCGGGCAGGAGGGTAGAAATGACATGCCATTGTGTAAATAAGATAAATAACATAAAGCTTTTAATAAAAGAACAAGGTATAAACCTGTTCTATAGGAAAGGTAACCTTAAATGACTTCTGTAAGTAATCTGGCGCCTGATGAGCATGATTTATGTGGCGGGGCACCCCTCCAATATAATAATATAATAAACACTGATTTAAATATATCACATTCATTTATTAAATTTGCAAAGACAAGACTATTTTTCCCTCTATTGTCATCCAAATGTCATCTAGTTTCGGCAGTGATGACAGCAGTTGTAGTTTCCTTTCCATTCAAAGCTTGATAATCTAATCAAAGTGGTCATGTAAGGTCAGTCATATGGAAATGGTTCAGTTTTACACTGTCCAATGTGGAACAACTAACCACCATCGTCTCATAACGAATCGGAAATATTTTTACAGGTTTCAGACAATGCTGTGCTTGCATTGCTTTTCCTTTGTCTTGAGTTCATACAGTCTTGAATTTCATGAGGATATCTGTCTGAATAATTTGCTTTGGGTTTAGTTTTGTGAGAATGTGTGCGTAAAATATAACTAGTGTCCTTTAGCACAAAACAAAATGCAAACCTAAGCGCATGGAACCGAGTATTTTATAAAGTCTCTGTGTATAAAACCCTTAGCGCAGGACTATCAAGAAAATACACACAAGACAAAGCAGTCTCATCATACGCGCACACAAAAACACACAATGTAGGCCTCGGTTACCATAGAGACGGGGCACTCTGGACATATTGAGGATTTATTAAAAAAGCCTCCCCGGCAGTATTATTCCCTCTACACCCCGAGAGCAGAGACGCAAACTGTCACCACGCTGCAGGAGCAGGAGACTAACCACAGCACAACGTCTAATAACTATTAGAAGAAACAGTATTCAGTATCCTTCCAGCCAGGACTTTCTGACTTCACACTTGTCATGAAGCTAATCATCTGCTTTAAGCAGACCGCTCAGCATCTATGGCAGCTACATCATTACGGCGTTACAGAGGCTAGCCGTGGATGCTATAAGGAGCTAACCAAAGCACTGACAAGAAGCTTCCTCTACAGGTCTCTGAGGGCTTCAGTGCAGAGTCTGAGCTAACAGGGTGCCTCACATGTCTAAGTCCTGTAATTGGACAGCACACCGGGTAAACAGCAGAGCCCTTCTACTGTAATCCCATGCTACAGGGCACCCAGAGTCAACAGAGGAGCCCGACAGGCCTTGACACTTGGTCACTTTAAAGGAGGGTGTATTTTTCCTGTCCGAGTCTTTCACACATGAACTCCAGAACATGTCAGGGTTACTCTTTTACAGCACTGATTGATGGAGAGCTGGACAAACCCTCTGTGACATTACTTATAGGATTTTGAAGCTCAGTGTGGTGTCTCTGGCTATCTCCATTTTGACGGTGCTCGTCTCCTCCTGGTTAGTTCAAAAGTGGTCAAAGAGGTGGAGCTAAGGCGGACAGTCAGCAGCTTGTAAGGACTGACTCATTGAGTTGAAGATGAAGTTCCTCAAACAGCCACATGAGGCTGGCCCAACAAGAACTTAACTTTTCAGTCCTGGAGGTTGCCATTCGGATATAAAGTACTGTGGGACATAGATGCCGTAACTTATCCACGTAGCCTACGACATACCGTAGATACATGTTTGTATCTCCGAACCTCCTCAGTTAACCTTCCCTCAACGTGTTCCATCTTTATTGATCCAAAACAACTCATTCGAAAATTGCGGAGATGGAGAAGCAGCCAGAAATACTAAAGCGTAAACACGCTACTACCGCTACTATTTCTGGGGATGAGTACGTCATCAAATTGACGCAGAAGCCTAAACCACCTATAAGTAAGGGGGTTAGAGCGTGCAAGAGGCAGGACATTGTAGAAATACGTAATGTTAGTCCCATATTGGAAACGCCATTAACAAGCCCACATCCTTCCAGATAACGACCTGCTCTTCTCACACAAGGGCTCGTGACATTTTTTTTGTACCAGGAAGCTGGGACATTAAAGTCCTTTTAATGTCTGGTCCAACTGATTCAGATATACGGTACAGATCCTGCAGGTAATGTCCTGAAAAGGTCAGGGCTGCATTGTGTCTGTTAAAACACATTTGGTTTAATAGTTTTAGACATTGTTCTCACTTTAAATATTCAGTGTATTTGTATTGCTTTGCACATTTCTGATTTGTCTGCTGGACACCCTGATGTAAAGTTTTGCAAAAATGTTTTGCATGATCTTCAGTAAACATGACCTTGTGTGGATACTTCTATTAGAAGGCACTATTTGCCCTGACTAGTCTACCAGGTAACCCGATTGCTTCCTGCCATGCCTGCACCATTGTTTTGGGTATTAGACTGGAGACAGCTAAGATTTGATAACTCTATATACAGTTAGATTGAGGAACTTTGAAGTTACGGATATGACACACAGCCTTGAGGCCGGTGTTAGATGAGAAATTAATTTCAGGGGAAATTCCATCAACCGCAGTAACAAAGAAACGAGTTTACCAAAATTAAAACGTATTCAAGTTATATTAAATTGGTTTGGAAATTAATTAAAATACCTCACATACTCATTTCACTTCCAAATGACTTGTTTAGAAGTGGAAATGAAGATGACACACTCAAAACCGCCTTCAAGCAAAGGAGACATTCGCAGAAAGACTGATAAAAAAGCAGAGGTGATGGATGTTGGGTGGATGGTGGGAGCGCCAGTGTCAAGACTACTCATTCCAAGAAGGGAAATCAGTTTCCCCTCGCTTTCCCTGAGGCTGTTCCACATGAGAACTCCATCTCCCCACCGCCTGCCTTTGCATCCACGAAGCAAAGGACGGCCAAGCCAGAAACCCTGTGACATTTTAAAGCCACAGATAGACAGTGCAGAGTGGGGAAAAGGAAAAAACATGCTGTGCATTATTTTCATCTACACACTACAAAGACCATCTCCAGTCGGGGTTACACAGCGAACCTCGAGGATGACTGAATATCAGGAAAAGCTCGGCGCAGAGGAAGAAATGGGAAGTGGAAATAGGGTGAGATAAAGAACGTCATTCCCTTTCCTGAAAAGATCAAATATGACTTATAGAGGACATGTGAAAGATGACGAAACAGGGCGATGAAAAGGAATCGGAAGACACACAGAGACAAAGGAAAATCAGACAGAATCAATGTGACTGCCAGTACCCATTTGTAAAGTCTTCAACACACCTGAGAATTTGCCTCGACCCCCACCTTCACTTTATTAACTCACTCCACCGCCCCGTCTCCCCTCAGACACACTCATCACGGTGCACACTCTCACCTTTGAAGTTGACTTGCATGCTGAATCTTTTTATAAGCATTGCCAGGGGTCCCAGCCAGGCAGCCAGAAACACGGAGAATGGGACAAGGAAGAGGCTTCTGAGAGGGGGGACTAATTTATATTCAAGATCACACAGACGCTGCACCTCAAGCAAAGCTAAAATTGAAGAGAAATTCCTCCAAAAAAAATCCAATCGAGGACCGTCGGAGGGGGAATCGGCACAGCCCCGCTGATTTTGGACCAACGTGGGACGTCGTCTACATGCTCACATTTGCGCCTGCATATGCAGAAATGTAAAAGCATCAAACACAAACACACACCCTGCAGCCTGAGCGTGGGTGGATGTGTAGGTGCAGGACACAGGGGAGAGATTAAACCCCTTCCAGGAACAGGTAGCCCACTAATAAAATTAGCGTTGGTGTTCAATCAGCTTTGTCTGCAGAAATGAGAACATAGAGGTCCCTCATTCCCATTACTACTGTGGAGGCAGACACTTTCAAAAGGTTCAGTTACGGTTAGAGAGAAATGGACAAATGCAATGACATTTTCCATATTATTCTGGATTAGGGCGGACTTTAAAATAATTTATCTTCATAAAAATCCGATATTGATTCCTAAAATCCTCAGTCCTCAATTTTTATATCTGCCATTTCCTGCTTCCTTTCATTAGAAATCTCGTGAGACACAACAAATCTTACAAGACCACACTAAAAGATTTGTTAATTAAATTAAACGATGATATGATATCAGTATTACTTTACAGTTAGCAGTCTAGATGAGGTAAGCATGTTTTATCTCAGACAAAATAAAAAAAACTCCCTTTCCTCTCCTGTCAGTCGACATTGGCCAATCCTGGTAACTGGTTAATTGTGGACTAACTAGACATTGTCACATTGAACTGACATATTGCCAACCTCGGAACTTATTGTATAATAATACAATCCGATAACTCGCTGTCGTTGGTGATGAAATTTTGCTCATTTCTCTTTCATAGCAGTAAAATGATCATTACCCTCTCTGTGAAATCAGGCTGCTGGCTATTCCCTTCTTCATGGAAAACGTGGCCAGTGTATTCAGATGTGGCTGCTCTAACTTGAAGGAAAAAAAAGCATATGACTACATATGACAAAAGCCCGTTAATACAAGGCCTCAGAAACCATTCACATTGCACTGCTGCGTCTGCAATTCTAAAATCAAAGAGGACGGGCCAGCGGTACACAGCTTGACGTTGACTGGACTATAGTCAAAGACAGGAGGACAGTCTACAACAGTACCAGTCACTTATTAACTACTCAGAGAACACACTTTCCAAAAAAAATACCTGTCACCTGGTCTTGTACTCCGGCATCTTTAATATAAATCAACAGAGGAATAGTGCCTATTTGACCCAAACCCTACGCAGACCCTAACGTCATAGCCTGATGTTCAAGCCCCCTAGAAATGTAGCTGTGACGCAGACCGCAAGAGCTGTAATTGGTCCGCCTGGTAGCTTATATCAGCTTTAGTATTTTTGGCTGCTTCTCCATCTCGGCAATTTTTGAATTGATTGTTTTGGATCAATAAAGATGGAACACGTTTAGGAAAGGTTAACTGAGGAAGTTCAGAGATACAAACATGTGTATGGCTCGACTTCGGGGAAAGTTTCAGCGATAATTAGCGCTTGGCTAACTTTTTTACAGAGCGGAATAGACTGATGAGCGCACAAATATAAATCTTTGACATAACTGGGTCTTAAGTGACTGACAAATTGCCAACCTTGACACTTATTATGTAATAGTACGATCACATAACTCACTGTTTAATGTACATTACTCACTGATGATGAAATTCTGCTCATCTCTCTTTCAAAACCAGTAAAATCATCATTTACCCTCTCAGAACTGAAATCAGACATGTACCTCACTAGTTCCCTCTCCATGGAAAGGCCAGTGGATTCAGACCATCCTGATACATTGTGTGTTGCATTGTGATAGATAACGGGATGCCTTGCTATTATATGACAAAAGCATGGTGGTGCAAGCCGTCCTTGAATCCATTCACTTTGCATTGCAGCGTCTGCAATCCTAAAAAAAAACGACTTAGTACAGGAGTCTACGTGAAGGATCTGGATCAATTTGCAGCCATATTGTTACTGCATACTGTACTGGACTACATTCAAAGACATGAGGATAGTCTACAACAGTAATGGTCACTGGCAGCTATCCAAACACTGCTCATAAACGGTGCTTGATACCAGAATAATGAACTTCCTTGTCAAGATAACAGTCGTTATCAGATGGCGGAAAACCTTATTCAAAATCAGCAGGAAAGACAGTACGGCTGCAAAGCAGAAAACATATAAGCAAACTAATTTACATACTGTACTTGTGTAGAAAAAAAATTCTTGTCACTTCTTTTGCATTGAAATGAAACCGGCTATATAAATAAAATTGCTTTGCGCTTCCTCCCCTGCCCTCTGTTGCCTCGCTCCCTCTCTCTTTATTGCTTGTGACAGTACAGTGAAGGCATCAGCGTCACATTAAAAAGGCGCCAAGGTGGGGAGATCAAGGTGATCTCGCTTTCTTCTTCCTCTTCTTTGAATTATGCATTTATTCAATTCACAACTCTTCAGTCTTTCATTTCCTCTCCTCTTCATCGTTTTCAACCATGGGGGAGAAATCAGCTCGTTACAACGCCCAGATGATGTCCAGACATGGCCATTAGGATCGGACACAAAAGAACGCGATTTCTCTTTTTCTTCCTGACTGTCTGAGCCTTTCTCTGCTGCTCCAAAAGAAACAAAAAGACAAAGCCTTCAAAGACTGTCCATCGCTTTAGCTTCTCACTTTGCTCTTTTCACATGGTGGTGACCCCTCCCAGCGCTGGGATTTCCTCTTTTCCCACGGGTGATAGCGGTACCCTGGGACACATAATTAAATCAGTGTGGGGCACAAGGACCACAACCAGTGGAGCGGCATCACTCACTACATTACAATGCCACACACACACACACGCACACACACATCCAGTACACTTCTCCTCCCTGAATCCAAATGACCGCCCAAATTAGAGCTTGTTAAATAACATTAAGGTGACCGAATTTTTAAATCCCATCAGAAAGACAGAGCCTGTCAGTTGTACTCCGGGAAAATCTGAGCTCATACAGCAGAGTAGCAGCCAGTGCTGTGACAGAAAACCTGCCAAGATCAGTAGAAATCAGCTTACCCAACTTTCCTTTAGTCTTGGTGGGAGTAAATGTAATGAACGAAGCGAAGCCCTGTAACACCTTCCCGGTCTAATCAGTGACCTCACTGTTTATATTCAAAACTTTACGACGGACCAATCATCACGAGCCACCGATGTGAACTTGGTCCTTAAAGTCAAGACATCTGCACCACCGTTTCTTGTTAAACCATTAACTCACAGCTTGATGGGAGTTGAATATTAACCACAATGACATCATGCAATAAAACGCTATAACTGGCAGTTAAACAAAGTGAAACGAAATAACTGGCTGCTCCGCGCTAAATCGGCACCCCTGACCTTGAATCACCTTAAGGAAGTCTACCAGCAAAATTAGTCTATTGAGAGAAAAGCTGACTTTTTTCATGCCGTTAATTACCATTTACTGGTCGGTAAATGGTAATTAATTTGTTTTATCCAGTTTAATTAATTTGCTTTATCCAGTTTTAAGCTTATACCTTTCTTCTCTGTGCCAAATCTATGTCCCGTATACAATATAAAGCAATCCGGTTGTCACCAGTCGCTTTGTACCTTAAATTCACAGTCATCCGACTTTTTATTGGCAGAAAATAAATATTACAAATGCAATCATCTGAAATGTGTCCTCTCTTTCATTGTATTTAAAATGGGCACATCCAATTTTGACAACCCTCACAGTCATCTTTGGGGAGTTCTCGCAGCTCGTTTTCGACACATCAACCGGGCAGAACTTTTTTCTCCTGTCGTGTCCGGCACCTATTCTGTGATTGGTCAGAAACTGGAGTGGGTGTGGTTAATGCGGGATAGCGGAAATGCTAGCGGCCACTCTGTGAGCTCCCCAATGCTAATATTCGCAGGGTGACCGCTAATCTCTCCTGGGTAGAGATTAGCATACTGTGAGTGGGTGCATGCTGAATGAACAGCGTAATCCAACGGACACAGTCGTCAAAACGACCGGTCGACATCCAACATCGTCTATCTCAGGCATCTCCCACAATGCTTAGCGCATGTGATGTATGCTGCAGTGGGTGGGCCCCATGAGGACTACCCCGGAGTTCGGCACTTGAGTTTCTCGTGAAGTATAAATTACCTGGCCAAAACTAACTTTGTTCTTGTTCTTGCCTATCTCGAGAACAAGAACATATTTCTCGCCTCTCGCCGAATATGTAACAAGCTTTAGCCCTTAATCACACGCACATTCAAAATCAAACGTCATGACTTTCCCCTTCCCAAGTTTGGAACAATTTGCACAATACAATTTTCCTTTTAAATGTTTTAAATTAAAAAATAATAAGCTACCAGACTCCATAATTCAAACTGTATGTATCAGTATATAGCATGGATTAGTCAACAAAATTAGGTGTCTCTACAATGATGGCACATTATTATTATTTCTATTATAGGACTGAGCACATCATGGCTAATGAAGGGGACTGACCTAAACCAGCTGAGCAATTCTGTGCAATTGCAGATGACTATCAGCTAACCTCCGATGCATTATGCATCAGGTAATTAAAGACATGCTTGGTCTTATTTAATATTGATGTCTGATAATTAAAGTATCACAGGCTTAAGAGGATACTGCCTGTCTACTTGTCTCTCTGGTGCTTTCATCTCTCACTTTCTCACCTGTACACCTAACTGCACACACATAAACAGACTACAGCGCAGGTCTTTACTGTTTAATGAGGACTCTAGTGCATACACTGTATGTGCTGTATTATAGCGTTTGGGTGGCAGGACAAAGGAGCTCACTAGAGGCTTCATTAACAGCTAATTGATTTCATTTGGGGTACTCTGAGACTGATAACGTACAGATTTGCTCTAAAGAATCCCAAACTGAACCATTTATATCCGTGCGAAGATTACTAGTGGGAAATAATTGGCACATTTACAATAGGGGTGGGAATAATAGATATGGATATGATGGTGTTTGACAAAGGAAGAGGGATTCATAGCTCTTTCTCCTCCCTCTTTAATTCTCCGTCTAAACTGCTCCATTCTCTCTGGGTCCCGGGCTAATTGAATTAGAGCTGCGTGATAAGAGCTTATATGGCACAGCGACAGTTTCTAGTCCTCTTCATCTGTGCCACTGTGAGGCCTTGGTAGGCTGGGAAGACGGTGTGGGGGTTGGGGGAATATGAAACTGCTAAACAATGCAGGGGTAGGAGAGGGTCCTTCATAAAATGATGGTCAAGAACGGAATAATCAGGGAAGAGCAAAGAAACTGTAACAACACAACAATTTTCCAACCTCGATGGAAGTAGACTGTCAGGAGAATGAAAAATGAAAGCACGGCCAAAACAGAACGGACAATTGATTCATTATGCAGTTCAACTGGAAGAAGCTGCACGTTCCAGTCATTTTGTGCGAGATCTGAGTTGTAATGGCCGGGGCTGTGATTTATTAGCCTGTTAGGGACTATCATAAAGCAGTCCGACGGATGAACGGGAGAAGTAGATATGCTGGGCCCCACTGGCCTTTGTGTGAATGGAAAACGACCTTGCACACGTAAATCTCTGGGGAACCTTCATTAGCTCGCGACAACGCCACAAAGAGCCATTACACAGCCTCTAAATGCTTCACAGTTGGCCGCTGGCCGACAGACAGCGCTGCAGTGTGGTCATTCACACATCTAAGCGGTCTGACTGGGAGGGAGGCGACACAGAAGTCGATTCCCTAATTTTAGAGGGAAAACGACCGGCGTGCTAACAGTCTGGCCTCTTCCAGTTAGTGCTAAATAGCCGGGATGCTGATGCGGTTTCACTCGTTTCAGATGCGGCGTTGATCCGAGGGCCGCCGCCGCCGCCGATGCTGCTCCCTGCTTTCACTGTGCGCGCTTACAGTTCAACAGCGCCCAAAACCCAAACTAATAACAGCTGTCAAACGTACGTTACCCCGGCAACCATCTCTTTGGCAACTGGAGAGGCAACCGCCCCGACATGGTAGGAGTTACTGTGCTGCAAAAACAACAAACACTGGATGGTTAAAAGGGAGAAACAGAGCGAGAAGTTCAGAGACAGAAAGCAATACACAAAGGCTGCTGCGTCTCCCAGACAGACGTATGACTGGGAGAAATATTGTGATGCTTTTGGCCTTCATTCCTGTGAGTAACATTTAATACTTTTTAACTTAGATTTGACTAATTGAAGTAGGCAGACCATCAGACAGGTTTTAAACAAACCCCTAAAGTTAACTCTTATCTGAGAGAGAAGAAAGTGATTGACCAAACTATTTACTAACGCTACTTAATAAATTAGCCATACTTAAACACAGTGATTTATTTGGTGGTTTAAAACCATTTTGATCATCTTACCCACACATCATTGTAATTATTTGCCACAGTACCTATCCATCACCCTGAAAAGGTTACCTCTCCTTTTGCAAGAATTGAAAAAGGAACACTCTGTAATAATCAGGATTGTGTAGTAACTGTGCAGTGAATAAATATATTTGGCTCTCCACCTGCTGTTTCACAGCTGTACTGATGCCTCCCACAGCTTTGTCACCCCAAGGTTCACTAATGCACACACAGACACATATGCACAAAGATAGGCTTTTGCTTCAAATAGTTCCATTCTGTATTGACAGGGGATAGTTTGACACATAAAGAAGAGTGTCTACATTCATGCTTGCGCACTCAAATGCAGGTTTGTTAAGAAATATTTGTCATAAAAGGGACAACAGTGGAAAAAACGCTTTTCAAAGTAGGGATGAAAAGAGACGAAATGAAAGATTTTGCCTTGGGTGATGCTAAAAATATCCTTAAAGAACGTGCCAGTGTGAGTTTTTGTAATAATTTCTTTGGCATTACATTTATTTTTCAGTCATTCATTTATTCTGTCAATTGAGAATTTATCACTGTTTCAGTCAGATATGAACAAATACGAACAAATATGTGAATTTAAACCAAATCTTGACCTTAATCTAAATATTAAGCTGTTAAAGTTTTATAATCTGATGATTTGATCAAGTACCAGCTGCTCTTGCTTTTTCAGCACGGTTTAATGTCATATCAGAAAGACTAAATATATTACACATACACTTGAAATACATGACCTAAACCATGTTAAGACACATGATAAAGGTGTGTACCGACATTTTATCGGTGACAGGTGTAAAGATAGCCACAGGCACACGCCAATGGCACAAGTCCAACCCAGTTTGTGAGAGATTGCGCAATTCAAGGTGAGGCTCAGGTCTTTGTTGCCTCAACTCACATCTCTCCCAGAAATACGCAAATTCAGCGTTTTTGACTGTAAAAATGTTTGAATCATACAGAAATTATAATCACAGACCAATGAACAGATATTATAAATGATTTATTTTACAATTATTACTTTTTGTGACATCAGGTGACCGCACGTCCCTGGTTTCAGTTCTCCATACAACATAGGTCTTTAACAAGAACTATCAACGTTTGATTTATTTGAAGCTGTTTCACGTGAGGCAGCCCACTGTTAGAGATTGAGATAGAGAGAGACAACCGCACCACTCTGCGAGTTGTGAGCTGAAATATCTTTGCGGCTCAACCATGATTCAGTCGGGCTGGCAGAACATATCCATCTTCCTGTCCACTGCCGGTTCCTTCCATACTCTTTATCTCAGTCTGGGGTTGTTAAATGGGCATATCCCGGCCCATCTTGTCCCCAGCCTCGAGCTGTCATCTCCACATATAATAAGCCATTCACTAACAGGCAGGGTAATGAGAACGGTGCTCGGGCTGAGGGGGCCGGTCGCCATTACTGCTCCACAGGCCACTTGCTTCACCATTAGCCGTTCTCACAGGCGGCAGCTCAAGCACTCTCTTACGTTTTGTAGTTTCACACAGGCTGCTCTCACATTTACAAACTGCACCAAAACATGGAAAATCTGCCAAATTCACTGGAGCAAGGTCAAAGGGGGACCTACACCTCTCATTTACTGGGTTCTCCTCAAATTATGACAAATGCTGGGAGAAGTGGTGGTGAAGAAGAAGTGGAGTGCAGTTCTCAGCACTGTCAACCAGTAAACTACAGTACTGCTGTGTGTGCTGACAAGGGAGGACCGAGCAAGTATACAGACTTTCTTTAAATGGGTCAAAAGCTGTGACATGTTACAAAATCTAAGAATAGACAACAGCTGTTCTGAAGTTTTCAGTGAATATACCTATATACTAATTTGGGGATCTCAAAATGAGACTGCATAACATGTTCTTGAACTATTATTGGCATAATTGGATTGGCATTATTAGCTCATTCAGCTTGAGAGAGCGTATGAGAAGAGAAACAGAAGTGAGAAAAGTGAAGAATATTTTAACAAGTTAGCTCGTCTCTTTATCATTTTTCTCTTACCTGAACATTCAAATACACAATGAGGAGGAACCAGCTCCGTCCAACTATTTAGCTTCCTAGCCTCGCAGCTAATAGTAGCTCTTTCGGGTTTCACCCTTTGAATGATGAACACAGACTACTGCCACCTGCTGGTAAGGAGGGCTATTCCCTTTCATGCAGGAGCAGAACATTAGCAAATAACTGGAAATGTGAGCGCTGATTCTACTTAGCTACGATTAGTAATCAAATACATGGTTTGTGTTACGAAATAACCCGTAAAATTAAAAAAATACTATAAGATATGGATGTATTTAAAAAGTAATTGACTAGTGAAAGAAAGGCAATGTTTTCCTTCAAATTTTCAAACTGTCCCGAGACAGAAAAACATAAGAAGAGTGCAGCACAGCAACAGCTCTCTTGCCTCAGCTTCATTCAACATTAAACAAGGTCGACCTTCTTTTATAATTTCACCCAATCTTGAGTCAAAGCATGACTGTGACCTCTGAGACTCCGAGTCTGATTACAGCTTCTGGCCCCTGGTGTGCGACCTCCGCTCCTGTATTATTACGGTTGTGTTTGTGTTATGAATGCTGAGCGAATTGGGCAGTGCTAACATGCAGCTCCACAGTATAACTCATGTATGACTCAAGCAGTGATGATGATGATGATGATGACTTCTCATAACCTCGCAGCATCTGGTGGCGCTTTTCACAAGCTAAATGTGCTCTTGATGGATTCTGATTATAGAAGCATCGATGAATATGCATCCCCTCTGCGCGTCAGTGTGAATGCTGGATGACAAAACAAAGTCGATCATGAGTACTGTTATTATTTTGTCTTCATTTCTCTCTTTCCCTCTGAATTGCTTGCTGGTAGTCCAGCAGTTTTATTTGAAATCCTCACATCCACAATTTAAGGATAAATTACGATTGTAAACAGGAAGTAGATACGTGATCAAATGAATTATCGCTGCTTTAGGTTCACATTCACATTCTACCTACTCAGAGCACTTAATGCTGGCAAAAGTGACGAGCGCTGGGAGCAATTTGTGGTTCAGTGTCTTGCTCAAGGATATTTTGGCATGTAGTCCATGTGCTGGGGATCAAACCGCAAACCCTCCGATTCCTGGAAACTTGCTCTACTTACTGAGCCACAGAGTAGGTTGACTCTTTATCTACAGCTTAGGTGTGTTTGTTTTTTATTTTATTTGATGATAGCCAGCCGTTTATCCCATTTAATGTGTATACAGATGGATGATCCATCTGTATCATCAACCATAGGATTCCTGAAGAGTAGTTTTGAAGCTCAGTGTGTTCTCTCCAGCTTTCACCATCTTGGCAGTGCCTGGCTCCGCCTACCAACAATTCAAATCTGTTCAAAAGGTGGAGTGTGAGCAGGGGTCGTGTTCACCGAATATTTTCCGTCATTGACCGTTTTTTTTTTTTTAAACGGTTAAGGAAAAATCTGAAGGCAATCTGTCATTTTGACAAATTGCATTTCACACACCAGACCACTTGGTGGCGAGTGAGCATATTTATTGGCTCTTGTCTCTCTTGATTAGTAGTGTAAGAGTCGGTTAAGAGTCGGTCAAGTTTCATTTCTCTGCCGGCCGAGTGAGTGGCTGCTGACTCTCGGTTAAGCAGGGATCCACGAGTAGTGGTTATGAATCGGTTAAGTTTCGTTTCTCTGCGTATTGTGCGTAAGTGAGTGAGTGGCTGAGTGCCTTAGTTTGCTCGTGGTCAAGTCGGGTAGTACGTTTGTTCAATCAAATGTAGTAGGACTCAACTGAGCTGGTTAAATAGACGTCTAGATTAACAATTCTTGAGTCGTCTTTGATGGCCGGTTATATGAGCCAGATCAATTTTTTCCGCCACTACTGAATATTGAAATAATAAAAATGAATGAAAATTAAATGCTACTGAATATGTCATTATTATCATTTTAAGAAAAAAATTAAAGTGACGGGTAAAAATAGATTATGATGGGATTTTTATGACCCTGACAGTCAAAATGACAGACGACGAAAAAGTCTAGCGCAACCTATGAGCGTAAGTGAGGCACGTCTTAAATTATGCATAGCACGTCCTTGGGGATTGACATGTTTTCAAAGTCAGCCTGAAGTGGTCATTTGAGAAACTGCAGTTTTTGGCACACTGACATTGGCCACATTTTTCATTAGTTAGCTGTTATTGCACTTGCTGACTTGCAGATTTTCCACATATTGTCCAAGATGGCGTTACAGGTGTTCTCCATACAGTATATTCACAAGAACCAGTTAGGTGTCAAGACAAAATGTAACGTAAATTCCGGACTATAAGCCGCTACTTTTGTCACTTGCTTTGGACCCTGCGGCTTATACAACGGCGGATGGATTTTTACAGCTAACGGTCACCAGGGGCGCACTAACTGACTTTTCTGGTATAGTAGGCTGGTTATTTTGATACAGTAAACGGCCGTGTTACTGCACCTTTACTGCTGTGTTGGCTGTTTTCGAAAAAGATGCTGGTTATTTTGTTGAGCAGCCGGGTTACTGCACTTTTGCTGCCGTGTTACAGGCAAGCACAAATTAAACAAAACAAATTAAATTTAGCCATTTAATTGCCTCGTCAAGCGTTGTAAGCTTTGTTTTTTGTTATACTGCACTACGGTACTATGACTGCAGGAAGTGCGCTAGCGCACCGTTGTATTATTTGTGCACTGCACGAATGCTGTTTGTAATGTCAAAGATGTGAAAGTTTGATCGACTGATTTTTTGTCTGATTGATCGAAAGATTTATGTTTGTCAAATGTAAATAAATGGGACGCTTTGCGTTTCCAAACAGTAATTTCTGTCCCGACAATCCCCTCCGTGGTAGAAGAAACCCTTACGGTAATTAAACATTAAAACACGAGCGGTTTATAGTCGGGTGCGGCTTATAGTCGGGTGCGGCTTATATATGGCACAATCTGTAGTTTCCCCAAAATTTAGCTGGTGCGGCTTATATTCAGGTGCGCCTTATAGTCCGGAAAATACGGTAACTGTGAATTGCCACAAAACAAAGTTCTTACTTCCCCAAATGTGCGATAAAGCGTAATGTCACACAGTTTTACATTATAATCCTAGTTTAACTGAAGTCATTTATACTTTTAGGTAACAAATAAAAACATTAGATCTAGCTATTTTTAACTGCATTCTTTGTTGCATGATTTATTCTCATTTCATTTCTCATAATATGTCTGGATCATAAACCGTTGCCCTGTCCAGGTATAAACATTATCCTTCCAGCACATCATAGTTATCGTACATTTAACAACTAACCTAATGGACTGTCCTAAAATAAAACTGTTAATACACAACTAGATGGATAGATAATAATGACAGACTTTAGGAGTAATGGACAGAAAGTTATAAATCATTCCAAATGAGGATGACCATGGCTAGACTGGAGAAGTTTAAGTCAAAGCCACTTAGGAACCACATTAGCCTCTTCACCAACCTCATCAGTCTGGCTGATGGCTCCGAGCGTCCCTGCTGCTTCTCTCTCTGCCAGACTATCAGTAACTCTGTGTGCTGCTAATCACTTCTGTCATTTAAATATATGCATCTCTACACACACACACACACACACACACACAGCCAACTTACTGTGTGGTAGCTTAGACAATCACCAGTTTGCCAAAAATCTCTGCTGTAACAGAGCAGCAAAACTCCTAGATGCCAAGAAATCACAACACAGACATCTGCCAAGTCACATCCCTGTGTTGAGGAGATCAACCATGTTGCAGTGTCAAACTTGTTCTGCTGATTGCTTCAATACAATAGATTCACCCTGAAATTGCATTGTTTGTACGTACGGATTTGTCAGATCTTGTGCATTCACATTTCGTCAGAAGTTACACTTTCTCTTGATCGTGGCTTTCGCCGGCTGCCTCATTCCGACTCATTCAGGAAGCGTGGAGCTCCTCCAGTTCAAGTCTCATCCCTGCTCATCAGTCAGAGTTCCACAGGAGACAACAAACCTAATGATGCCTGCGACTCTGCCAGCATGCGTCTATCGAAATCTGCGCCGCTTCCAAGCCTCTGAGCGACAAAATCTACATGCGGAGAAGTATCTGGCGCTAAAGGAAAGTAGATCATAGTAAGATGAGCCACTTTTATAACCAAGGGAATGTATCTAGAATTCCACAAGAGAAGATGTCGCTAGAGGAAATGTAGGATCTTTAGAAAAGTATGAAGCTGTATATCTCATTTAGACATTTTAGACAGAAAATCAAGTCTTCAAGAACTCTACATAATGTCAGGAGGCTGCTTTTTCTGTTTTTGTTTGGCCATTTAAGCACCTCTCCCAACTCAAGATTGCTGAATAGGAGGAAGTAAAGGAGACTGAAGCAAATGTCATGGCTGAATGGAAACCCCTGAGTAGCACATGTGACAGTGACTTGGCAGATCCAAAGGCCAGTCGACAAACATTGAGCATTAGACCTGAGCAATAGCATCTACTTTTCAATACAGTTTTATTAAAGACAAAATGTATGATTTTTACATTTCTGCTGTTATGTTACACCATAACCTAATGATACTAGCAACACATTGTATCTATTGTTACAGATGAACATCATTAGCACAGGATACCAACTAATGTGAGCCATGATAAAACTAAATGGGCGTACAAAATTGAACTAATCTCATCTTCTGACTTAGTCTGACACAGGAAAACGCTGTCCATGACTATAGTACCTATCACCAAATTCACCATGTTGATAGTAGGCTTGGTGCATCTCGGTATAGAGGCGGCTGCATTGATGATGTTTTCTTTTCAAACAAAGAGTAAAGATGGTAAGAAGAGCTAGCTTTGTTCGTACAGTTCTTGTTTCACTCGGAAACATTTGGGGTGAGAAATATACAAGAGGGTTTCCGTGGCAACCAGAGCTCGTACGGTCCATTAGCGACCAACTGTCAGCTACAAAACGATGGACGGTTCGCTCTTTCCTTCAAATAAAAACTGCTTTTCACACATATTGGCCAAACAACTCGTGCAATGGTTGTTGTGGTAAAAAAAATAATAAAATAAATAAAGTTGAGCTTTTCCTTTAGCCGCTGTGCCAGTCTCCACTTGTTTTTACCACATAGGGAGTGCAAGTGCACTATGTCAAAAGCGTAGCCTTCTTATCAAATAATAATTCCCAATTCACCATAGAATTGCTTAGAATTTATTGTAAAGTAAACATAAAATGAAAATTAGACGCAGACAGGAATGAACTTCAGTTGTGGTCAATGACGGTATCTGCTGTAACCCACTTCCGCCCTGTGTACCATGGACTGCAACTGCTTCCTGCTGCTTGAAGATGAAGATTCAATGCAGATTTATTATTTGAAAGGAAGCAAGTGATGCAGACAAGCAGTTTATCAAAGCTCCTCAGACTGGAGTATCATATAGATTCACTATCAAGATGTCTATTTAGCAAGGGCGTGAGATTTAAAGTGCATTTTATGATAATGACCGGCTCACTGCCCATTCTTTGTGTTTAAAAATGCAAAGTCACAAACACAAACATCCATGACATGTGGTCTTTCCACCTCATTATCTTCATGCCAGCCTAAATGAAAAACCTGGCATCTAAAATGTATAACCAAATTATGCAACAAACAACAGCGCTCATCTCCCGCCTCATGCCGTATATCTATCCCTAGGGCGCGATGAATGGCATTCATGGGTGGAGTTATGGTCACGCACTCAATTACCAGTCTCATTACAGGGCGAGAGGCCAGAGGTCTTAACGAGGCCGGGCTGTTGTCGGTGATAATCCACGCAGGTGTGTAAAACCAGGGCAAGGAGAGTCCCGGATCTCAGTTTCAGTCTTGGGCCAACCGGGGCGAGATTACAGCGCTAATCCAATGTTTGTCTAACACCAGTGCTGATCCCTTAATCCAGACTGCTGCTGCCGTGCCATCTCTAGCCGGTTAGCCTGCCAAGAACCCCCCCCCCCTGCCTCAACACCCATCACACACACAACACACACCCCGGGATATAGACACCAGCTGTTGTGCTCAGCTGTGTCACAATGCCTGGTAGAGCATGTCTCTGCGTGTGCGGTTAAATAAATGCATATATACATTTATGCATTCACAGATGGCCCAAGTGTGAATAGCTGGAGATCATGACACATTACCATCAGAAACCACTCGGAGCCGAGGCGTTCGGAATACAAAACCATTGAAATGCACGGGAAAACTGAAAGAGATGTTAATGATGCTTCGGTGTATAAGTCACCCACTGGATTTACTGTACATTAACACAGGGATGCTTGCCCAGATCTCTGTGTGGGCTGGAAGAAGGTGGAAGCAGAGGAGGAGGTCAGATTTCTGACTATTGGTTTAATATAGAAACATGGAAGTTGCAGTTGTTGCAAAAGCCAACGTATTTGAGCATGCTAGTGTTCAAAAGACACAAAATACTGTCCCTAAATTCAGAAGTGAGGTCTGATTCTGTGTCGCCTTCATGCTTAAGACACACACAAAACAGCATAGAAGTGTATTAATAAAATCAGCCATTCCTGCTATAACAATGCTGCTATTACAGACCTTAATGTACATACTGTAAATGTAGAAAAGCGCTGATTTTATTGCATTATGCCTTGAAATGTATCCCATGTAACTAAGATTTTAACACAGAAAACACTGTGCAATTTTCAGTAGTAGCATTTCTATAAGGAATCATGAGATACACATGGAATGTATAACAAAGGGAAGTTTGCCCGGTGAGCCTGGCAGCGGTGTGCGGGCTGTAAAAAGTGCTCTGCTGGTGATGTGCAGAGACCTCAGCGCCAGCAGCAGGAGGAAGCCTTTGTAGTTCCCTCCAGGTATGAAAAGAACCTGTCTCGAGATTCCAGCGGCTCGCACACAGGAGCTCCCAGCATCTGGGCGGCATGTGTGAGTGTCCTGATGGATCCGCATGTACACGGAGACAATTTCCCAGCGTTCTCCCTAGCTTCCACGCTGAGCGCGGACCTCACTTCTCCTCAAAATGCTCACGTATATGCGCGTAAATCTTTACACTTGCTTTCATGTTTCATGAAAAGACAAAAGAAACACATGAACATGAATCAGAGGCGCTGTTATATCCAGGTGAACAGCTATCCTATCCAATCAAAAACAGAAAGTTGACTGACCACTGACGCATTTAAAAAATAAGGACGGACCAGGAACTGAAATTGAGACTTGAGATTTGCTTCATACCAATTTCAGAAACAATCCAACAGTTGTGGTTGAGCTACTTCTGAAGAAGAAGTGAAGTGAAGCCATACAATATTTACTTTACAGGTGAGGTAACAGAGCAAAAGAAAGAGCAAGACACAAATAAAGACTAGGAAAATGGAAAGAAATTAGAAATTCTGGTTGGGGACAGTTGGTTTAAAGACCGTATGTACTGAAACGAAGAACCTGAGTGCACACTTTTACCTCAAATCTACTTCAAAATTAACCGAGCGTTAACCACACAAGTATGCCAAGACATCCAATGCGTGTCCTCACAACATCCCAGAGGACGTCACGTGCCTCCTGTCTGCCTCTCTCTTGAGAAATGCCCGTTCTACCACTTTCCACGCTGTCTCGTCAAAGGTAATTAAAAGCAGCCTCCACGGGTCTGTGATTTGAGCTGGAGTACACGCTACGTAGGTGGGCCCTCATAATCCACAGCTTTCCACTTAGTAAGCAGACGCAGTCAACAGGCGTTGAGGGATAAAAAAAAATAATAATAATGTACTAATGTGGTTTTTGCAGAGGAGGTGACGTGTTAGCAATGTGGAATCACCTCAGTCAAACCTGCAGAGGAAACTGGACCACTGTTATTCTTTTGCGGTGCTAAGAAAACACTTGCAGGACGGCAAGGATAACACTCAGGTATTAGAAGAGACTTTCACATGGAAAACTCTTGCCGTGAAGCACCACATTACTTCTGGGGTTTATGGTAAGCGGATGGAAATTTGAATCATTTCTGTTTTCCCTGCACATTCAGATCAATATTTCAGCTCAGAGAACGCGTTGACAGCACGGTAAAATGAACGCAAACGTGCTGCTAAAAATGAAAATGCATTCAGGTGGAAATTTTTTTTCCCTCCCAGAAGAAAGTGTCAACGGCAGGCTAAAATTAACCCAAGGTGTTGTGTGTCAATCTGTTATTCTGTCAGATTCCAGATGCTCCCCCTTCCTCACACCCACACCTCCTCCTCCTCCTCCTCCACCTCTCCCTCTAACCACCACTCCTCTGCGGACAGGAGGTCATCTGCAGCCTCTGATCTCCTCTCACCAGCCCCGCAGCAAAATCACGGCAGAAACACAGAGCCAAAGATCTGATCAGCACGGTAAAGCACGTGTGATGACATGAGGAAGTACGCGCTAGGCGCACGCTCAGCAGTAAACACCTCCGGCTTCTGTTATTATGGTTTGTCCCCGTTAACTGCAGCAATATTCTGTTCATATGCAGCGAGGGAGTGTGTGTGAAGTATCACCAACCTGCGATGTGTTTGTGTCAGACAACATCTTCGACACAAAGCACCAGAATGTGTCGCCTTTTCTCCACTAAGATGGTGTTTTTCATGCACAATACTACAGAGCCACGGTCATTAAACGGCGCCTGTTTATCCTGATGGACATTTCTAGTCATAAAATAATAATCATTGCCCACTTTTTATTCACATTTGCACTTTTAGTGAAATAACAAAAAGAGGAGATTCATCTTTTTGACAAAAAAACGCAGCACGTCACTGTCCAACCTGACAAACATGTGACATGTTAATTAATTTCCTGCAGATTGTGCACCTTGCAGACAGTTTGTTCATGTTAAAAAGTTCTATAGGATTGATATTTTGTGGCATGTAAACACATATCTCTTGGAGTCTAATCAGAACGGTTTGCAGAAATATTATCCACGTAAACGTAGCCTGTGAGTGTGTGAGGTACACAGACAATAGCAATCACACAAACAATAACTGCTGTATATCTTCTGTTCATCCTAGCTCCCTCCTCCGTCTATTAACCATTGCAGCCCCATAATGGCCCCCCACCTGGGACCGTTTATTTTGGCAGGATTTAACACAGCGGTCTTCCCCGTGTTCCAACTCCACACCACCTTCATCAAAATGCTCATCCACCCCTCAGGCCGGACCGGTCCCATCCCTTTGGGGGATGCTCACCTGTCACCATTAATGAGGAGCTCCCTCACCCGAGGAGGCGGTGCACGGCTGGGGAGGGGGGAGGGTGGGTGATAGTGGTGGTGGTGGTGGGATGCGAGGCCTTGACAGCACTTTCTACGTGATGGATGACGGATGGGAGATTAAGAAAGCCGGAAGAAGAGGGATTTCTGCTGGGAATAGTGCATCGTTGAGCCCCTGTAAAGACTTGCAAAGCATCTCTGATAGAGCATAGCGATGTTCTTTTAACTATAAAATCTTGCTTGAATGCATGAGCTTCTCTGACAGAGGAATAATGTCAAGCTGTTTTGCTGGTTTAAATCACAGCAGCAGTGATGAACATAAACCCTTATACAGACAAGCTACATTTTTTCCCACATATACTCTTGTGTAAATGCAAACAATACAATTACATTTGATGTATTTTAATGAGGAACATTATGGCGGAGAGGCTAAAATGGCAGAATGGAGATGTAGACTGATGAAGATGAGCTCTCTGCATGTCCTGTCAGTCACATAGCTTCACACTGCTTGTTAATTTGGCGAGAGAAAACATCCCTGCATGTGTCCGCGGGTGTTTACTGCTCGTAGGACACTTCCAATTTAAAGCACTGGATCACAATTATTCTCTGTGCACGTCTCTCCTCCTCCGCTTTCTCAGCGAGGTCGGAAGTCTTTTGCGTATAATAACTGAAACGGAAAGAGTTAACAATAATGTGTCGCAAGCTTCCGAACGATCGCAGACGTGCAGCGCCATACCCTGAGGTGTACCACCTGCTCTTAGACCCCCTACCATCAGCCACCCACCTCTCTCGCACACACACATACAAACCCAGACACTGCTCAAGGGCACAAAACAAGAAGAAAATACAAGGGACGCAGTTTGACATCAAGATGGGTCACACACAGTGAAGCCCTGAGGAGAGCTTTAACAGCACATCACGGTGAAGAGACAGACAGACACACACACATATACATATACACTGACAACAACCCAGGCATGGATCTCACCACCGAGTGCACTGAGCACAGCTGGAGATGATGAAATGTGTCCAAGTGTCAGTGATGAAAACCAACAATTAACGTGACATGGCTGTCAAACGAAGGCTAAAGAGAAACAGTCACACGAATAACAGGCAGACACAGACAGAAGAAGAGAGAGAAAAACCTGTATGGTTCTCTTCATTCATTAGAGAATAATTCACAAAACAGAAAACTGAATGTGAGTGATTATAGTAAGGAAATCCCTTGGTTGTACATGAGGCATAAGTACGCACTTACAGCAGGAACAGTATTTCTTCTTAATGGACTACAACCTACCATGACATCATCTCCTGCACTCTGGACTCGTGGCATATATTCAGATATACAAATAAGATAAAATAAGATAAGACTTTATTGATTCCTGATGGGAAATTTAGGCATTACAGCAGCATAGAAAGACTGTGCCAAGACTACAAGTTAGAAAAAAAAACAGAGATAAAGTACTATATAAAAATATGATATTAAAGATAGAAGAAGTATTTACAGGAATGGTATGAATGATGACTATGAACGCAGGAAAAGTTTTTTTTAGTCAAATAAATCAACTTAAATCCAAGCAACAACCTCCGCTACTGAAAAAATGAAGCCAGCATGGAAATACCAAAACCTGCAGTTCCTCAAATGGCCAGTAGAGGCTGGCACCAGAAGTGAGTCAATCTCCATAGACCTCCATGTTAAAACG
Source organism: Chelon labrosus (assembly GCF_963514085.1). NCBI lineage: Eukaryota > Metazoa > Chordata > Actinopteri > Mugiliformes > Mugilidae > Chelon > Chelon labrosus. The sequence continues at coordinate 13,218,701 of NC_140339.1, forward strand.
TTACAGCAGAAAACTATTAGCTAATTTCTCCATTTATGACAACCGTACAGGGGAGAACCTTTACAGAATTCACCTGTTTCCATCACATCAAGGTTTAAAGTTATGCATAATTAAGGGAGTGTCTGCTTTGAGTGACAGGTGAGTGTCTAGCTGTCTGCAGCCTCGGCTCCACTTTTCTGACCATTTTTGAATTAGCTGGGGTGGCTAATTCAGCGATGGCTGGAGACACCACTCTGAGCTTCAAAAACACTCTTCACATTGTGAAAGGTTCGTCCACCTTTGCAAACGGTCACTGCTCAAAATACATTGCTTTGTATTATGGTCTGTACTAACCGTCTGGTAGCTTGAGTAAAACTCTTTTTTTTTATTCTGGTGGATAAACGATCCTCAACATCCTCCATATTTAACCAGTAATCAACAACGTCACAAACCAAGAAAGGTAGGATTTTATTATCGCTGTTTATCGCCCAGGCGGCCTGACATTCACACATTAAGTCTGACATTTTATCGTCTTTCTGAATTAGCTACACGATTTATCAAAGCGCTGCAGAAACGTGGAGGCGGCGAAGGAGTGTGATCTTCTCTCCTCTCTAAACACACCCTCAATTATTCTTCAGGACTCCGTCGTCTTTGCTCTCAAAGGTCAGGTCAGCCGCATAAGATAAACAGTATTAATCACTCTTTGTCTGCTTTTCTCCAGGAATCACAGTCTAAATCTAAATCCATGTGTTGATTTATCAAAATAAGCAATACAGGTGTGAAAATCAAGCCAGCTAAACCAGGTTTGGTTTAATGCATTTAACGCATACAAGCCAGAAAACAAACAGGGCTCCTCTCCCTTATTCAGACATTTTTTATCTTAAACCAACAGATTTAATTTAAATTTCCCATGCAGCCGCAGAACCTCATTGGGAGTGCAAACACAGAGTGTTCAAATTGAGCACAGACAAAAAGGAAACAAATGATTCAAATCCTCCAGACTCCCGCTGGCTGCACACCTCGGCATTTCAGCTTAATACAAAGACACGGCCTTGATAAGAGGGACAGTGGCATCACCTGCCCTCTCTGGAACAACAGACACACATAAAGAGATCACACAATAAATATATAATGGGACAGCAGTCAGTGCAGTCAGCCAGGCAGGCTGGCAGAACGTGAGTGAGGGCTGAGGTTTTTTTTTTTTTTTTACTACGCTTGTTTTATTATTCATAGGGAGGATGAGGTTTCCAGGATGCCGGGTTCATTTTGGCTGGAGTCCCGAAGCTGCTTCATTCACTCACTCCGTCCAACACACACACACACACAGCTACTCAAAGTGTTTCTGTCGTATGAGTGCCCGATCCAGTTTCCTTTATGGGGAACTGCTGCAGCAGCTTCAATGTTTAAAAGAAGCAAACACCTTGAGACTTAAGTGGACTTTTGCCAAACGTGGCAAACTGTGTCTCTCATAAAAATAGAGAGTTAAAAAGGAATTCTAAATCGATGCGTCCATACCATAGCGGTGATAAAAGCCTGGGTTCAATAGCTCATGTCACGGTCTTATAGGGCCTAACACAGACGGCGGTCTCTGTGTTTGAATATTTTATTAGTCCCTTCCGCTATCTCCCACCAATCGGTCGATATTCTTGACGGAAAGAGAGAGAGAGTGGAGATGGTTACTGGTGCCTGGCGTCAATCATTTTTAGAGTCCGAGTCAGGAAATAATAGTCCAACAGATGCTAAGCCCACAGGAGCTCTGCCAGAACTGAACTTCACTCCTCATGTTTGAGTATTATTAGGACTATTAGAACAAAAAGACATGCCCACGACCCTTCGCAGGACAAGCGGTTACAGAAGATGAATGAATGAAACAGGAAGCAGGCGACATCTGGAACACTTCTACTGTACTCTCACAGGCGTGGAGACAGGAGACAAAGTCAGATGACAAACCTTGTGTCATAAAGTCTAAAAGTACATCTGATTATTGTTTCAATGTCATGTCCATGGTCTGTTTTGACAAATAGAAAAGTTACAAAATCATTTACTGCTGTAAACAACTTCTTCTTCTTCACCAACAACAAAGTTCATAGACATAATAAATCACAGAGAAGTCTAAGACAAAGAAGAGTAAGAAAACACAACCAAAAGAATTAAAATGAGCTTTAAGTCTGTGCCAGCCTAACATTAATGGTCCTAACGTGACTGTCCCCAAACTGTCAGAAACAAGTGGTCAGCGGACCAGAGTGACCTTAATGGGACGTGTGGTTGTTTCAGATCAAAGGGATAAGTTGGAGCTAGTCCATTCAATGTTTGAATGCACTAAAACACTGAAATCTTAAAATCAGTCTCAAAAAGCTGTGACACATCGAGCCACTAGGCACCGCACTGTTGGCACCAATCAGACCCCCGTTGGTGGCTTTTTAGCCGACTGCAGAATGAGTCAGTCAGAGATATCACTCTGATTGGCTGATCAGCTTAAAGAACAAGAGCATGAGAAGAGAAGTGCCGCTTCATTTTCACATTCATCATGAAACATTCAAATACGTGAATATTTTCATGACATGATCATCTATAATGAATTAATGAATTGTAGCTGTTTCGTTCTTCGTAACTACTTGTCACTTTCCCGGTTTCCCCGTTTGAATGACGAATATAGACGTGCTGGCCATTGACTGTAAACTTTGTGTTGTGTTCAAGTGCATCATTTTGGTAGGCAACATCACAGTCATCCTTGGTTGCCAGTAGTTCTGTGACAAAGATTTGGTGTCTCCGCACCTTAAAACGAACTGGGAGTTTGTGAATCCAGGCCAGTATGGGAGGAATGTGTTTTCCCTTGCATGTTTTAGTTACAAGATCAGCAGCAGCTGCAAGTGAGAGGTCTGGCTAACACCACCACGCAGGCCAGATCTGTAGCCTATCTACTAAATTTTAAAAAATGCTGTTTATTAAAGACATAATGCACACACCAAAAACTTCCTTCCCACGGAGTAAGGGCACAGATATCCAGCATATTTGAATCCATTAAGTAAACATCTAACCATGAGGAGTATTACAAACATACGCCAACACGCTGGGGTTGCGGCTTGTGAATTTCAATATGTGAGAAATTTCCAGTTATTAGATAAACCTTTTCAGCTCCAGGCATCTGGCGAATGAGTAAGGATGCACCGAGGAGTGGGAGGATGTGGGAGAAAAACCTCTGCAGGGGAGAGAAGAGTGAGGAAGGAAAACGAGACGAGCAAATGAGAGGATGCAGCTTGACTGGAGAAGAAATAAAAGACAGCTCGCTCTACTTGCAGACACACTGTGCAGTGACCTACGCACAAGGACGTCTAATGAAAACACTGTGCAGATGTTTTAGTCACTATATATAGTAAACAAGTATATAACTAAGTATATTTTGTGTTTTTGTGTTGCACGTTATCCTGAATTTGAGCCCTTTAGATTCTTATTTATGAAACATTACCCTATATTTATCAGTCTCAAACTCATTCTGCACTGTGGCAAAAACCACAAACAAGAGAAGAGCAAGAAAACACGGTATAGTCCAGAATAAAAAGTGTCATCCTCCTAATATAATTAGCAGAGAGAGGATGATTGTGGACTCACTTAACTGAGACAAGTGGCAGAGCAGTCAGCTGAGGTTAATACGATTTGTCGATTTTCCAATAAATGGGGCCAATATTGAAGTTGTAGGGAAGAGCTCTTTCGTGAATACAAATCATTTCCTTCTCAGTCTGCTTTTAGTGTCCTGTGTGATAAAGGCTGTTTCAAAGATTTTTGTTTTCAAGGTGTTAAATCTAAATTCTGCACAAACTCAGGCTTAATATTATTTTCCATTAAGATTAAAATGGACAAAACAGGGTCTTCAATGTGTATTCACTATTACTTTTATATTTAAAGTCTCTGGAAAGTGATAATTGTGAAGAAACGAAACACTTCATGCAAAGGAAAAAATAATCTAACATCGTATCGTATCGTATCGTATCGTATCAGGAGCTTTAAATCAAACATCCTGGTTTGGTATTCCCATTTAAACACTATTTAAAAAGGTCATACAAAGTCTTCTTTGTGAGTTAAGGGCAGGATAATAATGAGAAAGAAAAAGACAGGAAATAAATGGTTCTCTCTAAAGATCGACTAGATGCCGCCTGCACCAGAGGTCTGTGTGCAGAATATTGACTATATCTGCCCCAACACCCCTCTTCTCATTACCTGAGTATGGAGGCATGTAGAGTTAGAAAGTCTAATATTGAGAGAGTCTTGTTATCCCTGCAGTGTGGAGGAGACCCTGTGATAAACAGCATGTCTCAAGGACAACGATCAATATACGTTAACTAGAGAAAACCTCGCCTTGGTGGCTGCAGCACAGAGGAAGCAAGAGATCAGAGGAAATATAAGCAGGAATAAAATCAGGGAGAACGAAGAAAAAAAATATATCAAAGCAACATTCCAGGATGCTTGTACAAATGTAGCCTCGTCTCCTCTCCACATATTGTCACTTCTAACTTGCTTGAATAAAGGGAATTATTAAATACTGTTTATAAAACTAGTTCTGCTGCAGTTTTCTGTGACTTTCAACAAGTCCCAGTGTTTCCTCAGCCTTTAAAGTTTTACTCCTTCCTGTTTTCCAGCTCAGGGAGACGCAGGGCTAAACAGTCTGCTTTCTACAAAGGAACTGGGCTGAAAAAATTATATTTGAATTCATCAATATTCTATAGGTTTGGTTTTCGTAAGTGACGTACATTTGCAGGGTCATAAAATGAAATCTGGCTTGATTAGATTTAGCATAACCTCATGAAAACCCAGTTATGAAGAAACTGGTCATCAAGCCCGGCACTAAAAATCAATGATTTGAGTCTTCAGTCAAGAAGACCCCCCATATCTGTTTGCACTTTTCTTTATATTACAGGCTGTCTCACGGTTAATGAACCACAAACATGAAGCGTGATAAAGGTAGAGGAGGATGATGGAGAGGAGAAAATGCAGTGTGCTAAGATTGTGTGAGATACAAGAATACAGAATGAAGCCTTAACTAGGATTCATGTTCCCATCTAGTGATATGAAATATTATATATTCATTAGGGCTGCAATGATTGCCAGCGTACAAGTTAACACTCAAAGCATATTGTACCTGCATTTTTAATCAACTCAGACTTTTTTTTCATAGTGATGGACTTAAAAATATAAGGAAGGATGGTGGAGTTTTCTTGCCAACAAAACTGACAAAAATTGTCGCCAACCTGGTTGAATTCTATGACCTAACACAAACAGCAGTGGGGATTATAAAGGTGAAAAACAAATAAGACTTAGTCAAAATGCTGCGTGGATCCTGTGCTGAGTTCTTTCAGTCATTTCCGAGCCAACACTGTCAGCATCTACATCTGCCATCAGCTCCACCTCTCTTGCACATTCTTCTCCTTTCACCAGCTCTCTGGAGAGTGAGATGGCATTATGGGCTCGCCGATATTCTGCCGAGGTTGTGGTATCTGTGTCGCCACAATTACCCAGGGGGGTGGAACGACGGCATAAAGAGATGAGAAGGAAAAAAAGAAATGAAAGGAACACAAGTGGTGCAGAAGAGGGAAATGTGTGCTTAGAGTTTACACAGGCAGTTCATTGTGTATGCAGGAGTTTGACCGTTTCATTTTCTGTGTGGACAATGGCTGAGGTTTGATTCTGTGTATGTTCCTCCCCCTCCACACTGACACTGACACAGGCACCGACACAGAACCACTTCAGCGGCAAAAACCATAATAGAGAATACATGATCGAAAACGTCAGCAGAGGCAAAACAAAACAAAAACATAAATTGGATGTGCACAAAGAATATTCCACAAAGATTTATCTTCAGTGTTATTTAAATGTATGCAGCATCAAATTAAATTATTATACCATGTTTACCAAAACCATGCAACAAGTTTAATAGGTGAATAGTGTTTTAGATATGAGGTGTGTGTTTACATTCCCCAAAACATCAGTCATAATAGTATTTCTAATCTGTTGGAAAAATATAACTGAAGAAGGTTTTTATTCAAATTCATTGACAAACTTTAATTCATTAAATGAAAATGAAAAAGACAGAACCACGTTTTTAAGGACGACTAGTCTGTTCTGACCGAGTAGGCTATATGAGCCATATTTATCAGAAATAGACTGTTATTCTGATTATCAGCAGAATATAAGTATCCTTGTAAATGCTGAACTTTGTTCCCATACTGCAACTCTAATGAAGTAGCTGTTTAATACATATTTATCAAAATAAAGTAGGCTATATTTTATTTTAAATCTTTATGACGAGGGTATGTGCTATGCAGATACACATATTGTGCTAATCAACTTTTACCAAGCCATGTTAGCAGCTCCAGATAGCCTGAGGGACTATATGTTCAGGTATGTATTAAATTTATGAATGAGTATTACTGATATAAAGAAGGGAGTCAAAGGTGTGTTAAAAGAAATTAAGGTGTGGGAAACCTGTGCATTATGATATATAGAAACTAGGAGGCAAGACGCGCTTTTGCAATTTTCTGCAGGAATCTTGCAGGAATTTGAATATATATATATAACACATCTCCATTAAGGTTCTTCAATTCCCAAACACTGTGCCACTTGTTGCCACTTGGCACCTTCGCTGGATCCTATTTTTGCATATTTCCATTTAAATGACTGATGTCCTGCTGCTTCTTTTTTATTAGTATCTATGTGTCTGAACACACCAAAAGGTGAGGGAATAGATGGTGTGCGTGTGTGTGTGTGTGAAGCCCCACTCTGTGTGTCAGTGGAGCTAGTTTAAAACAGTGTTAATACCTCGACCAGGTGTCCAGATCTTCTCCTGCCAGCGTGCCACAAGGAGCTCGCAACATGAGCCAGAACAACCAGCAGGGCTGTGTGTGTCTCAAAAACATTATGCTATTAAAGCCTGAGTGAACCTGCACAGTGGGGTGAGGGGCCTGGAGTGTCTCGCTCACAGTGAGGGGCTCGCAGGAAATCAATGGCAGAAGGAAACCCCTTCAGGAACCTAAATGGCCTCCGGCGAAAGAGCAACGACAGTTGGGTGGGAGGAATGAAAAATAAGAAGCAAAATGGACGGGAAGGGAAGAGAACAGTAGGAGGATGGAAACTGGTTAAAAGAAATGGAGAGAGGAAGGTGAAGGTAGAGATATATTCCACAGGGAAGACAACAATGAAATGATGGATGGGCTGAGATGAGCCAGAAGGGCCCGTGTAGTAAATATGCAAGCACAATGTGAGCCAAATATAAATACGTGTTGCTGCTCTGGTGCAAAATCCTGCAGCTGACCACACCTGGGACACCAAACGATTTCACATGGAAGATCGTGCATCCATGCATCAACATTCTGCCACTTAACCAGGTTTTGGTTTCAGTAGGAGTCAGCAAAGCAAAGTAACCCCGACATCCCCAGCTACATCCCCAAGCTCTTCCTGGGGGATCCTTATAGGCTTCTACAGACCAGATGTGTGGTTCGGGGCTTGCCACTGGGGGTCTTTGGTAGTATGCAGCATACCTCCGCTGGGAAGCGCCTTGCAGATATATGAGCTGCTCTTTCTGTAAGACTCTAAAAAATCATTGCATATTTTATGTGCAACAGTAATCTGGTTGCAGCAGGGAAAATAAAAAAAAAGTACCACACCTGAGGGGATTAATATACTGTACGAACAGAGTCATACACACTTGTGTAGTAGTTACAAATCAAGAGTTCATGTTTGAGAATCATTTGTATTTTTAGGCAACGTCCATTCATGCAAAACTGATAAAAAAAAAAGAGAAAGAAATGAAAACATCGAAGACACAGATGTGCTCCAAGCTGCTTTATTAGCAACCACATATCTGCCATCTCTCCAAGTGCTGCAGCACACACACACACACACACATACACACACACCTCAGAGCATTTCCATTCATTAGCATTTTACTCACTCTGTAATAGCTCACTGTGAACAGCCAGGGAAAACGTAGAGAAAAAGTGAGACGGGGAGCGGGGAGATTGTTACCAGATACATCAAAAGCAAACGCCTCGTCAGTCGGCTACGTGGCGTTCGCACCCGCTGCTGGATGCTATACGTCTTTACATCACACACATCCCCTAACCCCCAATTAACACAAGGCAGCGCAGTAAGCAGTCGGTGGGAACGCATCAGCCGGCCCACAGCGGGACACACGAAAAGGTTAACGCTATAAGAAGAAAGGAGTGTGTGAGAAGAAAGAAGAAGCAACTGATGTAACTAGAAAGAGTTCCACAAATGCCTGCCGATTCTACACAGTTCTCAACTTTCTGTTCAGGTGACAGTGAAGTTGAAGCTAATCCACCCTGTTATTAATGTGACTTTTTACTGTATGTCTGGCACTATATGACACTTACACACCTGTAAAACAGTATTATTAGTAGCTATTTTAATGGTATTTTAGACTTTGACATTTATGGAAAACAAACGTCGTTGAGTTATCCTGCACTCGGGGGCGGTATTAAATTTGTATCCAATGAAATGCTTTCAGAGAGGAGGATCTCCTCATTGATTTGCTCCACGATGAGCTATTAGCCAGCTTCTCTTGATACAAAAGCCCTGAACAAGCTTTTGCAGAATGGTGGGTGACTGCTCAGGACATTGGAACACACCAAAGAGTGCAGGATAGGTTTTTTCTGGGAGAGAAACTAATACATATTCGGAAGCCAATAGAACTGTCCTTAAGCGCAGTTTATGCCTCTGCGGGACCAAACGCCGTAACCTACGCACGTAGCCAGTGCACGTAGCCGAGGCCAGTGCGAGCCATTTATACTTGTGCGCTCATCAGTCTGGCTCGCTCTATAACAACGCCACCCAAACGCTAGTCGGCACTGTTTTTTTGTGCCAGTTGGTTTCATTTTTGTTTCTACTTCCTGTTTCACTTTCTGCTTCCTGCTTTCGGCAAAGTTTCACTGAAGTCGAGTCATACAAATGTTTGTAGCTCCGAACCTCCTCAGTTAGCCTTTCCTCGATGTGTTTCATCTTTATTGATTTAAACACTGGGGAAGATGGAGAAGCATTGGAAATACGCCTGTAACAAAACGGACCAATCACAGCTCTTGCAGTCTGCGTCGCCGTAATGCGTGGTTACATTTCTGGGGAGGAGCACGTCAGCTAGGGCACTAGAGTCTGCATAGAGTCTGCGCTGTCGTCGTACCTGCAGCGTCGAATTCACACAGAAGCCTAAACCACCTATTACCGTTTATGTGGACTTTAAAATCTTTTTATCTAATGCAAGAATCTCCTTTGGGATTTCTTGCATTAGATAAAAGCCCTTGATGGTGCACATCTGCATCAAGTATGTCGTACGTGAAGATAATATTAAGACCACCTGCTGTCCACATGTAAAACCTCCTGAGAAGCTGGAATATGATTGAAAAAATGAAGATGAAAGCTAGGATTTTTGTTATTGATTTCATCTGTTAAAGGTTCCTCAATCGAAAAATGAGACAGAAATGGGGAAAAAAATCAAAGGGAAATGGATATAAAAGATGAACGGCCGGTTAAAAGAGATGACTAAGGCATGAATGATTTAAAATAGAGCGGTTACACAGATATGTTCCTGTTATTCTGCATCTTGCAAATACTGCAAAACATATTTAAATACTTCTCACTGGGACTTTCATAACCTACAACGACCAGGGAAAAAATTGAGAATAAAAAATAACTGTGTAAATTGCATCAATCACTTAAGTTTAGGTATTCAACACTTTACTGGTTTGAAGGAATGCTTTTAAGAGAAGGGTGACACAAACATTACCACTCTTTAGATATATATGTATATGCACTCTACTATATGTTCTACACTAGTTTATAGGGACACTGACTGTTCATGACAAATGCGCACACACACACATAAACACAAATTTCCACGGGTTCATAAGGTATTCCCCGAGATAAGTAAATGAGTAAAAGCACAGGGAAGCGGAAATCAATTTGTTGCAGTGGGTATTCTCCCCTCTTTATTCCTGGACTCTATTTACCTCGCTTCCACTTATTTACATATCCATTTATCACTGGTGAGGTCTTGCAGACAGCTGTAATGCATATATGGGGTGACAAAATGCTCATTAATATTCAGTATGCTGGTTTTACACAATCAGAGTGGGACAACAGGCTAAAAAGAGAATTATTACCGTTTAAACCGATGTAATATTTCCATGTACTGTTGGTGTTATGTTGAGTTAAATGAATGCAGAATGCCTTCCTGTACCGTCTATCTTAAGGTGAGTAATATGGCACAGATTTGCTCCTACTCACTACCTCACTGGTTTGTGTTTGGCTGGATAGAAACCCTCCAACCCGGATCTGTTTAATTTTCCTTCATCAGTCCTTCAAGAATTAGTAGCACCTTTATATCTATTTTCATTAACAAACAAATGAAAATAAAGACAATAACCGTGCAAAGAGGATACCATCTGGGTTAATCTGCAGACAGCTGTAAGTTTTGGGGTCCGTGCCGCATCCCATGTTTAATGATGATGCACTATCATCAATGAATGAGTTGTCTTTCTGGTTGTCCTGGTGACGCAATGATAGATGAAGCGGACTAGTTGGTAAAGATTGACAAAATGACTAAAATGCTCATTTGCAGTCCTGAGCATTAAACAGCGAGACATATTGAGACAGTTTTGTCGTTTTTAGATGCTAAAGAGCGACTGACAACATGTTACTAGAGTAGGTGAATTAGTATTTTGTCTACTTACAGGAGATTTGTTTTGAAGTGCTGTAGTTTGCATTTTTGGAACTTGAGGCTATACTTCATTTTGTCATTTTCTCAAAATGCATAAAGATGTTGCATTAATTATGAGCATGAAAACTATTAGCCTTTCTGTGACTGTGAATTAGATGGAGGGCGGTATTGGTAATGACAGAATATGAACATTTAGGGGGGGAGAGAGGCTTCAGAGCTGTAATCTGACTTGACTTGAATTTCACAGATCATTTCAGCAATTTTCAATCCATCATACGCCGCTTCATCAAGATTACAGTCGACAAAGCTCTATGTGCATTATCAGAATCCAAATCTTGCAGGCTATGATGCAGGCACGGGACAAACTGTAGCAACTAAACATGGTTTTAATGTCCAACTTTAAAATTAATTTTGAGTTCTAACTTCATCTTTGCTCTCCGACAGCATTGTGACAGAGAGAGAGAGTAACTCAAGGTCTCGGGCTTGAAATGAGGTTTTCTTGCTACCGCTTGGCCTGTGATTGCATCATCAGGTGAAGGATTTGTGATGAGCAAACCAAGCCCAAAAGCTATGAATCCCACAATTAGTGACAAATGTAACGGGAAACGTCATGCTGTGAAAGATAAAAATAAAAAATATACTGATACCAATCGGACACAGTACTTTTCCCTTCTCTTTAACATTTAACATGTTAATAATACAGTTGTCTGGATGTCTTTTCATGATGTTTCTGCAGATGTTTAATCAAGCTGCCGCCCCTTGAAACACTCAGGCTGCATAAATTGCGCTCGGCGTTGCTTTTTTTCTTCCCCGAGCTTAAAATAACTCCACACAGCTGACATGATCACAGTGCTGCTGACAGGCTTCGCTCTCCTAGCTATTCTTCACATGACACATGCAGTTCACCTGTTTTACTCATGACACATCTCTCTTTGCAGCATGTCACTCAGTGTTTTGGCAAGCATTGATGTGACAGATGTGTCTGGATTATTTTCTGATCCGGGGATTTTGGCCAGTGTTTGACCGACACCAGGTCGACACAGTTAAAAATTGCCAGAGTGGTCATTTAGAGAGAGACTGGGCTTATACATTGATGACCTACAAGCTGGTTGACCTTTATCCTGCAAAGGCTGACTGAGAAAACATCTGAGTGAAGTGTGTTCATGTTCATCTGTCTCTACTTTCCCAGCCTCATCAAATAACAGTGTAAATTTGTCTCAAGCAAGTTCGTGTGTGTATGAGACTTTGTGGGGAACAAACAAATACCAAAATAAAAGTAAAAATTGGGAAATGGAAACCATAAACATGACCATAAAATTACTGTAAAGCTAAAGCTAGGCCTGGGCACAAACCAAACCAACATCAAACCTATCAGCAACGAAGGCCGACTGTGACATCTCATGTGTCTGAACCAAAAAGATGCACTTGAACGCACCACTAAGACTACAGCCAATGACATATGTCAGGACATAGGTCATTACTCTTCATACCAGCAGGTGGGAATAGTCTATATAATCTGGAACCATTGTACAGACTTTTGCCTCTCGTGAGGTCTTTAAAGACCTTTTAAATGCACCTATAATGCAGTTTAATACCGGTATTACTATGATAAAGAATGATAAAACGATAAGGCCTGGATGTTTTTTTATGTATTTATGATTGTACCACACATTTGTCAGCATTTCCAACTACTGAATTATTTACAACCGAGACGTAAAATGGATGGTTGCAATAACATTGGCTACATGTGCAACATTTGCTGCAAAGTTCCTCCAGCTGAAATTTAAGCTTTATCCCATCAATGAGGCTCCGCTACTTTCAAATGGAGGCGCGTTTACCCTGCTCACAAGAATAAGAACAGCGCCCTCTTGCGGTATTCACGACCTTGCAAGTGGACATTTTTGTTGAGTTAGGAGTTGTGGCATGTTTGTTGTTTAGTCAGACAGCGTTTTCTTCATAACTTCATGTCTGAGGAAACTGTTAATGTTCCCAATAGCCTCATCATTTGATTATGTCTTTGGATTTCCTAAAAATTGAGTTACCTGGTCGTTGCTTAACAGCTAATATTACCACTGGAATGCCAAGTATTTTGCGTATACGACTTCCCATGTTGTAACCACGAGTTCCCAAGTTAAATTAGAAGGCATCAATAGTGACAGTACATGCTACCATTTTGGTGAAATCATTAGCTTCTTGTGAGTAAAATCCACAGTGGATTAATGTTTTCTAGTCATAATGATGTGGTGCAAAGTATCATTTAGAAAAAATAAATTGCTGGAATGTGTGAATCAAGCTGGGTAAATATTTACTTATATGGGCAGCCAAAGTGGGGCATATCTTCAAGTAAGGCCAGCAACACCTAAGATCGATCCTGAAGGATGAGTAAAAATAAAAAACCAGAGATCAATAAACATCCAGAAAGAGAGAATATGTGAGAGGTGTAAGGGACGAGCCTGTGATGTGGAGAGGAGGTGTAGAGAGCGTGATTGATCCTCACGTCAGGAGGTGACAAAGACAGCGAGAGAGGTGTCTCCAGATAGGGGAGCAATCTTCCCTCTCGTTGATGAACGCTTCTCCTCACCTCATACGTCATCTGCTGCCGACAGCAACCTCTGGACTCCAGTCGATATCATCAGAGTTCAATGGTAGTTTTTCTTTCAACGAGTATTTCACATATTTATTACAAAACTGAAGCACAGCAGAGGCTATTTGACAATTTGTCTGAGGCAAACCAACAAAAACCTTCCATCAAAAGACGATAAGATTTACCAATAAGCACCTTAAAAACTGTCCTGCTCTCCTTTATGACTGGCTTTCTCAATTATAAAATGTTTCTAATCAACATCTAAAACATCAGGAACTAACCAAGTTGGTGTGTCATTTATTAAAACTGTTGAGTTATATTGGAGCATAAAACCAGGACAACCAAAAATAAAATCAATGGACCGGAGAGACTGGTCTTCGAGGTCTTATATAACACCTGTAAACCCTTCACTGTGAAAGCCCTTGTTAAAATGAGGCCAAGTTTCTGTGCGGAAACAGTTATTGGAGTTTGCTCTCCTTACACACTTTTATTATAAGTCAACACTCGTCGAGACGTCTTTGAGAAGTTACTTCCTGTGACCGTCACCTCTGTCCAGACTAGCAGCATCTTGGCGGGCTGATAAGATAAGAAACACAACGGTCCAGTAACCACTGGTCAAGGCTCACAAACTAATACTCATCAATCACGTCAAAGCACACCTGAGTACACGTTTTAATGTCAAGGCAATCAAAACAAACCAGGCCATTCATTGTCAGTGTAATTCATCTTCATTTAGTTATGCACAGATTCCAAAGCAGAAAGAACTTCAGGCTTTCACATGTCAAGATAATCCACCTCGTACCCATAGATCTTCGTATATTAGACTGTTCGGGCTTTACGGTTATTTCACTGGTCTACTGATCCTCATTTCTCTTCCAGGATGGAAAAATATGCATTACAGCTAGTTCTGGGAGTATTTTCTCAACCATGAATTCCTTTGTATTCCTTCTTTTATTTCCTTTTCTTTGATGATACCCCCCAGTAAGTTAACACAGGACCACCACCTACTCCCAAGTAAAACAGCAATATTAATGTTAAGGCCATGCTGATATTTATTTTGGCTTTGGCACTTACAATTCTGAATGTGAAAGTAACCTGATTTAAACTGAATAACAGATTTATTGGGTTTCCACCGAAACCTCAGCTGGTCATATTATTCACACAAAATAGAATTTTAGATGTGATAACTGGATGGTTCTCACCAAAAATCTGTTTCAGATTCAGTTTATGTGTTTACATGGTCTATAGTATTCCATTAATAAGAAGAATGAAAATGCTTAGTGTAACCAGCTCAACCAGAACAGACTGGTCTGATCAAAAGGAGTGGTCAATCAGATTGAGAAGGGTGTACCATGTAAACACTTGATCTGATGGTTCTTCTCTGGTTGCAGTAAATGCATTTTTCACACGTTTGCACCACATGGGGTAAACATCAGGTGACGAGTTTACAGGAGAGCCAGAAACATGGCAGGTAGCAGAACAACTGGTTGTTGAAACTATACTGGAAGAGATTATGGAAGCTGGAATCCATGTGGTCATCAACGTTGAAAATGTTGGTCCTCTTCTTCTACTGAATAATTTCAGTGTTTCATGAAAATATATTTCCATTACATTCAACTGGAATCTCTAATCAGAATGACCTAGTCCTGTGTCTTAATGTAGCTCCATGGTCCCGAAGGAACGTCGTCTCATCTCACTATGTTCTCCACCTGCTATATATGGTTTTAATGACAATAATTAAACCTCTTGACCTCGGTTTGAAGATATATTGCCTGTGCAAATGAAGCCATTGTTAACTTCCTTCCTGAAATGTATTTTTTACAGACTTAAAGTGTAGTCTTCTTATGAAAGAACCAGACATTGTTCCACCTGCTCATGTTTTGTGGTGATGACGGAACACGGACTTTCATGTCTATCAAAACCATTGAATTGTACCGAATGTCAACATGGCCTTTCCTTCTCCAACTGTTGACAACCTCCAATAACTAATCTTTATAGTTGCTGCATGTACAGAGTGGACAAATAAAATCAAGTACTGGAAAATTCCAAAATATCTCAGTGTACAACCAAAAATAATACAACACTGGGAAATGGGAGAGCTTTGTCACAGATTTACATTACCTGTGAGTGACTAGTTCTCTATTGAAGCATTTTCCTATATCCCCATGAAAGCATTGAAAAGTGTCAATGCCCTCAGAGTGAACTATGGAGTGAAATTGTAATCTGTATTCAGCTCACAGACTCAGCAGAGGGCCTACAGCACATCTCCACTGCAGCGATTTAACAAATCGTCTCCACTGTTCATTCATTGTCCTGTTAGAGAACGCCGACTACCAAAAGGTAATATTGCCGACCACTTCTATTCACACATCATCCCATTTTCATTGCGCTACATGAACAGCTCTGGAGGCGCTGTATTTCACACTGCATCTCAATGGACTATTTTCCATACTCTGCTATAGGAGTGTTATCAACCATCAGCCAACGGTGAGATACGGCTCAGGCTTTATTGCATTTCCATGGAGCTGAGTGTTTCCCGGCTCCAGCATAGTGTTATCTCAGGCAGCTTATGGTGATCCTTCACTAGGACTTACTCCTCTCATCAATTCTGCCCGTCGCTCCGCTGAACCTCACCAGTTTGATTGGCTAGGAATTGGGGCCGCCTCATTGAAAGTTAGCTCCGATTGGCTCAAAAGCTTTCTTCATTAGTGAGGACTTGGACAGCGAGCTGACCCCTGGAAGGTTCCAGAGCATGTTGTGATAAATGAGCTTTTTCTTCTCTGACACCCCACCCCGTTCATATACACATGCATGCACACACAGACACACACACACCGACGTGTACACAAGCAGAGAGCACACCCTCCCGTGAATACTGCATCAATCCAAAACTCAGCTGCCTGCAGTCTTGGCTTCCAAATCTAACCTTTGTCAAAAGTGCTGACTGTAGTCTAAATTAAGATATGCAAACATCCAAACAGCCTCGTTTGCATTCTGGATGAGACAAAGTGTTAAATTCTTGGCAGGTGCCGTGGAACTCTGCAGTATATAGAAGTATTTCAAATCAATTTTTAACCTATTTTATTCATAAGGAGCCAACATGCAACATCTCTGGGCACTATATCTACTTTTATATTCCTATGTGTAACTTTACAAACAAAATTCTCTTGTTTTCCACACTTAACAAAATGATCTGATCAGATATAGATATATCAGATCAAGTGCTTATATTATTAGGAAGTAATACCACAACAACAACAACAACCAGTGTCACCTGGAAAACCAATTTAAGCCACTGTCATTAACAAGCGCATAATCTCACTGCCAGCGGTGAACGTCTTCGCTTTAAACTGAAACAGAAACAGAGAACGAATGAGGGGGGTGACATATAGATTGGGGGGATTTTACAAGAGCTGCCTGCAGTATTCACCTCTCTGCAATTAAAACCACCGAGGCAGAGAGAGTGACAGAGACAAGATGAGATATAGGAGGGCAAGGGAGCCAGAAATACTGAGACTAAAATACTGAAATAGAAAATAATTATTCACGGCCCTGCAGAGAGTGTATAGATCAAAAAACTGCTTAAAATACAGATATTTTGCAACTACAGGGCTAATTTAATCCAAAGCTGAGGTAAGGAAGCAGTAAATATCAAGGGAGTTACAAATTAATGTGCATTAATGTAATTGCAGCCTATAAAACATGTAGTATACCCGCTATAAGCCAAAACGAGATAAGTATCAGCTGGACTTATAACGTCTGCTCTTACGTTTTAAAACTATAAGATACAGAAGTATAAATATCAAGATTTATTAAGGTCAAGGCAGTTGATTTGCTTCCAGTAATATTGGGAGGTTAAACAAATCTAGAGTTGTGAAGAACAAGGAGAAATGTTGAGTTAATTACTTGAGGTTGAGCCGAGGTCTAGCTCCGTTTGCTGTATGAAACAATGTTTAAGACATACTGCGCGTTCCCAAAATCATGAGCTGCTTTCACACACAGTCTAAGCCTGCATGTTCCACACTGCTGCCGTCGCACTACTCAACCCGCTTCAAATGCAAACACATCTCCAAACACGCAGCTTTTATGTGTCAGAGTGTGCCTTTTATCTCCCGCTCCACACTGCATCAAGGTACCTGGGCTCCTCCGCCACACTATCATTCAGTTATCACTGCAGCTACAGGGGGTCTCTTTAGCAAATAACCCCTCACTTCCTCGCTGCTTCAGCCAGCCAGCACCACCTCCCTCGCTGCTTCAGCCAGCCGGCACCACCTCCCGCTCTCCTGCAGCATCTCCTCCCCTCACTGCTCGCTTTTGCCAGAACCACAGTTCAGCGAGCCAGGGAGGGTTGATGTAAGAGTGTGGAGAACCGCCTGCCAATAGCTGAAACAGCTGGAAGGAGAAGCTCAATGGGAGAGAAAACACAGGCAGTGAATTAACCCGCTGAACCCGACAACTCAAACAGCATTAAACTCGCTGGAGACGGAAGAGCGGACGGAAAAACACAGATAAACACGCACCATTAACACAACCGGGATAACAGAGCGACACTGTAATCATCTCGCCCAACCAAACCTCCTCAGATTTTGGAGTTTAATCCTTTTGCCCACAGTGACGGAGACGAGGCTCCCAGCAGGATAAAAAAAATTAACATCTTTTTACATGTTGTTATCATGTGTGCGCTTTGGATGGATCTTGTTTGAGGAGGAGCTGCTAATGTGTTTGTCTCCGCCTGACAAAACAGCGCCGTAGATGGCTGTAAAACAGAGCAGTGGAGCTTTACGCAGGGAGGAGAGATAATACAAATTAATTAGACTGAAGATGTGGGATTATAAAGAGGGAGTATGAATAAATAAAATCATTGCATGTACAAAGTTGGTACGACTGTGAAACACGTTTGCCAAACTTTCTCTTGAAAACCATTTTGAAGTCAGAAAACCATGCATTTCACTAAGTTAATTGATTTTTTTTAGACTGCAAATGCTGAAACCATAGGATTTTAGCATCAATATGAGTAAATAATTTGATTGATCAGTTATAGGTAATGAAAATTACAAAATAAAATTATGGTTAATGATTTTAATAGTCCATCTTCTGAGATTTCTCATAATCAAATAACAGAGAAGAGGAAGGCAGCCCCCTGTTACACTGGACAATCCACGAACAGACTTTTAAATTAATTTAGAGAAACGTGCATTGTTACATTTCTTTAGGTTCAATTATGGAGTCAGCTTGTGTCCATATAAATGAGGCCACTCATTAGTCCCCTCCTGCAATGTGCCAGCCAATCCAGGAAGCATCTCCTCTTAAGATAAACCATTTCTAAATTCTGTCACCTTTTGCTCAGTGACATAAAAACACAGCTAAACCCATTAACCCGACTGAAGCCTCTCTGTGTCAACAGGCACCAAAGACCCGAAGGTTGACTCCTATTACGAAGACAGGAGAAGTGAGGCGTGGGCAGACAGACCTGGAGAAGAAAATTACCAACAAGAGACAGGCGAGCCGGCAGACAGGGAGTCTATTCTCCTCTCTCTTCCTGGATAAATATTTGATCAGCGGAACTCTGATGGGTATTGATTAGCGCCCTTATCCGCTCTGTATCGATCCACTGACTGTGATCACTGTTTAGATGAACACACACACACACAAATACACATTTGTAACCTCTGAATGTCAAATGTGATTGAAAGGTTAACAGCTTAAGCGTTTAGCCGCGTTTAAGTGCTTTCCTAATGTGAAGATCATAAGGTTATTACAGCGCTATAAAAGCAGAGATAAAGCCAAAGATGTGAATGTGTGTGTATTTGTACACATTCCCTGTGGTGTACAGAAGTACCAATATCAGGTTCCTAAGCTTTCCCATTCTTAGGCTATTACAACCCCCCTCAGAGTCCTATTAACAGCTAAGATTACATTACTGCGACGTCCTTGAGCTCCGTGTTGGGTGACCCCTGCTGCAACGATTACTCAAGCACCTCTGCCTTCAGAAATGATGGGAAGTGCCAACACAACAGAGACGTGTGGCGAGCGGGAAGGGAAGAAAAGCTTGTTTGTCAGACACATTATCTCGACATGAGAGCACTGTAAAAATCAAATAAAGTCAGCTCTGGCCCCAAACAGTGGACACTCCAGGGAATGATTCCACTTTTAGATCCAAATCTGGGTTATAAAAAGGAAAAGAATTAATTGATGTGTATCTTGATATAGGTATCAAAATCAATGTGATATTGAACCAATTTTGATTAGTTAAGAAAGAAAGAGTTTCACAAAACTAATCATTGGTTTTAGGAATTTTGTTTCCATAATATTTTACCTCTTGCCACGCCTTGCATTTGGCTTTGCTTTCGTCTAGGTATTCTATTGTTGTCACACTTTTTAAATCCAAAATGCTGCTGTGCATCAGCTTTCAGGCCTGAATACTGCAAGAATACTGCAGGAACTGGCATATGATTAAAAAACATCTATGCAAGAATTTTATCAATCAATCTTTGAAATGAAGATCCATTTAAATAAGAAAAGCGCTCTTCTAAACCAAGCTCTCGATCATATATTTTCTGTTTTGGGTGAGGTGTATAGAAAAATACTGTCTGCAGGGATTCAGGAAATTAAAGTAAATATGATTGGACTTTGCTTCACAATACAGCTGGATAATTACCCAAAACATACCGTGAAAACAACCCAGGACTTTTGGAAGGTAAAGGCAGATCAGTCAGTCCTCTGGTCAAAACCTGACTGCGTTTCACTTACTGAAGACAAACTAAAGGCATAAAGACCCACTTTGCCAGACAAAACTGCCTAGAAAAGTGTCAAAAAATGGAAAGTGCATGGATTTCAGACAACAGGCAGTCAATGTCTGCCATTTTATTTAGGATTACATGAAATTACATGAAAAGAATTTTGAGCTCCTGAAAATACTGTCATTGTGCACCGTGTACAATTCTGAAATACGTTTTGTTCAACCCCTCAAATTAAAGCTGAATCTGCCCTTTATGCCCATATTAATTATATAACACTAACTTGAATATGTTATCACTAATAATCTCATGGAATTTCATATCTAAAGAAGCAGAATCTCTGCTAACATCTTCTTAAAATGAATTTGTGTCGTCATCTCTGGCAGCCATTCAGTTCGAATAATCTAAACTCCAAGACAAATAGTGCCATCGAACTTGTTCTCTCTTCTCATGATTCATTTACAAGAAAAACCAAAGCAGCGGGAGATGAAAGGGAGGCAGAGAGAGGCAAAGTGCTGATAGAGGGGTTTAACCGAAGTCTCTGGGGTTACGCTGAGTGGGTGGGAGTCGGTGATGTATCTTTTTCCCTGCGACACCTTGGACCCAATCTTTAAAACGTGAACGCAGACAACGTTAATCCTCACCAATACCCCCTAAAAGACCAAATCATTTTCACTAATCCTGGTGTCATTTGTGATCTGTCACAAGCAAAATGGCATCGCCTCCCGTCCTCTGATAAAATCCGTGTTAATACCACATCTGAAATACTGGTTGTTGCAGGTTATTGCTACAATTTAATTACGCCAAGACAGCCGAGCCAATCCATGCATGAATCAATCAGAGGCAAACATCATCATATTTGATTCTATTTGATTATACTGATTGACTGTGACAGAGGGCAATATGTCCACGTGAGGAAGGTAAAATTAAACATAATTGAATTGCCAGGCTGCAGTTATGGTCTGCTGTCATTATGCGCGAAGCTGCCTTCAGATGCTACATGCAATATTCACTGCTAACGCCAAGCATCAAAGGTTTAAGGCTGTCAGTCACAGAAAGAGACGTGCCTACTGTTTGATTTCTCGAGACCAAACCTTATTAAATAAGTTTAGCATTTTGAATTTTCGATTTGATTAGGCAATTACAAAGAACTCAATGAGATTTAATGACCTACCTTTACTTCTCTCTGTGTCAAAAAGGACGTTTAAAAGCATCTTCCAAGAATGCCAGGATACATTAGCCACATCTACTATTGTCAGATTTAGTAAGGACTCATTCTACTTCAAATCAAGACAGCACACCAATGCTTACTTAATTTTATAATACAGAGATAACCAGGTGGTTCTTCATATTAATTCAGCACTTACAAACCATCCTAAGTGGTTTTATATGCTTGGCATATGAACAAAACTCCAACAGCAGCTCATTTAATGGACAAACCACTGCTGCTGTCCTGCCAGGTTGGCTATTCTGGGAGTAGACAACGGTGATTTCTTATAATTGGATGCAAAGATTTAGCCTCTGATTCACCAACAATCGGAGAAGAAATCAGGTCCAGACTTTCCTCTGTACCAAGGTTTGGCCCAACGACCTGGTGATGTTAACTGTTTACAGATTTTCGTTTAAACCTTATGGTAAACACACTAGATCTTGAGGCTAATGTTAGCTAGCACACTACTGTAGACAGATACCAAAACAGACAGTTCAATTCAGTTATTGCTGAACAATAGACATCCTATATTGACTGCCTCTCCTGAAACAACTTTCTCCTCCATCAGTTTAGCCTTTTGCTTTGTTTAGTTTGCACAGTATTACATAGTTACTGAAAGTTCTTCCTCCTCTTCTTCTTTTGCTAATTCAGCTTGCAAGAACATTACTGCCACATACCGGACTGGAGTGTAGTGTGTCAGTAGATATATAGCAAGTTGTTGCACCACAGATCATGAGGGGTAGCAGCCTGGTAGCCAGACGAACTCCCTCACCCACAAATCTTTTGTCGGGGGAAAGTTGGTCTGGAACCGCTACATTGAGAAATTATTAAGAAATATGGAGCTATGGAGCTGAATTAGTTTACAACGAAAATAGCTCTGATTGGTTGTAGGACTATCCAACTGGATGCAGAGATATTTGAATCACTGCCCATAATGAAATCCCAATGGAGTGTTACTAGACTCATATTCCAGAGGAGTGGTGCATTTAGCGCTACTTGACCTGACAGTTACCCAAATAATATCCTGTATTGTGTGTTTAGCCATTATTTTCTAATCCTGTTGGGTGCCCAAGTTTCTGTGTGTGATACAGGTCTACCTCTGTAGTCTGACCTCTGCATAAATGAGACCTGCTTCCAGTTTTGAACATATAACCCAATGCCTACTGTCAGATCAGATGAAACCACCTTAGTACTGTATCGGCCTAAATGAGCCTTTCATGAATTGATGCAACTGAAGCAATTGCAGGCCTGGCATTCAAACCTTCATATTTTGATAACCAATCAAAGGTCAGTCTAAGTTACTCATCAGTCTGTGTATATTACTGCAGTTACACTTTCAGATGACACTCAATTATAAGCTGAAAGAAAGTCACTGACCTACAACAAACAGATTTCCTAACAAACCCCCATTAATTGTCCTTGTACAAATCAAGAGCGTTTGACGTCCACGTTCTCCCTTTAATCTATCTGTGCTCTGTACATGCTGGAGGGGGCTAAGGAGAACCAGGTGTTGGTGATCAAGTGTCCTTTTCTGGGTCCTTGATTCCAGGCAGGAGGCCACAGTCTGGTCCCAGCAGCTGTGCATACACCGTACATGGATCAATAACAGCAGAGAGCCTGTATTGATTATGTGTGTAAGTGATACTAGAGTTGGGGGATGTTATGGGAGAGGGAGAGGGGGCGGGAGGCGGGAGGTAGGTGGCCTGGATTAAGGTAACAGGGACAGCGGCTTGCGGTGAGGTGTGTGTAAGCTATATAGGAGAGGTGGAGGGGGTGTTGCTGCTTGGCTACCTTATCCTCATGCATGCGTAAAAATGTCTTCAGTAGGATCCATAATTAAATACAGGTTGATCCCTGGATTCTTAGACCTTGTCACTGTCTCATGCTCTTGCGACACACTCACCCCATTTCACTGCAAGCGAGACCTTTGACTAATTAGCAACAGAAGCTACAAGCTTAAAGGACGACAGTTTTGACATTCTGGATTAACAAGACTACGCCTGCAGACAGTTTTCATTGATTGCAAGGTGCATAGCAAACAATCAGTGCTATGAATAGTCCACATCAAGGACAATCGGTTTCAGTTTCTTCTGTCGTTTTAAAAATATAGACATTTTGCTTGACACACTTTTAGATATGCACAGTTACTTACGTCAAACGGCACCATAACCACTTCACTTAACAACTTTTTCAATCTTTTTTTCAGTCAGCCCTATCAAACAAATGAAATAAAATAGTATATTATAAAAGTATTTGATTTTTCTGGTGCGTCTGTAGTATTACAGTTGAATTTCAAATTAGAGTTCATCTGTTCAGAAGGGTTTCCAGGTAATGTGGGTGTGCATTAACTGGAACTCTTCAGTGCCCCGTTTTATTTTTTAAAGTCTGGGATTGGTCACAGTGATTCAATCTTCACAACACATGATTGTGGAAGTGTATGACGGCATGGACAAAGAAGCTTTTTGAGGACCTTGTTGAGGTTACCAAAACATCTTTAAAGAGTTTGGAATCAACAGATCTGTGGGGATTCATTCATAGAAATCCACTGGGACTGTTCAACAGATATTACAACACAATTACATGAAAGCTCAACATTTTAATAGTCCTATTTCTTCTTCTCCTCGTGTACTGAGCCTCCCCTTCCTACCAAAACAGAAACTGTAGCCCGCCTGTCATCACAGCTGTCATTTATTTACATTGATTATATCACTGCTATGGACAGAGTCACATGAAAAACATCTGTTGTAACGTCACGCTCAGTGCTCTCGCAGGAATTGAATGGCTCTATTACAGCACAGCTCCATGTTCGCAGCACCGCCCTCCAAAACAGTGCTGAGGCAGCATCCAGCAGCCATGACGGGGGACCCGACGTGATCCCGTTCGACAAGAAATCTCCCAACTCCCAACTGAAATCTAGAAACTTTCAAAATGCTCAGATGTTATAGTCAAGTGTGGCAGCTGCTCTACAAACATTCGCTCTGTTTAAATTCCGCTATTAATCAGAATAATTTCCCCAATCAGATTAAAAACGCCTCAATCAGAACTGAAAACTGGAAGGGATTTTGAATCAGATTTAGACGGGCAGTGTAAACATTTGATAATGAGTTCCATACGAGTTTACGAGATATGGGATTTTTCCAGGAAGGACAGAAACGAGGACCAGTTGTTCAAACAAGTCAACGGTGAAAAGATGAACTAAGCTGGAATCCATATAGACTGCAACAAATCAATCAATTCAGTGTTTTCAATAAAGTTGGGGGCGAAACTTCTGTCACATATCTGGCAGATTTAACTCTCCACACAACCACTTTGTCAATAAACTTCTATAGAGATTGATGTTTTGGCACATGTAAACACATATATCTCATATATGTCCATGTCTTAAATATTGTCCATATAAACGTAGATACTCTCTAGATCCTCGAAGTAAAAGTGTCACCCTCTAAGCACCCTCATATAGTCAACGTTGACACTAGATCAGACATGCCTTTTTAACACCATGAACCGCTTCACTCAATGGATCCCACTCACTTGATTTCCACAAGATCGACATTTTGCACATTATGCAGCTTTAACTGAACCACTTCAACGATTAACCGCTGCATACATCTATATTTTAACACAGACGCGATACATTAACTGAGAGAATCAATACTGTGTTAGCATAAACTAAATACAAGGGGTGGTTGAATCATTAATATCTGAATTACTTCAGAAAGATAAAAAAATCTCCACTCAGTAAAGCTCCTGCACTGCTCCTGTCGGGTAAGCTTGATTTTAAATCACCTGTTCTAGCTTCAAATGTATTGCTTTAGTGAAGCAAATTTCTTCTTTGGGCCTTTTTAGGCAATTTGAAAACTCTTTTAAACATGTTTTCAGCGAAAGAAAATGTCTCCAGTTGTCAAAATTGCTTAAATTATGTAATTATTTTGCATTAAATCTATTTAAATTTGGTGTTTGCTACCCAACATGCAAAACTAATGCACGATACAGGTAGTGTTTTGTTGAAGTGCATGAACAAGTAGTCATAAGTCATCACCTCTATGCTGTAGAAGTTATTAAAACATTCAGATTCAACCCTACCCCGACTGCCTTGCAGCACACTGACCAGAGTGTGCATTGAGATGCAGAGAAAAGCAACGCCTGGGAAGGTGGAGAGAGGCTGGGGGAAGGCACCGGAGACAGGAAATCGTTGTCTGATTCATCACTTCATGTTCAGCGGATTACACGCTCAGAGAGACCACGGAGAAAAATCTCTCCCATGAATAAAACGGGATTATTTATTCTGAAAGACAAAACAAATGTCGAGGTGTAATCCCCTACGCAGGATCACGAACGATTTATATCACAAATTATGTCGTGGAGGCTAAATATCAGCATAGGTGCCACAATGGATGAGGTGGAATTTTGTAAAGATGCATCCTGTTGAGACTTGTGAGTATATACTGTTATCTGTGTTGAACCAAGATAGTGTAATCTCTAAAGGTTTAATAAAAAAAAAAAAAAAAAATGGACAAAAATATAAAATTCAATCAAACATTTTCATCACGTTTCTTTTAGAAAAACAGGCCTTTGGAGAATTTCAACAATGTTCTCCCAGTACCATTGTTCATCATCGTAGTGTATTCCTATAGCCCCGCAGGCCAAGAGCTATATTTCATTAAACAACACATGTTCAGATTTTATAGCAAAGGAGGCTACTGCAGCAAAACCTTGTCCACTTTCCTTTGTCTGGATCCTCGGCGGCTTGAATTCCTCTCCAAATGTGTCGGATTCCCACTATAGGCTCGCTGATGGAGCTAGGGTCGAGGTTAAGAGGCTGCAGAGTGTTTGCCTGTGTGCGTGGGGACATTGGCTGGAGTGAACGTGGAGAACCTCCACCAGCTCCACACAGATGAAAAAAAAAAAAAAAAAACGGCACCTTTTTTTACCCCTCATCCCTCCTTATCACTTGGAAAACTCCTGGTGTGTAAAATTGAATTCAGACGGTATTTCCCAGGATGAAGATGAAGGGGCACGGATTGGAGGAAACATAATGCGGAGAAGCTTTTAAACGTGTTGCTCAGTCCCAGTCTTTGACACGCGCACACACACAAAACCACATCCACTGCACAGACAAGATAACAGGGTCCCCGTCTTTCTAGAACAAAGGCTGAAGTGGACTCACGTGAGGCAAAGAAGAACCCACTTCCAGAACCACACATGCTGATCTGGCAGAGAAACAAATGCGGAGAATCTTCCTGAGCTTTCTGTTTCTGTCTATTCCAGTCACATACACTCACAAGCCGAGCCTGAAGCTATCGAATCAGGTGCTGCACACGGGTTTTAGATTTTTTTATGAGCTTGAAATGGAAAAAAATCCATATCTAAATAACATGAAATATATCCACTGGCGAGAACCCATCAAAAGTAACAGTTCTTAGAGGAAAAAAATAATTGAATGTTGAGAGTAGCAGGAGCTTCTATGTCTGATTAGGTTAGCTTTAAAATAAGCTCTCTCCAGATAGGAAAAAATGCCCAGTTTTAATTATAACCTCATTATTTACTGAAATAAGAGCGAGTCCTTCATTTATAAATGACAGTTCCCAATTCACGGCCACCTGTGAAAATTATTAAATAAAGCGTTATCTGTGTGTATGTGTCTGCGTGGGGGTGTGATGCTGATAGCACGGAGGAAATCCCATCACCGCAGGAGTGAGCTGAAGCACCTGTTCGTCAGCCGAGCACCTCCCCTGAACCAGACTGAACCAGATCCTGCCCACTGACCCCCAGACAGGGATTACAATGTTGTGCGAGTCGGGACAGCCAGACCTTCACGCACCCTGCTGGTTGTGTTACTGACAACACCACTTCTTTGGCCACGTTGAGTTGAGCTGCGGTACAAAGATTATATGCTCTAGTTGAATGCCTACAGTGTAAATGTTGCTCTGTTTGTAATGCAGTCGTCAAGTACTTTATCATCAGTTTATTTTTGCAGGGGAATTAATGGAGGCCTGAGGCAACAATGCTGCATTAAATTAGAAAATAATAAACTGTTGGAGTAATTAAAAATGAAGAGAAAATATGCAGGTTTTATGGGCATGCTTGGATTTAAACTGATTAATTCATCTTTCGTTTTGTTAAATGAAATTTCACCTCACAGCACAACACAGTTCATGTTTCATTAATCAATGTCTCTGTGCAACTTCAGTCTTACTCTTGCTGCTTCTACTCTAGGTGATGGTGATTTTTGGTAGATTTAGGCTATTTTTGTTCGAGGAAAACGTGGTCTTCGCAGAGCAAGACACGCTTCTGATCAAACTATTTAAACTATATATATATATGTAATGTGAAATTGCTACACCATAATTTACACGTCCTGTATGTAAAAGACCAAAAATTCAAGAAAAGATTACCGTTTCTTTCCAGGATCATTAAGAATGTCCATCCTGACATGAAGCTGAGCAGACGCTTGGTATGTGAGGGGGCCACCTAACCAATCATGTTGCCCCACAGCCGAAGTCCAGGCCATCCCACCAGCCCCTGCCACCTGTCCTTCACCCTCCCTCAGGGCGCGGGGAGAGGGTGACGGCCAGATGGCTCTTGAGGGCCAAGCAGCATCCTGAGTGCAGCATCCTCCCCACCCCCAGCCTCAGAAGCTCCGAGCCTGGTCCCACCTCCACCCTCTGACCCCCTCCTCCACCTTCCCCAGTCCAAACCCCTGAGCCCCAGTGCTCGTCAGTGCTGCATGACTGGGCAAACACAGTCCTTCACCAAAATAAATCCCCAGTCTCTCCTGCAGCTGCCTGGTTTTCAAGAAAAGCCTTGTCGTTGCTTAAAAGAACCCTCATCTCTGCTGGTGAAAAAGAACAGCTTTCACGACATTAACATGTTTTGCTATCGCAGAGTACCAGAACCTGCTTCTTACACCGCTTCTGGCTGAACATCATGAAAATAAAATGTCTGTTTAAGCTACAGAGTTACGACGCAACGTGAGCACTAGCCTCTATAATCACTTAAGATAGTAATCACTTATCTAGTCAGCTGCTGGATGGAAAAGAGCAACTGTTAAAAGGCCGACAATAGGTTCCAAATAATCTCCTCATTTGTCATCACGCTATCCCATCTCTCCGATATTACATTCAATTAGATTCAGATACCGGTAGTGCAGCGCGCCTGGCACACACAATCAATCAAACTCTGTCAATGACAAATTATCACCCCTCTCCATATCTAGGCAACCGGCCAACAGACCAGCGGAGAGAAGACGCAGGACCGTGATCACTAAGTCTGATAGATGTCTCAACTGGGGGTCAGAATCGTGAATCTACTCTTCACAAAGCAAAGACTGTTAAATCCATTCGTGTACCAGCAACAAATGATCAGCTGGTCAAACTGTGCAGACAGAGATGTGGCTTTCACTGCTTGTTTAAGAGAATAATGTGAGAGGGCGATGACTGCAGCAATCTGAGTGGTGGTTAGCACAGATGTTGCAGTCCTAATGAACAGGTTGGCAGCTCAGGAAGGGTACGGCTACAGTGACCTTGACCATATGTCTGCGTAAATGTCCACTGATGGAGAAAACACTGTAGAGCGAGCAGTGGACGCAAGCCATTTTTCTGTTGGAAATCTCTAGGAGCGCACTAATACTTGTTGAAATCAACCAATATTAACCACAACTTTATATATAAAGTGGTTTAGAGAAAGTAGCATGGCCTTTTCTGTTTTCCCATATTGCAGGATAAGCTTCAGCTTCAGATCCCACCTGTCAAAAAAGCTACAAATGACGTAACTGATTATGAAACGGATGGAGTGAAGAAATCAATAAAATAGAAGGAATCACTGCAACCCTGCGGTTAAAGTGGATAAGGACGCCTCCATGGGAGTGTTCAAGGCTCATCCAACACAGAGGAAACCATAAGGCAGACCCAAAGCATGCTAGAGGAATTAAATATTTAAATATTCAAATGGATGGATCTGCTGCTGGTGTGCATGTTGGTGTACAGTCTAAATATTTGGCATTAAGGCAATGCCACATCTGGTATTAAATCACAGTGTGGCTGACTGTAGTTGATGCTTTTATGTGGACTCTGATCGACTATTAATCAGAAAAAAACAGCCTCATGTAACCACCTCAATCAGAACAGACTGACCTGATCAGGAAGAGCTTTGAAAACCTGTTCAACGGGAAAATATTAGCTCCTAAGAAGTACGTAGGGTAAACATCAGGTGACACGAGATATCAATGGAGTTAATGATTGTTGAAAGGCTCAGAAAAACAAGTTGTTCATGTAAGTATTACAAAAGATGAACGAGGCCCTATGTGGTTCTGGTCTTGGTTCATCTTCTTCTATTGAATTATTTCAGTTTGGTCAAAAGAACAAATCAAAAGTTCTACATCTGTTGGTCGGGTGGAAAATATATTGCTCACGTAAACATAGCCAATGATATTTCTGTGTCTTTATGACGTGTGTTATGAATGAGACTTCAATAAGCAATGCTAATGGAACAAACTCAACCCTCTCTCTGTCGGTATCCCAACACCATGTCTCACTGGACCACGCCAAAGCTGGAAGTCAGTAGAGCCTGAAAGCTATGGGAAGAAAGCTCTAAAGCTCCCACTGTGCATGACCTGTATCCCAAGGTCCAGGATTAAGTCCGTCTTGTGAACGAAATAAACAAAGCTGCAGAGGGTTTCCCACTCATCTGTATCTCTTGGCTAATTATGAGGCTTTTAGGGAGTAACTGCAGCAGAGCAGCACACGCATCCACTGTAAACACCTCATTATCCTACAAAACCCCACCCAACCGTGTCAAACGCACCGTAATGAGCAGTCAGAAATGACTTGTGAAAATAAACACGTAATTTCCAGGGGCTCTGATTGAGCAATTAGTGTCAGATTCCTCGTCATTGTCATTGAGCTGAATCAATAACAGATTCCATTACAGAATACCCTGTGTCACCTTCCGAACGCCCTTCGTCAACTCTGTTAGTCGACGAGGAGCTGGAGATGTGCTGTGGAACTCAAGACACAGTGCTTGTACTAAAATCTCTATCATTTTTCCAGGTAGTAGTGTTTTGATTGCCTGCTTGAGGACGTTGTACTTTCTAAATATAAAGAATATGAAGTAAAGAGCTCTAAACGTAGAGACACATGAAACCATCAACAAAGAACTACTTGCAAAAATAGCTGACTGTGACGTCGCCCCTTGTGTCTGGACCAAAAAGTTGCACTTGAACACACCACAAAGACTACAACTGGGACGTTATGTTCTGCACCTGCTAGTAAGAAAAATAACTCTTCATATTTGCAGGTAGCAGTAGTCTGTATTCATCATTCAAAAGGAGAGGATAGGAAGGTAGGAAGAGCTACAAACCATCGTACAGTTGGTCTCTCCTGGATCATGCTGATTTCTTGGTCTACAATTTATTCATTCTATGATTTGAAGATCATGTTGCAGTTAGAATAAGATGTAAAATGAGAAAAGGCTTCCCTGTGCCGTTTGAACTTTATCTTTCCGTTTACCTTGGTCACTTCTGTTTCTCTTCTCGTGCTCTGGTTCTCTGAGCTGACCAGCCAATCATTCCACAGCAGATTCAACCTGCTGAACGCTCACCAACAGCCCGACATGACCAAGAGAAACACAGAACTACTGTATGTTAACATTCAACATTTGGGCTGTAAATCTGTGCTCACAATAATTCAGTTTGAGTTCAGGATATAAGCGCTCGGGGATTTGCCAACAGACCAATCGGCGGTTCGGACATTGTTAATCAAAAGATCAGCTCGCAGCTCCTTTTATTTGAGTGCTCTCCAATAAATTAGGCACGTCTGTCTAGACCTGCAGTTCATTTAAATCTTTCCAGCCTAATTTCACGCTGGCTCACACAATTCTGTGAGCCATGAATCCATGAATCACGTAAGGTGACGTTTTAAGATGAAACGTTTTAAGTAAAAAAAAGTAAACTTTTCATATATTTATTTGAGTGTCTCTCGTCTGTAGTAAAAAATGTAAAGGAATACTTTATAGAGACTTGTCGGAGAGGTCACACTCTGTTTGAGGATCATCTGATTAGATTTTTAATGTGATAAAATTCAACAATAATATCAATGATTGAATAATTACGTCCTGCTTTTATAGTTACTTTTACAGTGGGTGTGTACATTTCAATCATCAGCCTTTCCTAGAAACATCAAAGACCGAAGACAAAAATATGAATCTGAGCTTTTAAAGAGATAATATTATGAAAAGCAAGAATAGGTGGATTTACTGATTGCAGATTAAAGATTTGTGAATGAAATCCTCAATACTTTTTTGTAATATTGCATCAACTACCCATGCTGGACTGTCCTTCAGTGGAAAAACTAATAAATCTCGGTCAAACCAAACAGTGTCGGCAACAAGCAAAGGTGAGATATAACATACCGCACATCTTTAGTCCTGGACAATTCATAAGAAAGATCCAATGAATTCATGTTCAATGAATACCAATTGACTACAAATAGACAGGTCTGCAGTTCTGCTCCATCAAACACTGACCTCAGGAGTCGCTGCAACACAATACATCCCTGACTCTCCTCCAGCGCTCGGTGCCTTCCCATGTACATCTATGATTGCTACTCAATGAACATTAATATATGGAGCGGGGGACATGTGACACAGTAAATCTACAAAGAGAACAAAATCCAATTACCTCCTACTGGGGCCAGTATCCCATATAGGATCTTGAACTCACACAGCCAAGGTAATTGCCGGGGGACATTGAATCTTACTGCGTGGAAGCCTGAGGTAATTCTCCAACAATGGGAGGCCGTGTGTCGACGTTCCCACATCAGTGCTTTCAATTTATGTAAGTTGCTTGATGTCCATTAAGAGGGAAGGTGAGCATTGGCTCGGTCTAGCGCAGCCTCTCTTCCCTGGAGAGCGTCTGGCCTCGCCTGGCCCCCGATTGATGGTCCGACCACGTTCGCGGCCGTAACCGAGGCTCCTGGTGAAACCTAGACGAGAGGCGACTGAGCACGCAAAGGGCAAAAAACTGACTTTGTGAATGGTTACCGCAGAAACAAAAAAAACATTTGAATCAGCGGACACTGTGCTGCGCAGTGTGTCACTTAGCGCCCAGCGAGATGCTCGGCAGTCTGGGAAATCGAAAAAAAAAAACAGCAGCTGGGACTTTGGTCGCATCAATTAATATTCATGTTCTACATATTCCCGAGTGGCTAAATTAACACACCTGATCAAATCAATTATTTACAGGGGGAGGAGCAGGGGAGACAGGAAAGAGAGGAGGAAAAAGGAGGAAACTTTCTTTTTAAATCTGCTACATCACATCACACAGAGAGGTCCGACAGATTTCCACAATGAACCAAACTTATCAGCGATTGAACCTCTAGTTGAGAAGTGTACGCGCAGAAAGAGCCGAGCAGGGATGTGGCAGCGAGAGAGCGTGCTGTAGTGGTGACAGGCGCAAAAACCAAGGTGAAGCAAAGCCGGCAGGTACCAAGTTGAACAAATGTCGATTCTGAGATTATTTATCATGCATCATTCTCCTCGTCCTGTGGGTCCAGGGTGTCTCAACCGGGGTGTCCAACTCAATTCAACTTTTGAAAACCCCAGAACAAGCACTAAAGCTGAGGACACACATCAAGATCTTTTGCCAGATTCTACCCATGATTCCCAGTTGGGCAAAGTCTGCACTAGTTGGGGACAGTCGACACGGGTAGACGGCACAAAAATCTGTCGCCCCCGCAAGAGTTTGCACAAGAGTTTGATGCGTTCAGTTGGCTTTAGTTGGTTCGACAAATCATGTAGTCTGTGATCCCTCATCAGGTGCAGTTGCGTGTGATCCCGAGTCTTTTTGCTGTCAGACAAAAATCTGCTGAAGCCAGTCTGTTAGTGCGTACTCCCAGTCTTTTGAAAATCTGTGGAAGCTGTGCTGTGTGTCCCCAGTTTATGGCGACAGTGGCAAGGAAAAAAAAATCCCTTTTAACAGGAGGAAACCTTGAGCAGAACCCAGTTCAAATGAGGGCACCCATCTACCTGAGGTCAGCCAGGTAAAGACACAAAAAAAAGTGAGAGAAGAGAGGAGAGGAGTAGAAGGGGGTGTCTAGACTCCTCCTAAAATATCCTGTCACCATCTACCTTCATCTGGTAGTTTGACAATGAAATTCAGCAAGTTGTAGACAAAAAAAACCTTTGGTGACTGATCCTGACGCTAACTGACACGTGGCACAGCTGGCACGAGCACAGTGTTCCCCAAGCATTTGCTAAAACACCGTCCGCGACTTTGGTTCCTACCACCGACTTCACCAGGCCAACAGCGGCCTTGGAGCGTCGGGCAAGCTCAGATGGAGCAGAGGTGTCTCTGACGGCGCCGAGAGCGCTGAAGGCAAGAATCTGATCTGAAAAACTGTACTCGGCCTATATGCCAACTAAAAGAAAAGCAGGTGGATTATCACACGTTATTTTTTTGTGTAAAGCCGACCAGCGAATCTGTTTATACGTAGAGAGGGCTTAAGCCTCAAGTGGTCCCCACATGTTGGAAGCCCAGATGAGTTCATCAACCCATCGGATTTGAGGTCCCCTGCTGTCTTGCTCAACTTGGCTGTAAACACATTAGAAATTGTGAGCCGTATCCAACATAAACACTCGGGTTTAATGAGTGTTAACTGCGAATGAGTCTGTCACAACTGCAGACTGTCACAGGC
Organism: Chelon labrosus; assembly: GCF_963514085.1. NCBI lineage: Eukaryota > Metazoa > Chordata > Actinopteri > Mugiliformes > Mugilidae > Chelon > Chelon labrosus. Next base: position 13,252,620 of record NC_140339.1, read on the forward strand.
AAATAGAAATATCAGCTCATCTTAAACAGAAGTGAGATTTTTCTGACATTTCCGCATGTTTCTGACACAAAAGGTTCACGTTCTCCGAAGGGCGGAAAGTCAGTTCTCCCCACAGAGTCATCCTTGATCTAAACCCCAAGCCAAGAAAATCAGCAGAGGCAAAGCTGCAAGGTTTGCATGCAACAGCAGCACTACATCAACATCGTGTGAAAAACGCAGAGCGAAGCTGAAACTGGGAAAAATGAGTCGCAGTATCATATACTACATCAGTCTGAAAGCAGGCTGCTCGGGTTATTCCGAACAGCCAACAAAGCGTCAGATTCTTCGCTCCCGCCGTCTCGTTTGCTTTGAATCAATCACGCTTGCGCTTCCTTTTACACTTGAGATAGTTTCCTGATGAGGGTCGGATTTGTGCAAATATTTAAATCTCTTCCATGACGATGAAAAGGCATTTCGCAAACAAACACGGCTCGAGGTCTTTTCTCATGGACAACTTTCCAAACACTGGAGACTTTTGGAGGTTAAGGGGTGGCTGGAGGTTTGTTTTCCTTGTTGACCTCCCATGCATCAATCTCTGAGGCTCCACCGTCAACATTCAAAGATTGCTCACACTCAGCCTCAGCCTTGCCGCTAAGGCGTCAGGTAGATAAAGAGGATAACTCATTAACTCACCCTTTTCTGGTCATCCAATCCGTGCAGCACAGGCTTCCTCCTCGGGTGCTGTTGTGGACTGGCCTCTGCTCCCGCCTCCATCTTCCCATAAGCGAGAGAGTACTCAGGCTCTTATCCAGGTTTTTTTTTTTTACGACAGCCCTCGGAAGGACATGAAGAGGAACACCTGCTCAAAGTATTTCACTGCCACCTAATTCCCAGGTGGGGCGCATGAATGTCTATCCGAAAACAGGAAGAAAACAAAAAAAAAAAAAGGAAACTGTCCGTCCATCAACTCTGTTTCATGAAAAAGATGACACCCAGTCTCTGGGGGGATCCAACCTCAGCCACATGCTGCGTCTCAGTCATGATGCTTCTGTTTGGGGCTTCTGGTCCCAAGGTGCCAGCCTGAAGCAAGCATCCGGGCAGAGAACGGGAACAGGAAGGTTAGCAGGATGCCTCTCTCTCCCAGAAACACCACCGCTGCTGTGGACATCTGATCTTCTTAAAGGAGGGTGTGATCGTCATGCTCCTGCAAATGGAAAGCCGGCTTCTGTGCAGCTAAATATGCAGATATCCTGGGAAAAAATAAATAAATAAATAAATAACAAGAGGGAAAACAATAAAAATGTAGTGAAACTAATGTTCCATGCAAGTGTGCAAGTGTTTGTGTTTAGAAAGCAACAAATCAAAGGCTGCAGACAGCTTAAATGCAGACAAACTCCTAGCCTACCATTTGTATGCATTTCCTATAGAAAGTATTACATTACTGGAAGTAAATGTCGACTTGCACCAACAGCCCTCCCAGCTAATTGCTGCAGGTGCGAGCTCCCACCATGAAAAACACGTCCAAACACAACCAGGCAACTTTTTTTTGCAGACTTACTGTGCAGTTAGTTTTGAGTTAGTTGCACTAATGTGTGTTCGCTCGGTCAAGACCTGACAGCAAACATTCACTCAAGAGTTACAATCTGGAACAAATTTCTTGCCGAGGGTTTGAGCTACCGCTGCAGCATCCCTGCAGGAGAATCCGTGCGGGCTCACGGGCTCCCTGACAGACCGGCTGCTGCTGCTGCTGCTGCTGCTGCTGCTCTGAGCTCTCTGGAAACTCCTCCTGAATCCTCAGATTAAAGGAACCACGAGGAGGAGTGGACATTAGAGGGAAGTATCTGTGGGAAGAATTGATGCTCACCCCGCACTTCTTCGTTTCTGGTCCTCCCGGTGGAGATGGTCCCCGCCTCGTGCTCAGTGCTGTCCGTTCCTCCGGCTGCAAGCGGAGCAGCTCGCTGCTGCGTTCAGCTGCTGTCGGAAATACTGCCTGCGTGGGGATGGTCGGCAATATTGACGTTATTTCTTATGATAAATCCCACTTTTTTACTTACAAACTATCCTCCAAATTACACTTGCTATTAGTTTAGTTTGGCAGCTTCAAATTTATTCGCTTTTTGTGATTACAGTTAGCAAATTCTGCTTCGCTAAGATACTTTGTCTAGCAACTTGTATAAAAACAAATAAAGTTGAGTTAAATGAAAGTTTCTCCTCCATTAGAGAAGGGCAGATCTATCTATCTGTCTGAATTTCTCCTACTGAGGCTCAGTAAAGCTATATCCTATCTCTTATCTTATCTACACATTCTTATCTCTCAAACAAAACTGATTGTCTTTAACTAAATACGTCTGTCTCTTACTCTGTTAATCCTCTATCAACATCTGTTAACTGGCTCTCTCTTTCTGGGTCAATTTTCAACCGCACTCCTGCGTCGCTATCGCCGTACTCACCAAATTCCGAGTGGGTGGTCTAATTTCCGAGGAGCCGCGGAAGGCAGCACCAGGGTCCCAATCGCTCTCTCTCTCGCAGCCGTAACATTACGTCACGCGGTGCTTCGAGCGCCAATGTTTCTCCCAACATCCTTGAAGGCGCCTGTCGGTTTCCATGGTGACCTGTGGTTTGGAGTGCTCCACCGCCACCTAGCGGCGAAACAGACGCATGTCAGGAAAAAAAAAAAAACAGCTGGTACAAAACTGGACTTTTTACTGCTCAGATAAGAAGAGATATTAGAGTCATTATGACACTGAACTCTATCACCTCATACACACACCTGGGCTATATTTCACTTCCACTGGCTATTTATTATGCTGCCTATCATTCATTCATTCATTCATTCATCTTCTGTACCCGCTTATTCCTATGAAGGGTTGCGGGGTCAACATGTTCAATATTATATTACCTCTGAAATATACTTATTAAAAAATCCTATCTTTATGTTCATATCTGTGATCTGAGTCTTATTCATTCGGTCTTCATCCCCTTTTATTCATATGGCTAACTGTGGCTGCATAAACAGTGCAGTGTAGGCAGATTGAGCGGTTAGGGGAAAGGACTCTGGCCGCTCCTGAGCTCCATCAACAAAATACAATTAATGAATGGCAGCCGAATTATGTTCCCAGAAACCCTAAAACAAACCAGCCTATGCGCAAGCTGGAATAACAGCCTTCCATGTGCACGCATAACGCCTATAAAGTAGTCACAAAATTAGCTAAAACTGCCGAGCATGCAGTAGTTGATGATGCACTTCACAGTTGCACATTCACACCCTCTGTGATGGAGCTGACAGAGGAAACATCTCAGGACTCCCTGAGTTCTCCGTCAGTTGCTCAACGCCCTGCCTCTTTCCGTCTGCTTCCACTCAAACGTTTCCCGTTAAACATCTTTGCAGAAATTAATAATCAGATCATGTAAATCCAAGTTTACCGCAAACCACGCAAATGCCTTAATCATACAATTATGTTAATGTGGTTAGTTACTGTATAATCTGGTTACAGCGTGCATCCGTGCATGTGACGACTCACTGACAGACATTCATTTCCCTGCACTGAAGTGACAGGTTCAGTTTGTGTTTCTGCAAAAGATGCAGACTTAAGAAAATATCCAGCAGGCCTTTAATCATCTCTGAGTCTAGATCTCTGACATACAGCAAAATTAATAAAAGTACTACAGTTACACACAGCTGCTCACCAGCGTAATAAATAACTAAAATATAAATGTCAAGTCAAGCTGGATCGCTGTATGAAGCTGTCACATGATTTCTGCCGTTGTCTCTGGTCATGCGAGTATCATCAAAAAAAGCAAACCTAATATAAATCTTTTGAGTGTTGGCAAATGCCGTGCAGAGACTTTTCCATTTGACCCTCAGTCATCACATGTCTGTAAGCTGCACTGTTTTACGAGGCTTCGGGTGCTCGTGACTTGCACTTTGCTTGTTGCACAAGTACGCTTCGTTTAATCTGTGCGGACATCTGCGTTGAAGTTTTACAAGAAAAACCTAATGGGAAGTTGTGGACAAGTAGCTTTGACATAGCATGGAGGTCTAAATACTACAATACCCCTTGAAGCATTGGCCATCTTTGCACAATCAGAAGTGACATTTATAGTTATAAATTCACTGAGTACACAAATAGCCGCTGAATTAACCCACAAGTGGCCCCAAATTTAAAGTGGATTAAGTTTTAGATCGAGTTTTCAGTCTTCTTTCTGTCGTTTTATGACTTCCAAGGCCTTATAGGGGCCTGTGTAACATATACAGAACACAAGATAGGAAATATGCCATGTATTCATTTGGCCACCTTACCAGATATCAGAATGTGAATGTGCAGAAGCTACATGGCAAAGAAAAAGATCCATGTAATGTAAATTAATTTCCTTCCACAATCACAGCCTTGGCTTTGCTATCCTCATCTTGCCTATTACACTGGATTGCATTGTATGTAAATATTATTATATACAGTCACTGGCCAGGTCATTAGGTACGCTAGTGAAAACATTATAATATAACAGCCCTGCACTAACTCCCCTTTCATGACTGATCTTGTGTTCAGTTTACGCTGAAGCAGCATAAAAGAAGTAGTAATTCAACCGGATGACTGTTCGGTCCCTCTCGCCCGTAGTCTTTTTGCCTTTTGTAGTTTATTTTAGTTTGTGTGTATTAGAATCCATCCCTTTTCTTTTTCACTAGTTTACCTAATGAACTGGCAAGTGAGCGCGTATATAAATCTTCTTTCTGAAAATATATTAAAAGTGTTTTTAAAACTTACAATAGGTTATTCTCTTGTGGCACCATTGATACAGGTGGCAACTTCTTATTGTTTTTCATGATTATTTCATAAGCTGTTATTATTATTTGATTCTGAATTATTCTATTATTATATACGTTACATTAATAAAGCTGAATGGTGAAAGGTATATTTGACACAGAAATATTATCCATTATTTACATGATGTTAAAACCACCTGTCTCTCTAACAATTTCAGCTCCCACTGTTGTTAATATAACCTTAAGTATTTTTGCTTTGGTTTTCCGGTTTCTCCTCCATACCCTTTCAAACAGCCCATTTAATAGGGTGATCAGTCTGTACTTACCGAAACGCAACATGGGAGTTCGAGTCAATCTTACCAAACCCGTCAGAGTAGAACACTGTTGCACTTCTTCTAACTTATTTTTGAACACGTTTAGGGGGGTGCACCGTTCCTGGAGGTACTGCAATACCAGGTCGATGCGTGGAGTGGACGGAGCAAGCCCCTATTCCATCTCCCAGTTCCAAAAATCAATTTAATATATGGTCCCCGGGTAGGGGACGTATCAGATATTACCTGATAAGAACAGATTTTTTTATTTTATTCAACAATAACACAAAAAGAGGGGATAATGCCTCTCATCAACATCAGTGAGGTGGCCCAATAAAATACATAAAAAGGAAATAAATATAATATAAGAAAGCAAAGGGACAGACATAACACATAGACTATCACATTCAAATTTCAAAACAGAAAATTCCATCCGCTTTCTTATACAGCGATCTTCAAAACAAAACGACAAGAAAAAAATCAAATTTCAGACTGCACAGAAATTTGGGGTTCGGTCAAAAATATAGGTTTCCATCTGTCTTTTATTGCATTCCATCCCCATTTTTGGATTTCAAAAACACATCATTTTTCAATTTCCAATTTGATACATTCAACTACACCATAGAGTGTCCATTCAGACGTGTTGTTGAGGACATCTTGTCTAACGTTCCACAGTTTAGCCTTTGCTAACGAAATCAGGATCACCACCGGTAACTGTTGATTACTGTCCCCTTTTTTTAGCTTTAAACTTCTCACGACTTCATAATCAACCGGGGATAAAGACACAAATTTACCTTTTAACATTTCCCACACTGAATTAGCAAAAGGACATTCCCATAATACATGGCAAATTGTTTCTTCAGCCAAGCAATCAGGTCTAGGACAGTGCTTATGTCTGGACAGCTTGTGTCTGTACAAAATGGAGCGAACTGGAAGTTTTTTGTGCAGTACTAACCAGTTAAAATCTTTCAATCTGTTTTCCAATCCTTTAACCTGTGCTTTAATCCAATCTGTTTGCATTGTATAAATGTCATTGTGGCATAGCTTTTCTACCAACTTCTGGTATAAAATTCTGTGTTTTCTGACATTGTCCTTGTTTTGACACTCTACATTTTTCCTAAACCATTTTGTAATATAACAAAAGTGCCCAGGCAAGACTTCGGCTTTAGGGGTACTATTGTCCCACTGCACAACAAAACGAAAGGGAATAGTAAGCCAAAACTTTAAAAATACCTGACATTTGTGCGTATAATTTCCTGATAATAAGTGACATATATTACAAAAAAACAACAGAGTGATCAGTCTGTAATTACCGAAATGCAACATGGAGGTTCGAGTCAATCCTACCAGAACAGAACCGTCAAAGTACAACACTGTTGCACTTTCTTACCAACATCTTAAAACTTATTTTTGAACATGTTTAGGGGGGTGCACCGTTCCTGGAGGTACTGCAATACCAGGTCGATGCGTGGAGTGGACGGAGCAAGCCCCTATTCCATCTCCCAGTTCCAAAAATCAATTTAATATATGGTCCCCGGGTAGGGGACGTATCAGATATTAAACTGATAAGAACAGATACTACACTTGATCTTAGCCAAAAGGCCGAGAAGCGATACTCTAACGCTGTAAGAGAAAACGATGCCATTCTCCGCACCGTCACTCTTACTCACGGTTTGGAAACGGAAGTAGAATTTTAAAGTTAGTCTGTAAATCAGTATGTAGGTTTAAAATGTGGCATTAAGGGAAAATGTGATAAACCTTACAATTATAGTTTTTTTTTAAAGAAACAAATGCAGATAAAGCCGCTGATTAGCATACATGATCACGTGGTTTGCTCTGGTCCAATCGGAACTTGCTCTTTTGAAAAGCAGCCGTAAATGGTGCACATTAAACTGTTTTCTTTTTATGCGGCCGCTATCGAGGCACAGTTGTCACTACTGCGGAAAAAATATAATCTGTTTCTGCGTGGGAATACGCTAGGTTAATATCTTACGGACAGATCCGTGCGGCTGTTATGTTGGCAGAGGGGAAGCCACGCCCCCTGCAGGTCATGCACAGGTTTTTAATGTCAGAGGCTGTTTAGTTTATGAAGAGTACAATAATGAATACAGGCACAGTTGTAACCTCATTTACCACCTGTTTGGTTTGTTACACATGCAAGATATGTATAAATAAATCTAAATAATAATATTAATAATTTTCTACATTTTCTACCTACATTTTTTGGTATTTCAAGGTGAGAAACTGAAGAAAAAAAAGAAGACAGAAACCTTTATTTTATCCTGTCATCAAAAATGACAACGAAAAAGTTCATATTCGGCTCAGATTTCTTTCTAATGACTTGATTTCGACAATAAGTAGCCTTCATCTGCTTTAACTGCAACACTTATGCCTGTGAGAGCAGTGAACACAGTGTATTTTATACAGTCTGTGGGTGTACATCATTACGACAGCACATGTTCAGCACATTTTTTTTTTTTTTTTTTTTTTAGATGTGTCTTGCATAAAAACATTACATCTGAATGTTGTCCCTAAGTGTCCATGGTCCGTTTTGACCTTGACCAAGAAACCAAACCACCAAACTTGAAATAACAAAAAGTACATGGACCTCGTACATACAATCTGTCTTGGTATTTGATACAACGAACAGAGTAAGAAAATAAGAAACACAACAGAATGTACAAGAATATATAAAAAGTCTGCATTTAAACAGAAAGCTTTTGCGTGGACGTTAAAAAAAAGAGGCAAGGAATGTAAAGTGTTCACAGTAGTGAATAGAACAGGATGTAGAGGTTGCGGCAAAACCTTTAATTTCATTTATTCATGTTATGTTAAGAGACTATTGAAAATATTTGCTGTGGTATACAAAATCCTGAACAGCAAATTTTTGCTCCTGACCCCTCTAAGAAACTAATCTGGCCATGCACTTGTAGTAATACTATGTCAGTATTATTAATATAATTGGATTAAGATTTTAAAAAGCTCAGAGACTACAATAAAACACATGAGGATTTTGTACAGATCGGGTTTGGAAATGTTAATTGCACTCAGGCTTCTTACTTAAAGGCCACATGTACATTATGTGACGGTAGGCCCCGCCTACCCCCTCTGAGGGAGGAAGCGTGATGTCAGTGTTGGGGTAACCGAGTGCGCATGCTCACATAAGGCGGGCAAAATGCTGGATGTAGTCACCCCCACACAACTGGGCAAAGTTTTCACAACTGTACTAAAGTTGACCAAGAGGCTTAGTAGCAGCGGAAGAGAGAATCCTTAAACCCGCGGACAGTTTTTATTCTACTACTCGAAATAAGTTTTTGCCACTTTTATGCGTAGAAAGCTGTAATACTGTGTGAATAAAGATCGTTATAGTTCGTGCTTGGACTCAACAACACATTACACCGAAGATGGGAAGTTTCCTCTGAGCAGGGATTGTTTCTCATGTTTGGGTAAGTCAGTTTAATTTTGTTTTGCTAACGTCTGACTATGTCTTATTTTGAAAACGAACCAAATTAAGACGTTTCGTTGAACTGAAGCCGTTGCTTTGGTGTCGCTGGGTAACCGCCACCTCATTGCATGTAAACGGATTCATTTATTAGCTGGTGTCGTTGCTATTTCTCTAAAAGTAGAGCAGCCGGTGGCTATAAAATATCTGGATTATCCGGTTTTACTGTGTTATCTTATTGGGGCGGTGGGCGCTCGTATCTTAGCCTCGTTACGTGACAACAAGTCTTCACTGTGGTAAGACATTCGCTTTTAAACTTTGGTTATATTAACACAAAGCAAAACGTTTAATTCGTCAATTCAGTGAAGATTTGGTGTTTGCCGCAAACATATGTTTAAAGACAAGCTGCCGCTACCTTGTACATGTTCCGCGCCAAGGATTTCAAAAACTGTTTACCTGCGCGGGACACTCTTCACTTCCTGTTCGCCGGCTCGCGCCGCGCTCCCATTGGCTGCTTGTGAATAAAAAGGGCGGCACCGCTGCGGCCGTTGGAGCCGGCGATTCGATGAAGCGCACGTCAGTTACCGCCAATATCAATCTGGTGTTTTGATTCGTTTTAAAACAACATTTTTTTAATTAACACTGCGCCAGAGATCGAAATTGAAAATCAATATTATTTTATTGTAAATTTGTTGCGTTGTTTCAAATAGACTGATGATATCCGTTGCATTCAAAAAGCGGTAAGGCTGTCTTTTTAATAATATTTTGCTTAAATTTGAAGTTAAAATGATGAACAAAACCTCTTTATATAAACATAAATACCGTATAATTACGTAGGAGAAGTTTTTTGATGGATAACTTCCCTTGATTCTTTCAAAAACATCATGTATATCTATATTAGCTGATCTTTATAAACTCTTGTGCCAGGGTGGAAAATGTCAAGTACAACTCTTGATTATCAAAATATGAACCAGAAATCTCATTCAAAGGTCAGTAAATAATGTGTCGCAAACGTGTCTACGAAGATTTGTGTCAAGTCCTACTTGTGTACGGATGATCTGGCTTGTATCTTAATTTGTCCTCTCCTTTTGCGGACTAGGATGGTGGTTTTGTAGCACCCCATGTTCTGGTGAATACTCAAGAGAATCTAAGTGGCTCGTGTGGCGTCTCAGCGGAGGAACGACTGACCATGGGTCCACTCACTACCCCCAAAAAAGGAAGAGAAGCTGGGTCCGTCGATCCCTGGACTCCCACCTCCAACCTTAAAATGCTCATCAGCGCTGCTAGTCCAGAGATCAGGAACCGAGAGAAGGAACTGTGCATGGACAATGACGTGCGGGATGCTCTTGACCCGTCACAGGTATAAGTACTTTCCTAGCGATAACACAATATGCGTCTTCTGAAAAGTTAGGGTAATTAAACGAATGTTCTTCTTATTTCTCTCTAGGACTCTGAAAATGGAGACGAGTCAGAGAAAATGATCAGCAGAAAAGAGAAGAGTCTGGGATTGCTCTGCCACAAATTCCTCGCCCGATACCCAGATTATCCAAACCCAGCCCTCAACAACGACATCTGCCTTGATGATGTGGCCACGGAGCTCAGTATGTCTTCTGCTTCAATCCCAAAAAACAGAATCCATTACGTGATATTTGAGTTAATCAGCTCAGTTTGGGATCAAATTCAGTGAATCTCATTCACAAAAATGTGATTGCAGTTCATTTATTATTCCACGGCCAGTTGTTTAATGTGTTTTTCTTCTTGTCTGCATAGATGTGGAGCGCCGGCGCATCTACGACATCATGAACGTGCTGGAAAGCCTTCACATGGTGAGCCGCTCGGCAAAGAACCGCTACACCTGGCACGGTCGGACCAAACTGCCCCAGACGCTGGCCATTTTGAAGCAGGTGGGCGAGGAGCACCGGTACGCCCAGCAGATGCAGCAGATCCAGCAGATGCGGCAGCGTCTCCTGGACAAGGAGTTTGACTTTGACACGGAGGAGAAGGAGAACGAGGTGGTGGTGGATTTGGAGAACAGAGAGCAGGGACAGAAAGAGCTCTTCTTTGTGGAGCTTCCAGGAGTAGAATTCAAAGCAGGTGAGAAGCTAGAGAGTTTTGTATATTGATCTTTTTTCATACCAAGTTTGCATCTTACAAAAGTGGACTCTGCCTTTCAATTTGGTTTATTAAATATTTAATTCCAATTTGACCCTCCAAAAAACTAAGACTGCCCTTTGAATGTCCCCGAAATAGGGGAAATTGCATTTTAATAATTCATATTAATACAAAGTTTCCATTTCCTGACCTCCCGTTTGTTGCGTCCAGCCTCTGTTAACAGCAGGAAGGATAAATCTCTGCGGGTGATGAGCCAGAAGTTCGTCATGCTCTTTCTGGTGTCTAATCCTCGTGTGGTCTGTCTGGACGTGGCTGCCAAGATCCTGATTGGAGAGGACCAGGTTACAGATCAAGACAAGAACAAGTTCAAGAGTGAGTAAAAATATTAAACTCTTAACACAGCACGATTAAAAGCCACATTATACATGCCCAGTTACTGGACTCCAGGCCTTTCGTGCTTATTTAATGTTACCGTAGGCATGAAAAATCTTGAGTTATAACGTCTAATAAAGTTGTAGGCTATTGTTCTGTGTCTCTAATGATAGATGGATAATCCTGCTTATTGCTCATGTGTTTGCAGCCAAGGTGCGGCGGCTGTATGATATAGCTAATGTGCTGCGAAGCCTGAAGCTCATTGAAAAAGTCCACGTGACCGAGGAGAGGGGGAGGAAACCGGCCTTTGAATGGGTCGGCCCACAAGAATTTCCACAAGTTACAAAAGGTAAAGGAACTCTTTCCTAGTGATACAAAGTTACAAGGAACTGCTGCTGATGGTGTTTGAAATGATCGTCTCATAAAAACCCAACTCTTGTTTCAGACCTGGAGAACTCCACATCCGAAGTCCCATCCAAAAAGAAATGTGTGCTGGAGTCCCGTTCATCGGTAGAAAACTGTGCAAAAAACCTCTTTTCATCACCTGGGGCCAAACGCAGCTTCACAAGGCACCCCTCCCTCATAAAGCTCGCCAAGAGCATTCAGGAGGACCGACGAAAGATCAACTCCGCCCCTAGCAGTCCCTTAAAAAGTGTCCACAGTAAGTACAGACAACATTTCCTCACACAATCTTATTCTTTGTACATGTATTTATAGATAATGACTACATGTTTTTTCCTCTTGTCATCAGATGATTCAACTAATAATGACTTCTCAAACAAAATGGCCCAACTTGCAGCTATTTGCAAGATTCAACTTGACCAGGAGTCAATGTAAGTTTGAACTCATCCTAAACTGTTTACACTTTGCTAAATTAAATTTAGTGTGTTTGTCTACTAGTTGATAAAATACTGCTACTGGACTGATCCCAACAGATCTCTAGAGTGTTATATTAAAGTCATGCTTCTGTTGCAGGACTGGAGCTGAAGATCCAAAACCTGCTGCTGCTGTGGAGGTGGACACGACTGCTGTGAGGTTACAGCCAGCCACTTCTAGTTTAATGGAACCACCTCAGGCACCATCACTAACCCCAACCAATGAGCCTAGAGTCAACACTACTGTCCACACCACCCCGCTGGCAGCACAGCCCACGGGCTCTGTCGCCTACGTCCCTACGCAGTGTTCACCCCTGATCCCTGTCCTGTTACATCAGCAGCGGGGTAATGGGCCCTACGCAGTATATTTACACCCTTCCTCCCTCAGGCCGAACCCTCTGGCCAAGCCACAGCCATCTAGCCTTGCTGTGCGTTCTATGACATTTGAGGATAAGACCGGGCAAAGCCCAACGGGCCAATCGGTAGCTAAGGGCCACCTGCAGTCCAAGGGTGGTGATGCCAGTCCCTTGGCGCTCAAACGGCAGCGTGAAGATTCAGCCTCAGAGAGCAGCCCCTCCAAAGCCAAGAGGTCCGACCCCAATCCAAAGGTAAAGAGAAAAGAAAAGAAAAAACGTCATATTGAGATATTTTTCATGACATACTGATAAATGTTTAATGAAAACTGACACTGAAATAATTAACTGGACACTGCTATAACAAATGAGAGCATCATTTACTTAATGAGACAGATCTTACGTTATCCATTCGGTATTTCCAACCCTCTCTGAGCCCCTGTGTCATTTGATCTGCTGTAGGACGCCTCTCCAAAGCTGTGTGAGATCCTGCAGGCCCGCCTCAAGGCCCGTCGTGGCAGTCTTCTCACCAACCGGCCCTCGCCTCGCGCCCTCCACCTGGACCCGGAGTTTGTCAACACCCCGGGTGGTGCTGGAGCCAGTCAGACTGTAGAGCAGAGCTTGGAGAGCTTCCTGGACAGAGAAGACAAGACGGCAAACTCTGACAGTGAAGCGGGATTGACACCGGTCAGAGCCGTTCCCCTCACGCCTGGACACCTTCACACTGAGGTAAACACACTAACAGGCTGCTAACATCAGAACTCAGTGAGGTTAGAAGGGGTTTCTAAGACATTTGTTTTGCTTGTCTCATCCAGACTTTAGTACCTGCAGGATACCTGATCCCAATCTCCCACCAGTCCCTCATCGGCTGTCCAGAAGTTCAAGGTTCAGGAGGAGAAAACACCAAGGCCTCAACTCCCACTTACAACATCTACCAAACGCCAACCGCAGGTAAATATTTAATGAAAGGAGACAAAATGCGGTTTGATGCCTTGTCATTACCTTTCTGGTTGCTTGGAAGCCGGTGTGGTGTTTTTAAACTGCATGTTTTGCCTGAGCAACAGCCCAAAACCCACAAATGTTCAGCTTACAAGGACATGAAAGAGAGAAGCATATTAAATCTCCACACCTTGTAACATAAAACCAGAGAATAAATTATGCTTCATAACATTTATCTTTAGGCATGAACAGTGGTTTTTCTCTCTCATATATTTCAAGAATTATTTTACTTACAAAAATCGGGATTGGATTGTTTTCCTCTCTCTCATCAGGGTCCAGACCTACACCAGCTCAGGAGATTACACCCACCAGCGTCCGTGTTCACAGACCCGCTGCCGCCGCCTCTCCGCACACCACCCAGCAGGCCCAACGCCTCCACAGTCCCAGTCCTGCCATCCTGAACTTCACCCTGCAGAACCTGGGTCTGATCTCGGGCTCCAGCCCCGTAAATGCATTCGCCACCCCTCAGACTCCAGAGGGCTGCAACACCATGCCGAGCCCCGTGTCCCTGCAGCAGAGAGGCATGGTTTTCATCAAACCTTTATCCCCCGTTCCTGTCCAGCACACAGCTTCTATGCATCCAGTCACCCTGATCAGTGTGCAGCAGGTAAACCCCACTGCATTTAGACAGTTTTTGAAGTGTACAGTATAATGGGCTCTGTGGCTCTGGGGGTTCTGGCTTTTTATTTCCATACACGAGAGAGTCAGTGGCACACAGTAAACAGGAGTAAGAGCTAAATTGAAGTACTACTTCTCTTTTATTAAATCAAGAATCAACAGTTGTGACACCAAGGAATTTAATCAAATCATGAGAAAATATTTCCACTTCTAAACTGCTGCAGTATATTTAAGGCTGACATCAGTTATTATGAGTCAATAACCACAATGTTCCCCTGGTGAAAAATTACAAGCAGCCACACTGTCTAACCACAAATAAGTTTTAAGTGCTGAGGTTTTTTTCAATTAGGAACTTGGATCACAGGTTAGCTGGGAGAACTTTTCTGGGCACTCACAGTGAGGCTTGTGTGTACAGATCAACAGATTTACTTTTTTCCTCATTATCTGGTCGGACTGCAACAGTTTAACTGAACTCTCTGTTTGTTGTCCAGCCACTGATGACCACCCCGAAAGGGACCGGACTCCCCCAGCACAGCTTCTTTCACACGCCGGTCCCCCTCTCGCCTCTCGCTACCGTGGTAACAACTGGTGGACACACGGCTGCCAAAACTGTTTACATCCCTCAGAGGAAGCTGGACGTCACCACTGAGGACTCCTAAAAGGAGAACCCCTCACGTCTGAGTGTATTATGTGTGTCTGAGTGTATGTGTTGTGGGCGGGTGTCTTTTATTTTCTGTTTAGTCTCTTTTGCATTTCATAGTGCTTGTTACCTCTGAACATTTCACATTGTCCTGATTCTTATCACAACCAGCTCTAAAACAGCTGCAGATAAAGAGTGGAATTTACAGTTCACCAATAACTCATGAACACTATTGTCATGCTCACTGTGAAGCTGGCGGGAAACTGTTTTCCTATATATATATATATATTTGCATTCATTTCTTGTGGGAGACTTGATTTACTTTTTATTTTCTGCTAATGTGAATGATTTAATTTCTGTAGTACAGTAGTAAAAGTCAGATCAGTGCTATAGTAAAAACCTAACGAGATCACTTTTGCACATATGTACATGTTACCTGTTTTCTCTTTAAAGAAATTGTTAAAAATATCTTAATATTTGTGATACAATATAAATTAGACATTTTGATCAGTTTAATTTATAAAGGGAATTACCTTTGTCTCTGATGTCCTGCTTAATGTAAAATGCTAAATAAAATTTAATGTTTTTGTAAGAACATCAGCTCATTTCTTTTTTTTTTCTTCTCATTTTCGTATACTAAAGTTTACAACTAACAGTTATTCTTATCTGTTTATCAAAACATTTTATAGTTTTAGCCTGGAAACCAGACCAACTTCCCCACCCTCAAATGTTTTGAGCCAGAAAGTTGGGGTATGCATTCTTGTCTGTACTTGTTGTGAAACACCAGTCACTGCCAAAGTACTGTTTCAATTTAAAGAGCCATCTGACCAGGTACAGTCCAAATACCCAGATATTTACTTGCCCTGCATATTTTATCGAGAATGCATTGCGCACTTTTGTGAGCTTGATAGAGCCAGATATACCAAGTAGTATCAAGTGTGCTGCTGTTTCAGTCGCAGACTGTGCCTCCAGTCCCTTCACGCCTAGTGTTGCGAATTCGCGATGCACTGCTTCCGCTCAGACTGCAGCCAAAATAACGCATGTAATACTCCAATGTCGGTTTGTGCACATTCAAAAAATTCCTAGGAATCTTTTGCAAGCACTAGTTTCTCGTAGGACCAGTCGGAGTGGTAAGCAAAAACGCGAATAATTAATTTCTTTATATAATTGAAAAATCAATTCAGGCGTTAAGGGATTAAGAGTCTGTGCTTCAGAATCAAATTTGTCAAGTGTGAACAACCAAGTACGCAAATCAAAAGTACTTGGTTCTGATAAATGCCCCTGGCCTGGAGTCACTCCACTGGGAACTGATTACGGTCCTACATAGATCTGCTGGTCCAATCAAATCGTTTGGGTGCCATGGTGTTGAATTTGTTAACAACTAAATGACTGATTGGTTGTAGAATTAAGTAATTCCTCGCAGAGGTATTTATGACTACCAGAAATTTGTAATGACAGAGGCTGATATTCATATCTTTCACATCTTTCTTTTCAGTCATCTTTTGCACTGTTAGGGTGATTGGCTGCATCCTCCTACATGCAAGGTTGAAGAGCCTCTGAGCAAGGCATCTTACTTCTTTACCTTTGTTACTTTTACTGTTCTTTTACCTTTTTACTTTTCGTTACTTTCGTTACCTTTCTTTTCATTACATTTTGTTACGTTCATTACTTTTCATTACTTTCGTTAGATACTTTTGTTTCTTTCTGTTACTTTTGTTTCTTTCCGTTACCTTTGTTACTTTAAGTTACTTTTAGTTTAAGTTACTTTTTGTTACTTTTGTTTCTTTCAGTTACTTGTAGATATTTTTGTTACTTTCATTACCTTTCGTTATTTTTGTTACTTTTACCACATTTTATATGTAAGCAATGCTACAGTGACAATGTAACTACGGCAACAGATGCATGACTGAGGAGAACCCTTTAATCTATCATGGCTACCACAATAAACAATGACTAACATCTACCAGTCTCAAATTTCCAACACAGTCACCTATGACAATGAGTACACACAGGAGGACACACAGGAGGACACACAGGAGGACACACACACACACCATTGCCTGAAGTCGCCACCAAAAAAAAAAAAGGTCATACATTCTAATATTTCGTTGGACTGCCTTTAGCTTTGCTTACAGCACACATTTGCTGTGGCATTGTTTCAATAAGCTTCTGCAATGTCACAAGATTTATTTCCATCCAGTGTTGCATTAATTTTTCACCACGATCTTGTATTGATGATGGGAGAGTCTTACCACTGCGCAAAGCCTTCTGATCAATATTTTTTTTCATGCCAGTGATTTGCCCTTCTCAAGCAGAGTAGCATCTTTTAAAAAAATGAGAAGCTACTCTTTGCATCTGTTGGGGTTAAATAACTTGTTGCCAGCTGAAAGATAATCACCCATGCAGTAATTATCCAATAGGAGGCTTGCACTATTTGCTTAATCACAGTTAAGCGTCACTGTTTTTCTAACCCTATAATTAGACTCAATTCCCTTCAATTTCACTAAGTTTGTCTCCCAAATCAGAGATGTGGATATTGATTCAGGTAGTCCTTTTTTTTTAATTAGACTACATTATAAAATATGAAATAAACAGGGTCTCTTCCCTTTAATTGTAAGATCTCTGAATCCATGAATGATTTTAATGAGCATGACTGGTGGATGGTCAGTTGTGCTTTAAATTCCGACTGTGATTTATGTTTATAATCCTCTAACATGTGTCGATGCTTCGCTGCCTGCAGCTGTCGGTCTGACTTTTGTTTCTAGTCCACAACAAACGTCTGAGTGGCTGATGTTCAGGCCTCTTTCAGCCTGTGATGAAGGGTCAGAGGGCTCTGCTCTGTCACAAGTTATTTTAGGAGGATAGTTTCATTGAGGCGTCACCAGTGGACTGTGGTGATGGTAAGATGGACCGTATATAAACCGACCAGGAGCATTCGCTGCCACATCAGGAACTGAAGCACTCAGGCTTGGATTCAAGGTAAGGCCCCATTGCATTAAAGTTTCCTGTTTGCAATTGAGAGTCCAATTACAGCTCAGACGTAGTGCAGCTTATTTGAATTTGATCTTTCACCTAAATGCCACAAGATTTCTGGTTAGTGTAGATTTCTAGAAATTTCCAGTAGAGTTTGATGGAGACGCAGTCTGGCTTTTGTCTGTCCAATGCCTCAGTAAAGCCACTACTCCTGGAAAAACGCATACCAGTCCTGTGAGGTGATGAGCGACCTCTGATAAGAGTGGAGCGCAGCCTCAAAGCGGTCGTTTGGGGACAAATCAGATGAATTAAAGTGACACAAAACCATCAGGACTGAGAGGGAAATCTCTAACTCGGTGTAAGCGTTTGTTTAGCTCAAAACTCAATTTTAACAACAAGACTCTACATTAAAAAAGGCAGAAATATCACTTTTCACATCTTAAGACAGTGCGGAGAGGCGGTTAGATTTAGGATGAGCATGGGATTGTTTTTATTGACTCTTTAATTTGCTAATTTAAAAAGTCTTGTTGTGACATCCTGAAAGATATTGGTGTGCACCCAGACAGGGTTTAAATCTGGATTAAAACTTGAGTGTAAAAACCAAAAAGGACAAAAAGGTATAATTTTATTCACATTACATTTCCACTTTTTTTCTGCTCTGACAAATCGAGACAGTTAATTACTGGATTTACTGAACAACAAATTCAAATATTATGAATTGCTTTCTCATTTATTAAGTGGAAAGTGACCTGTTTCTAGCTTATATAATTATCTGTAGATAGATGGCACTGAAATGATACAGTGATTAATCAATTAGCTGATCTACAATGTGTCTACAATACTTTTTATAAAATAAAAATCTTTTGTTCCAGCTCCTCAAATGTAGGAAATCTGCTTTTTCTTCTAGGATTCATGTAATTGCAAATCGAAAATGCATAGATCTTCAGTGTCACCTTGTGCTGAATTGTGTGACCCTGTAATTGGTAAAAGAATCTTAACATTTCAGTGGAAATAATAGTTTATTGTGGTTTCTCTGAGATGCCAAACTGGGGAGGAGGTGCCAAGTGTTCGGCCTGTGAGAAGACGGTGTACCATGCAGAGGAGATCCAGTGTAACGGGAGGAGCTTCCATAAGACCTGCTTCATCTGCAGTGAGCAGTCCGCTTAGTTCTAGTTCACTGGTTCAACATGGCGGAGAGTCATGGTGGATGATCAAGATCAGAGCTATTATCTACTAACCCTCCATTTCTCTGTGTCTCAATGACCTCAATGACCTTCTTTCACTTCTGTCTCTATGCATCCGTTTTTTTCCCGCTGTTTTACTTTCTTGACATAGTTTCTTTACTTCCTTCCTACTTCCTCTTTCCTACTTGAATTTTGCATCTTTTTTTTCTCTTTCATGACTTTGCATTAGTTTATTTCTTGCTTTCTTTCTTCCCTCACTGTTTTTTGTTTTCATATTTCTTTATTCTGATTTTTCTTTCTTTTCTTTCTTACTTTTATCTGATCTTCTCTTTCCTGTCTCTATTATCTGTCTTTTTCTTTCTTATCCTGTTTTTTCTTTCCTTGTGTTTTCTTTTTTTATTTCTTTCCATCTTTTTCTTTTCGTTCTATCTATTAGTCAGCTCTCCTCATGATCTTTACAGAGTCCAAAGGACCTCTGAAACAGATCTCTCGCGATAGTTTTAATCATAATTATAATTCAGAGACTCATGACTCCACGAGAAACAACACAGTGACTACCTCGTACTTGTTTAATGTTCTCAAACACAAACTGTCCAGTTGGTTGGACGTGAGTCTGGGGACTGCTGGCTATGTTCAAGTGGGAGCTCTGAAAGGTCTCTGAGATAAGCTCATCCATTTGCTAAGTGTTCATCTTTTCTCGAACATTCACCTCACACTTCCCTCTCCTCCTACAAATAGAAACACAAGACATCTGACTGTGTGTAATGCCACTGCTGACTGATAAAACCGGCTAGGTGGCAGCTTTACATAACGCCCACTACTCCACCATGACATTCCTGAAAACAAAAAGAAACCTTTGAAGTCCAATGCCCTTGTTTCAACTTGTTTTTTGTTTTGTTTTTGGATGTACCATAATCTGGACGACATTCACAAACTGAAAACTGAAAGTTCAGTATTATGTGTAAAATAATGTGTCTTTCTCATAGTGAGCTGCAGAAAAGGACTGGACAGCACCACGGTTGCTGCGCACGAGTCTGAGATTTACTGCAAGTCCTGTTACGGCAAGAAATATGGTCCAAAAGGCTACGGATATGGACAAGGAGCTGGAGCTCTGAGCTCTGATCCTCCTGGACAGGATGTGGACGTGCAGACTCACAAGTATGTGTGCCCTGCAGCCAGAGTCAGCCAAGTCTGGGCTTTTAATAAAGGGTCATTTCACAAACAGATTTTTATTTTACATGCACATGTCCTATACTGTGTTGGCGACTGACAGAAGTGAAATTACTGAACTATTGGGAAAAAAGTAAGAAAGATAAACTACAGTGACCAGAGAGATGTTTTCGTTCTAGCTCTAAACCACCACCATCCTCTTCAAACTCCAACGCCAGTAAGTTTTCCCAGAAGTTTGGAGGTTCAGACCGCTGTCCTCGCTGCTCAAAGGCAGTATACGCAGCCGAGAAGGTGATGGGAGCAGGGAAGGTAAGGATCATGCTTCCTAGAACACTGGTGGTTTTCAGTTTGGCTTGTTTCGACACACTTGCACTGGTCTGAGAATGCACTATTCCTTGTATTATGAAGTCAGATAAAGGTATTTGAATCATTATCTTTTTGTCATAAACCAAGCATCGATTTTGTTTTGCAGAATTCAGCTTGTATTTGACCTTTGAGACAGTGTGCAGTGTGAAGTTGTGCAGTAAAGTTTGCAGCGACTTTAACTGTTTATTAACTTTGCGTGTGTGTTTAGCCCTGGCATAAAACCTGTTTCCGCTGCGCCCTGTGCGGTAAAAGCCTGGAGTCGACCACAGTGACTGACAAGGATGGAGAGCTGTACTGTAAAGGTATACACACACACACACACACACACACACATATATATATACACACGCATACTGTACAGGCTTCAGTGCTAGTGCGGATCTTTCTGTCACTGCCTTCAGTACAGC
Source organism: Chelon labrosus (assembly GCF_963514085.1). Lineage (NCBI taxonomy): Eukaryota > Metazoa > Chordata > Actinopteri > Mugiliformes > Mugilidae > Chelon > Chelon labrosus. The sequence continues at coordinate 13,273,183 of NC_140339.1, forward strand.
TTGACTGCAACTTTTGGTCACAATAAGGAAATACAGCAGACTAACATGCAGAGATTAGAAGAAACTCTAAAAGAACGTAAAAAAAGTTCACAACTACTCATTCATGTCCTACTGCTGTCATGTTATGTCTCTCTACCAGCCAGCCTCAAGCTGACCTTGTCATTGTCACCTAAGTGCTTCCCCTGGGAGGTTTTAGGCTCTGGGTTGGATTGGATTGTTATTGAAGCCATACAATATAAGTTTAATGAAACAAATTGATAAAATGAATTCTAAATGACGGCAGGGGAGTTTGGGTTGTATCTGGAACATCTGTGGGTGGTACACACTTGAAAATCACATCACTAAGGTCTGTAACGACTCAATACTCACCTGAATTTGCGGATGTTACTCAGACTGGCTTAATAGCTCTCTAATGACCCATTAACAGACAGAAAATCATGATGATTTAGACTCTTCACAGACATATTCTCTACAGCTTATCATTAACTCAGTCTTGTTTTCTGATTTTCCCATCAGTTTGTTATGCCAAAAATTTCGGCCCAAAAGGATTCGGACTGGGGAACGCTGCCATGTTGGAAGAACGACAGTGAGCCTGTCCTTTCTACTGGAGGGTGTTTGTAATTCATGACAGAGGCCTGACTGGACAACAAAAAGGCTACTATCTTATAAATTTGATAAACTTTGGACTACATAGATGGTTATGTACCAAATAAAACATTTTTGTTAACCTCAGTGGGGTGATTTGGAAATAAATCACATTATTTTTTCAAAATTTCAATACAGCAGCGATGTTTTTTTTTTTTTTTTTTTTAATTCTCTTCAGTAAAATACAGTTCTCATTAGATCAGATCACTGACTTTAGGTAATCATTATGTTTGTGTTACTAATTCTAGTTTGGATGATTAAGCTGTTTTTATCCATTTCCTCATTGCCGCTGTTGCGTTGAGAAGACAATTAGAGGTGTTTCAGCTTGTTCAACTTAATTATTAATAGAATCTTATCTGTATTCATAAATTATAGGGCGCACCCACTAATTAGAAAAACTCTAAGCCACAAGCAATTAACAGATGGGTTTATTTTTTCTGAACAATTATATGTGGGCAGCTGTGCAGAGCGAGACAGGAGGAGTTGTCAAGCTAAAATTAGATCTGTTATTTCACATTACTAAATTAGAACCGACAAGACACAGTAAAAAAAAAAACAAAAAAAAAAAAACATTTGCTATGGAAAAATGGTCTGATCAAGAGATTCAAGAGAATTTATTCTATTATTTTGTTTTATAGTTAGATTTTTATTTAAATTTAGTCTTGCATCTGCCTTAAATTGTTAAATATTTAAACAAGTTGAATCAAAGCAAATTGAAACTGATCCGTTATCACCTTACTAAGTTGTTTTATTCAGCTAACTAGAAAACAAATGTTTATATATACAGATAGCAGACAGGTAGTGTATTGTGGATTTATTGTACTGTTATGTCCAATACAGCAAAATGAGCTATAATACGAAATTTATGACCTTGAGACTAGTAAGCATGTAAAGCTGGATATATCTAGACAGCTCTCTGAGGGGTGGTCACTGAGAGCATTCCTCAACAATTATATCATTTGGCCTGTTTGTATAACAAGACATTGGCAACAGATGCACTGAAAAAACACTCCAGTAAAGAGGACAAAAATGCAGTTTTCACAACCTTCATGTTATGACGCAACTCGTGGGTCAAGGCAAATGCGGAGACCAGACTGATTTTTACAAAAATTATGGGTTCAGTTCTGTAAATAAAATGAAATGGCAAAAAAATACACTGCAAAATATCACATTGAAACTAGGCAGCCAAAGAGTGGTGACTGGTGTGTCTTTTGTGTCCATCTTCTCAGGTAAAAATCAAGCCCATTAAAAGATAGTAGGTGTTTATCAATTAGCAACTCGTCTTTACTTTCATTCTTGTGATCCTGTGAGAGCCCTCTGTTGCTGCCTAAGTATTGTTCCGCTTTAAAGTGCACATCTGACCAAATACGGCTGAAATGCCTGGGTGTGTTTCTGTTTTATTGAGATTGCATCAGGAGCTTTGTGACAGCTGGGTATTCCAGAATGCATTTCATGGGAGTCGTCGACCACACTGCATAGACGCATTTAAAGGCCCATTGTGAACACATGCACTGCGTCACAGCGGTTATAGTTGGTGGAGGCAAAGGAAAAAAAAATAAATTAAAAAAAAACACAGCTTCCCATATCAAAATGTCAACTTGTTGTGTTGAAGGGTGCCAGAACGGATAAGTATGGTTAATAGCTCCAATTTGAAATTTCATCGCATACCAGCTGCCACTACGAGACAAAAAGATCGCAGAAACCTACGCTTAAACGTGATAAAATGAGAGGATTGGACCGAGGCTATCATCAAAAATGACTGCGTGTGCCTTCACGAAATAGCATTGATAGCAAGCTTCATTTACGTCATATTTTGCTAAACACAGCTAACATTTTGCTTTTACATTAGCTTCTTAGCCATTAGCCTGTGCAATAGCTTCCGTTGCATAAGCCTACATAACTATCTCATGTATGACAGGTATGCAGTTAACTTTATGGTTGACGAATATGAGATGTGGGTTACTTACCCAGCCATGCTAGTGCAGTTAGCTGTCAAAACGTAGCCGTTCTATTTCGTCCCTCCTGACCGCCAGAGGCGGTGCTTTAAGCACTGGATAACTCCGCTCGCGCTAGCGCATGTCGAGTACGAATAACAACAACGTCACCTGTGACCCCTGCATGACCCCCGGGAGGCTATATCTTCCGGTGTCAGCAGGTGATCGGCTCCTTCATTCTTCTCGTGACCGCGCGTAGAGGTGTACGTAAGTAGAGTATAGCCATTCAATTGTACTGGTATGGTTATCACTGCCGTGCTGCTGGCTTGTGCAGTCTCGTGCCTCTGTAGCGGGAGTAACGGGCAGACGCTCGTCCTCCCAGAGGCTGTCGCCAGCAAATTGCACGCTGTATGTTACCTGCTCTGTAAAGGTGGCTGGCTGGTTTGGTGGTGTTTCCGCACCTCACCTTCCAGCATTACATACAACTTTACTAGCAGGATGATGCTGTTTTGTGCTAATCTCTGCTTGTTTTGTGTTCTCTCTTTAGTGTTCACAGTATTATTGAAGGATTCAACTGTGTTCTTGAGGTAGGGTTCAGCCCCTCTTCGAGCTCAGTTGGGTGTAAAAAAAAAAAAAAAAAAAAAAAAAAACTAGTTAAACTGCTGACCTTGTTGGTGAAGGTTGCGCACCCGCCCCCTCTCCCAACTCGGCTTGGCGTCTCAAGGTGTTGGCGTTTCCGTCCCGGCGACGCGACACTTTGTCTTCTCTTTTTGTGTCTTTTTGATTTTTTCTTGGCTACCTCTCCATCCGGTCCCGGATGGAGCATGCTTGTAGCAACTGTATGGTGTCCCTGGAGCCTGAGGATGGCCATGATCGGTGTGTGTCCTGTCTTGGCATGGATCACCTGCGGGAGGCCATCACAGATGAAGCCTGCATAAATTGTGCCATCATGCCAAGATCAGTAAGGCTGGCCAGGCTGGCCCAACTGGACCCACTATCTTGCCTGCCTTCATTCCAGTCTGGGGGGGCGGATTCTTGTCGGGATGCACACAAGAGGTCTGCCTCATGGGGTGTGGATAGTGTCCCCGCAGGAAAACGACGGAGGAAGACAGACGATCAGCTCTCCTCTAAGGTTGACCGTCTGGCAGCTGATATGGAGGAGATGAAGGCACTTCTTCTTGGCCTGCAGCCTGCTGGTAGGATGCCACATGCTGCTGGTGCAGCTGTTCAGGGGTCACCGCTGCCAGTGGACGATGCCATCTCCATTGCAGCTTCGTCCAGCCAGTTTAATGATTCCCAGGCTGAGTTGGCGACTCCGACTGCGGCAGGCTCCTCACATTCTTCAGCCTCGGGTTCCCGGCGGGGCTCTGAGGACTCTTCCATGGAGGCAATCATCCGAGCTGCCCTGGCGCGCCTGCAGCTTGATCCTCCGAGTGAGCAAAAGGCTCCTAGCGCTTTCTACAGGCGCAACCCCCCAACGGCGAAGACTTTGGTGCCACACTCTCCTGATTTTTTGAAGGAGCTGCACTCCTGCTGGGGAGACACGTCAGCCCTCACCAGGCCGGGGTCGGACGAGCGGGCCTTAGCCGCCATGGAGGGTGCTGAGGCAGTAGGCCTTCTCCACATGCCATCGGTGGAGCCTGCGATTGCTGCCCTGATCGTGTCTCCGGATGAGGCAATGAAGTCGGATCCCCGGTGTCCTTCTGCCCAGTGTAAAGTTACGGATGATTACGTCTGTAAAGCTTACAACACGGCAGCGCGCATCGGCCGCCTTGGGAACACCCTATCCCACTTCCTTCTGGCTCTCTCGACTTCGCTGCAGGGGGCTCAGGTGGATGACTCCGTCCGTGACATCTGCGATGCCTCACTGCAGACTTTTGCCTGCCAGACGAGAGAATTGGGTCGACTCATGTCCACGCTCGTCCACACTCGTCGCCACGTCTGGCTGGCTCAATCACCCCTGACGGAGGTGACTCGTAGGGCCCTTCGCAGGGTGCCGGCGACACCTGGTGAGCTGTTTGGCTCTGCAGCGTTGGATGCACTGGACCGCACGGCTGAGGCAGATGAGACCAGGAGGCGGCTTGCAGGCCTGCATAGGAGAACGCCTACCTCCAGCGGGCCGAGGGCTTTTCCATCTGCTCCCCCACGTCCTCCACAGCTGCCTCCCCGGGGTGGTCGGCAGCCGTCGCGACGGGGTGCAAAGAAGCCAGCGGATGACTTTCGCTCCACCGTGCGACGCTCACCTCGTCAGCAGCAGGCCTCCAAGCCCGACCGCCGTTCTTCCGGTTCCTTCGGGGCCCGGGGGCAGCGGCGCTAGGGCCACGGGGCCGGTCGTCGGATGCTTTTCCCAGCAGCAGCTCAGCCACTGGGCTGCCTGCTGTTCAGATCCCTGGGTAGTTTCCACCTTGACCCGGGGCTACGAATTGCAATTCCGACACCGGCCCCCTGCCTTTGGCCGGGTGAGGATGACCTCTATCGGCGACCCTGCCAAGGCCCAGACCTTAACCCAGGAGCTGTCGTCCCTCCTGGACAAGGGTGCCATCGTACCGGTGGACCCCCTCCTTCATCCCGGGGGGTTCTACTCGACGTACTTCCTGGTCGGCAAGAAGGACGGCGGACTTCGACCCATCCTGGACCTGCGAGGCCTGAACAGGTACTTAAAAGTTCTGCCGTTCCACATGCTGACTGTAGCAGCTGTTCAGCGTGTAGTCAGCCCCAACGAGTGGTTCACTTCCATAGATCTGAAGGATGCATACTTCCATGTCCCAATCGCTGCTCGTCATCAGGCCTTTCTGAGGTTTGCCTTCCAGGGTCACCATTACCAGTTCAGGGTGCTCCCCTTTGGGCTCTCCCTGTCTCCAAGGGTGTTTACCCGCTGTGTTGCAGCGGCCTTGGCACCTCTGCAGGCGGGGGGCATGAAGATCTTGCCTTACCTCGACGATTGGTTGGTGTGTGCGCCTTCCCGGGCCCAGGTGATTCGGGACACCAACCGTCTTCTGTCGCATGTGTCCCGACTGGGCCTCAGGGTCAACATTGCGAAAAGTTGCCTGGTTCCCACTCAGCGGGCTGCCTATTTGGGTCTGGTTCTGGATTCAGTTGCCATGAAGGCCTACCTGTCAGAGAAGCGCGTGAACGACATCCTCCAGCTCCTTCCTTCCTTCAAGAGGGGCAGGCGGCTGCCTTACATTCAGTTCCTGCAGCTTCTGGGCAAACTGACGGCCGCATCGACTGCCATACCTTCCGGCCTGTTGCTGCTCCGCCCGCTTCAAATATGGCTGAACAGCTTCCGTCTGGACCAGAGGCTTCACAAGCACAGGCTCATCAGAGTGTCTCGGGTGTGTGTCCGCGCCCTGGAGCCATGGCAGGACAGGGCGTTCCTACTGGGGGGTGCGCCTCTGGGGGTCCTTCCTTCATTCCGAGAGACGGTTGCAACAGATGCGTCCCAGATAGGATGGGGTGCAGTTTGGCGTGGCAGATCCGCCCAGGGACGTTGGTCTCGTCGGGACTGCACACGGCACATCAATGTGCTGGAGCTGCGGGCTGTCCACCTGGCACTCCGGCACTTTCTACAGCACCTGCAGGGGAAACATGTGCTGGTTCAGTCAGACAACAAGGCAGTGGTCTCCCAGATCAACCATCAGGGGAGCACCAAGTCGGCACAACTGTTGCAGGTGTCCCAGCGCCTGCTGACATGGGCCACGCCCCGTCTGTTGAGTTTGCGAGCGATGTGGCTTCCGGGGGAGCGGAATCAGGTGGCAGATTTCCTCTCTCGACACAAGCTTCCGCCGGGGGAGTGGAGACTACACCCAGAGGTGGTCGAGCTGATCTGGGGCGTTTTCGGCAGGGCAGAGGTGGATCTTTTTGCCTCGAGGGAGTCAACCCATTGTCCCCTGTGGTTTTCCTGGATGGAGGAGGACAGTCCTCTGGGACAAGATGCCTTGGGACACGAGTGGCCCAGCGTGTTCCTGTACGCCTTTCCACCGCTGCCTCTGATCCTCCCGACGCTGCAGCGGGTCCTTCATCGGGGCCACCGCCTCCTCCTGGTGGCCCCGTTCTGGCCAGGGAGGCTTTGGTTTCCACTGCTGCGGGAGCTTTGCTGCAGCTCGCCATGGCGTCTCCCAGGGAGGAAAGATCTCCTATCACAGCTGGAGGGCCGGGTTTGGCACCCCGACCCCTGCCGTCTCCAGTTGTGGGCCTGGCTGTTGCAGGGCCCGACACGCTGCTGAGCGCTTGCACTGAGCCTGTTCGACGAACCATCTCGCATGCTCGTGCATCGTCCACCCGTCTCCAGTATGAGAGCAAGTGGAGGAGATTCTCTGCCTGGTGCGCTGACAGGGGGGAGGACCCCACTTCTTGTCCAGTGGCCACCGTTCTGGACTTTCTTCAGTCTCTCCTGGACGACGGCCGAGCACCTTCCACTTTGAAGGTGTACGTGGCAGCGATTTCTTGGCAGCATAACCTGATAGACAATGCTACCGTAGGGAGCCAGCGGTTGGTGTCCCTATTTCTGAGGGGGGCATTGAGGCTGCGGCCCTCTGTGTCCCCCAGGGTTCCAGCGTGGGACCTCTCCCTGGTGCTGGAGGCTCTGTCTTCTTCACCCTTTGAACCTCTCGCCCGGGCTGACCTCAAGTGGCTATCATTAAAGACAGCCTTTCTTCTGGCTATCACCTCAGCGAAACGGGTGGGGGAGTTACATGCTTTGTCTGTCAGCGAGTCCTGCCTGCGTTGGGGGCCTGAGGGGTCAGGGGTGACCCTGTGGCCTAATGTTGCGTTTCTGCCGAAGACCTTGCCCCGTGACCATGTCAACCGTCCTATCCGCCTGGCGCGATTTGATCCCCCAGTGGCTGATGATGGGCTGCGTGTTTTATGTCCTGTGCGGGCCCTGGTTGCCTATATCAGTGCCACTGCACATGTGCGGCAGACAGAACAGTTGTTTGTTTGCTATGGGGGGCATAACAGGGGTTGTGCCCTCTCCAAACAGCGCCTTTCCCATTGGATTGTGGACACCATCTCTTGTGCTTACAGGGTCAACGGTCGAGCGTTGCCGGCGGGGGTCAGATGCCACTCCACTCGTGGTGTCTCCACGTCCTGGGCTGCCCTGAGGGGCGTACCCCTGGATGACATCTGTGCAGCAGCTTCTTGGTCTTCGCCCGGTACTTTTCATCGATATTACCGGCTTAATGTGGCCGCTCCCCACCCGCTGGGCGTGGTTCTTTGCCCTGGGTCTTCGACCTCTCGTTAGTAGGTGGGTTGTGGGATTCTTCATGACACTGTTGGTATATGTCATCCAGTGCTTAAAGCACCGCCTCTGGCGGTCAGGAGGGACGAAATAGAACGAAAGTTACGATGTAACTACGGTTCTATGAGTCCCGGATGACCGCCAGAGCGCTCTGTCACTCAGAATCCTTGCGCGCTCACGTGAAGATTTTGGGAGCCGATCACCTGCTGACACCGGAAGATATAGCCTCCCGGGGGTCATGCAGGGGTCACAGGTGACGTTGTTGTTATTCGTACTCGACATGCGCTAGCGCGAGCGGAGTTATCCAGTGCTTAAAGCACCGCCTCTGGCGGTCATCCGGGACTCATAGAACCGTAGTTACATCGTAACTTTCGTTGGTTCGGTTTAACCCAAGTCTGATGCATTTTTGTTTTCCAGTGTTGCCGCTAGCAAGGCAGAACTTCGGCTAGCAATACAAAACTCATGGTTAAATCTTTTTTAAGTCTTGGTTATGGCTATTCAGGGTATAATTATAGACCTTCAAATATTTATATGTCCTCGTTTGTTCTTTAGTGTCCATGCTTGGTTTCTCTATTAAGTGTCCAACTGTTGCTCAGTAGCTAATCCTGTCAGAGCCACCATTGTGTTATTAGTACCAATCGGCCAATCAGGTCCCGTCTATTAATGTTAACACCAGACATGTGGACTCGAGTCACATGACTTGGACTCGAGTCAGACTCGAGTCATGATTTTAATGACTTCAGACTCGACTTGATAAAATTCGCCATAACTTGCGACTCGACTTGGACTTGAATGCTATTCACTCGAGACTTGAATCGGACTTGGCCTCTTTGACTTGTAATGACTTGACATGTCTCGAGTCAAAAACTACATTTCCTGATCGTGGACCAAGACACCCCAGAGACTCATTCACTTCCGCGAGGAAAAAACAAAACAAAAACATGCGAGACGAACGGGCAGAGCCTGCTGGCCGATACAGAGACATGCAGCCGAGCGTCCGGTCTGCATGACAAACAAAATACCGTAAATCCTCTAATAGAGGCCCGGGCCTTTATTTGACTCAAGCGCATCGCGGCCCCGGCCTTTATTGGAAGGAGGCCAGAATTAGAGGCAGGCCTCTATTTCTATTTGAGCAAAACGAACTACCAGTAGAATGAATAAAAACAAGATTTTGTGTCTATTTGAACCTATAAAATACCAGGTTAATTTATTGAAAACGTACAGTTACCATAACATGGTATGCTTACAGAACATTAACAACAAATACCGGTAATTCAGGCTAAATTCCAGTGTAGAAATATGGTAACAGAAACGTAGCAAACATACCGGTAAGTGCATTGTAAACACTTAACCATACACGGTGATAATTACCGGTAGGTTATCGTAACAGAAAGCAACAGACACCTTACCACTCCAAAGTTTAACCATTCCTGTCTCGTTTGGTTTGAAGCAAAAAAAATAAATAAAAATCCTCCAATTCAATTTAATCCTCGTCCTCCTCAGTTTCCTCCTCCTCTTCATCTCTCCCTGTAATCTCCTCATCACTTGCGCCAGCCTCTACAACAAGTTCATTATTGTATCCCTACTACGCTGTGTGTGGACTGAACGTGCGCACAATTTATTTATTTATTTATTTATTTTTTTATAAATCAATCCGCGGATCACGTGTGTTCCGAACCGAAGACATTGATCCGAACGGATCACGGATCAATGATCGTTTTTCAGTCACGGGTAAAAAATACACGTAGGCTACACAGTCAACATAGTAAATTATCTAAATGTACAATGTACAAACAATTTAGACCTTAATTGTTTTAGGGCTTTATGGTTTTATTTATTTTCATTGATAACCAGTGCCTTTGGTTGCAGCTTATTTTTACTATTTCTCTCTCTCTCTCTCGCTCTCTCTCTCTCTCTCTCTCAAGTCTGCTGTTTTTGTTATGCAGATTAAACATTGTTTTATTGAAATATTAAGTTTCATTGTGATTTAAGGAAAATGTTGACCTACTATAACTGGCATCCACTGAAGCATCCAGTAGATGCCAGTTACATGCATCCACACAGTTCATGCCTCACTAGTCAAGGCGCTTTACCAACTTTAGGATGACAGTGGGGCCTTCCCTGCTAATACATTTCCAACCCACCATTCACACACAATACTTTGAAGGTCTTTGGGCGCATGTGTATATACAGATAAATAAAATATATGCATATTTTAATTTGTGTTTATAATAAAAATAAAATACTGTAGATTAGGTTGATATGTTGAAATTATGATAGTTAGTCTAATAATGGCATTATTAAGTGAAGAGTACATGATGACTTGTTCAGGACTCGAAGAAGCTTGGGACTTGGACTTGGACTCGACTTGGCTTTGGTGTTACTTGGACTTGGACTTGACTTGCCCTTCTCTGTCTTTACTTGGGACTCGACTTGGACTTGACTGCTAAGACTTGGGACTTGCCAAACAGTGACTTGGTCCCACCTCTGGTTAACACTCTCGGTCCTGGGGAGTGAGTGGCCATAAATATTCAGATAAAAAAAAAATAAATAAATAAAAAAATCGCGTTTTATTCCACCATTGTCAAAAACGAGCCGACAGAAACTGACTGTCTGTGTTAACTAACATATTCCTGCGTAGACTGTTCTGCCTCCAGCTAAACCCCGCCCACAGAAAAACGTCATATTAGAAAACGGGTCTGACGTCACCCCTGCACCATCACAACACCGCCATATTGGCAGGAAAACACGCTTTCCGAATTACTATTCGGTGGACAACTGCAAGCAACTAACTTGTCCTTGTACCAGTTGCATCCAAAAATGGTCGACAGCTGCTGTGCCCCAGGATGCCAGAATAGTCAGGAACAAGCAAAGGGTAAATAGTTTTATTCCGAAAGACCCCACCAAGATGGCAGATGGCAAGAGGAAACAGAGCGGTGGGATCCCTCAAGAAACGGATTTAGCTTGTGTAGTGATCATTTCATATCAGGTACAGAATTCAGCATTTTCCTGCCAATATGGTCAACAAAAAATGTCACGTGATGCCCGAAGCTCTATACCACATCTTAATAGGGCCTTTGAATGGTATCTACAAGTGTGTTTCTGTTATTTTGTCCACCCCTCTGAGTCGACACAGAGCCAGTTAAAAAGACAGGCACAACATTGCTTTATTGACATATTATAGTGGTCATTATTAACACATGCAGCTTTTACAAAAGTCATAAAAACAAGTGCTTACACATACAAAGATTCTTTGCTTTGTCAGAACAGATGGTAAAAAATAGGTTTAATGTATCCATAGAAACAGCACAAAAGTTCAATTACAACTCAAAGATCCTTTTAACTTTGCCCAAACTGAAACCTTTATGATGTTCTTTTTACTCTCATTGGTCAAGTATAAGGCAGCAGCAGTCTGTACAAAGAGCAACCGGGTCAAACAAAATCTACACTTTGTGTTTTCACGGCTCCCAGCGTGGTGGTTTCTTTTTACAAGGAGCCAATATATGTAAAAAAATAAATAAATACAATCTGTGCTTTTGGTCCAGAACCACAGTTAAGAGTCTGACCCTTGACCCTGAGCAGCGGGAGGGGAGGAGGTCAGACCATGTCGGTGTGTCCGAACATGTGCTGGTCGCGGCCAGGGGGGAACTGCTGCGTCCAGTCGATGATGGTCGGTTTGAAGAGGCCACAGCAACGCAGATGGAAGAAAGACACCAGGTTTCGCACTACGCCCATACTGCAAACAGACGATTAGAGATGATTCAGAAGACGTCAAGTCAGCTGAATAATACACTCACTTTTTATTAAACGTATGTGAATTTACTCTTTCCTTACATTAGCCTACTTGTGGTCTTGAGTGTTGTAGCATGTTTTCACCTCACCCATTTTGGAAAACGTAATTTCAGAAATAAGCACAAGAGGGCACCATTCATATGGCCTCTTATTATTAACATTCAAGGAAACCAACATAATGTATTGAAGACTCTGAAGGAATTTAACTGAAAGGGTTTTTGTATGGGATTAATATCATGCTATAATTCATAAATGTTTTGAAAGATTGAAACTCAGCGTTTGAATGTTGGAAATTGAATAAAAACAGTTGTACAAGACTGAAACTAAGATTTGAAGTCATTGTTCTCCTGGTGCATAGTTTGTTTTCCAGGTTTGAAACTTTGTAAATGGTCTAGAAACTGCTGTGAATGTTTAAAAAAACAAACATGATCTTTAGTTTTGAAAGAGTGAAACTTTATTTTGAAACTTTTAAGGTTGTATATTTGCACTCGTGTTGAACTGTTCTCTCAGAGGTGACTTTACAGCACACATCTGAGACTTGACCACTAAGTGAAGAAGTTTATGTCTTGTGATTTTTGGCAGTGCTCTGTTGCTCTGTTGCTCTGTGGCTCTGGTTTGAAACAGAACGTCTGGTCTAAAAAAAAGGCCAGAATCCGGGAGGCGGGGACATTCACTTTTAAGCTATGAATGTACAGTCCAATCATATGTCATATTTACTGGATTAGGTGGTATTGACAGACTGCACTGTCAATGACTGAAACGCTATGGATATGCTAACAGGAGGGAAGGTCTGGCTGTTGTTTTAGGAAAATAAAAATTGCTATCCAATTTCTTCTAGTGTGTGAAATTATAGCAAATTAGCGCATAAAGTTACGGCTGAACATGTGTTTCGTGTGGTCTAAGTAAACAAATGTTATACAAAATCCGTAAACACTACTATATAACTCACTTGTATGGATTCTGCCTGAGGGAGACATTCTGTCTGAGTTTCCTCTGGTGGAGTGTCAGAGTTGTTCGCTCTGCTGTGGTCAGTCCCAGGAATGCAATCTGGCCGAACACAAAGAAAAACAGTCGCATCTAGGACAGATAATGATGTTCTTCAAACAACCAAAAGCAACGGATTACTCAACCAGGACCAATGTCTCTACAGGTTCTTCTTTCTAGCAGAATTTAAAATCTTAAAATTATACAAAGCCAAAAACTTTGTTAATTACTTCTGTAATTTATAGCTGTTACTGAAAATACTTGTATGAGTCTCCTAAGAGTCAGCCACCTGATAGAGCTGCATCAAAAGCATCAAACCGGACCAGCAAGTATGATAGAAGGCCAGCAGGAAGATGCAGAGCAGCCAGGGAGAGCAGTTGACAAGGGTGGATACAACGCCCGACATGCCCTGCTCTTCATAATGCAGCTCACAGTGAGTAAACCAGTCTGGAAGAAACACATACATCCAGGGTGAACACATGTACAGGTGTCAGATACTGTTACACGGTTGTCCCAGCACTCACACATAAGACAAGCGTAGAACATCCAGGCCCCCATCAGCACGAGGGAGAACAGGAAGAGGACAAAGTAATGATGGTTCCTCGCACCTAGAAGAAAATAAACATGACATTCACATCAATCAGGTGACCCTAGGACTGTTTTGGTCGCTGTAGTAGCTTGTTACTTAGTGGCAGTAAGTCCAGGCATAACACAATCTTGATTTGTAAGGTCTGATACTGATTCACAAAATCTATAGATCAAATTTTAAAATATATGCCATTTCTTGCACCCTCTCATTAGAAATCTTGCTGCATTCTCGTGAGACCGTGCAATGAGATTATTCCACGTGTGACGGAGATCTGAAACATGACAGAAGCACCAACCCTGAGAGCACCATCAGCCTTAAAAGGTGATGGCAGCATTTTGGATTAAAAAAGCATGGCGACAGAGAAGAGCTGGACAAAGTCATGTGCAAGATGTGAAACTAGAGGTAAATACCACAAATCTTGGAGACCATTCATGACATTGGTTTACGTTTCAAGTAAAATTGTTTTGAAATATCTCTAAATTAATTGATATTGAATCAAATTGAATCAAACCAGGACCCTGTGAATCAGAAGTGAAATGATCCAGGAAATCTGTAGTGATACATAGCCTTATATTACACTTTTCAATAATTTATTATAAAGTGGTGTATTTTATTTTCAGGAAAAAAATTAAGTCTCAGGGCTCAGACTGAAGTAATGACTCACTGCCAAATTCAGCCTTGCCAACAATAACTGCAGAAATCCAGCTGGGACTTTGCTTCGTACAGAGGTTTGGCACAGACTCTCTGGTAATGTGAACTACAACACAACTACTCGTAGATTAATTAGGGCTGCATCGATGAATATGTTTGATATTTAGGATTTTAAATGTGAATCATTAAATCAGTAATTTCAATATATTTCAGAAAATCTACAAGGACACAGAGGAGCTGACGGTGTTGTCAAGAAACGGTGAACATTCTTGTCTGTGGCGCTAACATTACCTAGCATAGTACTGTAGACGGAGAACTGACGATGTCCACTGACACAATCACAGTTTTAAGTGGTACTACGTCCTCTGAAAGTTACAATCACCAATCTTTCATACCGATGCAGCTGTTGGTCCAGACGGAATGGTGGTCGTGCTTCGCCACACAGGCATCACAGTAGAAGCAGTGATTTGTCCTCATTGGTTTCTTTATCTGTGAAACAATAAAGCAATCCAAGTCATTAAAGGGAGATAGTGTTAAATACTTACTCAGAGATGATTTACAGATTGAAGAGATTTCAAAGAAACACTCTCTTTTAACAGGATGAAACCTTTAGCAGCTCATAGGGAGATGCCTATCTGCCTGAGGCCGGCCAGTTAGAGAGAGGAAAAAAAGAGCGTAGAGAGGGGAAGAGAGGAGGAGAAGAGAGCAGCAGAAGCAAGCAGATGAATTCCTTCTCAAAGTATAAATGCAGCATATGAACATTAGGTGATGTATGATACATGAGAGACTGATAATGGATACAGATAGTGCAGTGTTTTGTGTGCAGAGCCTCACCATACAAGAAGTGCAAAATATTCTGGGGTCCAGGCAGCCAGCTTCAGCTAACACCAACACATTCTAACAACACAGATGAACAAAAACATATCTCAGTTGAGCTTAAAACATTTACATGTGAGATATAATATTAGCTGGCTTCAGGCTGCCCACCATTTTCTTCTCTTCTTCCGTTGATTTGACTAAACCTGGGTCGGTCCTGCAGGTGCGGATGTAGTAGTAGACCAGAGCAGTGGCATTCAGAATGAACAATACCTGAACTGTGGCACTTGGTCCATGTGCGGATGAAAGTTAAGAAACACTATTGATATCAAACATTTCAAACTGAAAGGAACTGAGCTGCAAAGTTTACTAAGAAATGAACTCAGAAAACACTGTGCAGCCATCACTTGATCTGTGTGTCTATTTCCTGTCTGTCATGATGACTATGTTGAAACTTCTCTCACTCTGCCCATGTGCACCAACCTTACATTCAAAATAATGTGCACCAACCTTACATTCACAAGCTGTATTTATGCCTTGATCTGACCTGCACATGCCTCTAAAACAAATCACTCTGATGAGGCATAAAGAGTTCTTTTTTCAATTAAAACTGGAAATATAAAAGCTAATGAAAATGCTCGTATCAAGAGATACCCTGTATGGATCGTCATACAGTTTTATTTTAGAAAGGATATCTGGCAGGAACCAGAGGAACCAGGTGACGAGCATCCACACGACTGAGGCCATGATAGCTGAAGCTGGTAGGAGAGTCTGAAAGGCTGGACTTGGGAAATTCCTGTTTGATAAAATAATGTTTTATTAAATCACCAACAACCAGGTTTGGCATGTACATTTAATTCAAAACAGTCTGCAGAGCATGTCACGCCCTATCCAGTCCTGAGTGATCTGCAAGTAACCAGCTCAAAGTATAGGTATGAACACACCCAGGACTCGTTGAGGACGACTTACCTCACCCACAAAATGTTTGCAGTGGAAAGTTGTTCTGGAGTCTTTCTGCTGGGAAATGACTATGCAAAGATTGTGCAAATACTGCAGGGTCAATCAAATCATTTGGGCAGGCTTTATGCATTGACAGAAGAGTACTAGCGACATAGTCATACACATCATCTGAGAGCAGAGGAGTTGAATTTGTTAAACTAAATAATAATAATAATAACAAATGAAATGATAGGATATGAGCATGCGGTTTAATTCCATCATATAAAATGTTTCGGCATGTGGTTAATTAGTGATGTGTTCATGTTGATTATTGGTTGTATTGACGGTTGTTGGTTATATGCACAGTAGCCAGTAAATAATAACTTAATGTGTTTCAGTCGGTGAGAGCAACTTCACAACTTGTTCCAAAATTTGTATCCTATCACCATGTCGGGATGCTCACGCAATAAACAGTATTGCTAATTTTTCCAAAAGAATGGTATAGATCCGCACCTGAAATGATGTTGGTGTTTATTTGCATACAGTGTGCAAAGCTGATTTCGGATCAAGTGGTCGCTCGAGACGCACTTTAGTGCTAGGTGTGAATACACGTACTTAAAGCTGGATAACTGTAATCAGATCACTCAAGACGCATGTCAATACCAGGTCTGAACAGTGCCACAGTGGAAACGTGTTCTTACCTTGCGACCAGATTGAACACACCAATTACACAGGACAACAGGATCCCTTTGAGTAACCAGGACTCTGAGTTCATATCAAATATTGCAGCAACACTTCCAAATGCGGCAGTGCAGAGTACAAACTGCAGAAAGACCTGGGAGGGAAAAAAAAGAGGAACATTCAGAGGAGGAGACAACTGTCGCTTTTAGCACCAGGAGGATAACACTTGTAATTTGAGATGTCTGCTCTTTAGTGTCAGTGTACCTTGTATCTGTTGAAGATCCGCATACAGCGGGAGTTAGAGCGAATCCTCTCCTGTTTGATGTGGTTGAGCATGTGGACGAGCAGAGGGCTGTGAACTTGGCGGGCCAAGTCGATGGGTGTGTGACCCTGAAGAAGAATTATTACAAACACAGTGAGGACCAATTCCAAAGTGTGCTGCTTTTAAAACACAGTTCACACAGCGGGTAAATGAACCAATGAGTAGTTCTGTCTGTAAGAGTTTTGCTAAGCTCACGTTAATGTTTTCTGCGTCCACGCTGGCCCCTGCCTCCAGCAGAATGTGGGCAGCGTCCACATTTCCTGCCAGCACGGCACAGTGCAGAGGAGTGTTCCTGTTCACTTTGTCCACAGCGCTCACAGAAGCGTTATTTTTGATTAAGAAGTTTGTGGGCTCAGGCCTAGGACAGAAGAACAACACATGCTTTTTGTTTGTTAACACCCTCTTTAAATTAAATTAAATGAGTAACAGTCCTCTTACTTCAACCTTTGCTTAAATGCTTTGTTTTAGAGTTCAATCCTTAATTCTGCACTTTGCTTTTATTACCAAGAAAGATTAACGAAGGCTGCAATGATGGCATTTATTAATTTTTTTCAACTTTTTTAATCAAGGTAAATCTGGGAAAAACAAATGACTATTCTCTGATTATACAGCACTGCTTATGAATACACAATGTTCAATGCACATCTGTGAAGGAGTGAGGCGCTTACCCAATAATCTTCTGGGCTGCTAACATCAGTGCTGTCTGTCCGTTGCAGTCAGGCCCATCAACTTCCTAGGGGTAGAGAAAAACCAAGATGATTATCATCTGGGAAAGTACAAGCTTGAACTTGCATGCATGCAATGAGAAATAAAAAAAAGTTAAAACGAGAAAGAGAGAGAAAGGTAATAACAGTCCGTTAACAGTCTAACCTGTCCCTTAGCCATAAGATAAGCTGCTACTGCCATGTGCTGGAAAAGGATGGCAAGGTGGAGAGCGCGGTATCCTTCTCCGTCAGAGATGGACGGGTCTGCTCCGTATCTCATCAGCTGGATCACCATGGTGAGGTGACCCTGCCTGATAAATGATAAAAACACATGCAGGTTTATGGTACAAATAACTGAATAATGGAAATTGAAATCCAAAAAACAGCTGCTAAAGTGCATCAATCCTCTAATTCTGCTAAAATGGGTAAGGAAAATTAAATTAACACTCAAATAATACACTACACATGCAAATCAAAACAATATCTCATTTATTCATTGCTAAAATGTAGATGTAGAGCCTTCGTGGTCATACAGTCACCTGATTGCCCAGTGGAGTGGAGTAGAGTTGAGATCTCCTCCAAGCTGATCAATTATCGCCCCTTTGGACATGAAATACCTGAGAAAACACGTGGGGGGAGACATTGACTAAATCAGCTGGTTCTTATTATGTGCAGCTATTTCTTAATGTTCAATAGTGCTCCGTCTAAGATAATCTGGCAACAAAAATAGACCTGGTTTCTGTGTCTCAACAAAATGATCTCATTTAGCACACTGCCACATTTAAGGTGTCAAAATCCAAGAGTCATACTCAGATGTGACTAAATGTCCCCAGTGTTTTTACCACAAATATTACCAAAACTTGATATAACAGTTTCGACTGCAGACTTTAAAGAGAGAATCCCCAAATCCTGAGAAACTACCTGACGCAAGGCACTACTACCACAGATCCAAGTTGTTTTGAGAAATACGACATGTTATCTGCCAGGGGAATGTTGTTATGTACACAAAATCCTGTCTCTCCGTGTTGTGAGTTGTACTGAGACAGAGATGATATCTGAAGGCCTTACTTGACCAGCTCTAAGCGGTTGTTTATAGCCGCCCAGTGCAGCAAAGAGACGTTCTCCTTGTCCGGCTGCCTGACATCGTATCCTGCTTCCACCAGCTCCTTACAGCGATCGAGAATACCAAACCTGAGAGAGTCACACGAAGAAGAACACACTTAATAAACCAGATTATCATACTAATTACCAGACTAATGATTTAAACTAAGCAGTGCTTTGAAAATAAATAATTAACAAACAAATGAAATCAAACAAAGAAGCAACATGTATTCAACAGAAGTCAGCAGAATGACAGGTCAATGAAAGATGGAGTAAAATGTCAACTATGTATTCAAGTAGACAAGCAGGTTCCTTAAAGGAGCGTTGAACACGTTTCCACGCATGGGCAGACGAACAGACAGAATAGCAGCAGCAACGGAGATTCTTATCTTTTGTTTTCCCGCTTTACAAAGGAATGACCTTCGCTCTACTGCACCTCAACCGGCTTGCACTTCAAGCTAGCTGCATCTACCAGAGAGACTAACCTCAAGTGAAGCACGCTGACAGGTTTGTGCAGTTTTTTACATCGCTAATACATCTCCGACATGTGTTTCTTTTATGCTACTAACATTAACTGGGTAACAGAGTGGACCATCTCCCTCGAACCGCAAATTAAACACAGCTGTGAAGGCTTTTGTGCAATCCTTGAGTTTTGTTGCGCAATTTTCTTGTGTATTTTCTTGTGCAAATACACTGATCAAATACCTTTCAGCGGCAGAAACTCACCACGTGGAAACAAGGCGTGTAGCTGTGTTCCACACTTTCAACACATTTTGCATATATCTCTGCAGTGACTGAGCTGCAGCACACAACAAATCAGGGTGTCGCACATTGTTATAAGGAATGTTTTAACAAAACTACAGCATATCTCGTTAAAGAAATATTGTTAGTACGTGTAATACCCAATACATTTTACTAAAAACTGGATTTAAGTAACTACACATTAAACAGATGACAATGTTCCACATCTTACTGCGTTGCCTTCACTATGTCCCAGCTGCTGCTGTCGTCCATGTGTGACCGTTTCTTCGGCTGCTGGCTGATGTCCCCCATCTGCTCCGTGTTTTTGCCGTAAAAAGGCGGCATGAACGGTTGTTGCACCCCGCCAAATGCTGCCGCTCTCGGCCCGTGACTGTGGGAATGGCCTGAATGGCCTGAGTGCCCGTGGTGACAACTGTCACGCATCTGGCTGTGATCCTGCGACACCGACACAAGGAAAACACACAGATTTGTTTCAAAGTGGACTGGATGGAAACTTTAAAGTTGGCGTTACAAGATCAACCCAAGACAGACAGTCTCAAAGCATGTCATCACTTTTCTCTTTCCCGAATCCCCTGAAGCTCATAAGCATTACATTTTATGAGACTTTAAACAATCAAGTTTTGTGTTAAAAACCCTTCTCAGAATGATCCATTTCCTATAATATTGATAAATCCATAAAATTGATATCTGTTTCATCGATCAATATAGCAGTATAACATAATAAATGAATATTATTTTTCTTCTAAAAGCTGGTACAGCTTATCAATCACTGTATCCAAACATCCATGTGAATCATAATTTTCATCATAAAATTTGGCTGCACTTACATGGACACAACATAATATTCCACTTATAATACAGATAATAGCCCAATCATAATCAGGAGCAGACTGAGCCGATCAGAGGACATTATCAATGAGATTAAGAGCAGTTGTAAACATATGATAATATGTCCATCAGGAAAATATTAGCCTCTAATAACACTTGATCTTATCGTTTCTCTATGGCTGGATTAAATCCATTCTGTATGTGCACGTTTGCCCCACATGGTGTAAACCTAATGTGATGAATTTCCAGGATGGACAGAAAGCATAGTTCAATCTTGGTCATGTTCCTCTACTGATTGAATTCTAAATTGTCAATAAAGTTGGGAAGCAGATTCGCTGACTATTCTCCACAGCGAGCTATAGTCACGACGAGCTATGTTGTTTTGTGGTTACATGTGGTTATAGTTCATTTCATTTACCGCCCATGCAAACGGTTAAATTGGAATCTCTCTCAGAATGATTGATTAGGTTGAAGAAATATTCACCATATGAATGTGATGACTGACTGGTCACCCGTGCTCTCAGTTAGATCAAAGGTGAAGTTTTTGAGCTACATGCTATAAAACTTGACTCATTGTCACAAGCTGTGTGTGGTCTGACAGTATCATGACAATTGACCGACCGATTTTTTTTTTTTTCATAATTCTCCCTGAGCAGGAGGGCCTACTGTCAGCATATTATCTCTGCATTCATTTACAGGCCTCTGAATGGATTAGGTGGCACAATGGTGACATGTTATCTAGTTGCCATGCAAAGAAAACTAATGATACCCTTATAGAAAATGTAAGGTGATTGACAATATAATAAACATTTCATACTATTTTTGGAGATGTAAACAGAAATCTGTACTTTTTATTGTTGTATATGTCTTAATAGGTGGATTTTGTATTTAAGGGTTGAACTACACATTTACTGCAGCAGCTGTTAGTTCAGCTGGATCTCCTGGATGCTTTTTTTTTTTTTTTTTTATGTCTAGATTAAAATAAATGTTAATACTGGTTGTCATATTGTGACCACATCAGTCTGCTGCCATTTTCCGGACAGATGGTTAAATCATTGCAACATATGGTAATATGGTAACTCTAGCTGTAAAATAAACTCATGTGGGTTTAGTTGAACTAAAGTATTTAACAAGGAGGATTCCAGCTTCATAATAAGCTTCATTATATTGTGTGAATATGAGGAAGGCTGGTAAGGTTCAGCCTTAGCTGTCAGTGAATCATTATGTCAAATCAGAGAGACTTTCTGAAACGTGGACGTTGCTGCAGGAACAGGAAGGAAATTAGCTTAATGTAACCGTTGGGGAGTGTTTAGCTAGCTAGTTAGCCAGCTGCTCATTAACGCACGCTAAGTAGCAACAGAGTAACTACGCCCAACGCAAAAACACAAATGACATTTGATTTATCTCGACGTGTATCAGTCTGCACAGGTTATTTTCCGTGTTAAAGCAACTTGCCCCATAAGCGAAAATTAAGCTAGCTAGTGTATGCTAACAACCTGCTAAGGAAATAGCAGCAGAATATAGCACGTCAGCCAGATGTAAGGTAGATAAATAAAGAGCCCTGCAGCAGAGGAAATAAAAGAAGGGAATAAACATAACCCGACTTACATTCCCGTCTTCATTCCAGTCCATCTTGTTGTGAAGGAGCGAAACGAAAGTTACTGCCGTTAGAGAGGCGGAATCAACGTCCCACTTCCGCCATTCAGTTTTCAAAATAAAAGTCAAAGCTAGTTTTTTCTTATCTTAATCTAAGTCCATAGTCCATAACTCCACTGTAAACCAAAATTACATCCAAAAAAAATCATCCAGGGTTCTTTACAGTCTGTACATCATACACCACCACCACCACCAACAACATCAAAACATCTTAAATCGAGTTTTATGGGAAATAAAAGAGACACAGGGAGATTCCTCTTCCAAAATTATTAAGTATTTCCAGTTAGACACTAATGTTAAGTCATCTTCCATAATGATGAGTTTTTGGGTTGGGCTGCAGCGGTTAAACAAATACCAAAGTTCAGACTCTGCTACATGCTCAGTCCAATCAGATCATTATAAAAATGCCTTAACCAGCCCTGATACCAATTGCGCCATCCCCAACTGAGACAACCTCCTCTCCACTGTGGAAATATGCAGACTGTACAAACATTTAAATACACAATCTAAATAACAGAAAATTGTTGATGATGATATTGTAAAACAAAAATCTTTAAACCAATTCATGGACTAAAGAATTACATAATATTATGATATTGTACTCTGATAGTTGACATTTATCTGGAGCTGGTATGTTTTTCCTTCCCATATGACTGGGTTCAGATTTTACTTATTTTATGCTACTACAGTTACATGTCACATTTTCCTCAATTTCAAGTTGCGCCTCAGATTACATTTTATTTTGGAAGGTCAACGCGTTGAGCAGGAAATGTTGTTTCTGGTAATTTGGTATTTTTCTTCCTTCTTCCTGGAAAAGCAACAGTGGTTTCCATTGGTGTATTAATTTACCCTCCTCTAGGCCTTTCCTGCTGCTGACTGCATTATTTAAAAGTGAATATAAATGTTTTAAAGTCTCAGTGTGGAAAAACAACAAAGTCAGTGGAGGCATTTCAGAGCTTAAAAAATCCTAAAACAAACCAGTATGTCAGTAAAGTTGTTAAACTATGCAGACTATCTCCATTTTATAAAATCCTTTAATATACCTAAATATGTCTTAGAATTAGGTCTTTAGTTTAAAGTGATGACATATTTCTACTGTATGTCTACAGGATGGGAAATAATCAGTTTCCTCGAGTTTGTGCTGTAAACGTTGTGGAGCAGCACTCAAGAACCTCCTTCCTGAACATCTGGAGCTTCTAACAATCCCACCATGAAATAAAACAGAGCTCCAGTTAATTCATTACTTCATTACATCTGTCAGGAATATTGGGATTAAAATAGCAGATACCCTGAGCAGACGTCTGCACTGTAGCAGGGTACATCTGGTATTAATAGTTTGAACCAGATGTTCTCCCAGATTTCTTCAGAGAGGTGCCAACGTGAACTTCAAACATCACGTTGACACCTCTCCTTAAAAGGGGTGTTTTCTCACTCATTTTTCTTGTAAAACTCAGATGAGAGTTGAAATAAAGGTTAATACCTAAACCAATTAAACACTAAAATCCACGGATCACCGCCTCTAGTACTTCCAGGCAAGAAACAGTAGATGGTGCCACAGTTCAATTTATGATTAGAATCAGCTCTGTCACTCAGGATGTTCTGCGTCTGCTTCTGTGCATAAATGAATATGTACACCTTAATTTTACATCAACAGTGTCTTCAGATTTGCTCGAGGAAAATCAAATCTGCTTTAATTGCAGTCAAAGATTTGCTACTGGGGTAAGGTGATTGGTTTTGTATTTAGTTTCAATTATCTAAAATTGAATTGTAATATCACACATGATGGTAAAGTCATACCTGGCTTGAAGGAAATAAAACACTCGGAGGAGCTTTAAAGAAAAACATGCAAAAAATATATATACTTTTTGGTTGGACTCAAAAGAATAAAACGTGTGCAAGTTCAAATGAACCGTAAACATATATTTATGGAATTAAGATGTGACAGGTTTATTCACAAGTCATCTGAGTGGACGAGCTTTACCTCCACTGGCCTGCCGTGGTTCATTTATCACCAGAGCATGTTCTGGAGCAGCTGGGGGTTAAGGGCCCTGCTTGCAGAACTCTTTCCCTGCCCAGATTAATCTTTCCTGGCAACCCTTTATTATCTGTCACAACGTCTAAATTTTGAGCACATGTAGAAAAAGACATGCATGTGTCTTCTTGGTGGATGAGGAGCTGATGAACCTGATGCTTTTTGTGAATTTTATGTGTGTGCAATGTGCAATGTTGCATTTTGATAGGGTTAGGGTAAGGGTTGATTCAACTCTTCACAAAGGGCTGTTTGAAAGGTAAATAATTAGCTAAAGTCAAAGGTTTTCTGCATCTCCTGAGAGTTGATGAATCCTTAATTTTTAATTACAGTGCTATTTTTTGTGTCATTTCAATGAAATCCAAGGCCACTTTTGACACGCTTATTTAAATATGCATAATTTTTCTTCAAATTTGAGTATTTTAAGGTAAAAATAAAGTTTTATGCTTATTTAATGTTCAACTAAATGACATGAAATGCATACATGTTAAACACCAGAGACGACTGGGTGCAAAATGCTTCTGTGTGTGCGCAGGGCGGCCACCGAACAGAAGTAATTGAGCTGTCAGGAGGAAGTCATAACAGTGAAGAGGACTAAAGGTCAAAATGACTATAGTTTGCATGAAACGTGAGAGCAGAAGCAAAGTGAAAAGAACTTACAGTATTTTTATTTTTTTTTCTTCCAAGAGGACACGCATCAACACAAGCGAGCTCTTTATCTCTGGTCTGAGCTCATACTCTTCAGCGAGGAGACGCCGGGGTCAGTGAAAACAGGGCGATTAAGGAAGCAGGGCCTTCCAGTGAAAACACGCAGAGGATGTGTGTTTCAGCTCTGATAGAGCAGCACGGGGAAGCTTCGGGAGCAAACTCTAAAACTTTGAGGAACTTCACTCGTTTGAATTGTGCTGGCAGGTTGTTATTTTACTGAAAAGACCAAAATCTTGAAAACAGTTTGTTTGCTGAACTCTTACAGTGAAAACACAATAGTTTATATGGCCCTACAGGTGACAGAAAAGGTAAGGTGTAAACACTCTATCCTCACAAAGTGAGAAAGGATTGTTGCTGTGGTTGTGGTGTCTTAAAATGATTTGAAATTGATTCAGAAGAACCTTTCAAAATGCAGCAGCACTTTGAACTTGGACTGTATTCCAGACTGTATTGAGAGGTTTGATTGAAAGTGATCTTTAGGTGCAGCGTTTAAAAATAGAATTCATCTTTAAATTGTCACAGATTTCCTGAAGTTGGGAAAGGACAGTGTTTAAGTATCTTAAAACTATATTTCTTTATACTTTATTTTTTATCCCGTTTTCAATACCTGGTGAAAAATTAAGATTTTTCAGCTTTAAGTGCACAAAAACAAATGAAGTCCACTAAAAGTTCAGTCAGGGTGGCACAGTGGCGTGGTGGTTAGCGCTGATGCCCCATCCAAGACATGCTTGTTAGGTTAATTGGTGATTCTACATTGGCCATAGGTGTGCATGCGAGTGTGAATGGTTGTCTGTCTCTCTGTGTTAGCCCTGCGATAGACTGGCGACCTGTCCAGGGTGTACCTCTCGCCCGATGACAGCTGGGACAGGCACCAGCACCCCCCGCGATCCTTCACAGGAAAAGCAGTTAAAGAAAATGAATCAATGTATGCAATTTCAGTCTTTATCCTCAACCATTCACGTCTCTCCTGCTACTATAATCATCTGACTTTGAGAGTTTCTCGTTTAACCTTAAAGATTTTACAACTACCTCAAAAGAGTCCACTGCTCTTTACCTGCAGAGCTCCAGCATTATTGGTCCTAATTGTCAAAGACCTTTGCATTTTTCTATAATGCACGGTATTAAATAAAATCTTTGTTCACTCAGAACAAAGTCTCTCCAGACTGAAACAGATTAACATGACCTTTGTGTGCTATTCTAAATCTGTTTCAAACTAATGTGGCCGGCAAGAACATAATTAACAGACATCTGACATATTCATACTGTGAAAACAGCAGGTCAGCGGTTATTAAGCATTGTAATATAACAAAAGTCACAGTATGAGAGGATGTTGTGGTCTAATTCTTAATCAAAATGAACTGCTAGTGGTGTGCTTCTGTGTCGGGTCTAGTCAGAGCCTTTGCCTACACCAGCTGGAACTGAGTGGATTGTGCTGATGCTGGAGGTGTTGCAAATAAAAGTTGAACAACAGTTACTTTTACTGAAATCAGAGAGTCTGGACAACTGAGAGACGAGAAAAGGGTTATGGGACCGATCACAGTTGTAACTGTCTGCGTTGGCCCATGGTTAAATTTTTGAGATGTACGTCAGGCTGTGGCATATAGGCGGGGGTGCACCATCAAGACAGGCAAACAAAGCAATTGTTTGAGGACTACTGAATAAAATAAAAGAGAAAGGGGACCCCAGACATCTACTTTTTGGCATATTTAGCAAAGGATCATCGTCTCTACAGCAATCAGAGAAACAGTAACATCAGAATCGTGTTTGTGTCCACATGAACGACAGTCATTCAGTATTTTTTAGCTCTGGTTTGATCTCAGTTAAGTCTTAAAAAAAAAAAAATCTATGCAACGTGTCAGAAACATATGAGACGAAAGTATTATTCAGTTTTTTCAAGAAGGATCACAGCTACTTGGGGGCATCCTGAAACTGACACCGTCTTTCCCAGCGTTGCCGCACTGAGACTGCATCAGTGAGTAATATGCTGCGCAACCTGCCGTCTTCACAGATTTGCTCAGACTCTCTGGAGACACTCTGGAGATATGAAAGTGAGGAGACCCCGGCTGCTGGAAGTTAATTATGGTAATAAAGTGTGTGGTGGCCGGTGGGACTGAAGCTTGCAGCTCTGCCTGTGGTGACTGCTGGACTTTCTGCTGGCTGCAACGTAAAGCAAAAGGACGAAGAAATGTTTTGTGTTTCGCTGCATGAGAACATGAGATGGTGTTTCATTTTGTCTTGGATGAATCACTAGATTTGATTTGATCCTACCTTATTTATCTTAAAAGAGAAATCCAGTAAAGAAAAAGGTGTTTAATGTGGGGTATATCTGAATCAGCCATGATGGAGCTTTACACGAGAAAATGTGTCCGCAATTAAAAACATCAGTTAATGTTCCTCTGCATCACTCTGAGCAACATCTGCTGCTACTCCGTACCACCACGGATCCACTTATTAGTCTCAAATGCCACAGCCGGCCTAAATTGCACTGACAGAATCACACTGCACAGCTTGGTTATGTAATGAGCGAGTGTAGTGAGTTGAATCTGTATTAATATTCTACAGTATTAAGGAGAGTTTATTGAAGAAATGACTCCTCTCAGCCAAGAGGAAGTTTATTTTATTCTGGACAAGAACCGGCAACTAAAATACTAATAATTGTTTTGTTGGTTTGTAAGAATATTTCCAGTACAAAACATGACAGTGAAGGTGGATGAACCTGAATGTGGTTACTTACTACCTTAGTCAGCATATAACAGGACAACTAATTCACAGAAATTAAGTTGTAAAAAATAAAACATCTGGACGTCAATACTGTAGATAACACAGAAGACACATATTTAACCAATAACTCTTTGCTTCTTTAACATAATCATGAGAGTTTCTGGAAATGTGCACACAAATGTTCCACCAAGGGGCGTTTTTAACTGATTAATTTCTTAAAAGACAGGTTTGCATGTATATACACCGATCAGGCATAACATTATGACCACATTCCTAGTATATTGTGTAGGTCTATGTTGTGCCTCCAAAACAGTAGTGACTCCTCAGAGAATGGACATGGGGCTTCTGATAGTATCCAGGATGTTGACTTTGGAGGCCAGGTCATGTTTTTTGACTTGTTCCTAAACCGTTTTTGTGTGTGTCTGTGTCAGGCTGCACCCTGCTGGGGGTTGGCTGCTGCCATCAAGGAGTGTCATTGCTATGGGGTGGGGGTGCCTGGTCTGGTCTAGGTGGGTGGTACATGTCTAAGTAACATCCACATGAATGCCAGGTCCAAAAGTTCCCCAACAGAACATTGAATTGTCACAAGACTTCTCCTGCTAGTGGTTTTAATGTTGTGGCTGATCTTTGTACAATACAGAGTAAATGCTATTCCTCAACACAAATGGTGCACAGAAAAAAATACACTACAAGACTGAAACTAAATGGAAACTTTATCTTGAGATAAGTGAGAAAGGGATGCTCCAGTAGCCATGAGGATACTCTGCTTTTGATTCTACTTTAAATGAAAAAAAAAAAAGAGTGGGTTCACTCAGCCTGTGTTTGAGATGGACTCAAAACCTAATAACGTCTAGCTGCTACAGGCAGACATTTCCCAGAATAAGACGTAGACTCTTCTGGATTGTCTTACTCTTCTTATACTTGATCTTGTAATATCGTTAAAGTGGAACACGTTTTACTGGGTCAAATGCTAATTTCATAACTCCAAGTTTTGGTAACAGTAAGAGAAAAGGTTAGTTTTTTTTTGTGCAAAACAACGAGATGAAGTGAAACTGGAGCTTTAGTGTCGTGTTGTAGAAGTGAGAGAGGTTCAGTGAAAGTACCCATGCTGTTTGTAACCACACCGATAGTTTATAATATAATCGAACCTGGGGCGACAGAGCCTTCTCTGCAGCTGCCCCCTCCCTCTGGAACTCTCTCCCCAAACACATCCGCGACTGTACCGACCTTCCTACCTTCAAATCTCTGACAAAAACACACCTTTTTAAAATTGCTTTTAATGTTTAGCTCAGTTTATTGTGTTTTTGATGTTATATTTCACATTGTTTTGCTAATTTGATGTCCTTTTTATGTAAAGTGTCTTTGAGTATCTTGAAAAGCGCTTTTAAATAAAATGTATTATAATGGAATAGAAACCTCATATGTATGTTGAGTGGCTTTCTTCATATGTTTGAGTTATATCTATCTAGTATTTGTGTATTTCAGTGGCCTAACAAACACCATTTCCCATAAGCCCTATACATTTGCAGGCTGAACAACATGGCTCAACAGAAGAGGACCATTTGCAAGTAGTTGTGAATTGACATGTGTCGAAGAATACATAACAATGAATGAAAGTGAATTTTATGGATATGCATGAAGCAGACGTACAAAGAAAATTATATAATTTTTTCATGTAAGGTGTGGGCAGACATTGGTGATAACCTGTATTTAAATATGGGAAATATACTCTCCTGGGGTTTCATTTATTCAGACAGAGCAATGGAAGTAATGCTGATAAGTGGAACAGGGGTGAAACATGGAGTTAAACTGTATGATAAAAAGAAACAAACAAATGTAAACTTTCTGGGTATTCTGGGAAATGTAGGAATCTATAAAAAAATGTTACACAAAATAAAACAAATAGTATATTTTAAATAAAATAAAGTCCTGAGATAAATTCAATGGAATAAATTGATGGTTAGCCATTTTAAGGGGGAATATTTGTTTAATTATTGCTGTTTCACAGTTCTACCGAATTTTCATCAGATTCTCACTGAAATTCTACATCTTTACTTATCTTCTAATTAAAAACAGCACGAGAACCAAAATTATGACCATAACAGATAACACATAATCTGTCTGCGTCTGCTGGTGCAAAAAGAAATCAAAGGAGAAGCGACAGAATCCGTCTGTTCCTTTCATCCTGAAACTGCCACCTCCCCCCCTTTGGGAGTTCAGCGGCACGGTCACGGTCTGCATTTGAACTCGAGGTCTAACGGCATTCGGGGTCAAAAGGTCGGCCCCAAACACTGCCGACTATGAGAGCGAGGGTCACCAACTAAAACCCCTGCTTGACCTTTTTAGCGCGAAGTATGCTAATAATGATCGAGGGCCAGCGGGAGGAGGAGGAGGAGGTGGAGCAGGAAGTGGAAGGGGGGACAGTGATAGACACATGCACTAGAAACTCAATGTGACTATCACAAACTTGTTTCTCTTTAAAATAAAAGCTTTTCAATAAATGAAGATAGGAAGACACTCAAGAAAGACAGAGGGTGAATGACATTCAGGGTTTGGATCAGAGTTCATTTACATCTGTGTCACAGCTAAAGTGGGCCATTAAAACATATAAAACACAATAAGATTAACCTGTATTATGAGGATGAGTGGAATTTTAAGCATCGGAAAGTTCAATCAGGAGAGAAAGACTTGAAGAGTAACTACCTCATTGACATGTCTGAACAATACGTTTGAACAATAAAGACAAAATATGTGTCTCTTTGGTGATTAGTCCCCATCCTATCCTGAAGTCACCGTTTTAAGGACTCAGCTCTAGTGGACTCAGACAGGACCACCAATGAACTCAATGGGAGCAGCCATGGACTCTGAGTCTGCCTGAAACTGGAGGTGACTCTGGAGGTAGAGGATAGTTGCATTGACACTGACAACGTTCATTCTGATCAGAGACTCCAACTTATCCGTTTACATGGACACTAAATAAGATGATCCAATAACATGCATGTGTTTAAACTCCCCAAAACAGGTTGTATGGAGCGTTAGATCTACCAGAAATGTGACAGGAGTTTTTCTGCAGGTCGCTTGTCCTCTGGAGAGTCCCCGGGGGGCTGGAGAGAGACAGACAACCACACTCACACCTACAGCCAATTTAGAATCACCATGAACCTAACGAGCATGTCTTTGGACGGTGGGAGGAAGCCAGAGAACCTGGACGGAACCCATGCAGACACAGGAAGACCACGCAAACTCCACACAGAAAGACCTCAGTCGGCCGATGGATTCAAACCCAGAACCTTCTTGCTGTGAGGCATCAGTGCTAACCATCACGCCACTCTGCCGCTACTTTATATCAGTTTGCCATCATTTAGTTTCATTCTGATATTTAATGGAATACTTGTGTTCATGTAAACCAAGCGTCTGAAATGATCGGCATCAGTAGCGGCTTAAACTGAGGAAGAAACGCCCTCTGTCAGAGAAGAGAAAGCTAAGTTTAACCACAAGATCTTCATCAGGATATGGGTCTGTTTAGTTTTACTTGCTTTTATGAGCAAATCTGAGGACATATTCTTGCATGTTGGACCGAATGAATCCAATGATGAAGATCATGTGATAGGATTTTGCCGCTTTCATCTGTGAGAGTCTGGAAAAAGACTTGATAAATGATAACTACCTTACTATTCACTCTGCTAATGTTGTTATGTTTATCTCTGGCAGCAAAATGACTCAAACATCTAACATTTCCATAGAGTTTTGCAGATAGATCAGCCTCCTCCGTGCAAACAACAAATCTGATTTTGCACCTGTGATTTCTGCCGTGATCATGAGTGAAATACGACAAACTTTGAAAACAAATCCTGAAAATGTGTTTGCAGATTTGAGTGTAAAAAGTAGCGTGACAGGACTCATGTTTCATAGCTGGGCTGAATCATGGTTACATATTCTACTAACAAATGAATTAAAATGCCTGTTTCCATCAATCTTGTGTTTTCAAACATTTACAGATGAAGAATTGTGCACACATGCTTTGTGTAAAAAAAAATAAGCACAACAAGAAGGATTTCACAGAAACAGCCTCAATCTCTCTCTCTCTCTCTCTCTCTCCTCAGAGCTTATAAACCCTCGCTGTCTCTCTTTATGAACATCCCACCACTGTGATTACACTTTCGATTTAATAAGGGAAATCAATGAGCGATAATGGCTTTAACCTGGATTCACCCCATCATGTCCTTCATTAAAAAGAGAATGGGTCCACATTATGTCGCACAGTCAGTGTGTGTTTTTGTGAAAGTGGGCTACAGAGGGGAGGCCTTCTGGTTTCAGCTTGCCAGTGAACGGCCCCTCTGTAGCGGTGCCAGATCAGGACAGAAGGGGTGAGGAGTGGAAAAGAGGGGAGGGGAGAGGAGGGGAGGGGTGAGCTCGGGAGAGATGGACATCAGAACAACAAAGGGCAGCGGGGCCGATAATCCCACCTAATGCCCCCTGTCTGCCCCATGTCTGCAGTGGCTCCGTGGTGAGTGGCAGATTGAGTGCACTCATGCAAAAGGTTACTTGGGTGATCAAGTGCTCTTCTCGGGGGTAGGGGTAGAGGTGGGGGGGCAGTTCAGGCTGGCTGTCTTCAGCGGCCGCTGTGGGCCCTGTGTTCGTTTCGAGCAGCAGCAGCAGCAGCAGCCGCTGCGTTTTTCTGCCGCTGATTCAGCAGAGCTCGGCCTCCTGTGTCGTCGCTGGTCATGCATTATGTAACGGGCGCTTTGCTGTGTGGACAGGAAGCGCTTGCAGACTGGGACGCTCTTTTACACAACACTGGGGTCAGCCAGGGACTGTAGTCTGGCTTGCAGATCATCGAACCCTAAGGTTGAAGCGGCCTCTGTAACCTGCAGCTATCTCACATGCTGCCTTCAAGTGGGGTCGTGTTCATTGTGTTCAAGAATGAACGATCCCCTCCTGGGAAATTCACAACATTGTAAGTTGAAATTTTTGATAGGGTCAGTGTTGATGAGTTGTTTCAGAAAAGGTGGATGCTGAGTTACTATATTGTAAATTAGAGTCTGTGAAGGTTTTCAGTCATCCAGGCCATGGGATATCCAAAAAAACAAAGCTGAAACAAGGGCAACTGGACTTTTTGAAGACGTTTCCCTAATCATCCAGGTAGTTTCTTCAGTTTGTAGTATTCTTCATAACTTAATACAGTATGGCTGAAAATAAGACGATCCTTCAATTTATCCCACAGAGTCAACCTTTCATCAAGCCTTTGCATTTCCTTCCTGAAGTTACCTGGTTGTTAGTTTGATAAACTTCTAGATGTCAACAGTTGCCTAGTGAATTATGGCTGAGGTTACCACTCACACATCATCCCCTGGAAGGCAGCAACTCTCACAGTAAAGAATGTCCTGCCTTATTTTTAAAAAATGACCTCTAAAGGATAAATTGGCAAGTCAAGTAAGTCACCATTTCTACAGAGATAGTAGAGTACCATTTATATCATCTATATGGATCCTCAGAGGCTCTGGGTAGTTAAAACGGTGACAAACAATTGGTGTTCTTGGCACAGTTCTCTTTAAACTTCACCACTTTCTATTGCTACACTAAGTTGCGAACTATTTAGCCAAATGAAAACCAAAATGTACAGTTTTTCTTGCAGGAATAGAAGTATCTGGAATTTGTACTTTCTGTTTTCTGAAGTATTGTTTTAACTGCGGTGGCACAGTGGTTCCGGGTTGGAATCCGTCGACCGACTGGGCCTTTCTGTGTGGAGGTTGCCAGTTCTCCCTGTGTCTGCGTGGGTTCTCTCCGGGTACTCCGACTTCGTCCCACCGTCCAAAGACATGCTGTTAGGTTAATTGGTGATTCTAAATTGGCCGTAGGTGTGAGTGTGAATGGTTGTCTGTCTCTCTTTGTTAGCCCTGTGATAGGCTGGCGACCTGTCCAGGGTGAACCCCACCTCTCACCCAATGACAGCTGGGATAGGTTTGTTTTAGAATGTTTTAACTGCATATACATCCTTACAAAACTTTCTGCTTTTCATTGTGTATGTACTTGTACTATATGCAAGGACAATAAAGTTGAATCCAATATACTTCCAGTTACAGAATCGAGTGTGCATCTTGTGTTTCATCCTGCGCTCTAATTTGCAGCGTAACAATAAGTGGCAGACATCAAGGTTCCAGTGTGCTCCACTGCATCCTCTTGCTACAGCAAAATCTACCCTCTAATGCTTGGAAACGTGATTCCACTCCAGGAAAGCGCTGTTACGTTTTACAAAAGCAAATACCAAAATGGAAGACTCACGTAAGGACTGGGACGGGATAACAAAAGTCAGATTAACAAGACAACTAAATATGCTGCACAGACGAGGCAGGATAATTCCTGGGAATTTAGGGAACAGTGTTCGCTGAACACAGTAAAAATACGACCAAAAAAATCCCCAAATCAGTAAAGCATGACAAGGAATAAACAGCAACTAACAAACATCTGGACATGAGTCAAAGGGCAGGACTATTTATACATGCAGAACTAATTGGAAAACAAGACACAGGTGGAATTACTGAGGAAATCAGCACGCAGACAAGACAGGAGAAAGCAGTCACAAGGGAGGGGAAAGTCAGACAGGAAGTAGGAGAACAGGTAAACTTGTTTATAAAAGTGATAGGCTGAAAGCCAACTTACCACTTTTTTTGCCTTCCCGGATGTAGTCAGCTGAGCGCTGTGGAGTTGAATTTGTTTACAAAAAAATTGCTCTGATTGGTTGTAGGACAAGAGTTTCTTTTTTTTTTTTCTCTGTCATAGTTGAAACATGCGCCATAATAAAAACCAAATGTTGTGTTCCTGGACTCATATTCTGATAGGAATTTAGTCTGACTATGAAAATGAAAATGTTTGACTTTATTGTCCAGCTTTACATATTCCCTATCTACAAAAAAAAAAAAGCAACGAGCAGAGATACACAGCTACAGCACAACGATGCACAACATCCCCTCTACACGTCCTCCTTTCACGTCCGCTTTGCCTTTGAAATACAGGCACAGTCTGTAGTTTGAAGCAGAGCAAAATGGTGGGAAGCTATACGTCAACAGACAGCCTGTTAAAAATGCATGAAGTCGTCCTTTAACACTAATGTCCAGGCCAGTTTTTAACAAAATCCACGTCATTTCATTCATTTTCTTATTTAATGACTAAAAAATTTTTTTTAAATTATTAACTTTTTTTTATTAAACAGCTAATCCAGCAGTTCCAGGTCTCTGAGATCTATTGACCCTAAACTTAAGTCTAGGACGTCATAATGAACGCTTCTTTTACCATAATAGGCTTGATTTTTAGTGACAGTTCATGCAAAGAAAATATCTACTAGACACAACCAACATCACAAACTGATGGCGTCAGACAGCATCTGAAAGTAAGTTTCACCTTTTTCAGAAACACGACTATCGTCGCATTCATGTGTTGATAAACAGCTCGTATTAAGCCCAGAGGACCTGAACTCACCGAGCACAGTAATGATTCCCATTAGCACATGAAGCAGTCGGAGATGAACTTCACAGGTAACCTTTATTAAAACCACTTCACCGTATGAAATTGTTGTCACACAGCCGGTTCGTCTGCACCACTGCTTTCATGAAACACCTTTTTTTTTTCTTTTTTTTCTGGTGGATATGCAAATTCGCTGTAGAGCGGTGAGCCGGCGTACGAGGTGAGCTCAACTAGCCTTCTGCGAGTTGAAGGAATTTTTAGCAGAGGGATCTGAGAGAGGGGTTGGCAACTATCTTCACTGTCTTCATTCAAGATGTGTTTAATCTGCTCGTGTGAACTCGGCCTCCGTGGCCATCTGCTCACAAAAGCAATGCACAGATTTAATTCAGTGAATTATTTAAGTTACCCACAGTTATTTCAACATAAACAAGTGGATTTGGATCATTGACTGGGAATTCCTGCACTTATTTCACTTATTTACAAGAGTGGCACTGTGTTGTAACATCAGCTGGATGAGCTCCATGCTCTATTTACACAAATCAGCCACAACATTAAAACCACTGACAGGAGAAGTAAATAACGTTGACCATCTTGTGACAATACAATGTTCTGCTGAGAAACTTCTGGACCTGGCATTTATGTGGATGTTACATGTACATGTACCACTCACCTAGACCAGACCAGGCTCCCCCACCCCTTGCAATGACACTCATTGATGGCCGAAGCCATCCCCAGCAGGATGCAGTCTGACACAGGCACACACACAAAAGAAAAACAGCACGAGGTGTTGACCTGGCCTCTAAATTCACTCAAATTTCAGTATCTGTGGGACGATCCACAGAGGCCCCTCCCCTCAACCCATAGCACCCAAAGGCCCCCACTAACAATGAGTGATGAGTTGTGATGAGTCACAACTGTTTTGGAGGCACAAGGGAGACTTACACAATATTAGGAAAGCGGTCATAATGTTATACCAGATCGGTCAATATATCTGCTATCATATTCATGCATGGCACTTTCCACACTGACAAATAGCTTGCGAAACTGTGTGAATCCAAGTGCTGTACACTGCACCCAAACATAGGTCGTCTTTCTCATATTCAGGCAGTTTTTCTTGGGGAGAGCAGTGAGTGACCTTGTGTGATGAGGTGAGGCGGTGCGGAATCAGGGGAGCTGTAGATTCTCTCTCCGGCCGCGACTCTGTGACTTTGGATCGTAACTCCGAAAAAACAGAGCGCTGAGAACATTACGGTTGTGTCCTTGATTGGTGGCTCATCTCCGCCTGGCGCGCAGGCAGCACACGGGCCCGGCGTGCCGTGCCACTTTATGGTGGATCGAAGCTGCTCGAGTTTAATGTGTTTGTGGCTGTCGCAGCTCTGACGAAGGGTGCAATACATAACACAGGAGTAATAGAGGAGGACAAGCCAATCAATAGCCTGAGAGGCCGTTTGACCCGCGCTTTAAAATGACAAATTTCCAGCCTTGCATCACTGAGAGAGTCTCTCTGCCTCTGGAGCTGCAGGCAACCTGGAGGGACGGTAAGGTGGAAGAGTCTCGCTTTCACTGGCTTATATGTGTGTGCGTTCGTTACGCGCGCGTGAAATCTCTGTTTCAAGTTCAATCTCAAAAAGGCCAACCTGGCAGTGGGAGTCTTGTAAGTAAAGACCGGGGCTTCACCTGTGAAAAGAGGCTTTTGTAGAGGCAGCCTCCTGTTTCCTGGCAGATAAAGCACATCTGCTTCAGCAGGAGATAACAGCATGCATACGCTCACACAGCCCTCTCCCTCTCACATTCACCTTTTCTTTACCTTTCCCTCATCTCCTCTTCATTCATATCTATTTCTGTAATTCCCTCTTGCTAAAGCACTTCCCCCCGTCCCGGCTCCACATTTTCTTACTTGCTATTATTTCCTTCTCAGACTCTTCTCCAGTCTTTTCCCAACCTGCCCAAGCACCAGCTGCTCCGCACAGACGGCGTCTGCTCTGTTACAATGTGTGTGTTGTTTGTCCTTAAGTGGCCTGGAGATTACCCTGCCCTCTGTCAGGGTGCAGCCTCTGGGATTAGCTTGCTAACCCCATGGGTGGTGCATTCGTTTGTGTGTGTATATGTTTGCTGGCTTGAGGTCGTCTTGTTAAACGCCTAAGAAAGAGCTACCTGCTCCGGTTCATTTAGCTGTAAGACAGATGATTATTTTAAGAGAAAAATAATTAGCAATTATTACGGGTTTCTCAATTTAATTTAATCATTTATCTTTTCCCAGATTTCTCTCAGGCAAAAATTTCCTAATGCTTACATGATAATGAGATGTCCATAGCGATGACTAGGGAAGGATATGTGTGTGTGTGTTAGCGTAACACATTAGTGAAGCAACTAAGAGGCTACTGAAGCAACAGTAGTAAGAAAACACCAAGATAGGATCTTAATGCAAGGTCTGAACAGGGCAACAGTCAGCATGAGGGGTCAATACAGTTGACTTTCAATGGGATTTCTTGCAGAAACATAAGTATGTGAAATGTGTACACATGGTCTTTTCTAATGCGTTCTTTTAAAAGCAAATGCCTCACAAAAAAAAACTACATGATCATCTACTGCTAGTGCGGCATGTGTAGACTTTTATTGTTTAGTAATCAAGTAAACAGCAGCGGTCTCTGGTCTCTTTGGTAATTTAAAAGAGGCACAGACAAGCAGAACATGGCGGTCTTAATAAATCCCCCCGAGCTGCTGTCACTGAGGAGGACATTTACTATTGAAGTGCCATGAACTTTCTCCTGTTGTTTAGCAGCAATCTGTATTTTTTTTTGCACATCCATACTCCTGTTTTTCTCACATACTGTCTCTTTCCCTGCCCCTCCTCATCCTCATCCTGGTTTCAGTATCGATTAAAAAGGAGAAATCAGTAAGCTCTTACCTGGATTCACCTCATGTTGCACAGTTTAGTACACTGCCTGGGCAAAAACAAAGTTGCCACATGGATGTAACTAAGCAAATAGATACAAGCCTCCTATTGGATAATTACTGCATGGGTGATTATCTTTCAGATGACAACAAGTTATTTAACCCCAGCTGATACAATGAGTAGCTTCTCATTTCTTAAACAACATCCTGTAGTTGTGGAAAAGATGTTAGTCTGTTTGAGAAGGGTCAAATCATTGACATGCATCAAGCAGAGAAAACATCTAAGGAGATTGTAGAAACTACTAAAATTGGGTTAATAACTGTCCAACGCATTATTAAAAACTGGAAGAAAAAAATCCTGATTGATCATGATCTGCGATCACTTAAACGTTTGGTGAAATCAAATGGAAGAACTCAGGGCTATGTTTAATAGTGAAAGTAAGATCATTTCAACACATACAATGCAAAGGGAACTCAAGGGATTGGGACTGAACAGCTGTGTAGCCTTAAGAAAACCACTAATCAGTGAGGCTAACCGGGAAAAAAAGGCTTTTTGCGAGGGAGCACAAACATTGGACTCTGGAGTGACAGAAGAAGGTCATGTGGTCTGATGAGTCCAGATTTACCCTGTTCCAGAGTGATGGGGGCATCAGGGTAAGAAGAGAGGCAGATGAAGTGGTGCACCCATCATGCCTAGTGTCTACTGTACAAGCCTGTGGGGGCAGTGCTATGATCTGGGGTTGCTGCAGTTGCTCAGGTCTTGGTTCAGCAACATTATGTGTCCAAAGAATGAGGTCAGCTGACTACCTGAATATACTGAATGACCAGGTTATTCCATCAATGGATTTTTTTCTTCCCTGATGGCACGGGCATATTCCAAGATGACAATGCCAGGATTCATGGGGCTCAAATTGTGAAAGAGTGGTTCGTTCAGGGAGCATGAGACATCATTTTCACACATGGATGCGTGCTGTAATCAAAGCTAAAGGTGGTCCAACAAAATATTAGAGTGTGTGAACTTTTGTTTTGGTGGCGACTTTTTTTTTGGCCTGGCAGTGTATTTAATTTCAAATACCTTTTAAGTTTTGAACTGGAAACGTTTCCTGTATTTCTTTTTTAATATGTCAGAGGATGAAGCGATGGCACGGTATGTCAGCTATAATTACAGCTAGTATTTATTAATTTCTTAACTGTTGGTAATATAGGCCTATAACCTTTTCTACCAGTGGTTTAATGTCAACCTTTTCCACATGTGCCATATGTATATATATATCCAACAGTATGAATCAACCAAAAGCATATTTTTTAAAATATGTTCCTTCACTGAGCAGCAGCAAGCTGATTTTTTTTTTCACACACAATAAAGATTTTTTTTGAGGACAGACTCATTTACGCTTCTCGAAATGGCTTCAACCATTTCATTTGCATTTCATTTCTCTGAACATTTCTCTAAAGCAGTGAAACTCAGAAGCATTCCCTCTTCCCTGAGTGATGGGAGGAACGTGCAGCAGCGGACGCAGAGGGACACAGAGGGACACAGAGGACACATCAGACAGAATAAAAGCCGCATCAGAGTGCAACATTGATTCGACAAACAAGACAGAGCCAGAGCCATTGATTAGAAAATCCAGTATTAATGACTTTGCTGAGAACAGTACACAGTGTTATTGCTGCAGAATCGCTACAGGAATAAAATGACACCAAAGCAAACACGGTTTTGGTTTGAGTGACTTTCTGCACGAATAAAAATATATCAAATGCACGTATGAAAATAAAATAATTAAACGTCAGTCCAATACGTCGACATCGGAGCATCAGCGCAGAGAATAAGAGGTGCAACACTTTGTGCTGAGTCCTGTATGTAAATATGCTTTAGTGTAAATGCAGATTCTGCCGGTTTCCCGGTGAGTGATGTTGTGATGGGGGAGGGAGATAGAGAGAGGTTGAAGTGTGAAGGGAGGAGGAGAGGAGGTGTGAAGTTGGTATCGGGGTGGGGGTGAGGGGTTCGGTTGGAGAAGCTCATTCATCAAGTCATTACGGGAGGTGGCTCCGGTGGTATTTCAGCCTGTCCATCAGAGGAGGAGGATGGGGAGAGATTCCCAGAGGAGGATAGGCGCTCGGCTGTCTTTCCTCCATCTTTCTTCCTCTCCCCCTTCTCTCTCTCTCTCTCTCTCTCTCTCTCTCCCTCCACCCCCCCCTTCTCCCCATTGCTTGGATGTACCCTGCTTCTCCTCTGACAGCTCACCTTCTGACTGCTATTACTCCCCCTTCTTCCTCTCCTCCATCACACTGACTTCCACTTTATCTGCCCCCTCTATTACATCTTCCATCCCTCTCCAATTCTCCATCTCTCTCTCTCACGCTCACACACACACACACACCATCATCCTCCCTTCTCAGCACTTCCCTCGCCCTCTTCCTTTTTTACATTTCTCCGGGGAGGCAGCCCTTGACTCTCAGTTGTCCCTTGCATGCCAAAAATTACTATTGACATTTCAGTTCAGTGGGTTTTTTTTTTTCTCCCACTGCTCTCTGCTGATGCCTTATAGCGGGAGGACATTTACATGTCAATGGGCCAGACAAAAGAGAGGCAGAGTGTGCACGCTCCGGTGTCCTGAAGACAGCGGCTGTAACACTGAATTTGTGGCTTTTGTGGTGACGAAGACGGAGCTTTGTGCGCCGGAGCTCTGGATTAGCAAATGGATTATTAATATAGAAAGAAACACTTTGCCAAGAATAAAGCAGCATCAGCACATTTTTTTTTTCTCTCGTGGATTTAGAGGCTGTGTCAAAACCGCAGCTAAAAGATGAAAGTCAGAGCATAAGGCCAAATTAATCAATTAATAGCTGCGTGTTCAACCTCACAAACTTCAAGTGTATAATGAAACATTGAGGTTATCAAAAATCTAATAATATTCATAACGCTTCTTCCCTTTTGCTTTAAACACCACCGTTACTCCACACCATCATATTTATTGGGAATTAAGAGAAAATAAAATACAAGCCCATCCCACAGTCCCACTTGGTACAGTCCATTTTACTAACACCTGATGCGAGTGGCGGCTCATGACGAATTTCTCTTGGGAGACACTGATTACTGCATAATGGCTATGGTGACCCGTTCAATGGGTAAATTAACAGCAGACTAACTATACATCGTCACTTTGCATTGAACAATCGGTTTTCAATGCTAAACTCAGAGAGCAATACCATCGGTAACCACTAGATGGCTGCCGTTTATCAGACACTACTTTTACATTTATGAGAAATAAACCGACTCTTCACATTTATCTGATTCAATTCATCCTGTTTCACTTTAGGTGCAACATTTAGAATTCAGTAGTTGCGGGAGTATAAATTAAGCTTATGTTCTGTGCATTTAGCATTTATTCGTGTGTAGCAAAGGAACCAGTGGAGTTGGTTGCTGATGAATTCGACTAAGGTCAGTATGTCTGAAGGTTCTCAGTTATCCATGTCATGGTATATCTAAAAGAAACAAGCTGAAACAAAGGCAACTTGACTTGAAGTTTCTTGAAGAGGTTTCATGCAAATAGATTAGTTCTAAAAGATCGGTGGGGAGTTGGGGTTTAAACAGGAACTTCTGAAACTCATATGACTAGGTTCTGTTAATGACCAGATACTACTAAGTTTCCTTCAAGCATCTATGTTACATACTCCACAAGAAGCAAGAAATTTGTTCTTATTCTCGAGGTGAGCGAGAACAAGAACAAAGTTCATTTTGGTCAGGTAATTTATACCCCGAACACCGGGGAACTCCTCACAGGGCACTAAGCATTGTGAGAGATGCGGGAGATGAATGACGAGAGGCAGTTTTCTGATTATTTTCGGATGTTGGCCAGCCGTTTTAACGATCATGTCCTTCGCATCACGCCATTCCTTCAACACGCACCCACACACGGTATTCCGATCTCTATCCAGGAGAGATTAGTGGTCACACTGCGAATATTAGCATCTGGGAGCTCACAGAGTCACTGCTAGCAATTCCCTTTCCACATTAACCACGTCCACTTCCGATTTCTGACCAATCACGAGAAAAAAGTTCTGCCTGGTTGATGTGTCGAGCTGCAAGAACTCCCAAACGAGGGCTGTGAGAACAAATTTCTCTCTTCTTGCGGAGTATCTAACAGGCTTTTACCCTACAGGCCCAGTTGCCCTTGTTGTTGGAACACTTTATGACGACATTTAAACCTTCTCTTTAAATGTCTCTGACTTGTTTGAATATCACCGATTGAATGTCTTTGTATTCAAGGTCAATCTCAAAATAAAATTCTCACAGATGTATTCTCCTTTTTGACTGTACACAATTCTCCTTACCTGATGCACCATATGGGTTATGTGGGACAAGACAGACATTAAAGATATTGATTCCCAGTTGAAGATGAATGAGGGGATGAGCTGCAGCTAAAACGTAAGGTCGCTTTCTGCGGCTTCATGCGGCTTCAGTCATTGTCTTTATCATGGAAATAGCCTGAAATAGACTGTTTGTGCATGCATGAGCACATGTTTGCATGAATTTGAGTATGCGCACTCATTTCTCTCACAAGAGGTTTTTAAAGACATGCATCTTCATTTCTAAAGCCCCGTAAGGTATCGCCACCTGACGGCTCCCGAGGCACCGGGGCTGCCGCCTTGCTGTGATTATCTTAAAGGAGATGCATTGCATATGTAAATGTCCTGTTTCGGAGTGAGCTGGCTGCTGTTCAAGCGAAGGGAGAGGGGGGAAAAAGTCCCTCTACATTGATCTGCCCTCATGCATTTAGTCTGGGTTAAGTGTTCAGCTTCCATTAGGACCAAATTCATGCAGGGGTTTGTATAATTATGCCAGAGTCAATCCCCATTACTCCTTAGCACTATCGAGCAGCTGCTTACTTTAATAAAAACACATGTCAAATTCAGAGAGAAGAGCTGCTGTGTATGTCTGTGTGTCAGTGTTTGCCAGAGTGCGTGCATATTTTTGTGTTTGCACATAATTTGAATCAATACACACAGGAAGGAGGCATTAAAGCAGCTAACCAGTTGCAGGCGGCAGAAGCAGCGAACAGGCCTCGTGCACCAAATGTTCCGTCAACCTCAGAATCCTTTCAATCAGCGCAACAAACAACTCTTTCAACATTTGTCTCTTTCTCCCCTAGGACATGATTCCTCTCCTCTGTCTGCTCACTGGAGACCATCAATCTGTAGCATCTCCCTGTTGCCTTTCTTTCATCATTTCAGCTTGTTTTTTTTTTTTTTCTTCCAATGAGAGCTTTCAAGCCTGACCTTCATGCCCTTGGAAAGGACTGCTGTGGGCAACAAAGACTGCCAACCAATCACAGATTGGTCTGAGTGGCCTTGGGTATGTGAGCCTCATTCTTAATGACATAAGAAAGCCTGAAATGGTTTTTAGGGAGGCTGGTGATAACGTGTACTCACACGCGAGCTCTAAGAACCTATGAAGACGATATTTCTTTTCATTTGTAAGTTTTGGATTTGCTTTCTAATTTCTCTGAGCAGCACCTTATTGGTATTAATCAAAAAATAAGTGACATGTTCACACCATACGTATTTGCTTTTCGTAACAAGACAATACCCCGGTTAATGTGAAGCTACACCATACAGAAGATTTTGGGTGTCTCTGGACAGAGCTAGGTTATTTGTTTCCTCCTTCCTTTTCACTAATTGGAAAAATCAAAGGCTGAAAAATAAAGTCAATACAAAAGTGCCTGATAAGTGCCTCGAATGTGAGGCTTG
This sequence comes from Chelon labrosus, assembly GCF_963514085.1. Classification (NCBI taxonomy): domain Eukaryota; kingdom Metazoa; phylum Chordata; class Actinopteri; order Mugiliformes; family Mugilidae; genus Chelon; species Chelon labrosus. The sequence goes on from NC_140339.1 coordinate 13,316,391, forward strand.
AGGCTGTCTCCAAACGTGAGTCAGTCCTGACAGACCTCCATGTTAAAATGTCCAACTCTAAAGCAGGATTAAACATGTTTGCATCCTTGTACCAAAACAGTTTTGGTCCCTAAAGCTAATTTCTCCCTTCAAGATGGGTGTAAGGCGGAGAATTTTTGTATACTCACCTTAAGAAGTTACTTGAATGAGTGATGAAACAATAGACTGTCTAAAGAGAAAAGCCAAAGCAAGTAGAGCTCCCCCTGGTGACTGGCTTCAGTATAGGTCATAAGCTCCACCCCCTCCATGTTAGTGGGTGGGACTTGGGCCAAACTAAAACACTAAAATACACATCAAATAAATTTTTTTCAAGCATAGTTTCTGTCATTTTAGGTAGTTAATATAATGGTGATGCATGTTCAAGTGTCACCTTTTCAGATAAGTTTCATTTTAGTTAGTTATTTGACGCTATAGAAAAATTACAGTGTATAATCCAACATTTCTTTGTAACTGGTCAAGGTAGAGCAGAGTGGCGCCACCTGTTTCCGCGTGAGTCCAGTTGCTCTTTTTTCTGCTTTGTTTTTTGGACGTCTCTATCCCCATTTTGTCTTGTCTGCCTTGTCTACGTCAACCACCCTCCTCAGCTCCACTCACATCTTTGACCAGTTTTGAAAAATGGAATAAGACTATAAAAAGATTGCAGACGACCAGAAACATCACACTAAGCTTCAAAACTCTCTTCAGGAGGGTTTCATTCATCTTTATGTACAGTCAACAGACACAAACTGTTGTGACCATGCTGCCTTTCTTTGCATTAGGACACAAACTTTGAAGTTAAAAAAGTTTTTAATGATCCTAACCCCTCTTCCAAGAAGATTATGAACTCCTGAGCTGGTCTCTGAGTTTATGGGTTGTGAAGCTGGGGAATTCTGAATTTTTATGCATGAAGTTTTAGCAGATTCTCCAGCGTGGCAGTCGGCTAGAGTGTCTTTGTGATTATACTGATGCAGTGGAACAGAGAGCGCACACCAGTGCTGATGAGAGGGAGAAGTTGGATGTTTTATAGATGGAAATAGGGCAGGCAGGCTGCCGGGTGCAGTAATGCAGAGTAGGTGGAGTTCAGAGAAGTATCCGTGTGTCAGAGAGATTTTTGTAGCGCTGTTCTTCCTCCTTGCCTGCCGCTGGAGACAGATTCGCAACCAGTCGCACTAAAATATATGCAGAGCTGCTTGACTCTTTCCCCTGTGTCAGGTTTTCAGTTTGGTGAATCCTGCCTCCTCTGACAGTCCTAAGAGACTTGATAAGATGAAGATAAGTATATCTTATAGGTCAACAACATTTGTCAGTATGTAGTTAATATAATAAATCAGCACCATTTGTCACCTATATTGTCTTTCAAATTTAATGCATTTTAAGGGAAATTTACTCTTTACAGTTTTGGAGAAATTACTCCTATTTTCTATTAAGATCAATGCAATGAAAACTATTCAAAGGACATATTGAGAGTCGAACACATTAAAAATAGGAAATGTAACCAAATAGTGATATGTTGTAGTCAGTAGAGCAAATACAACTGTACAATCTTGTGTCAGAACAGCAAACTTGAATATAATTTGCTGTGTTTCATACGTTGTTGTTCCAGAAGGAAAAGGGAAACAATTAAAAGCTCCGACTTCAAACACCAAAACCAAGAAAGTGTGTTGATCGAAGAAAAGCGGAGCAGAGCAGACAGTTATCTGAGGCTGTGCTCCAGAAAAAAAGAAAAAAATATCCAGGACGAAACAACTAATGGATCTGTGCCAAAATCTAATTTTCGGGAGTAAACAAAGGTCAGATATGACGCAAAGACCCAACAATGACCACAGAGCAGTGGGAGCTGTTTAGCCTCTACGTCGGGAGCAAGAAGAGCATGCTTCACTCCCTCATATTTTATTTTTAACGACATGATCCCCTTTGTTTCTTCAGGTTAGCTGGCTAAGTCTAATTAGTGAGTTGCATAGCAACAAGACCAATGATGAACGCTCATTCAACCCTTTAAGCTCCTGTTCTCTCTGTTGCTAGTGAACCTCACAGCTGAGAGAGGAAAAAAAAAAAAAACTCCAATCAAAATCAGAGCCATCTGAGGGTCAAAACAGCGTCTCCCCATAACGTATGAAACATGTGATAAATGTTGGCTGCATTCATATAGATCCGTAACGCTGCTGAATCTCTCCTCATCTTTTGACACCCTTCCACGTTGCAGTAATTATTGGGAATTTAATTAGTCAGAGAACAAAGGCAACTTGACCTTCTCCGGAGGTTCAGAATAGTTGTGAACATCGCACACGGCGAGCAGACACTTCATACTTTTCCTCAAATTAATTTACACCTCGAGAACAAACACGCAGATTTGATCCCTTAATTCTAACTCGCACCGGACTTGCACACAAGGAAAACCGCGTTGGTTTTTGTGAATCCCGAGTTTCTCTCACCTTCACCGACTTCGCCGAGGGGAGAGAGAGGTATATCCTAGTTATCTCCTCTCCAGCTCACAAAGACAGTAATTACTCAAAAGGCCATTCAATTAAAGGAGGCCGTGCACCGACGTGAAAAAAAGAGAAAGGATCATGGCTAATTAAATGATTCAACCCTGGACTCAAGGCCACCGCGCTCACACATTCACACATCCTGTAGAAAAAGAGACGTGTGAAGTTATTTATTTATTTTTGGAAACCTTGACTCTAATTTGCAACGAGATAAAACATGTTCATCTAACCATAACCGTGATCTTTCTCTAGCCTTAACCGAAGCATTTGTAGGGGCAAATGTAAAGAGACAACCTCTGTGGTGTGGTAGAAATTATCTGAACGTAATCCAGGATTACACAAATTTACTCTGGAAAAAATAATTGCAATTTCTTTGAAATATGTTGGCTTGGTGAATGCATCCATCAAATATCCACGCTGCTTTTAGCTCTGTTTTCAGTCACCTGAGGAAAACATTTAGCTTCTGAGCTACTGTAGAAAAATATCTATGAGCCAGAAAGACTCCATAAATCTGAGGTGAACTCCAGAATCAGGTGATAATTATCCGTGAGTTTGTCAAAACAATACTTCCAAAACACACGCACTCATCTGATTTACTTTGATTTATTAGGTATGGAATCCTATAAATTACATTTCTATACAATTATGCTTGAGTGCCATTTAATTTCTGACAGGAATATGTTCAGAGACATAAATTCAGAGAAGTTTTCTTTTGAATAAATTAAGTGCAGCAGGTTTGAGTCGTCAGGATGCGGTCAGGACGGATAGGGGACGTACATGTTCAGTCTTCTCAGCAGAGAACTGGGTTCACATCCTGACTCATGTCTCTAGTTTTGGCAACAAAATCACTTCGGTTGGTTGGTGTTGCTGTTGGGAGCATTTGGACTTGTGTACTGGCGCCACCAAACCACTAGTCTGATTTGCGCACATCAAACAACGGTGACTGCGACTCAGAAAAGAAAGAAGACGTCAAAGTAGGTGGTATGTACGAAAACTGAACTGACTGAGGCAGAAGGAGGGAGAATCTCCTGTGCTTGTTCGGCCGTCGAGAGATGAGGAAATACATTTGGGACCGATAAAAGTCTGCGCGCCCTTGACAGTTCTGGAGAAGCTGCGGTGTACTTACGTCTTAAATGCAATGCAGAGGTATGAATTAATACAATTCTGAGGTCACTTGAAGGGGGTGAAAGAAATCGTAATCCAACAAAACGTATTCGCTGTTGGACGTAAGTAACGTAAAATGTGATTCCTAAGAGAAGTTACACCCTCAAAAGCACCTACACACTAAAAGATTTGACATTTAAGGTAAAAAAAAAAAAAAAAGAAAGTGAACTGAATTACTGAACTTTCTGATCTTAAACCTCAACTATAGTAGGTCTGCAGCAGGTTTGTCACCTTCGTACTAAACCAACGATGCTTGTGAGGACTATCCTTGTCTAGTGCAGATGAGAGTTGGTCAAAGTACCAAGCTTTGACACAATATTTCTTTTCTAGAAAACCTTTATTGCTTGCAAGCGAGAGCCACTCATCAGTAACGCATAGATGGTGATAATAACCTAAACAATGTTCATATCTGTATTATTGTACTAACATTTCAACATCCACCTCATGACACACGTAAGACCTCTCCTACACTTTAACCATTATTGTGTGACATACGGTGACCCATTTTCGGAACACATGTACACAAAAGAGGTACTTCAAATGCCCCCTTCTGGATGAACTCCTTAAAGTGAGTTCCTTATGTTAATTCTCACAACATATTATACAATGGGGCATACAACAACATATCTTTTTTACCTTGCAACCTCATAAAGTAGAGCTTTGCATCCACAATAGCTAGATTTCATGTGTAAGATATCAAAATAATAACTTATTTCAATAATTGGTTGTTTTACTACCTACACGTTTCTTCCCCTCTAGGAAACTTGACACCTGATGTTCGGTGATGGATTTATTCCAACCAGTGAGAAACCATTCAATCAAGTATTTACATGGATATTAGGAGATTAGACTCTCCTTCCTTTTTTCTCACGCTGGTTGAGTTTCTCTGTGTAGTTCAAACAATGGAATTAATATTTTCTGAACAACATTTACTCTCACTGAAATCACTGACATTGAAAAAAAAAGAGAGAAGACATCTGGGTAGATGTGTCAGAAGGCAGAAGGAGCTTATACTTTGCCACTGAGAGGAAAATGCAAAAATGCCTAGAAAAAACGGATTTATTCAAACTGAGTTGACATTACTGTAACTATTAGAGGACACCTATGTGAAGCCAAGCTATTGGTAAGAAGCGCCCGCAAAGTCCTATTGTTGCAAAAGTGACACGTGCTGAAGAGGTTACAGTCACACATTTTGTGGACTGATGAAAGCAAGATTGTTGTTTTGGGGTCTAGGGGCTGTAGATACTGTAGTTTGTCAGACGACCCCCAAATGCGGAATCAAGTCACAGCACACTGTGAAGCATGGTGGCACAAGCATCATGATAAAGGGATGTTTCTTGTACTATGGTGTCGGGCTTATTTAATGCACACCAGGGATCATGGATCAGTTTGAATATATCAAAATACTTGAAGAGGTCAAGTTGCCTTAAGCGGAGTTTATACCTCTGCGGGACAAAGACGCAATAACCCACGTACTGTATGTAGCCCACGCCGGTGCGAGCCATTTATACTTGTGCGCTCGTCAGTCTGGCGCTCGTCAGTCTTTTTTCCTTTCCTCAATGTGTTCCATATTTATTGATCCAAAACAATCAATTCGAAAATTACGGAGATGGAGAAGCAGCTGAAAATACGAAAGCAGAAGAACGCTACGACCAAACAGACCAATCACACCTCTTGCAATCTGCACCACCGCACCGTGTAGTTTTGGGGAGGTGAACATCAGTTACGGCGCTAGGGTCTGCGCAGGCTCTGCGTAGGTGTCTGCAGAGGAGTCTGCGTTGTCGCCGTAGCCTCTGCGTCAACAAGACAATGACCCCAAACACAGCAGCAAAGGACCAGCATCTTGGTTCCAGACAAACAAGATAAACGTTATGGAGTGGCCAACCCAATCCCCAGACCTTAATCCAATAGAAAACTTGTGGGGTGACATCAAAAATGCTGTTTCTTATGGAATTAGAACGCTGCCATAAATCGTGCGCGCGCAATGAGACTCGCGCGAGCGCAAATCAAACATCCGCGCGCGCAATGAGACTCGCGCGAGCGCAAATCAAACATCCGCGCGCGCATTTTTGCCCCCCGAGCGCTTTTCCAAGCACTCGCGAGCTATTTTGTAGCTCGCGCGCGCGCAGAGTCCGCTCGCAAAACTTTCCCCTGCTCGCTCGCGAAACTCTCCTCTCCTCGCGCGGAAAACTGTCCCCTGCTCGCGCGCGAGTTATTTCTTTTAGTGGGCGTTTTTGTCAGTGAGGGGGACGGGCCTGGGGGCATGCCAATCACCATTGTATCCCCGAATATAATTGGTTGAGCGTATTGGCCAGTTGAACAGCAGGGTACGGCAACACTACTAGGACAAACGGGACAAACCACACTTATTCACACTCCAGAACAGAAGGTGGCGGTAATGCACCAAAAAGCTGGTTGCCGAACCGCCATTCAGGTAACGTCAAAGACAGTACCCTGCAAACATTTCATCAACCTTGACGGTAGGTCTAAGGGGCGACCTCTAGCGTGAAACGAGTTTAAAATAGGTCTAGGTCGCGCTTCGACCACAAACCAACTTGATGAAAAAAATAAATGTAGGTCTAGGTTGCACCTCGACCACAAACCAACTAGAAGAAAAAATTAAATTATACAACCAATCGGGTGAGCCCTTCTAGCCAATCAGAGGCGGAAAGGGCGGGACCTTCTACTCCAAACCTGGCAGCGGAACGACTGCAGAGAAGCAAGTACGGCACGTACCGAACAGTTTTTTCGGTAAGTTCGTTGACATAAAACATTAGAGACGGTTTATATGTGTTCATTATCATAGACTGTAGGTTCATATTGCAACTTTCTGTGTTTTAAAAAGTGTCATTGACCGACCGTGCGTTATGTGTTTAACTGTCGAGTGGATTTCAAGCTAGCTGCTCACTCGGCTAACATAAACAGGGCTCTGCAGTGTGCTTTCTGTCTAATATTCTGATATTTTTGGACTGTTGGAGTTTAGAAATCCAGACATAAATCAGTGAAGCACTTATACAGACGAGCTGACATGGAGGTGTCCAGAAAATGCATTTTTTTCCCCAAGATAATTTGAAAATGTTAATTTATCTTCATTAAAAAACAAACAAACAAAAAAAACAATAGTAGCCTAATCTATTGATTAGCTGTTAAAATGTTAATATTCAGTGGATTGTGAACATAAAAATTTGACTCCCAATGCAATGCCTAATTGTCTGCTTTGTTAATCAACAATGCTTCTTCTATTTAAAATCATGTAATGTTTTTATTTTATCATTATCTGGGACTTTTTGGCCTATGTAAATATAACCAAAAAGCAATTTATGTCTGTTTCATGACTTAACATTCATGTGATGTATGTAGTATGTACGTAGGTGAATTAGATGGTAAAACGGTGTATAATTTTCCAAGATGTGTTTAAGAATTGTTAAGTAATATACTTCAAATGTTTTTCCAGCTTCACATGACAGAGTGAGGATCTCCACTCCAGGTGAAGGAGCCATTGATAGGAGGGAGAGGGGTCCAGAGGAGATCGTGATCGCCTACAAAGTGTTTTTCAACTGTGTTGGTGTTTTTATGTTTATTGCACATACAGCTAAAAATAAAGAGACTACTGCTGCGATTAAATTGGGATTATTCCACTAATGTTGATTTCTAAACTCCTCCTAAGTTTGAAAAGTAGTGTTGTGTTCTAAAATGAATATGAACCTGTTTTCTTTGCATTATACAACGTCTGAAAACACCAGAATTGTTTTGTCATTTTGACCTGTTGCCATTTTCTGCAAATACATGTTCTAAATGATAATATTTTTATTTCCAATTTGGGAGAAATTTTGTCAGTAGGTTATAGAATGAAACAAAACTGTTCATTTTACTCAAACACATAGCTATGAATAGTAAAACCAGAGGAACTGATCATTTTGAAGTGGTGTCTTAACTTTTTCCAGAGCTGTATGTGTAAGAATCATGTTGGTCTCATTAGTTTTTAGTTTTTCAAGTGTTCTGATTGTTTGTGTAATAAAACTTTAAAGAAATTGCACTTTTGTGTTGTCAAACTTATAATTTCCCCCCAAAGGTAGGTTCTGTTAATACATTGTATTTATATAAATGTGTTTATTTATAGCAAAAAATATTTTTAATATCATTTATTATTCATTAAATGTATTATCTATATGTAAACACTAATTGTTACAGTTAATCAGTCAGTTTGAACAGATAACATTTCGACGTTGAACAAACGTTAAAACGACGTCGAGACCTAGACGCAGCCAGGGGCTTTAAAAGTAATGCTGAAATGAAGGTTGAAAAGACGTCAGATCGCAACGTCAACATCTTCTCTACCTGCATTTGTCAACCTCTTTTTAACTTCACTGCAGAAACAACATCTAAAACTCGACACATACAGCTGTAAATATATATCAGAATATTTACTGGATCGTTTTTAGAAGGTGAATAATGCGCGCTTAGAAGACATCTGTGTTACAACGGGACGTTGTTTATGACCGTTAAAAAGACGTCGAGGTTGCAACGCGACGTCGTTTCAATTTGCCTTTCAAGATTACTTTTAGACCTCCTGGCGACGTGTACGTTTAGACGTTGTTTCAACGTTTATTAGACGTCGAAATGTTTGCAGGGTTGTGTCTCTTAAAAAGAGTGTCCATGGGCATATTTGCCTTAATAAGATTTTAATAAGAAATAGCCTACTATATTTTGACACACATCTGCATCTGGACCATACGTCTATATGCTGCTCTCATATCGAGAGTTGCTGACGCCTATATAAACTACAGGCCTTCTATCTTTTTTATTTATTTTTAGGATTTTTTAACATTACGTTTATAATTTTCAGGGAGAAAGAAGAAGTCTAAATCGAGAATATGAACAAAACAGTTTTACCAAAATAAAAAATGTCGTTGTGCAACAGAATCCAAGTTACAAAAAATGATCAGCATTTTATCAGATTAATGTCGACGATGGAGGGAAGGAAAGACAGCACTCAGTCAAACATACTGAAGTTCATTGCTCTGTGTGACATTTTGCAAACTTTCAAGTCAAGACACCAAATCACAATACATGTCATTCAGGCATTCGGGGCTGTGTGGTTTGTCCCGTTTGTCCTAGTAGTGTTGCCGTACCCTGCTGTTCAACTGGCCAATACGCTCAACCAATTATATTCGGGGATACAATGGTGATTGGCATGCCCCCAGGCCCGTCCCCCTCACTGACAAAAACGCCCACTAAAAGAAATAACTCGCGCGCGAGCAGGGGACAGTTTTCCGCGCGAGGAGAGGAGAGTTTCGCGAGCGAGCAGGGGAAAGTTTTGCGAGCGGACTCTGCGCGCGCGCGAGCTACAAAATAGCTCGCGAGTGCTTGGAAAAGCGCTCGGGGGGCAAAAATGCGCGCGCGGATGTTTGATTTGCGCTCGCGCGAGTCTCATTGCGCGCGCGGATGTTTGATTTGCGCTCGCGCGAGTCTCATTGCGCGCGCACGATTTATGGCAGCGTTCTAATTCCATAGTTTCTGAGGCAATACCAAGAAATGCAGAAGAATTGCGGAATGTAGTCGACTCCTGAAGTGGTTCTCACAAACTGTGGTTACACAACTGAATAGTCAATGATTCACAGTAAAGCTAAATCTTTAAGCATTTTACAGTCTATACTAGTAAATGTATCAGTTTGTAAAGAAAAACACTGCTATTTTTCTGATAAATATTTCTTCGTGTTTTGATTTGGAATAGAATGTGCAATGCTCCCAATACGTTCGTGTGTATGGAAATAAAAGCTATTGTAAGGATTTTGAGCTTTACTCACTTTTTTAAACACTATTATTTTGAACACAACAATATATGTCTATATGTAGTGACAGCATTCAAGGCCAGTTCCAGGTTTCGCACTGTTACAAAGAGAATTGTGCCATTACAAAGAAATGACTGACACTTTTTTATTACTGCGGAGTTCATTGAATTCCTCATAAATCAAAGAGGGGACGAGGTTCCTGCAGGGCTTTCAGGTTTAATGATGTCCTAATGTTGCATTAATAATGTGAATTATATCTCTATAGACCTGGTATGTGTTTGTGCAGCATTTACTGAAGAAAGACCATTTAATTCAACTGAGAGAAGACATCAAATGCATTCACATTCTCCTGTCAAACGTTTTTGAAATTCAGCGTGTGGCATTGGAGAAAGCAGAGCGGCTGGATAAACAACTGTGACACAGAGGTTATCATACTCAATTAAGCCGCCCTAGCCGAGATAGAAACAGAGCTTTTGTCATGTGAAGGCAGAGGGGCCGAGGGCGAGTCGGCGTCTCATGTCGAGTGGCTGCTGTTAACTCTCAGGGCAAACACAATTGACACTGTGTGCCAACTATAACAGCTGTAGTGCGTCTGAGTGAGTATAAGTGTGTGTGCGTGTGTGTGTGTGCCAGGAGTTTGCGTCATTGGAGCGGAGGAAGAAACGCTGGCGCCAATGGATGGTTCTTACGGACCATGAATGAAGGGAGAAAAAAACCTGTTTAGAAACTCAGCTAGTCCTCATCAGACTTTATGTGCTGCAGTTTTTCTGTGAATAAAAGATGTGTGAATCCCAAAATTAAGCTGTGTGAATACATTTACAGTACTGCAAGTGGAAGTAGTCCTTAAATAAAGATTGCTAAGTAAAAGTATGTTTATCTTGCTGTTCTCTTCTCTTCTCTCTTTGCTGTTCTCTTCTCTCTTTCTTCTGTCTGTACCCGGCTGGCCTTAGGCAGATGGGTCCCTCCATATGAGCTGGGTTCTGCTCGAGGTTTCTTCCTGTTAAAAGGGAGTTTTTCCTTGCCACCGTTGCCTTCAGGCTTGCTCTGGGGGTTTCAGGCCGGGTTTTTGTAAAGCGTCTTGAGACGATTTGTATTGTTATTGACGCTATATAAATAAAATTGAATTGAATTGAATTGAATTAAAAGTAACCCATAAAAATCCTGTACTTAAAATATTACTTAAGTAAAAGTACAGAAGCTTTATCAGCTAAATGCAGTTAAAGTATCAAAACTTAAAATGCTTAGTGAGTCAGTCCCTGTAGACTACATTTTTAAATGATATCAAGGCTTAAAGTTATGCAGAATTAAGAGTGTCGCTGCTTTGTGTTGCTAGCTGTCCACCTTAGCTCCTCTCACGCTCCACCTCTTTGCCCATTTTTAAATCAGCTGGAAGTTAGGTGGAGTCAGGCACTACCAAGATGGCGACGGCCGGGGATGCCACACTGAGCTTCAAAGTCGCTTTTTTTTTTTTTTTAAAGAAACATAACTTGGTCTCTGATACTTAAATTTGTTTTTGCCTTGTCTGGATTATTTGACTTCTCTGGGCCATGAACAGATATTTAAAGGAGAACTACCATTTTTTTTTACAACCTTATTTCTGGCATAAAATACGATCACTTACTCATCCATATAACTTTGTTGTCATTTGGAGTCATTCGGACAATATTTAGATCTGCGTATGTCCATATAGTGGGAGTGACTGGGGCACCGAGACGCAGCCTCTAAATAACCTATTATCTGCCGTGAAACTCGTTCATTTCACCAATATTTTGTTATGATACGCTAGTGCTATTCCCCGTTGAGTCCGGAATTACTTGTTGTCATCATGCGGGGTCTGTAGATTGACCTACTAACCTCTGTCCTGGATGATGTCATCTCTGTGCGCTGCCCTGCGCGGCTTGTTTACCTGTAAAGATAACTGTGGGCTACAAGTATGGAAATGTGCTGCATTCTGGTCTGTTTTTCTTCTACCGCTAGATATACAAATACTTTCACAACAAGAATGAATAAACTGTAGAACAACTGACCAGCAGGATTCAGGAGAGCCCAACTCAGTACGAAGGTTTGTAGCTCTTCCTAGCTTCCTAGCCTCCCAGCTGAAAGCAGCTCTTTTAAACGATGAATACAGACTACTGCCACCTGCTGGTGTGAAGAGTTATTTCCTCTTACGCAAGAGCAGAGTATGTACCAGCCAACCTCTGGCTGTAGTCTTGTGGTGCGTTCAAGTGCTTTTTGGTCCAGACACAGGTGACGTGAAGCAACATTTTGATGAGAAAATCATAAAATCATGTATATATGTAAATTTCCCATACGTGGGATTATTAAATACACTATATTACCAAAAGTATTCGCTCACCCATTCAAATGATCAGAATCAGGTGTTCTAATCACTTGGCCTGGCCCCAGGTGTATAAATTCAAGCACTCAGGCATGCAGACTGTGAAACAAGACATTTGTGAAAGAATGGGCCGCTCTCAGGAGCTCAGTGAATTCCAGCGTGGAACTGTCATAGGATGCCACTTGTGCAACAAATCCAGTCGTGAAATTTCCTCGCTCCTAAATATTCCACAGTCAACTGTCAGCTCTATTATAACAAAATGGAAGCGTTTGGGAAAAACAGCAACTCAGCCACGAAGTGGTAGGCCACGTAAAGTGACGGAGAGGGGTCAGCGGATGCTGAAGCGCATAGTGCAAAGAGGTCGCCGACTTTCTGCACAGTCAATTGCTACAGAGCTACAAACTTCATGTGACCTTCAGATTAGCCCAAGTACAGTACGCAGAGAGCTTCATGGAATGGGTTTCCATGGCCGAGCAGCTGCAGCCAAGCCACACATCACCAAGTGCAATGCAAGGCGTCGGATGCAATGGTGTAAAGCACGCCGCCACTGGCCTCTAGAGCAGTGGAGACGCGTTCTCTGGAGTGATGAATCACGCTTTTCCATCTGGCAATCTGATGGACGAGTCTGGGTTTGGAGGTTGCCAGGAGAACGGTACATTTCAGATTGCATTGTGCCAACTGTGAAATTTGGTGGAGGAGGAATTATGGTATGGGGTTGTTTTTCAGGAGCTGGGCTTGGCCCCTTAGTTCCAGTGAAAGGAACATTGAATGCTTCAGGATACCAAAACATTTTGGACAATTCCATGCTCCCAACCTTGTGGGAACAGTTTGGAGCGGGCCCCTTCCTCTTCCAACATGACTGTGCACCAGTGCACAAAGCAAGGTCCATAAAGACGTGGATGACAGAGTCTGGTGTGGATGAACTTGACTGGCCTGCACAGAGTCCTGACCTGAACCCGATAGAACACCTTTGGGATGAATTAGAGCGGAGACTGAGAGCCAGGCCTTCTCGACCAACATCAGTGTGTGACCTCACCAATGCGCTTTTGGAAGAATGGTCAAAAATTCCTATAAACACTCTCCTCAACCTTGTGGACAGTCTTCCCAGAAGAGTTGAAGCTGTAATAGCTGCAAAAGGTGGACCGACATCATATTGAATTCTATGAGTTAGGAATGGGACGGCACTTCAGTTCATAGAATGAGTAAAGGCAGGTGAGCGAATACTTTTGGTAATATAGTGTATGTCTTATCTTATCTTATCTTAAACTACCTTTTCCTTTTTTTAGTATATTAATGTTTTACAGTTTGTTTAATGATGTTTTAGGCATTTTTCCATTACATCTTTTTTGTCTCTTATATCTTATATTATTACCAAAATAGATTGTGAGCAGGACCAATATATAATTACATTTAATTATATTACACTATTGTACCTCAGACATTATGGCTTATTCATCAACTGAACTGGTGCGAGTTGGAAAAACCTTCTTTTCTTTTTTTTTAAATCAAGTTTTTGCCAAACCTCCCGCCTCTCTCCCAGCGGGCCCTCTTGACCCTTCCTGTGCTGTTGTTGGCATCCTCTGTGCTGGCTGCACCCTCTCTGCAAATGCAGCCATAATGCTCCCCATATGGCAGGCAACATCTCCTGCTGAGGGACTCCTTCATTTCTAATAATACACACAGTGTAATAAAGGGCTCAATTGAATTAATCAGCTTGAAGACATTAATCAGACATTAATGAAGTATTAACCTCTGCACTGCACTGCTGTTCACGGTGTCTGCCTGCCTGTTTACATCTCCGCTCGCATCGACCTGCTGCTCTGTTTCTTGGAAGGTTTTTTTTTTTCTTCTCCGGCCGTTGAGGATCCCTTGCTTTTCAGAGAACTAACGTGAAAACCAATGCAGCTGCTTCGTATTCTGGACAATAAGCCAACAAAACAGACACGGTTTTTGTTTTTTAATAAAATAATTTATCATTTATGCCAGACAGCTAGCAACCTGTGAGAGCACCCACATGTCACTCAAAGCAGCCAAGCCCTCTATTATACATACAAGACTCTATATAATTTAAGGAGGTGGGTCGTGAAACAACTGTCCCCTGCACAGTGGTCATGCATGTAAAAATTAGCTGTAGACACACACAAAAAAGATTTTGTACCAGGCAAGGTGGAAGAACAGCTCCAAAATCTCTCTGACGCACGGATACTTCACTGAACTCTGCATTTACTTCACCAGGCAGTCTCCCTGTCCATTGACACTCTCAATGGCTACCACACTGGAAAATCATCTAAAACTGGAGGCAAGAAATTTCTCTATTTTGTCAGTAATCCCCCCCTTTACAATGCATTATCTCAGAGAACAGCTCAGAAGTTTATAGTCCTCTTGGTTAGGATCAATGAAAACCTTTTACATTCGAAATGTGTGTCCTTCAAGAACTAATGCACACAAAGACAGCGTGATCACGAGTCTTTGCGTCCATTGACTGTATATAAAGATGGACGCACCCTTCTTAAGAGTGGTTTTGAATCTTAGTGTGGTATTTTTATGGTTATTGCCATATTGTTAGCGTCTGATTCCACTTTTCCAACTTTCACCTTTTTCCTGGTCTTGTGTTGGGTTTCTTCTTCAGGTGAGTATTGTAAAAATCTCCCCCCTTACAGGTGTCACAAAGGCAGAAATTAGCTTTAGGGACCAAAACTGTTTTCACACAAGAATGTAAGCATGTTTATTTCTGTTTTAAAGTTGGACATTTTGGCGGCAGAGTGGTGTGGTGGTTAGCACTGATGCCTCATAGCAAGACTGTTCCTGGTTTGAATCCATCGGCCGACTGGGCCTTTCTGTGTGGAGTTTGCATGTTCTCCCTGTGTCTGCGTGGGTTCTCTCCGGGTACTCCGGCTTCCTCCCACCCAAAGACATTGGTGATTCTAAACTGGCCGTAGGTGTGCATGTGAGTGTGAATGGTTGTCTGTCTCTCTGTGTTTAGCCCTGCTATAGACTGGCGACCTGTCCAGGGTGTACCCCACCTCTCGACCGATGACAGCTGGGATAGACTCCAGTCCCCCCATGACCCTTCACAGGAATAAGCGGTTACAGAAAATGAAACAATGAATGAATGCGGTGGGACATTTTAAGATGGAGGTCTATGGGGATTGACTCACTTTCGGAGCCAGCTTCAAGTGGCCGTTTGTGGAACTGCAGTTTAACAGCACTTCTATATTGCCTTGGATGTTTCCTGTTGGCGAAAACAGTTCGGAACAAATAATCTAGCTCTGTCCAAAGACAACTAAATCTTCTGTATGATGTAGCTTCAAATTTGCTTCAGGTTTTTTGGCACTTCCGTGTTGAATTAATTCTTCATGATAGTGGATTGGTTCTTTCAGGCAGTTATCCATGAGTTGAAAACTACTTGAGCGAAAGCCAAGGGGGAAACTGTAGGCCCTGTTCGTTATTACAGTTTTTTCCGCGTTATGTTGCGACACCTGGACATCCATTTTTCTGAAGAATACTGTTGTGAACACATTACTTTAATTCAGGCAGTTTAAAATCTGGATGTTATTTATCATCTCCACGTTAAGTCAAAATTCTTATAATCAGGTGAAAAGCATTGCTGATTGTGGCTGTCCGTTTGCATTGTCACTGATTAGTGAATAATGGGACAACGGCGCCCAATAGCTGTAATTATTGTTATTCCCCAAACTCAATTAATCAGCGAGGTACTTACAAAAACGGCAGCGAGAAAAGAGGAAGAGAGACAAAGGAAAGCGGAAATCAGGAAGGAGGTAAATTATATACCATTAGACGAACGCGGTCTCTGTGGCGACGTAAAGAAAGCGCGGAGGTACCAATCATCTCCAGTCATTCAGCAGATCCACTTGTGATAACCAAGTATTGTTCCCGGGGCTGCGGGGTCACCTCTCCTCCATTTCAATCGGCTCTCAGAGATTCCTTCAGAGCTCCGGATGCAAAGAGAAATGCTCGATCCATTCAGTAAGGGAAATAATTAACTTGAAAAATAATTAGCCGGTGAACTTTCGATTTAATTTAATCGAGTTTTACATTTGGAAGTGGCTAAATTAAAACTGAACCAGAGCGTTTCCCGATTTGCGTAGGACATGTGCATGCGGAGTGTTTTCACTTTCCAGCCCCTAAAAAATACTCAAAATACCGCTTTGATTGTTTAAAAGCTTTCGGGAGCATTTCCAGTTACCTTCCTCAAATAAACCCCCAGATAATGTAAACTATTATAATAAAATATTTAGTCTGAAAAGATGTTAAGCGAGACCACACGGGAAAGATGAGCGCATGGAAAGCATGACTCTGATTTGGAGAATTATTTCTTGCTAACTCTGAGCCAAATGAGCTCCAGATTACAATAATACCACCAGTGGGCAATTAAGTCCATATAAACAGTGCATGCAGAGTGCTGGCACCAGGGTAAGCCACACACACACACAGGTTGATATGGGCGCTGAGAGTCTGTCAGCCTTCACCGCGTCTTGCCTTGTATCCATCAGCAGCAGTAGACAAATGCTAACCTGACAAACACCCAGCATCACCAGCAGCTGCCCGGGCAAGGATAATTAATACAGCCAGCAATTTGGCAGCTCTATAAACGTCCTGACACCGAGACACGGCCGGCAGAGAGACTATCACAAACACAGGCAGCAGGAGAGAGACAAAGAGAGAGGGAAGCGCTGATAATCCGGGAAACATGACCGATCTCTCTGTGACAGACTCACAGACGCTAATAAGGCCAAATGTAATTGTTTCTGTCGAAGGACAAATCCACTTTAAAGAGTTCGTCTTCTGCAAAGACAACTATACCGGTGGAGCACTTGCTTTTTCTAATATGTGAATCTAAATAATCTTATCTTATCGGCGGATAATATCTCTGGTGTTAATTCTGAAGCAGAAGCAGCCGACTAGATGCTCCCAGGGTGCCTCTCAGTAATAAACACCCGTTCTTCTCCGTGGTAATTTCGGCTGAAACTAATGAGCATCATTATATTTAACATAACCCTGTAGTACTGGTCAATTAACGAGGAGACTCCAGTGCTTCCTCTTCTGTTTTTTAATTCTGGGGGGCGCCGTGACAAATGGTGCTAACGTTCGGAGATGGTTTAGAGGGGGCGGGGAGCTCAGACATCTGGATGGAGGTTTCGGAATAAAGCTGCTGCTCATTCACAATCGAAAAGGGAGGTGGTTCAAGCATCAGGTGAGGATGCCTCCAGCTGGCCATGCATGTTATCTTCATTGACGGAGTGGCCCTAACCTCAGAGCCTACACGTGAATCTGCATTCAGATCTGAACA
Organism: Chelon labrosus; assembly: GCF_963514085.1. NCBI lineage: Eukaryota > Metazoa > Chordata > Actinopteri > Mugiliformes > Mugilidae > Chelon > Chelon labrosus. The sequence goes on from NC_140339.1 coordinate 13,333,500, forward strand.
CCTGCACTTTGTAGCTCGCCTACAGCACGTAATGGAAGGACCCTCCGATCCAGGATTAAAATCTCGAAGCCTACACCCTCCAGTTCCACAATTTCCAACCGTGCTCTCATGCACCTGTCTTCCTCTCGACTGAAGACACAAATAACACGTCTTGCTGCTCAACCCAAACGAGCCACACAAGCAACATCGAAACACTGCAAAAGCTAAACCATGCAAATTAGCGTTGAGTAGTTTGTGATTACGACAGGGGATGACGTGTGCACATGGTGCTTGGCGTAACATCAGCCAAGAAATCGTGAGAGCACCGAACAACAGTTTAGCAAGCTAGTGACTGGGTAACTTAATGTAGGAAATAAAAAAGACATGGAGAACATGTCTGTTGGTTAATATCATAAAATGACAAAGACACTTTCCATCCACCACCGTCGTGAATACTTCAGTAGGACGGCGTTCATATGGGCTCTTCTCGTGAACATGGTGAAGGCAGCGTCATATGTTAACACGTCTACCATATCTTAAAGGACCAGCGCGTAGGATTTAGTGACATCTAGTGGTGAGGTCGCGGACTGCAACCGAATGTAACAGTGTTTATATCTCTTTGAAGGTTATCAGTCATCCAGGTCATGGTATATTTGAAAACGCCAAAGAAAGGCAACTGGACTTAGAGTTTCTTGAAGACGTTTCGCCACTCTACCAAGTACTACTCTGTTGTTGTTGGCATCTTATTTACAAATAGAGAGCAGTGACGGGAAGAAAAGCTAGCTCTGTCGCTACACTGTCAATATTATTTACGTTTTGATGGTTTTGCTGGTTAAAATTTAGCGTGGGAATTACCAAGACAACAATAACCTGGAACGCGCACTAGCGACTTCCTGTGAGCTCAGAAGAGATGGATGAAGAGCCAATCACTTTGTGTTTGTACGATGCCTAAGATTGCTGACACGCCACAGTAAAAATGCAAAAGGCACTGTCTAGAGTCAGTGTTTGGTTTGTCCGTTCTCAGCTACTGTTGAAACGTGGCAGTACAACACAGAGGTCCTCATAGAATAGATATGCGATGATATATATTCTAGTATATCCACCTAAATCCTAGACAGCGGACCTATAACACGAAGATGTTCAGCCTGTGCAGTAACATTTAGGGCGTGTAAGCTTATATCAAAGGGTTTAAGTCATACAGTATATGAGGGCTTATATCAAAGGACCCTACACTGCCGATACACAACATGTGCCTCCACACTGTGAGAATGAAAGTGCCCGTACGCGCTCACACCCACACTAAGAGGCTGATCGTACGCAGCAGAGAGCCAGAGCGGCCATGTCTCCTCCTGCTCATCTGTGGCCTATGTTAATATGATTAGACTGGATTATGGTAATGTGCAGGGGGATCTGGTGGGTGTGGGGCGATGCTTTGCTGCTCTCGTTTCGGGGAACAGCTAATTGGTTGGGCTGCTTTGATGTCGTGGCGATGAGGGAAGGGGGTTGGTGGGAAAGAGCTGGCAACGGCGGCCTACAACTCAGGCCCATTTTATTTTTGGAGAGATGTGTGCTGGTGAGCGGTGGAAAGCAATGAAACCTGACGAAACCAAGGAGAAACAGCGGAGACCTGGAGCCGAGACGCCGTGAATGCTCGGAGAAGTACGTGACCGAAACACGAGCCGCGTTTTTATTCTTTCCCGCTGAGTGTGGCAAGAGCTGACCTTTTATTTACGATCTGCTAAGGACAATCGCCTTTAAATGGATCAGCACATTTAGTAAAAAATGTCCAGAGAAGTCAGTTTATCAGGGGACACCTGTTGACGGTGCAAATAAAGTTGGCTTTATACAGCAGTCAGTTCAAAATGATTTAAATCTGCACTTTAGTACATGGAAATTAACATCACAAAACCACGCTGTGCTTAATTTCACTAATAAACTGCCGCATTGCACAACTTATCCAGCGTTTTTATCTGACATCGTTTCAAACAGCTGACCCTCACAGCCAGAGGGGTCGGCGCGCAAAAACAATCACATTTCAGCTTCAACAGTTTTTATCTATATGGTCACAGCAGGAGGAATCAGCTGGACTTCATTTTCATCAGTGAGTCGAGTCTTTTAAAGCGCTTTGCTCTTCTGGCCTCAGCACAATCAGGGCCTGCAGGTGTGCTGCCCGTAGCAGCAAAACACCTGCTGGGACGTTGGGCCGTACACATACGCTAACATTTGCATACTCCATGAATAGTAAGTATTTAAATCACTTCCGAAAGTAGGCTGAGCCTGATCTCAGCTGTGCAGGCTACTTGATCAAAACCGCAAACAGTAGTAAAAGTGGGAAAATGTGATGTGTGGTTATTGGATGCCAGTAGGAAGTAATCCCACCTAGGGTTTTCTGAGTGTGATAAGTCAAAACGTCGGCTGGGAAATGTCAGTGATTATCAACTATTGCAACTAAAAAAAAACATGTCGCATGACGATTGTAAAGTTGCAGCAGCTGTTTTTGACTCAAGTCAGGTTTTGACTCACCTAAATTATAAATTCAACCTTAGCGCAACCTTAACATTCAAACCTTAGAGGTGTGACAAGCTGTTGGAACCTGAAGAGCATCATGGATCCAGCCACTGAGATCCAACACTATGGTGCCATCAAACAGAGCGCCCGTGGAGAAGGTAAGAAACTTGATTTTTTTCTGTATGAACCTATGACCTCTGATAACACATGCTGTCTTTACATAGACACCAGTATTCCAGTAATAATCAGAATAAAAATGCCTTCAATCATAAACAGACTGACCCGATAATCTGTTCAATATGAAAATATCATCTCCTAATAATAATCATGTAAACACTTGATCCCTCTGGTTGGAATAAATCCATTCTCCATGTGACAACAAGTTTCCAGGAAGGACAGAAACAATGACGTAGAAAAACAACAAATTTAAATAAATGTTCAAAAAGATGAATGAAGCCGGAATTCATGTGGACAGCAGTGTTGAAAATGTGGAAATATCTTGGCCGTCTCCTTCTGTTAAATGAATTTAGTGTCGGAGAAGAAGCCAGAAAGAAAAATCCTACTTCTTCTTCTTCTTCTGTTATTTTTCCAGCAGATTCGACGCCCCACAGTGGACAGAACCTATAGGGGTCAATGTTTAGGGGCCTGTAAACACATATATCTGATCAGATCACCATTAAGTGGAAATCTCCAATTTTGAAGAAATATTGCCCGTGTAAATGCAGCCCTTTGACATGGAATGACTTCCTCACAGTTGTGAAAATCTGTGCAGCCAGCCAGTTCCTCCTTTACTTACTTTACATGAATATCCTGTACATGCTCTTAACACTTAAAGTAAACTACAGACTTTATGATGCTGTTAATTACATTTGTTGAAGAGTAATTAATTTGTGCAGAGCGAGTTGGTATCAAGTCCTGCTTGACCTTCTTTAGCAGCAAGTGTTAAAAGAACGCACACACATAAAAACGGATGTCTTTTCATTAGCTTGAACCATGTGTTACATCCTCAGGCCCCAAGACATGACTTGAACGTTGCTCATAGCGGCTCGAAATTGCACTACAACACTCAGGACTAAACACGGTTTCAGATTAAAAACCCAGACGGCATTTCGTAAGTAAAAATCTTGCAATTTTATTTGCATATAAAGGCAGCTAAATATATCACAAAGAACTGAAAGAGAGAACTAACATTTCCATGAAGAGGGGTACAATCAGAGAAAGAGCAGGGAAGAGAGGAACAGAGCACGAAAAGAGCATTTACAGCGGCGAAGTTGAGACAACTATTGGCAACATTTTTTTTTGTGCTAGCAAGATTGCATTTACACACAGTGCAAAATTAGAAAAGAAAAGCAATAAAACACAAATACTATCAGATTTACACTTTAAAGGACAACTTAACCATGTTTAGGCAGGTGTGTTGCTGGGAACAATCAGCACCTGTTGGATTGTGACTGACAAAATTTTTCCTCTCTCATTCAAAATGAACGTCTACCCTACTGGGAGAGTTGATAGAAAAAGCATGAAAGAAGAGCAATTGATGGGCGCGTTAAAGAAACATGGCAATCATACAGGTGCATACAGAAACAATGCACCTAATTTTCTTTTTTTTTCCTTTTCGTTTTTTTTTTTTTCGTCAAACACAACTTTTAGTACAGATGTTTTACAACATGAATATATAATATATATATTTTTTTATACATACATTTTCCAAATTAAATCAGAAACCCATAATGGGATGATAGAAAGTAAAAATTTTTCAGGCTGTAATTGGATAGCTTTCCGTCCCTGCGTTGGTCAGGTGTTGCTTTGCGGGGATGATGGGTAATAAATAAGGACTTTTCTCTGAGCTCGCAGAGAGAGTGGGGGCTCTAGCTGAGAACATTAAAGCTAGTTTAAGGCAGCGTCCCTGTCAGCCAATAAAAAAAAAAAAAGGAGGAACTGACGAGAATGAGAAAAAAAAAAGACCTAAACACAAAAAATATCAGATGACACCACAACGTAAAACAATGGCATCCATTGTCTGGCTAACCAAACGTAAAGAAATTGTACAAATTCACAAAGCATCATTTATCTTACAGATCTGACCAATATTTATCAAGAGCAAGATTGTTTAACCACAAAATCCCTCAGAAAAGGAGAACACCGGCGTCAGACACACTCGTATCTTAACATTTCCCTCCAAAGTCACGACTATTGATAAATTTGTTCCCTAAAATGAAAAGCTGCTGGCGAAGAAACGCTTCAAAATGCGACGGTGCTTTTTTGTAAGGGAGGCCAGAGAGGACAAAAATGTAAGTAGTCCTCGTGTTTTGTTATTCTGTGATTATAAAATAAGACACCATAGTTTTTAATCTCCATTTCTTTCCTGTGACAGGATGGGAGTGTGAAATGAAGTAATGCTGACATAAAAACACTCTGCACAGTGAGTCCAGGACAGAAGAAGAAGAAGAAGTTGTCTTTCTTCACTGATTATCTCGCTTTGTGAAAGCTGTTTTTCCACATTGAACAACACAGGAGTATCTGCAAGTGTACAAAAAAAACATCGGAGGGAAACTAGGATAGTTGGTGCAAGCTTTAAAAAACAGAATATAACACCGGTATTCTCCTTCGACGCTTCCAGACAATCTCCCCACCCTCAACCTTGCGTCTCCGCCTCAACAACAGCTCGGAGGAGACCAAATGTTTGCAATGAAACACTTAGATTATTTTGTTTTTTATGTTTTTTTTTTAAACTTGACATATTTATAGAAAAGAAGTAGTTTATCCAACCCGTCCGTCCGTCCCTCCCGCCCCCCTCCTGTCCCCCCGTCCTCTGGTCTCAGGAGCTGGAGGGGTTGGGCAGGTCGAACACGATGGGGGGGTTGGTGGGCTGGAAGCTGACGGTGCAGGTCGACGCGTTGATGAACGTCGTGTAGCCGTCTGTCATGATCCCGTACCCTGAGGAGGAGGAAGAGGAGGAGGAGGGGGGAGAGTCGTCAACAACTGGATGTGACTTGGTTAACCAGATTCTCTCCAGACTGCAGCTGACAAACCAAGATTTTTAAGGGTCTTTACACACAAAGCTGACGGTCAGTCATGTGCCGGCGTAGGGGTGCCACTGAGGATTGATGGTGGCTTTTCAGCTGATACAGCCGATGTTGAATAGGTGGCTGAATGAGGCCGTTTAGCTTAAAGAACCATTGCATGAGAAGACAACTGAAGTGACGAAGGTAAACAAAAATGGCAAAGGTCAAAGGGCACAACTGTTGACCAGCTGAGCAGTATGATTCAGGAGAGGCCGACACCGCGACTACAAGAACTGCTTGCTCGCGTACAGACTCTGACGTGCTGTTCTCTCATAAGATAATCACTCTCATTCATTTTGTCTGCTCATCGCAATTTCAGTTTTGGATATTAAACAAAATCCTGTTACACAGAGCTGCAACAACTCGTCAACGTCCATGATGACGACTACGTAAATGCGTCAGTTTGCATAGGACACGTCGACGCCTCGCAGTGTTTACTAAAAAAGCCCTTACCCAAACGTTTCTCGTGAGGAAATTCACTCAACAGAGACCCAGATGCTTGTCATTGTTAACACTTTCATCCTGCAGGGGGCAGTAATACAACCAGTAACTTCTGTCAAAACCACAAAAGTAGAAGACGAAGTAGTCGCACTCTTACTAAAATTAAAACTTCTCCGCTCTGTAGCTGAGACACTAAGTATTTGGACCATTACTGTCAATGTATCTGGGTTCTGACCTGCTTCTACGTTCTCCCTGTGTCTGCTGCGTTTCCTCTCACAGAGACATTCATGTTGGGTTAATGTGAGTATGAATGATGATGCTCTACTAGAGGATACTACAGATGCATTTCCACTTACAATCAGCTTAAGTCGTTGAAGTTAAATCACATTTAATGTGTGCTAATTAATGACTGAATGTAGTGAAAACATTTTTCCTAATTACACTCAATAAATCAGTACCATTTGGTAAAACTTCAAGTTTAAAATGAGTTCTTCATTCATAGATATTGTGCTCATTATGTCTGAGTAACATTTATTAGAAATAAGTTTATTTCTACTTTAGTAGTTAACCAAAAGATTAATCGATTACTCATTTGTTGGCGCCCTACAGCTTCATCTTTACCTCCTTTAAGACGGTTGATAGAGAGATTGTTCATGAAGGTTAAGAAGCACTTTGTAGTTGAAGATTCGTACACAATAATTATTTTATTGCTGACTAAATTGCAACTAAATCATTTATATGAACTAATGATTCTTACCCCATTAATTATTAACATCACGTATCAAGAATCAAGGAACCTAAAATGTTCAGCAGTGACTCACTATCATACAATCATAAATGAATTGCCTGCAAGGCCACCAGAAAGAAAAGAGGACATAAAGAATATAAAGTCTGAAGAATTTTATTCCCCGTACCTTCATGTATGCCTCCGAAGGCATGAAGTTTAGGTCGCACCCTCTTCTGCACCGTGTTGAGAAGCTCTACACAGCCGACCCGCTGCAGCTCCTTAGGAACCCAGTCTCGGAAACCTGCAGAAAAATATTCACATTACTTGTCCTGGCTTCATCAAGTGCTTCCTTTATAACAATTATGACCAATCAAGAACAGTTAGTGTTGAACTACAATCTTGTGAAGTCATTGTTTTGGTTATATGCACACTGGTTGCACACTTTGTTTGCTGTCCTTCAAGTCTAAGATTAATTAATTACGATCCTGTCTCAGATATTTTTACTGAAAGCAACCGTCAAGTTTATCTGACTGAGTGATTCGTCATACTTGCTGAAGTAAATTTGTTAATAATTAGGTCTGCAACGACTCGTCAACATCATCGATGACTTTGTGAAAGTTTATTATTTGAGCCTACCAGTAAATTTTTCCTCAGTTCGTACACATTTGCTGCCTTATCTGGTTTAAAAGTTCCGAACGAGCTTAATACTCATAAATAAAAAACTCCCAGCTACTCATTTACTCCATTTTCGTCTGATTTTTTGCAGTAATAAAGTCTGTTCTTGAACCCCGATTCATTTGTCTCGTGGTACATGTTCAGCTTCCCCCTCCAGCCCTGCTCTCCACAGCCTCTCTCCAGTCGTTTGCTGCGTCTGTCACACTGCTGCGAAATCGAGTTTCCATGCAATCAAACGGACACAGCAGCAGCAGCAGCAGCAGCAGAAACCTTCCGTAGGCGAGAGGGAAGGAAATCACTCAATAAAGCCAGATGGAGAGCGCGCAGAAAAAAACAAGCTAGAAAAAAATAAATAAATAAATAAAAACTGGGACCCAAACAACTAGAAGGAAAACTAAATCAGCCTGTAGTGGAAGAAAAAACGAACGATATATTTTTTCATGAACTCGAACACAAATATTGAATTATGGAGTGTGTTGCAGTTTTGGATTTAAAACAGTGTCGACTACGATGTAGACACACATCTAGACAAACAACCCGCTGCGACGCTTCCAGCGGCTCGATCCAGATTCTAAATAACGAGGCACAACTTCACTGCGTACGGCGATGAGGGGGCTGTGATTGGTTAATTGGACTCACCGAGCGGAGGTCCGTGGGTCATCAGGATATCGATGCCCTCGGGGACGAGGTTCCATTTATCCAGCAGAGACTGGCCCCGAGGCAGGTTGAACCCCCAGCCGTTAAACCATGGAGTCCTGCAGAGAGGGAGGGAGGGAGGGGGGGGAGATCACATTAACATCACCCAGGAGACTCACTCCACCATTATGATGGCACCAAGCAAAGAGTGACACCAGGAAGCAGGTCAGTTTTAACATGCCATTACAACATGACTGCAGTCTTGTTTCAAATGCAGTGTCCTTGTTTATCGTGTTCGCTTCATGAATCATTAACCCAGAATTATTATTTTTTTTTTTAAACCAAATAAACACAAACAAAACCAAACTGTTGGAAAGAATCCACTGAAATAGGTTAAATGTGCACATTTTGCCACCGACACTTCTTCGTAGTCCGCGGCTGCGACGATGCAGATCGTAACGACTGCTCCGAAAAGTACACTCGTCTCTCAGTCGGTTTAATTGTCTATCACGTCATCTACTTTGCGTTGCAGGGATTTCAGTTTAAGTAACTGTTCAACATTTATTAGCTCCAATTCTGACACAACCCACGGAGCAGAAATCTCACGGCCAATTAGCGCTTTAGTGGCATAATTACTGAACGACACAGACAAAAAGGACACTTGAACTTGCCTTGGCTCTATGTGGAAGTATGAGCCATGCTTTAAATGTTACAAGGGACAGCTGTACGTGAAGAGAAAAGGGTGAGATAGAGGGCACAACGTGCAGCTAAGAATGCAGGTTGGATTCAGAGCTGCACCACTAGGGTGAAGGTCTTATCCTCAGTTTGTGTTGCACCTGCTCAATCAGGTGAACTACAGGGTCTTTGATCTATTCTTGAATTAATTTTAAGTTAGTTGTGGAGCCTCTGATCCAGAAGTGGCATCAATGCAGACACAGAGAAGTGCTAGCATTCATTCATCAGAGCTTTTGAATTTACAACATCTCCCTGCTTGAACCCACAACTATTAATTTGTAAACCAAAGCAGTGTGGTAAAAGTTGCTACAATGCAATATAACACTGAGGGACAATGCAGAGCTGAGTGGTTGATATCTGCGTAATTACACCATTCATATATAGTTATTTCATCTGTGGACGGCACAAGAATATCGGTTAAAGCAGCTTTAATGGCTCGTTTAGAGTAGTGCGGGACATAGACGCCGTAACTTATGTACGTAGCCGGCGCCGGTGCGAGCCATTTATACTTGGGCCTCGTCAGTCTGGCTTGCTCTGTGTCAAACGCCATCCGAACGCTAGTCAACGCTGTGTCTTTTTTGCCAGTCGAGTTAATGTTTGTTTCTACTTGCTTCACTTTCAACAATGGCGACTCGCCAAAATTTCGCCGAACACGAGTCCTACAAGTGCTTGTACCTTTGAACCTCCTCAGTTAACCTTTCCTCGATGTGTTCCATCTTTATTGAGCCAAAACAATCAATTCGAAAACTGTGGCGATGGAGAAGCAGCCTGAAATACTAAACCAATCTGCGTCGCCACTGTGTGTAGTTACATGTCTGGGAGGTGCACGTCAGCTACTAATTTGGTTTGCAATTAAAACAGATCACAGTGGCTATGTTTACATGGACAACATTTTTTCAACTCGACTCAAATCATTCTGATCCTAGCTTTCAACTTAAATGGACACCAAGTAAAATTATCTGATCAAATAGACGCGTTTACATGCCCCCAAAACATCAATCATTGTAGTTGTAACAGGAGAAGGAAATGGTTTTCTTCCCAGCGTTACTGACTCAACAGAAGACGGAGACCAAGATGGAGCCGTCACGTCACCTGATGTTGATCCCCGTGTAGAGCAAACATACTCAGAAACAGTGGGTTTATTCCAAACGGAGAGACACTGTCAGCTCAAGTGTGAACGATTTGCCAAAGGTTTACACCACCCCTCTCAATCTTGATTGTAAATTCCTTTATGATTGGGCCAGTCAGGCGGTTATGTGAACCACTGCTTGCTAAACCAACATTAATCAGGGGCTAACAGGGAGCACTTGGTTTGATGCACCAGAGCAGGTGCTTTAAATTCCAAGAGTCACATTCAAGATTAATTAATTTTCGAAGCCAAAACTGAATGACTGACTGACTGCGCAGGCCTGGCAGAAGAGGAAAAAAAAAAAAAAAATAGTGCATTTCTAAACAGCAGGGAGCCACATCATGTGTCAACCCCCACTCCCTCTGCTACCCATCTACAGAATGACTGACAGCAGCCAGGCCACCTCCAGCAGCCTGGATGGGAGTCTGCATCTCCGGGGTGACAGGCAGCTTCTCAGCCTTCCCCTGCAGACACAAAGAAAGCCGCGATCTGGCTGAGTGGGAATGAGGTATAGATGGATGGATGGATGGATGGACGGACGGACAGAGGGAGGGGGGCTGAAAACAGATGAAGAAATAAAGTGAACAGTACAGAGGTTAGATATTGGAGCAGGGCCGTGGACACCAAGGGGAGAAAAAGAAATCGAGTTCTGGTGGTTGATAAATTGAGCCTTCATTTATCACAATGGTGGTAATGGCAGAAGAAGGCTGACAACAGACTAAAAGAAGATAGATTATCATCACGTAATACCCGAGTATATAAGCTGACCTACTGCTACACACAGGGAAAAGAATCTTTTAATTTTAATTTGAGGTTTGCAGCACAGAGCAGCAGAGTCAAAGATGAAAAGATGATTTTGGCTGCACTCAGGTCACTCTGGGACAGAGTTTGCTTCTAGTCACTTAGTGATGGTGCATCGTATGGTATTTGACCGAGGGGAAATCAGGGTTTCACAAACATCAATAGGCTTTGTTACAGTGAGGGATGGACGCCCCGGCACCAATCAATATCTACTGTTCCACAGCAGGGCCGGGTGAGGCTAACCAGAGCCGGAGCAGACCCAGGATGTGTAAAACATGAGATCACAATCCCCTGGTTCATTTTAAAAGCACCTGAAATATCGCTGCAGGGAAGTCGACACCAAGGAAAAATCCCATTAATTCAGCGTGGTGATAGAAACAGGAATTACAATGCAGCCTAAGCGCCAGTCGGCTCGACCTGTTTGGAGTATCGAGTGTTTGTGTGCTCGGACAAAAAAGGCGGCGGCGGCGGCAGACCCGGAGCTCGCGCTTTGATTTGCTCACTCAGTCGTTGCCTCGTTCTCTCGCTCAGTGGAGAGCTGAGAAATGAGGTTAAAAATGAAATGTGAGGACCGCGCAGGGGAGTGAAGGCCACAGACTGAACTGATTAATTAGAACTAATCACACAAATCGGAGCTAATGGAAGTCTAATGGATTACTGGGAAGACACGCCACTTCTCAGATGGAAATAGCGCTGCTGCTGCTGCTGCTGCTGCTGCTGCTGCTGCTGCTGCTGCTGCTGCGGAGAAACTTAAAAAGCGGTGAATCAGAGCAGAGCTGGCCTGGTCGGCTGGCTGCACACAGAAAGCACCAGCAGGGTATTTGTCTGGCTCTGGTTTTGACTAATAGTGACAAGGCCAAACTTTGAAAAATGGCCGAACGCATTTATTTCCCTCCCGCTCCACGAGAATAAATTGTGGTTTCTTGCTGCGAAAATAAATAAACAGCTGGAACCTTGATTTTGCTCTGTGTTTCACATGTTTTCTCCCGCATAAACACATTCATCTGGGAGATGAAACATAACCCCTGACATCAGCCGTGGATCCGGAGCCAACCAAAAGGTCCTGACTGAACGCAGGAGCGGGGCGCTGCGGCTCGACGCCACAATGGCCCCATTGTCGGCTGTCTCCCTATGAAATATACCTTCCATGCAAGTGCATTTGTTAACCTCCGCCAAGATTAATGACATCCCGGTCACATAAAGGAGAGATTGTTTCCTGTGTGGCTGTGACACAGGTTTTATTATACTGTACTGCAGTTTGTGTGTGTGTGTGTGTGTGTGTAGAAGTGTGTGTGCACAGTGGGCAGAGAGCACGTCCACCAGCATCTGAGTAGGATGTGAGTGTTGAACAGAATGTACGCTGCCAGTGTCTCAGTCTGTTCTCCGAGTGTGTATATGCAAACCAGTGTGCGCAATCAGACCACATTCAGAGCCCAGTCTTGCCTTGACACTCGCCATCTGGAGTGCGTCGCCGTGGCAACAAAGGAGAAGCGTCTGGAGGCAAGCGAGCGCAGTGGGGAAGCGAAACGGCGTCACAGAAATAGAAGGAGTAGAAGAAGAAAGAGAAAAGAAGGAAGGAGGTGGCGGTGGCGATCGGGGGGAGAAGAAAAGGAACGAGGGGAAGCAAACCAACTTTCAGATGTTGTGCTCTTCCAGGAAAAAAAAAAAAAAAAAGGAGGCGTTTAAGTTCATCAGGCGACAAGTAAAACAACTTCAAACATAAGCAGCTCCAAACGGCGAGACATAAAAAACATAAAGAAACATCAGATGAACAAAAAGACGGTGACCATGGTAACAGGAGCATTTAACGATCAAACCCCCTCCCCCCACCCCCCCCCCAAACAACCACCCTACCCTCCCCGAGGGAATCAAACGGTGAAAACGGGTAAAAATGTGCAGCAGAGGTAAAGCAGACAGAAGCCATTTAGCCCCTGTGTGCAGAACGTCGATATTCAATTAGGCCGGTGGACATCATTAGGACGGCGGCGCAGCGTCTCTCCGGGCGTGACACCGCTCTTAACCCCTGTGCTCCCCCAAGCTGCTCTCTCAGGGTCCCTCGACGGGCTACAAGATACCCCCCTAATGCCCCACACACACACACACACCCACAAACACACACACACACACACACAGAAACTGAACGGTTCATTCCCCTAATTCCGCCTTTTAATCCAACTCCTCCCTCGTTTAACGGATCATTTTAACCACATTTTTACACCTCAGTGGATCCGTTTTGAGTCTAGTATTTTGAGCCAAAATACATATTTTTTAAAACCTCATAAAAACAGGCCATAATTTAATATGACTGCTGATTTAAAACATTATGGCTGAAATGCTTCTAAGCCCTTTTCGAGGATTTTCTGCTTTTTCTTTTGTCCTGTTGGACGGAGTAATTTTTGGGGGTGTGTAATTAAGAGAGTAATTTGTAGATTAACTGATAAAAATAATTACTGCCCTACAAGCTAATACAGTGTTTGCAGTTTTTCTTTCCTTTTGTACGAGTTCCTTGTTTAATTTTTCCAGAGTTAATCATTCTTCAGAGCCAATGACACGTATTAAAGTAACCAAGTTGCTCCCATAAGCTCATTTCTTAACTGTCACATAAACAAGAGACCTGGTTTATGTAATCGGGTTAAGGGGATTAGAGAAACATGACTCCCTGAGGTAGATATCGCTTAGTGAACACTGCTGAGGCCGCATGACGGGAGAGATCTAGCAACAACTGAATATGCAACTATACAAGTCTAAATAAGTTGTTTTAAATTGCAAATTTTATTTTTTATCATGCACCGATTTTCCAAGCAGCATGTAGGCAAATCCATACTGCACACAATCGTACAGCTGGCAGTTATATAAACGTGTTAAATGAATATGTATGTGTTGTTCATTTGGCATTCATTTCATGGACTCTTGGACATTTTCTAGTCCTCATCTGTGAGGGTTCTCAGTCGTACAGGTCATGTTTTATTCCACCAATAAAATAAATAAAGTAAACCCAAAGCTTTGTCAGTTCTGACTGAGTAACTACCATCGTGCTTGTTTGGTGGTTGGCCCTACAACGGTTTCTTTCTAAACCTAAGGTCAAGCACACGCACACAGAGAGATCAGTACCTTCATTTATGCTGTGCAGAGCAGACTGTTTACCAAACAGAGGGAAGACTCTCTGCAACCTTTAGTTGTCTCACTTGACACAGTCTGAGACAGGAGAGCAGACCTCGACAACATCAAACAGTCGAGCTGGAAAGCTCAGGTAAACACTCTGTTTGTGCCACTACACCTGTACAGCATTGCCCTCTCAAACACAGTAACAGGCTTTAAAGTCATAACATACCCGACTGCACCTGTAATGACCACGTAACCGACACTGTGACACAGTTATATATATACTGTATCAATAAATTAATTATGGTACTATCCCACCTATTGAAACAATTAAAACAGTATATGAAATGAACGCACGTTGAATAATATCGTACGTTTTTATCAGTCCATCATCAAATTACCGTTATGACGCTAATATAGTATTTGGCAGCAATTACCAGCAGCCTGCGCACTTCAGATGGAGAAATACTAAACATAATGCTGATGAGACGTGGCTTTCTATGGACAAATGTATGTAAGGTTAAATAAAGTATTAGCATATTTAACTGTACTAGCTACCTCATAAAGTTAAACTAGCTCACGTTACGTCTGGAGTTGTTTCCTCCAGGTTTTGACCTATTCTCTTTTTAAATCTCTATAATCTAAAAAATAAAGCAAACACACAAACGCTGGATTTTAAACGGTGGGGACAAACACAACTAGCTTCTCATGCTACGTGAGTTGTCCGTGCCGTTTTCTCCGTCAGGTTGAATTCAGTACAGAGCAGGTGAGCGACTGCTGTGTGTGTGTTGGAGGGTTTGGGGGGAGGCGGCTTTAGGAAGGGGAGGGAAGGAGGGAGAGATGCTTTCAGGAGCAACAGGAAAAACACAACACGAGCACAAAGTAGTTTGAGACGTGCAAAAATATTTAGACCCTGGTGGGCCACCATAGTATTAACGTGTATGGGAAACAGTGTATTTCCGAGTGAAACAAGCAGAATATAATATTGGTCTACAATATTGTTGGTGTATGGACGGAGTTAGCTCTTCTTGACATTGCAGCTCTCTACTTGAAAAGAAAATGCTGCCAATTCCGCTCGATCTGGATTCACCTGACAATCCCAGCCGGCTGTCAGCTTGGTGAATTTGGTGAACAAAAAGATGAATCGCCTAGGATGTGTGACTATCCATGTGGAAAGCTGACCGTGTTGATCAAGGAGGCAGTGGATTAAAACTTAAGAGGTCGTCTGGATATATCCTCTGTAGACCATGAGTGCCCTTACCAAATTTCAAGAAAATCTGGCCAGTAGTTGCAGATATAACCTGCACTATAGTGTTCAGTGGCTCTAATCAGTGTGTTAGCAAAATAAACATTTGTATTAGAGCTGGCATTTGTATGTTCAACAATCTGGAGGAAATTCTCACTAAGGGTAACAGAAAATAAATCCTAAAAGTAGAGCAGCAGGAAGTAGACTAGACCTTAAAGACCATCGCTGCAAGACGAGACGGAGCGTCTAGATGTGTGTGTATGTTTTGGTCATGTTAAGAGCCGAGATAAGATCGAAACATGTCTCAGGTAAAGTATGAGCCTCCACCTAAACGCTGGAGAGCAGCTGCACTCTGGGATATCGGCCGGGCGCCGAATGCACGACAGGATGAACAAGCTACACCGTGACCAGCCTGGAGATAACAGGAGGGAGAGGGAGGGAGAGTTAGAGTGTGTATGCAGGTCTGGCGATCCATCCTGTCTGACCTCTGAGTCAGAGCGGCCCCAGGGTCAGCGGGGGGAGGGGTCTAATTGATCAACCTGTCAGAACCAATGAGGAGGGCCATGTTAATGGGACTTTTATAAGACCCGCGGGACACACCACCTGACACTCAGGGGCTGTATGAGTATGTGCAAAGCAGAGTCCATGCCCTGTGTGTGCGCAAGTGTGTGCACGTATGTGTGTGTGTAATCCCAGAGCCCAGGTAGCCTTATTAAAAGGAGCCAAGTGGAGACTCTCGCTGGGTTTTGACAAATGGCCTCTCAACACCAAGGCCACCTTTGCAAACTTTGGGGACGAGGTAGAAGGCGAAGTTGCAAGGGTGAAGGCGCCTAGTTGGTGTGTGTGTGTTCGAGAGGGAGAGTGTGTGCGCTCCCCTCTGCCCCAGCACTAATAACCTGTGCCTAGTGACTGATGGAGTGTGGAATGGATTAATCTCGCTGCAGTCATGCTGCCAAACGCAGAGGCGCTAAGGGTTAGCCACCAGACTTAGCCCGCTTAGGAAAGGCTACAACCATGGGGACGAGTTGGTTCACACACACTTATACACACGCACACACACCGTCTCCCTAGGGTTTGTCTCCACGCTGAGATGCAGCCAGCTGCAGTTTGACCTGCAGGCTACTAATGTAAAACAACTACTGCAGACACTTCACAGCAAACACAGCTGCTCTCAGCGACCCGGCAGCTTCCAGCACTTCACTACACACAGGTCTGAGAGTGCGTGAAAGAAACACAAGAGGGGGAAAAAACTGAAAAGAGCAAGTGTCCAACATTGTATCAGGGAGTAGAGAGGTTCAGAGAGCATGCCCCACCATCATTACATCTAAAAGGCTTTTCTCTTCTTCTACACGCTTCTGCATTCAACATGCATACAAACTAAATATTTATTTGCAATGTTAAGTGCACCGGCTACGACAGCCACCGCAAACATATGGCTCAAACCAGACCTTCCATCTATAGAGGATTAATGTCACGTGTGAAATACTCCTCAAGAGAAAACTAAATTCAAAGAAACTTGGAAGAAGCTAAAAGTGTGTTTTGTTAAAACTTTTGTTATTTACGTCACTGGTTATTATTTTCTTTGATTCAGATAAAGACACACAGTGTTCTACTTTATTAGTTTACTGTATATTTACACACTTTGAATAAATGGATCACCCTGTTTAGATAACTGTAAATGTCTGTGCAAAGTCTTTTTGGAACACAAATGAAGAAAATGAAATAAATAAATAAATGAAATGAGTGAATGTCTTTTTATGTCATTCTGAGATCTGATCTCACGCTGTAAAATCGTGGGTGAAAGGAGATGTTATGCCGCTGAGAGATTGGAGGTGTGTAGGTTTTTTCGTCTGCAGCTCTTCATCTAACAGCTCATTATAGCTACACCTTTATTTAAAATTGATAAGCTGTCAAAAATGCTAAAATATGACAGTCGGCCTGTTTTGTTAATTCATTTTTTTAATGAGCGACCGCGGTTCACTGCCATTTCCTGTTACTACTTTGTAATAAAAGTCAACCCGTGCTTTGCCAGCTAAAATCTTTTGATGTGAAGCTGCGGCAGTAGAAAATGTTCGTGGTATACTAGCAGAAATCTGTGAACCCATCGGCTCCATCTGATAATGATTTAGCATTCTGCGTTCATCCAAACATGTGTTTACAGAAATTAGTTGTAACTTATTACAGCAACAGACATCCCGTTTATATGAATGCAAATGTATAAATATTGCAGTGCTTTCATCAACGGACCAATAGCTCAGTCACCACTGTGTTAACTCGTTCAGGGTGGGATATTACAGCAACTTTAGCCGTTTTACAGTCCAGTAAACTCTCATCAGAAACTCGTGCCAGGAATGATTCTGATGCGTGTGAAATGCATGCGTTAACTAATAAAGGTTTGAGGTTGCTGATGGATGTGGCAGGAGGGGCTGGGAGGAGCAGCGAGGTGTTATGGGAACACAGATGCGACTTCATGTGAACATGGAATCTAAACACTTTGAAATATGGATCTGTCAGGAAGCAAGGCCGTGCTGGAGAAACTGGAGACCAGCCTTATAAAGAGCGAGGGAATCTGGGTCCTATTCAGAGAGCCTGTATGGGGGCTGGGGGCAGGGGCCAAGACCCATTCAACCTGCCCTGAGACACAGGGACGAGGGTCCCATTACCCTCCTCCAGCCCCGACCTCCATGAACTTGATCCCGGAGAACAATGTAAGAAGGGGGAGGGGAGATGGGGGGAAAAGGGAGCAAAGGGAGGCAGGGGAGAGGATAATATCTCTGGGAAATTAGTGAGCTTTCCTCAGTGACAATAACGTCCGGGCAAGGTTTCATTTCCCAGTCCTGCTCCAAGGACCGAGGCCGCAGCATTTTTTTTCCCCAACAGTTTTCAAACGGGACAAGGTGATCTGAAAATGGAATGAAGCACTTTGTTACACAGGTGCGTCTTTCAGGCCATTTCAAAGCTATACCCTCTTACTGCTTTTTTTTTTTTTTTTTTCACGGCACAAAAAAATGACAGCTCCAGGTCTGCAAGTTAATTGAAAAAAAAATAAAAAATATGAAAAGCTGTTTTGTACATTTCAAACTTTCATTTATGACATACAATACTGAGAGCAGATAAAGGATGAAAGGAAATTATTAAAAAGGACCATTGTGTGTTTTGGCCTCTGCCAGTCATTGTGCCAATTCAGGCCCGAAGCTGAAGGTCTGCTGCTCTTCAGACACGTACAGAATTTGAACAGAAAGAAGAAGAAACGCTCTGACATGAATTAGCCCAGAGATCGACATTAGAAGAATTCAGATGTCAAAGCCTTGTCTCTTTATTAAAAAGCCACACAGGGTCCAAAATAATTGACTATTCAGAACATCACAAGTATTTCTGCCCTTGTTCCTGTGCATTCGCATACCAGGCTGCAGAAAATTATTCGTTATGTCAGCTTCCCTTCATTTCCTTAACAATATTTAACTACACTTTTCTGTATATGTTCCACCTTTAGTGAAGCCACTCTTTCAACGTGATGTCAGATTCAGTCACACTGTAGTTCACTGCTACTGAAGCTTTTGTTTCTTCTGCTGTCACAAAGAGCTCACAGGTGAGTGGAAAAACACAATGCAGTTTGTACTATAAAGAAGAACAACTCAGGGCAACAAATAAGAAGATAATTATGACATGGTACTTATTGTAAAATCATAACTTTTGTGACAAAAATTTCCGCTTGAGGCTGGCTACAAAGGCAAGTCAATCCACATTTCTCCACTTACGAGAGCTGAGAATTCACCTGTTGAAATTATATTAAGGCCTGAAGTCATGCATTATTAAGGGCACGGGGACCTTGAGGTCACAGGTCGGTACCATCACAAGCTCTGGGAGCACTGTCAGACTTGAACGCTGACTGGATTTAAAGGAGAAGCCATACGCAAGACGTGAAACTGGAGGGAAAATATTGTGGAAATAACCATAAATCTCCAAAAACAGTGACAACATTACTTTTGTGAAAATCTCTTTAAATTGTTGAAATATCATAATGAATTGAAAGTGAATAAAAGCAACTGGAATCAAATTGATTTAGGAAAACAGTAGCGATACCCAGCCCTAGTAGTTTAGTTTTTGAATTCATTTAAAAATTAACATATATACCAACCAATTTGCTTTCACATTGAAAAAAATACATAAATATACAGCACCAGAAATGCTCCATGTTTTCCAATACTAAATAAAAAGACCATTCATTCATATAGACAACATCACTTGCCACATCCTAGTAGTGTTCAGTTTCTGTGGACAGCGAGAGAAAGAGGAAGCCCTTCTTTTCTTTTCTTTTGTCCATTTGTTTAGTTTCGGCATCAGTTCATTTGATCCCCAAAATTTCAAAACCTCCCAAAGCTCAGAACCAGCCACCGATAGCCAAACATTAAACCGCATTCCCGTATGTATAATTTATCCAATCACATTCCGTGCTTTGACTAAACTGGTATTTGTTTGTTTGGACTTTGAGAAACAAAGCAGATGGTTTTCTGTGTCCCGTCACAAGGCCTGGATCACACCCTGCCTTGTCCCGACACGACAGGCTGACTAGTCTTTGCTGCAGGAGTCAAAAGCCGAGAGGAGAGGATGAGGAGGGGCGTCAAAGGCAACAGGAACAGGGGCACGGGGTCAAGCCAGAGCAGATACATGGCACCCTGTCTGTTGCTATTGTCTCGACCTTACAACGAGTGGATGTTACCAAGGGCACAGAGACGCAGTGGCAACAATGGGCACAGGAAAGCACACAAACTGGCATTGTTAGTCTCAGGGGTTTGTGTACAAAGAGCCGGAACGCAGACAAAACAAAACGCACAAGGCTGAATGAGCCACAGCAGTTAGACATCTATAGTACAAAAAATACAAAGTTGGTTTAAATGCAGTTTTTTTTTATAAAGAATATGTTTGTGAAATATCTGCAAGCAGAGGTCTGATTTCATTTGTTATCAAAATCACAGATTTTGTGCTATTTACAGTTATATGTGTGTTAACAGTTGAGCCAACAACTTGTAAAATCTGTAAAATGATCATAATGGAAACATCCTATTTGTTAGTTGCAGCCCTACATGCCACCAACGTGGAACAGAAGTCATACATTTTGCAGATTCCTTCAATTACTTGGCCTAAATATAACTTTTGTTTCTATTGTTGGTTGTTCGACAACGATCACTAGCCGGAGGTCACAGCATGCCCGCCACTATATTTACAACACTACATCCCTGCTGACACCTGTGTGTTCAGACCACCATCTAAATCCAGCCAGTGGAGATAAGCGGAGTCTCGTCCTTGCTAGTGAAGCTGTGCAGAGGTCAGCAGGAAGGAAGGGAAGTGCCGCAGTGAGATGTGAATGCTATCACCGCCAAGCAGAAACCAGTGGGTAGGCTGCCCTTCTGTTTATGGAGCTGTCGTTACTGCCGTGATTGATGGCTCACTACAGACAATTCACATCTTCCTCGTGGGGCACACGACGTGATGGGAGGCGAGGCTAGAGATGCCGAAGTGTGTGAGTGTTATTGTGTGGAAAGAATAAGAAAAGTATCATTTTATTTGTCAGTGTAAAGACAAGCAAAGCTTAATTGTCAAATTTAAATTAATTATTAGACATCTTCCCATCTCATCTCATTCCAAAACGATGAGCATCAATTTGCTGTTTTAGATAGATAGTTGGATGCTTTATTGATCCCAAACTGGGAAATTTCAATACTGCATTGGCAAAGTACAGGTACAATGTACAATGTACAGAAGAGGCTGCAGAAATTTGCTTCCATGTGTGAGGTTCGACACTGAGGTCGGTTGGTTTGAATCAGCCCCGTTAAGACGTTTAAGATGTGTCTCTACATGCAGCTCAAACTACCACTTGAGATCTAAAGTTTCACGCTTTGTGTTTAAATAAACACCTTCTTAAAAGGTTTTTTGCGTCCCCTTGCGTTTGTAACCTTCTTGGGCAGCAATAACAACAACAACTAAACGTTTCCGGTAACTAACTGCTGATCAGTCGTCTACAGCGGCTGGAGGAATTGTAGCCCACTTCACTTCTGAGATGGTGTTGGGTTTCCTCACATCAACTGCTTGTTTCAGGTCCTTCCACAACATTTCTATTGGATTAAGGTCAGGACTTTGACGTGGTCATTACAAAACATTTGTTTTGTTCTTCTTGAACCGTTGTTCTGTAGAACGACTTTCGTGCTTGGGCTCTTTGTCTTGCTGCATGACCCAGTTTCTCTTACAATTCAGGTCACGGACAGATGTCCTGACATTTAATCTTTAATAACTTGCAGATATAATTCAGAATCCACTGGTCCATCAGGGATGGCAAGCCGTCCTGGCCCAGATGCAGCAAAACAGGTCCAAACAAGGACATTAACACCCCCATAATTCACGGACGGGATGAGGTTCTGAGTGTTTTGACTCCAAACATGACGCCTCTCATTTAAACAAATAGTCTTCTGGCTTTTCCACAAGATGTTTAGCAAACTGCAGATGGGCAGAAATGTTCTCTTTGGAGAGCAAGTCCTTGCCACTCTGCCATACGGTAGTTTAGCCTATGGTAGTTTAGTGTTCTCGTGTTGGTGGATTCATGAACAGTAACATTAGCCGATGTGAGTGAGGCCTGGGTTCCTTTGTGACTTCTGGGATTATTATCAGTGATGCTTTTAGAGTGATTTTAGAGCAATCCACTCATGTTTTGAGTTATTTTTATGCAGAAATGCAGCTAATTCTGAAGGCCGCAAAAATTTTAAGAGGTGCTGTCTAACAATTGTGACACAGTAGATAAATTTACGGGCCTGACTAAAAGCACTTGAAACAGGAAAGGGTTTTACAGAAACTGCTGCAACAAAAATGGAAACAAGCCACCATCTAAAATACCACTGTTCACTGTCACATTAAGATTTCCCTCAACTGGAACTGACGCACATACATGCGATAGAAACTGCATGTATATATGAACAGTGGAGTCCAGACAACAGAACACATTTGGATTCATTATCTTCAGTGAGTACAGAGAAGTGTAGTCCCTCACCCAGTGTGAGATACAAACCTGAAGTGTGGGCTGCTTTTAGAAGATACCCAAAGCAAAAAAAATAACACCTTCAACAATCTGACTGGACCTTTGCATTACGGTTTCCCATTTTACTCCATCTTAAATCATTGATGTTTTCTTTCCTCAGAAATTTGCAAGGAAACTCAGTGGAGCTTGCACCTCTTTTTTCTCTGTATCAGAAACCTTGCAGCACTTAGCATCTGCAGTGTCGTGTCCAGGCTTGTTGTCATTGATGGTATTACTTATTTATTTGAGCTTTTATGTCTGTTGAATTCAGCAGCACTGGCACTCAGGTTTGTGACCTTTCACACCAAGATCTGCAGAGAATAATGGCCAGGGCAGTAAGGTACACTTGGAGATGAGATCTATGTTTAAGGCAGAGGAGGAGGAAGAAAAGAAAACGTCACTGTGGTAAAAGGTGCAGCTAATGTAGGGCTGCCACACCTCGGGCCATAGCAGCTGGGGACACAGGGCTTCCTCTGCTTTTCAAATATTTATCCCCTCATACCGTGAGACACAGCATGGGACGGAAAACAAGAGGGAGTCATGCCGGGCCCAGGATCTGCCAGAGCACACACATATACAGACCAGGACAAACACAGCAAAGACAAAACAAACAGATGAGCAGATTCAGATGTCAGAGACATACATGCGCCCCCTTTTTAACCACAAAGACAGCTCAGATAATGATGGAAACTGCAGTCTGCCAGCCAGAAAGACCAGCCTGGAGTTTTTAGCATCCTTTGTGTTCAATGAGCAGGTAGCCTGAGGTCGGGTTCAGGGGAGAGCAAGGGACCGTCTGCTGACAGATCGCCTTTATTCCCCAACTGGTCTCTGAGCCATCTTGGGCTCCCTTCCAGGGGACTGTGATTGCATTTTATAGCCTTGAGCAGCCCCCTCATGTCATGTATCCCTCCTCATGTTGCGGGACATCTGGCTAGCTCTGGGCTCTTCTAGTCTCCCCTGCGCTCCCTGCTGAGCTGGATCGTTTGATTAAGCCTGGTTGAAATCAGGCGGTTTCCATCCCCCATACCTGCAGACCTGCTCTCTAACTGATTAACTGACGTGTTACGTAAAGGAAACAAAGGTTTTAAAGGGTTACTTTACCAGAAAATAATAAATACAACCACTCTACCAGCTCCTTGTCAAAGCTGAGGGGTGAGAATGTATCTAGACCATTTCATTTTATCTTCACAAGCACAGACTGAACATTTTTTTCTCATTAATATTTGTACTTTAGAACATCTTAGAAAAAAAAAATGTGTTTCAGCTCAGTTTTTACTTTGTGGTTGTGTTTCTTCTTCTTCAATGCCTTTGAAATGTTGTTTTATAATGTTTAGTTTGAGGCAATTAATCATTCAATTAATCGTGCTTGAGCTATTTTTCCAAAATTTTCCTTCCTAAAAATCTATTTCTGGTTTAAAACTAATTTTCGAGGACGGCTTGCAGGTTGAATCACCGTTCTTACAACACATTTTGCACAAATTGATGACATCAACAAACAGCAAAGGGTGAACTCTGCTCTTCATTTGCATTCGCTCACCTGTTAAATTGTGAGCCACACAGAACCCTTTTATTAGCTCTTCCTCACCTGCCCCACCGCTAAGCTATTTATTACCAAGGTGACTAACCTGCGCAGCCATTAGCTGCAGTGCTATTCATATCCTGTTAGTTAGTGCAGGTATGCTGTAAATGGGAGACGTGCCATTAATTCTGCGGGTACAAAGAGATGTGACCCTGTTTCAGAAAGCTGCGGCGAGCCGGGGCGCTGCCATCACGTGACTGCTGTGTGTTTAACGGGCCTCGTAGGGGAAACAGACTAAGAGTGTGTTTACACAGTGGCATCTCTGAGCCGGTATTAATAATAGAGCCACTTAGCATTCAGAGGCACTGGTCTGAGCTACGCTGTTTGTTTCACAGGTCATTAAATTTATGCCGCAGCCCTAATGTTCATTACAGCAGCAAGCTGGCCAGGGGTCTGTAACACTCGCTCACTGTCTTTAATCCCCCACTGTATTCCTAACATCGTCTCTCTTTTCATCCCTCGCTCATTCTCCCTCTCTCACATCTCAGTCCATTTGCTTGACAACAATCTCTTCCTGGTTTAATTAAAAGGACTGGGGCAGTGTTGTGTTTCCAGGTTTCTTGTCTTCTTTTTCTTCCTCTTCTGACTTTTCCTTTCAACCGTTGCACCCAGGCAGAAACAATCATTTTAAACAAGTGCCAGGACGGATATTTTAATGCGGAGGAAACGTCTGCGTCCTTCAGAGGTGTAATTCCTCCACCTGTGCTGCTGTTTGCCAGTTTCACCTTCGTAGCAGACACTGGCATGAAAATCCCTGCTTAGGCTTAAAGGCTGCTAATTCCACTTCCACTGTGAACAAACCAAAGTCGCCGTGCTGCACGCTAACAGAGACTGGAGGTCAAAATGACACACACACACACACACACACAAAATGTGAAAACTCATTACGGAGTTTTACAAGGATTATAGAGAAATGATGTAACCAGAAAATGGCACGGATTTATAGAAGCAAACCAAAACACACAAATCAATCTACGATGCTCCGTCTTGTCCGTCTATACTCTGCCATTCCTTCCGAGTACCTTTTAGCCTCTCGTCAGGTGCTTCTGCAGGAAAACACTGAACGGATGAACCAGGTGGGGGGTGCGTTTAACACGCGCACACACCCTGTAAATCAACACTGCATGGATTCATGTTGCAGCCACAAACAGCAGCCTGGTCCCACGGGCTCCAAACCGCCCACCACCACCCCTTCATTATTCCTTAATGCCACCGATTGTCTCTATTCTCCATAGAGAAACAAAATAACAACAACAAAAAAGCACTGCCACAGTCCTCCAGCAGGAAGAAACACAAACACTTTAAGAAGCAAACAAACACTCGGTTTAATCTAATGCTCTTGGAAATTAAGGATAAGACTGTAGAACCACTGGAGGAAAAATCAGCAGTTAAGGAAAAGAGAAATGATTCGCTACAGGAAGACATTTTGTGGGTCAAACACCGACCGCTAGGGCCAACAGTCCTTTTGACTCTGAATTTCCCAAACTGAGAAAAATGAACATTTAGAATCAGCCTTTAAGTATTAAAAACAAACAAACAACAAATAAAAAATATATAAGAAAAAGGTGAGCTATAACAACAAGCAACCTTGTGGTAATCATGTGTACCTATATCTAGCTCACTGGCTGTGAGACCAGCACAGACAAGACAACTGGCAACAGCCCAAACCACATATTGACATGAACCCTGAAGCGTGGAAATGATCAAAAATGCAAACATGCAACACTGGAATAAAGACATGGTGTCTTTACCGGCGCAGGGATCGTCCCATCCATCATGATTAAGTAAAAAGTGAAGCATCTGCAAGTTATACCTCTCAGTGGGCTTGTACCGAGGCTCTGCCAAAACATAATCTAAACTAGGGCTGCAACAATGCGTCCGTGTAATTGGTGACGTTGATTTGTCTGGAGCACACCGACGTGCTTTGTTAAAATTAAACTGCTATGCACCAGCGTCTCAATGGAGGAGACACGCCAGCTTTCCGACCTTGAAACAACAAAGCAGTGTATTGGGAGTATTCCAGTGAGTTTTCGTCTGATGTTGTTGGTGGTCAGTGTCTGGGTGTCATAGCTCTGTCCTCAACTAAGACTCTCTAGACCAGATGCTAATGTCTCTGCTAATCGCTAGCAGGGCAATTCTGCTTTCTCGTGCACAAATGTGAGCACATTTAGACCTATGAGAAAGATATTATGAGAAAACGTTTGAATAAAAGTTTGAGAGTTTAATGGTAGGAGTTATGCTATTGCTTAGTGGTAAATTAACCAATAAAATAACAGATTAATCAAAACCTGACTAATTTGAAACTGTCAAAGCTGTACTCGAAAAACCAGTAACCACAAAGCAGAAACCTCCATTAAATCAGAAAAAGAACACAATGCTAAATGCAACCAGATCTTCAAAGAGCACAATCCCTCTGAACTCAACACATATAGACTTATGAGGCCAGTTGCAGTCATAACCTGATGGGATGCCACTAATTAGCAGATGCTGGAACACTAAAACCTGTATAGTGCTTCCTGCTAGCTTCCTACAACACTATATATTATCTACTTCTTCCTTCCTCGTTTGGCCTCTACTGCTGTAAAGGCCAAACATGTCAGAAGAAACAATAATTAAGAAAAAACATTTATTTTTTTCTATACACACCACAAAAAAATTACTAATAGTTTTATTGTTGAACACATTTTAGTTTCTTCAGTTTCACAAATCAAGCAGAATTAGGACCAGTATTGATAAATTGAAAACGGTGCCCAGCCCTTCTCTTGGGGTCCCGTCTTTGCGAAGTAGATGATCTCACCCTCTGTGTGTGTGTGTTTGTCAGTCATTACATACATCTGTCGTCCCTTCTGCCAGGTCCGGCCTGACTCTGAGCATTTGCAGTCGAGGATCAGAGGCTCTGCCGAGCGTCGAGTCGTGTGGCTTTCTAATTAAAGCTGACACCGCCCCTGAAGCCGGCGAGTCCTGAGGTCAAAGGTCGCCACGCAACCACTGATACGAGCAGGTACCCAGCCACTGTGAAAAGGGCTGAAAGGCAAGATGCCCCCCCCCCCCCCCCCCCCCCCCCCCACCCAACGGCCTCCCTACCCTTCCCCCAGTCGTGCTTGCCTCTAATTTCCTTCCTGGTTCCCTCCTCCTCCAGTTCTCTGTACCGTTCTTCCCCAAGGTTTGTCTTCAAGAAAAAACAAAGAAATGCCTGCCTCCATGCATTCATCCTCTCAATGACATGGGAGAGAAAGAATAGACTGGGGAGAAAAGGGGGCGGAGGGAGGGGAGGAAGAGGAAAGGTTTTCAAACAATGACAGAACATCTATAGGAAACTTGCACTTCAGAGCCCTTTCAGAGCAATGAAAGAGCGGGACCGCGGCTCTGAAGGCCATCAGCGCAGGGCCAAGCATACCACAAGAAAAAAAATGAGTGTAGGTGGAAAAGTGGACTTCTTTATGCACATCTCACATGAATGACCCTATTGGTGAACCAGAACAAAGGAACGCTGTTGACCTTTGTATTCCTGTTCATTAAGAGAAAAGTGGAACCGGACCTTGGTGTGTTTCCTTGAGATACAGTGAAGGAAAATAGAGGTACTTTGAAGATGCTGGTATTGAGCTAGCGAGAACAATTGCGCTAAAAGGAACCCATCTATCATTCTCCCAAAAGTTTCTTGATGTATTGGGTCAAGTACGAGTGAACCAGAGTTGTAAACAGAAGTCGCACAGAATCTAAGGTCTCTTGTTTACCGGTCAGAGTAGCAGCAGCATCCTTTTGAAAGATTGTTAAGGTGCAATTGCCACAGACGTATCAGAAATGTTTGAAAAGATAATAAACGAAAACAACCAGCTATGTCCCGTTCTATTTATCGTATTAGTCAGAATTTGGCACAAAAGATCAGGACGAAGACAAAAGCTCAAATAAGCTCCGTCAGGTCCAAGACCTGCAGACTCACGAAATTAAAATTCATAGCAAGTAACACGTCCATGTTCACACTGCAACCAAAATTAGCTTAAGATGAGATGCATCTCCTTTTAGCCTCCTGTTAAGTGTCTCACAGCCACAGATGGATGGTGTTTCTCAGCACTTGTGAAGAAAAATCAAGGGCTTTGAGATAAAAGATGGAAACCATATTAGGTGAAAGGAGCCAGGTGACTCACAGCTGACAGCTCTGCATATTTATGTCAAAACATGGTGGCATAGAGTAGCTAGAATATAAGTTTAAAACTTAATGTTATTCTATGATTTCTACTGAGACTGTTATAAATTTCTCCCAGATTGATTTTGTATCGATTGGTTTCCACGATGCTGGTCACATAAGCAGAAAAAGAACATTTACATGGACAATAGGACTGAAATGATTCAGAAGAAGAAGATGAACAAGATGGATTCTGGCTTTGTTCATCTTTTCAAACACTTGTTTCAACAACTGGTTGTTTTGCTGCCTCCTGGAAACTCATCACTTGATTTGATATATTCATTTTGCAAATTACAAATTTATGTTATTTTTTTTCAGCCTTTGTCAGTGCAAACGGACTCATATTGCGATTGCAGTATTTCAGGCTTCATATTTGTGAGGCTGTCAATCGGTCCATCACGTGCAGCGTGGCTTGTCTCCAAGACTATGACACACTGAAGACGTTGGGCATGTATGTGCTCACCATGTTCACATCAACATACACCCGTAAAGCTGCTTTCTCAAAAATGAACTCTATAAAAACGCATTTGAGGAACTGACTTTACACAACTGCTTGTGCATTAAGCCTGACAGCTGCCCATCCCGATGTTAAAAGAAAATAGTGTGGGAGGGGAAATGTAACGTATCCCATTAACCTAATGTGAGTATTTCAGTGTTGGGATTTTCTTGGTTTTACTTTATTTGTATTTATTTGATCACAGGCTACTTTAATTTGATGTAAAGAGCAATATTTCTAATAACTAAGGCCTGTCGCTTTTATTTGTCAGTTAGTTTGTCTGTTATGTTGGCGGTTGTTATTGAGGCGCCGCTATTGTGCTTGTGGAAAAAAGTCCAAGCAAGGAAATTTGTTAAAAAACGATTATAGATAAAATGAGCATGTGAATCAATAAAAGAAATGCTAATTGAGAGCATCCGTCCTCATCTCTGATTGAAGGTACAAGCTACTTTTCAGAGGGTGTTTGTTTCATTTGATTTTAACAATAAATAAATATAGGAACATATTCTTGAACATATTCTGAATTTGGTCCGCGGGCCGCCAGCTGACGCTCACTGGTATACACAGACATTAGGAGCTAATATTTTCCTACTGATCAGATTGTCTTAGGTTTACACCCTCCCCCCTCTCAATCTGACAGGTCAGTCTATTTATGACTGAGGTGGCTACATGAGGTATTTTTATTCTGGTTATTAGTGGTCTATGTAAATGTAACAAATATTCCTTTCCACCTTTGTCATCCCCATCAAAGGGAAGAGTTCGTATAAATATCAAACCCACTCTCTTAAGCACACACAAGTGCAGACATGCAAACCATCACGAACAAATACCCTCCAGCTGGAGTCTCTGTGTCTACTGTAACCAGTCTGTCCACACCGCCGGGGACAAACCCATCTGACCTCAGAGCAGCGCCAACAGTCTGCTGCACAACTCGGGAGCAAAAACGTACCGCTGACTAAAACACAGCTGTGTCATTATCTCACATTACTACATTTATTCACAGAGTGTGTAATTTTTGGCCTACATTAGAGTCGGGCAGGGGGAAACCTCAGAGGTGACCGTGCTGCTGACATAAACAGATTAAAGACTTTAAGTAATTTGTCATTCTCCAAATATTAAATTACCTACAAAGGTCAAAACTTTCTAATTTTTAAAAAGAAATATAATCAAATGATGCTCTGAAGAAACATGACAACACAAGACATACTGCTCCAGTCAATACAATCCAAACCCAGATGTCCAGAGATGTTTTAAAATCAATACGAAACCAAATGACTAATCTGTCTTTTATTGGATCCACCACATGTGTCAAGAAAATGTCACGACAATTCGCACTGTGGTTTGATGTGAAACGGAATGGATTTTCTTTTTTTTCTTTTACTGCCGGGAGGTTTGTTTGTCTTTCGTTTTATAATAAAGTATATTTTACACAGTACAGCAGTATAAAATATTCCACATGAAGCAGTTTTATGTCATGCCAGTTTTATGTAAATCACTCCACGCCTTGACTGAACGTGATTTGGATTCACAACAAAAACCAACAGCAGTCTTTCGGGAGTAAAGGCCGGAAGAAATGACTGAATTATTTTCCTTTCTCTTTTAGTGTATCTTGTGTTGTGTCCTGGATCCATAGCAGCAGCACTTTTGGCTGCATCAGCCTTTTTTTTTTTTCCAGGCCCGGCAGCGTTTGATGGAGCTGCTGGCCGTTGTGAGGCGGACCTCTAGCCTGCCCAGCCGGTGACTGATGCACACGAGGCCACGGAGGAGAGCTTTATTAAACGACGGTGAAGACTCATCACTCTGCCCCTGACATATTGGGGTCTCACCTTGGGCTGGGGGTGAGAGGAGCACCAGAAGGAGTCAGGGAGAAATGTTTAGTCTGTCTATATTAACACACCTCGGTAAGGATGTGTGTGAGCGGAGAGCGAGGGCACGATGACGAATCCATCACTTAACCCTTTCATACACTCCTCTGATAGACACTGTTAACTTAAACACACACACACTGACCCTGCAGCTGCCGACCGGGACGGCCTGCGAGACCCAAACCTCCAAAAGACACTTCACATCCAAATGAAAGGAGGCTCCACACAGTCTGAACCTCCCCGCATCTGTAACCTGACAACCACCTGCAGCGGCACCCCTGGGTGCAACACACCAGGGCCAGCAACAACACACAGCATAACACACACACACACAGCAACGCGTCCGTCACAATTTGGCCCAGTTAACAGATGCTTGATGATTTCTATTTTATGCTTCATTAAACAAAGGTGTCACATTTTACAGTCGATAAATCATTATCTCATTCATTCTGAAATATTACAGTAATTAATCAGACGCCGCCGTCGTCGACTGAAACGAAACAGGTTTTATTTTTTCACATAGTAAAATTGTTTTCTTAGCGATAAGATTTCACAGGTTTTAAACCTTTAGGATTACTTTAATTCTTTTGTGAATATATTTCATACAAACAATTGCTGTTTGCCTTAAATATACAATTTTAGAGGTATTTTTTTTATTAGCATAATTTCTTGATGCTTTATTAATGTTTTTGAAACATTTGTAGTAACTGTGAGGTTGTAACTACTCATTTCATGTTCCTGTGTGTCCTGTCTGGGCATGCAACTCACAAGTTATTTATGAATGAATCGATTAATTGATTACAACACGTTAGAGCACGCTAAAACATTATAAATATCCAGAGTCATGCTTGTGATTTTTGTTTGACAGTCACACAAAATGGCCATGGTTTTACAAAGGGACAAAGAAAGTGTTCAAATTTTCCTTTTAAAAAGTGATAGAGGGCAGATATTATCCAAGCAGTCCTTGACAGCCAATAACACCGCCCGCCTATCTCTCAGTTTTAATTTTTTTTAATGAATAAAACCAAACACCGCAGTGTTCAGGAAAAACAAATCCTCAAATTCTCTAACTTATTAAATCACAATTTTCATTTGAACCTCGGACGGCAAATGTGTAAGTCGAACGAATAAATATATAAACAAAACATGTTCATTTAAGGAAACGATGTCTTTATGTTTTGTACAGTGACCTTGCGAGTCTTGAAAGGCGCTTATAAATAAAATGTATTATTATTATTATAAAAAGAAACCTGCATTTTCATGCACTACACGGTTTGGATCATTTTCCGTGGCTTGGAAAGTTTCATCGCAGAAAGGAAGAAAAGAGGGCAGCGCGACCATGAAGCCCTTGACTTTCTGGTGATGGACATTTGTCAGGAGCCATTGCCTCATCGGAGGTAAAGCTGCCATGTGCTCACACTGACAGAGAAAATACTGTGCATGTGTGAGTGTGTGTGTGTGTGTGTGTGTGTGTGTGTGTGTGTGTGTGTGGCGGGCAGACGGCCAACACAAACTGACAGGGGCTGGCGCCGGCGAAGAGGTGACTTAGGGGTGATTAAGCTAAAAGCAGCGGACACAAATGCCAGATCTCAGCGACGTGGACAAATGAAAACAACGAGAAGTTAAACATGCCTCTACTGAGCCGACCAAATACACAAATACAAAGCTTTGAAAACAAGTATTAAAATTATTATTGAATTGTTTTGTTGGTGCCAGTTCATTAGGTACACTAGTGAAAAAGAATGCATTCAAATATATAACAGTCCTGCACTAAATCTGATCTTCATATATGTTCTGGTATTCAGTATTAGTTGTGTTTCTATTATTTTGACAAATTTAGTCAGTGGGTTAGGCTAAAGAACAAAAACACTTTTAAATTCAATCCAGTTTAACAGAACCACAAACTACATCCTCCAAAATCATCATCCAGTTGAATTACCACCTGCTTCAACATCAACTGAACATTATAAGAGTGTGAAAAGGGATCTAGTGCAGCACTGTTACATTAGGATGCATTCAATTTTACTGGTGTTCCTAATGTTTTTGCAGATCCTTCCTACTGTTTCACGAAGATCTAAAGATGACTTTGAGCTCAAGACAGAAAAGGCAACCTGAACACAAGAGCAAACCTGACACCGGTTTAAAACAAACAGGTTTTGTCACATGCAAATTTAGCTGCAGATTAATAGAAGCTTGCATCAGTTCTGTCAATATTTGTCATGTTCATTTAAGGAAACGAGTGCAGAAACTTTCCTTCACACGGCTGAACAAAACGTGGTACATTTAAATGTTCCTGTATTGTGGTTTCAGATTACGTGTTTTCCCGGCAGAGTACACAGACTATGAGTAATAGTAGTAGTAGTAGTAGTAGTAGCAGTAGTGTGTCGAGGGGTCAGGGGTGCCCTTTATTTTACAACGACAGGATGTTCATTCAACAAAAGGCCACTTCCTGAGAGAGAGAGAGAGAGAGAGAGAGAGAGAGAGAGAGAGAGAGAGAGAGAGAGAGAGAGAGAGAGAGACGATGAGAGGCAGCAGGGCCAAGTATGTGGATACGCAAACATTAGACCCGTGTGTGACTGGCAAACATCTCAGTCCAAAAATATGGGCGTTAATCTGCTGCTATAACAGCTATAGGTTCACGTCGTCCCTCAGATGTTGGTTGCAGTGATTTCATGAGGCGTAACACTGATGCCGTCAGATAAAGCCTGGTTAGCTCTAGTTCATCCCACGAGAGTCGGGATGGGGTTACGATCCGGGCTCTGGGTAGGCCAGTCTGGGCAGGTTGGTCCTCACCCAACTGGGAAACCGTGACTTTGCCATCTGTCCATGAACAAATAGAGCAAATTTAAACCAAAGTTTGAGGAAAATCATTAAAATGCTGAATATTTTGATGCAGATTCAGAGTTCTTCAGTCAGTGCAGTCTTTTAAAATTCAACGTAGTGAAGCATCTGCACCGGTCTAAACAGAAGCAAATTATTCCAGTTCCTTCATGTGAACAAGGTGGGCTTGCACCAGCACCATTAGGCCATGAGGTCTGGAGGCGTCATAGGATATCAGATCATTAGAGATCTATTTTTCTGACTCGATCAAAGAGGTTTGCATCCCTCCATTCATTTTGATCCTTTAGTGGCAATTCTGGGAGTTAGAGACTGCTAGCAGGAAGACTGATCTCAATCAACTGGAAACAGAAAACTGCACCAACACACTTAACGCTAATGAACGAGGTGATGAAATTCCTGGAAATAGAGAAAGTTAGAGTCTCCAGGAAAAAACAATAGGAGATGCGGACCAAAGTTAGGTTCCTGTAGCTATAGGAACATGAAAGAAGTAGTAAACGTCTCCACTACTGTTATGAAACTATCCAGAGTTGCTTTAAAAAAAAAGCTGGAGGTGCTAGGTGACATTAAACGATTACAAAAATAAGTGGGTGCAATTTGACAGCAATAGTCATAAACAGTGTGGTGAATATGTTTTAATTTCAGCTGGATTACAGTCCACTTAGACTTTTCAGTGACTTGCTTTGCTAAATCTGTTTCCGCTGAACTGTCTCTCCATTTCTTTTATATATATATATATAAACCAGCTTTTTGATCTCAGCCACATGCAAAGTGGAATATCCAATTCAAAATAAAGCATGCCACTGTTTAAAATATATTTGTATATTTTACCATTAGGATTTTCAATAACAGCATCTAAGCCCTCGACCACAAGCACTTCAAAAGAACGTGGAGGCAGGTCCGTATTAGGATGCAACAATACCGTTGCATACCCATGGTTAACACTTACATTGATTTTTTATTTTTTTTTTTGGCTACAGTTTACAGTTTTACGCTCTGTGCTTTAGCCAATTTGTTTTCAATGCATTTGCCTTTTGTTTCACAGAAGCTGGGAATTAACCCGGTGCAGAATATTGTGTGAAAGGGTGCTTTGTATTGCGAATCAAGAATTTCATAAGGTGACAAAAAGCCCAGCCACGTACTGAACCGTGAAGGGCGTACCAAACGGTTCGGTATTATACTGAGAATCTCTAGGTCATGCAGCGCAGACGGAGAGTGATAGATAGATGGAGAGAGGAGGCTCGAGGGAGTCCAGAGGTAAACAAACAGCACAGATCTCTGCCCTCCTCATAGTGAAAACACAACGGAGGATAAACATGCTGATATTCAAACATCACCACTGAGTATTACTGCCTCCGTCGCTCTCTCTCACTCTCACACACACACTCACACACAGCTGACCTTTACAGTGAAAAATGAATACATGAATAAAACTAAAATCTGCAAATGACAAATCTGCATTGGACCCTCCGGGTTTCCCCTGAGGTGAGCTTCAGAGAGTCAAATGAGGGCAGTTGGATTTAATCTGCTGCCCCTGGGAGGCACACGCACACACACACACACGAGCCAGCACACTGATTTCCCATCGAATAAACCAAGCAAACATTGATTGCCATTTCACTGGTTTCACAGGTACCAAAGGAAGAAGATATGAATAAAGAGGAGAGGAAAGAAAAGGGAATTGCATCAGTGGGACTGAAGAAGAAGAAATTAGAAAGAGGAGGAGGAGGTGGAAAAAAGAATTACAACGGGAGAGGAAACGAGAGGAAGGGGGGCGAGGGAAGAGACTCCCCAGACGATGCGGAGGAGGAGGAGGAGAGAGGAGGGCTAGGAGGATCAGGGATAAAGCAGCAGCAACAGTTTAACCTTCGACCAGAGAGTTTAGTCATGGTCAAGTCCACAATCACAAGAAAGTGTTAAAGAGGGAGAGAGATGCTCATCCCGTCTCTTTCCTGTTCATTTTTCTCCGTTCTGAATCAGTCAGCAGTTTATCAGAAACGACAAAACCAGCTGGATTCTTCACTTATCTGAGACCAGTCCTCCCTTATTACTCTACGCTGATGTCTGAGCTGAATGCATGACCACTTTCGCGGCTTCTTGTACTCGATTCATAATTTACTCCATCGGCTTAAAGTTTCCGAGAAACAAGAGTTTTAGCCGGGGTGAAAGTCCTCTTGCAGAAGGAGTTAA
Source organism: Chelon labrosus (assembly GCF_963514085.1). Taxonomy (NCBI): domain Eukaryota; kingdom Metazoa; phylum Chordata; class Actinopteri; order Mugiliformes; family Mugilidae; genus Chelon; species Chelon labrosus. The sequence continues at coordinate 13,368,761 of NC_140339.1, forward strand.
CGATGTGAATAAAAGCCAGAGCTGTCCAGTTCCAGGAGACCTTCAGCTCCTCTTAAAGAGCCTTGATTGACAAGATGCAGAAGCCTGCTCATCCTTCCACAGCGTGAGTGTGTGGGAGTGTGTGAGTGCGAGGAGGAGGGGGAGGCTGAGGTATTCGGTCTGTTAAGCATCTGTCGTTAAACAGTGCGAGTTGCGTGTCTTTCATGGTACACTGCTTTCACTCCATCACCTCTCTTTCCCAAACAGGAGGGGAGCAGGTCAGAGCTCGGTTTTGCTCAAAATGTTTGGAACGGCTTTAAAATGTTCAAAGAGTCTAATTAAGTTAGGAAGTGTTCAATGCGGAAATATTGGGTCTGTGAACAGGATCATTTCAGCAATATTTTATGTTTCGCGTCGTACGGAAACGAAAAACTGTAGAGATTAAATACTCGGTAGGTAAGTCAGTTACCAAGACAAAAAAGAATTCTAAATAATTGCAGCTTCTAAAATGTGATGATTTGCTGCTTTTAATTTTTGTCAAACCAAATTAGAAACAAGTGGACTTCATCTTGGGGAGATAAAATAAAATAGAAAAATAGTCTGGATAACAACAATAACAGATAAAGAAAATAATCTGTAGTTGCAGCTCTAGATATGTTTTATACAACCGTTAATGTTGCTAATAACATATTTATTTATTACTTATTTGCAACTGAAAACTCACATTTTCTTATATAAGACATTTAACTGACATTTATTCAACATTTTAATGTTTTAGTAGCTGCATCTTTTTTGGTTCTGAAAATTATGAATGTTAGCGCAGAACCAAATTAAGCTGCAAATGACTTCCTCTGACATAAAAAGCAATCTGTAGTAAATCAGAGCAAAGATTGTTTTGGCTGGAAAACGTACATTTTCTTACCATGTAATTTAAAGCTTCACTGAAATAATGTAGAGAAAGAAGGAAAAACTACAATTCAAAACTCATTACTGACAATAACATATTAAAAATAATTCCTTTCACGGTTCCTTTAACCTAATAAATCCTAAATTTCCAGAAATAAACCTGCAGCTGAAGGAGCGCTCACATGTGCAACATCTTTGGTCATTTTTCTTTCAAAGATTTATTCATTTGTATTCTTGTTTAGCTGGTCTTTTCAGATGCTCTAGGAAACTAGTTGGCACAATTTCAGCGTGATCACAAATATTAGTAACCCCAGAAAGCAATGTTTTGAGAAAAACTCATTCAAATCCACCTCTGTCGCAGAAGAATTACCTTCAGAACAGATTTTACTATTTCGAAAAACATGAAGCTGCTCACGTGGGAAAGCTCAGGTTACAAAACAGTCAGCATTAAGAAGTCTGTCTAAATCTTTCCACTGTAAATGACCACATAACTGAAGACACAGCCTGCAGCAGATAATTATGAAATGGATTATGTCGGAAAAGTGCCGCGGCCGAACGTCATTTTTTTTTATTTATTTATTTATTTATTTTTTAAAGACCTTTAAATAGCAGAGTGATAAAAACAATGATGGAAACAGAGATAGAAAGAATGATGTAATGTTGCTCATTAGACAATCAGAGGAGGAAGTTAAAAAAAAAAATGCAGGGCTGTTGTGAACAACACTTCAAAGTGTAATAATGTTTTAGTGGATTTTTATAAAAGAAGGAAGTAACATTTACATCTCGGCAAAATTAACACAAACTTTTTATTTTGTTAACTTCATTGACTTTTTATAAGTTGAGACCACGTGATCTGAAATGTGTTTTTAGAGGAGGATTTTACTATTGATACGAACATTGAAATAATAAATTAGATATTGATAGAAAAGATTCCCTTATATATAATTTAGATACAGTATTGAAACTATTTTGCAAGACTTCTGGGAAAACGTCTTTAAATAGTGCTCCTGATCCTACATGAGTAATTTTACTGATCCTGAAGATGTTTTGATGCATTAATGTATCTAGCTGAACGTACTCCAGGTCTCATGTTATACTGTGTGATTAGGTGAACCGCAGCAAGCCTGACATGAAAGCCTAACTTGATTTTTAAAGCAGCAGTAGAAGCAGCAGCAGCAGCAGCAGCAGAGCAGACCACTGGAGCTGCAGCAGCGTTTATCAGGTGGTTGTTACACGCTACATTTCCTGAGTGATGCTGTCGCGTCCCGGCCTGCAGCAGCAGACCGCTGAAGGCTTGGAGGAGCTCGGCCACCCAGGCGGCGAGCTGGTGAGCTGTTGATGAAGTGAGGGGTCACTGCGGGGCTAAGTGAGACCTCACACTGGACAAGCAGGCCAGACCTCGGGCCACGGTGGCATATGGGTGTGAAGGAGGTGAGGACGCCGAGGAGGGGCGGGGGGAAGCGGCCAAGCTGTCCACTCTGCCTCTCACGAGACCCCCAGCTGTCACAACAGACACTTACCAGCCCTCACACTAAACACTCACCAGGGAGAAGGGGAGGGGGGGGACAGCATCCTTCCTCCCTCAAACAGAAGGATGGAAAAGAGGAAGGATGGAGGAAAACAGAGTGTAATCTCTTCTTCCTGCTGCTGTGACGTGTGAAGAATGCTGCCCCTGCCACTGTCCTCCGCCACTTCTATAGCCGGGCTGCAAACCTGCTAATTATAGCTGCTAACGGATGAAGGTGTGACCCATATAGTTATTTTAGGTCCTCTGTGCAGGGAGAGCAGAGAGAGTCAGAGCAGGACGGGAAGCCTCGGCCTCAGCCAGATGCAGCGCACGCAAGCCGAGGTCAGACAGCGAGACTGTTCGCATACTGTGAGACGACTGAAGTTTAGACTGAGCTACAGAGCTCATATCTGTTTGGATATCTAGAAAACAGACAATAGTAGCAGCTAGGATTGTTTATACTGAAGCTTGGGTTATACTCTAATTTGTACTCTGCATACGCATGCACACTTGACCGTTCTGTTAGTATCGTTATCATTAATTAAAAAATACGTATCTTAAGGAAAATAGGCATAAAAAATAAATAAAAAATGCTTGACATTATGTGTCAATGAATATTACACTTATCTCAGGAGAGTTTTCTTCCATCCTGACATCTTTGCACAAATTCTTCTCACTGCTGCTTACCCCATCACTCGACTAAATACACCTTCCCCCTCCCCACCGTTCCTTCCACACCTGAGAGGCTATTGACACAGTGTCCCGGTACCACGCGTATCACTTAACCCTGTGTCAAAACACAGGTGTAACATAAGCCTGGGGAGCAGGCGAAGGTCCTGAGCTCATAAAGGAATGTGCGAGCTGGGAATAGCACCCTGCATGTAAGAGAGGCCCCTCACTGAGAGCGTACAGCAGAGTGCAGAGTTACTGGATGGGAGGCGAGCTGGAAAACAGCCAGACACCTTTACCTCAGGGATCCGCAACGCAACAAGACAGAAGTGACTCAGCGGTTATGAAAGACCGAGTAGTTTGATTAAAGCTTGCTGCTCTTACCACGGTGTCCCGTATATCCGGAATCCCTTGATGGTGACGTCTGAGTCCTGCAGGTACACACAGTTTGTGAGGAGCGTCTGCACATTGTCAAAGTCCTCTGGTTTGAGTTTGGAGACCGAGGGGAAGCGGTAGTAATCCTGCTTGACCAGCTCGGCCATAAAGTCTTTATCAAAGGTCAGCTCGTGGTTCCCAGCGATCACCACCTTAAATTCGTATGGGAGGCCACCTAGAAGAAAACAAAAGAGCCAGAGGGAGGACGGTGAGCCAGGTGTTAGACATATTGAGGCGTCATATGCATCACAGATTGACCAGAAAGTATTCATTCACATTTTCTAAAACCCTTACTCATTCATGCCAGCAACGTTTTTGGGTTCAAGCTGATGGAAGAGACGAGAGCCCATGCAATTTAAACATTTTCTTATGGTATTTTTTTATTAGTCAGATCCCAAACGGCAATAAAACTCCCCAGTCCATTTAAAGTTGTTATGTTGAAGTTGCACAAAAAAAACCTCTTTGTATTTGTACATATTTAGATCCAATTACTGAGAAATCTACAGCGTTATCTTATTTTATACATTACTTTAACACAACGGTTTGTGGAAACGTCTCTTTTAATGATAACACTCTTTGCTGATGTGTCATTTTAAATTTCCCCATGTCTTATCTTATCCATATGATGCCCTCCAAAGCTGAACCGTACTGTATTAAAGCCCAGGTTTCCACCTGGTCGGTCTTTTTCTCCAGAAACAGCAGTTTGTCTCAGTATTGTGTAGCATACACTCCCTCAGTAACTCCCTGTCTACCTAACCCGGAGCACAGATCAGGACAGAAAAGAAACTCAGATAATTGGAGGGGAAAAATACCCCCAATTCAGACAGTCATAGAGGTTACAACCACAGCCGACGGCTCAGCTTGACCCGAGCAGACCGTCGTCCATCTCTGCAGATGCCAGGCAGCTTGAAAAGCATGAACCTGAACTAAATAGAGAAGAACATCTATTACAATTCTCATCCCCTCATCTTTCAACTTCTGCTGTGCCCTTTTCGCTCTCCTCTGTCGAGGTGATTTGTCCTGGTTCCCCTTAGCCATCAAGAAACTGACTTACTACTTTATTCCAGCCGACTGAGCACTCAACGAAAGGGTCTGGCCTTCATCACCCTTCCATTCACTCTATATATTTCTCTTTTTCCTCCTTTGGTTCTCTTCTTTAAGCTCCCTGTTGATTTTGTTCGAGCTTTCTTTCTTTCCATGTTTTTTTTTTTTTACTAGTAGGTCCCATATAAACCAATATGCAGGATAATTTATGTGCAATTACTTAAACCAAAGTCAGTGGAAGGAAAAGTGGTGTCAGCTAACCTGCGCAAATACCCAGAACAAATAATTTATAATAGTGCTGCAACTATTGTTTTTCATTACGGATTCATCTGCTTTCTTTTTTTGTAGTCAATTTATGAATTGTTCAGTCTGTGGGAAAAAAAAGTCACAACTTCTATAACCTAAAGTTATGTCAACAAATTACTTGGTTTATCCAACCACCAAGTTCAATAAGGAGCTTTTGTTCCTTATCAAACAATAGAAAACAAATCATGTGAGAGGCTGGAACAGGGAATTGATTGGCACTGGAAATTTTTCAAATTCCATTTTATGTCATTTCCCACCGTCTGCATTGATCTGTTGCGACAGGAAGGTCGCGACAAGATTTGAAGAAAATGAGTATTGACTTATGAATCTGTTTACTAAAGCAAATTTCTTAACACATTGGCATACTGTTAGTGTGCTGTGAAGAAGGGATTGTACCGACCGAATACTGTACCGTTTTGTTACAGCAATCAAGCTTGGACAAATAAATGTAGGCTGGATGTGTTTTGCCATGTAGCCAGCAATACTTTGGTAGCTAGGGCGAAGGATTGCGTTTAAGAACATATATCCAGCACTGACCTGGTCTTATTGACAAGTATACACTACAGGTTTACTACATCTACATCCACTAACAACATAGAGTTTGGCCCCTTTCAGACCTGGCATTAAAATGCATCCCGAGTGATCCACTTGCAAGAGACCAGCTTGCATGGACACACATGCGTGGACACACCCAAATCACATTTCAGGCAAGTTTGAGGTGGGATCACCGAGACCACATATGGAGGTAGTTTGAGTCACTTAAGACCAAATCTTTTGGCAGTATGAACGCACAACACGTCCTGACCACAATGACGGATTGCCTATCCAACTGACATCCTCTCGCAGCAGCTGTTTGCACAAGACTCTACAATATTATCCTAAATTATGTTAGTTCTTTTTCTGCCTTTACCCAACCGGCCTCATGCAGATAGGTCTCCTTATATGGGCTGAGCTCTAATGAAGGTTTCTTACAGTTAAAGGGAGTTTTCCCATGCCACCATCACCTTAGGGTTTGCTCTGGGGGATTCTGCCCCTGGTAAAGCATCTTGAGACAATTTCAATTGTTATTTACACTATAATGGAATTGAATTAAATTGAATTGAATTTGAAGAACGCCATCTCAAGTTGGGGCTCCAGACATATGTCAAGATTCATTTTAATGGTGTGAACATATGAACTCTTAGCAGGATACTTGTGATCCAATCACTTAGAAATAGGGATTGTATCGGGAAATCTGTATCAGGGCCAATCCAGGCATTTTTATAATGACAGCTAGCCTGATAACCACGAAAGCTCAGGGTAGCTATTTATCTTAGGTCTGCCATAAACCAATTCCACATCTCTGTAGCATCAATATGTTTTCTTCCTCTTCTGTTTTAATGGGGGTTGGCTAGCAACAAAGCTGCCAAATCTTAGAAGAAGAAGAATCTAAATTATAATGGGAATGTTTCACGAGGTGGTAGCAAGAGAAAAAAAGGCAAAAGCTGCGTCAAATCAACAACAACAAACTATGAACGCTGCGTTTAAAAGAAGAGAAAAGTTTCCTCTAGACAGCGTCATGGTGAAAAATATCACAGAGAGGGTTGCAGAGTTTATGGCACTGGATGACCAGAACATGTCTGTAGTAGAGAACAAAGGTTTTTAGTGTCTGTTGAAGCATCTGGAGCTAAAATAAAAGCTACCCTCTCGACAATACATTAAACTGACAGCCCTATTCTTGGACTTAATACAGTTGCACGGTGCACATGTGATCTAGGAGAAAACCATTAAGATGAGAAAAGTCTTTATGAATCTTTAGAAGAGGACATTTAGTTTATTTAAGATCGGATCGGGACTCGGATAGGCCAATACAGAATATTTAAAGTTCGGTATTATATACATCCTTACATAGAACACTTATTAATATTAGGTCTGGCAGGGCTTTTGACTAACAGGTATTTTTAGTTAACCGCTTTATTCATCTGTTTCTATAGTGCATTTTGCTGCGGCTAGTAACAGCTGTAATAACAGCTTATAATGTAAGCCAATAGGGCAAACTGAACAAAATACTGAATGAAGAGTCCAATAAAACGTATTTGTTGAATAGAAATGGTTTTGATTCGATATGGCAAGTGAAAGAAAAGATGTGAGCGTGCTACTCAATTTTGCAATTGTGTCCACAATTGGAACGAAAACTAATAGAAACTGAATACATGAGAATGAAAATTCAATACAAACACACTGCCTCAATACAGACGGATAAAAAAAAAAGACACATCGAACTTGCGTGTGTGTGTTTGTGTGAGTCTGAAAAAGAGAGTGTGTTCTCCAAAGCTGGAAATGAAAGAATCATGACTCCCTGGTCTATAGGTTTCATTCCCACTGCTCTAAATTAGCTTTTCACGTCTCAGGATCATAAATTCAAGTCTAACCTTAAATGAGAGCGCCGTCTCTCAGTCCCATAGCACTCTAACTGGATCATGCATCTATTTCCTCGCTCACACACACACACACACACAACCCAAAGCGAATCATCCTCTCCACCAACCACCAGGCAGGGAAGAACCTCGGAAAACATAATTACCATCAAACAACTCCATCTCCATTACTCCACAGGGAATTTCTACTGCTTTTTATTGCCACTGTGATACATCTTACAGAGTCTTCTTGCAGTGACACATCTAGATTTATTTCTTTTATTCTTCTCCGACAAACAAGGCTTTGAAGGAGAGCAAGAAAAACAAAACAAAATTTTGAAGAACGACTGAAATGTTTTGTCATATGTCTCAAACAGGCAGACAAGAAGTGTAACAAGAGAAAAACATATGCGAGTTCAAAAACACTTCATTTGGAATGTATATTTCACAGAGCAGTACTAAGCATACGGTCTTTCCAACAGACGTTTAACAAAACAGTTATATTCTACATGGAATCGCGCAAATTAAAATGGTCGCCAAGAAAATTAAAGTGTCATCTCCTCAAATTAATTGAAAGAACCTAATAGCATGTATTGTAATTAGCACGATCAATCAATATTTATTTGGATGTCAAAAAAAGATGACAAAAGATGCAAAGAAAAACTTTTAAAAGCAAAAATAATTAACCTAAATCTCAGACTTAGACTTTAAAGAATGAAATAAATGTTAAATAAATTAATTTAGAAGCGGTTGACTTTTAAAGATGTACATTTGCGACTCTGTGCTACCCACCGAGCTAACGTTAGCGTCCAGCTGGTAAACAGGCTGGAGAATTTAGCAGGTAAAGATGAAAATATTTCCTTAAGGAGTTGGTGCAGAACAAAACGGAGCTAAAAGGCGCTACATCTGGTGATCCTAAACACAACGTCAAACACATGCTAATGTAAGCTGGATATGTAACATGTTTTCCGACAGCCAAAAAACAACTGAGAAGCAGAAACTGGGGAAACTTTTTGCAGTTTGAGATTAGCTGATTGAAAAGGAAGTAGATGAATCCCACATCCACAAATTCTGTTCAGATTTTCGTTAATTAGTTTGTCAATTCTGGTTGAAATTCCAATTCAAATAGATGTGACTGCAGAAAATACTTTGTGCTGTTAAACTTTCTATGTTCATGATGCTGGTTTTGAACAGTGATTGTATTTTTGTTAAGCAACCGGACTTTTGTCAAGCTTGTGTTTTGAGCCACTGCTTTGCATGTACGCAAAGAGTGGCTCAAAATGTCCAACGTTTACTTTCAGGAAATACTAAACAAAACTCATTTCCTTAGACAGTTTCATATACATCACAGTGGAATTAGCAGCACAACAGCCAGTACTTTGTATCCTTCATTTAATTCCCAACAGATGGTAAAAATCTTGTTCTCTATAAAAACCCTGACCATGACTGGGAAACAATGCATTTTTCAAAGAGTACCTCAAGTCAAACCAGAAGACAACAATAAAAGCAATAACCATCTGTGACAGATATGTAGTTTCAAAAATGAAATAAGAGCTTTTTCTGAGACAGAATAATTCCCACATGCGTAGGCTTTGAGCATGTCTAAGCAATCGGTCCATACATGCGAACCTCGTGAAAACAATTATTGAACTAATGTGCTTTTCAAATTGCAGTTTTCCTTGTGATTTTCATCACGTTGCTGTCCCTTGGCCTCATCCATTCTCCTCATTCAAACTCTCTCCGCCTCCATCAACAAGGAGAAAAACTGTCCTTGGAGGAAACATCAAACCTATCACATGCACTTTCTTTATTAAAAAACTTTCTGTATGTAAACCTCACAGCAGCAAAGCAACAATATAAACAGGCTGTGTTTCCTCTTCCTGCAGATGGCTGAGAGCAGATACAAATGATACTGAGTGGAACAATGAAACCCTAAAATGTTTTCATTTTGTGCCTTTAAAGAGCTTTTAAACTTCTTCATCTAAATCCATTACTGATAAAAAAAAAAAGAAGATACTGCTAAAACTTTACTTTAAGAAGCTTCTGGCCATGGAAACTCACTCAAAGTGCCTGAGTAAGAACATGGACTGAGATTATTATGTACTAATAAAACTCTCCTAAAACCTGACTAATGTTACTGTTTTTAGTTATATAGTATTTAGGAGACTATTTAAAGGCTTTGTTTTTAACATACGACCATATTTTCACTTTTCTTTTGAATTCATAGCGGTATCAGTGTTATTTCTTCTTTCCTTAAATTTGAACTGTGACAGATGACTAAGTTAAAAGACTAAAAGGCAGTTTAGGGTCCTGCATCAATTTGACGACGTAGCTACAGCGACAGCCCAGACCCTACACAGACCCAAACGCTGTACCACCTCCCCAGAAATGTAACTGGGCGTCGTGATGCAGACTGCAAGAGCTGTGATTGGTCCGCTTGTTTTTTTTTCCCTAATTGATTGTTTTGGATCAATAAAGATGGAACACATGGAGGAAAGGTTAACTGAGGAGTTTCGGAGATACAAACATTTGTGTGACCCGTCTTCAGCGAAACTTCTGCAAAATTTTGGCAAAGGTTTCAGTCGCCATTGTTGAAAGTGAAATGGGAAGTAGAAACTTAATTGCTCACTTTATCTGTATCTGATTTATCGTCTGCCCATCTCCTTTATTGTAAATTATGTTATAGTTCCTGTTTATAGTCACATACTCACATTTAACGCACAAATCCATCTGTGTAATATGTTTACAGTACCTCATTCAATCATTGTGTATATCTTGCTCACTCACCTGTATATATGGTCTCACCTCATCTGTAAATATTGTCCATATGCTGTAATAACAACCTGTACCATACTGCTTATACACCACACTATTTATGCCACGTGCACTTACTGCCTATTGCACTTCTGGTTAGATACTAAACTGCATTTCATTGCTCTGTACCTGTACAATGACGATAAATTTAATCTAATCTAATCTAGTCCCGCAGAATCTTAAATGAGCCTTAAGATAGAAGAAGTTACACAGTTCTCATCACATGAACATGCAGTAACCTCCTTTCTCTGGGGTTTCAGGTTCTAGGTTCTGTAAAGCGTATGCAAAGAATTTTGATCATTAGTGATGTTAATAAATAAAACTAAATTAAACTGGTATTTCTTTATCGGATAATGGAAAATTCCCAGTTAGCAGTGTTTGGGAAAATGGACACTTGCCTTCATGCAATCATCTAGTACCTTGGTCTTGAGGGTTTATTACCCAAAGTAATATCTTTTTTTGATGTGTGGTTCCAGTATTTCTATCAGAACAACAAACTTTACCGCCGACATCTTGTAATACACCTGGAAACATTGCGGCGTCTTCTCATCATCGATTGGAGCCAATATTTTCTTTTTCTTTTTCTACTTACAAGAAGTGAAGGGACCACAAAATCATCCCCGAGTCCTGACGACTATTGTATTTTTTAAGGCTGGGTATTCAATATCCATTCATTTAATGACATTTCCATTCTGAAACAATTCTACTTAATATTAAAACTGATGTTGTCATGGGTGGAGACTTGAGATACAAGCTATATATCTTCTGTCGTCAAACTTTTAAAACGTAATTGATGGTGCTCTGTGTGCTGAAGCTACTGTCATCTCCCTCACAGGTGGACTAATGTCGTTGGCATGGTCTCGCAGGATTCATCGAGTAAAACCAGTCTCACGAGATCGCAGCAAGATTTCTAAATGAAGGAAATGGCCTGTATTTAAAAACTTGATACAAAGATTGTCTGTCATTGTGAATTATGGCAATATATACAATAACTACATGTGTCAGAGTCAGTGTGGAAGGTTTCTGAGTGTAACTAATTTTAATCAGATAATGGTTTCAAAATACACACACGATAACTCAGGAGGCAATGCCATAGGTTGGGGCCCATGTTTGAAAATGAATGTGTTGGGTTTTCTAAAATTGACTCCTTTTACCTTTTACCTTAGGTCACAAGTCACAAGTGTCTTTTTGTGCCCCCATGCTGCATCTACCCAGGGGTACAGTTTCAAAATACAGAACATGAACTGCCACCACTAAACAAAGTCATTTTCCACTTTACTCTGCATTGATTTCACATTACGACCAATATCTCTCTTTCTGGCTAAAAAAGGAATGCACACGCACACACAAACACACACACACACACACTATCCTGTCTGTGTTGATAGATGACCTTCTTGTGGTGCTAGGTGCTGTTTTGAGGGTGACACAGTAAGAAAGAAAAAAAAAGATAGAGAGCGAAGAAATGGGACGTGTACAAGCCAGCATGAGTGTGTGTTCACCCCTCGTGCATTGTGCGTGTATTTGTTGTGAGTGTGAGTTTCAGGGGATTTAAGGGCACAGCACCTGGCAGCGCTTTAAAGAGTCAGCTGTGGTAAACGGGGCGGACCGCTCGATTCAGGAAATCTGATTCTAACGAGAGGATACAGGAAATGGCATTTATCCAAAACAAAAAAAAATATGAACTGATATCGGATCTTTTAAATGGAAATTGATTTGAGTCTGAAAAATCTGTTTTTTTAAACCTAGTCCAGTGTTTTAGACGAATCATTTGTTTTGAGCCTGAAGGTTTAACGCTCACTTTCATCATTTGTACCTAGCATCCAAACCATTATACAATCCCTTCTATATCTTAAATTTTAAACCATTTTAAATGCCCTCCACAATGGTTTTAATGTGGAATTAGAGGTTGCAACCAACCACATGAGGAGGAAGATGAGACAGAAGAAGAAACCATCCACAAATCACTAATGTGAGTGTAACCCTAGATGTTGTAAATGGGCTTTTCAAATTGTGTCTTTGACAGGAATGTACATTTAATGTGTATAGTGAAATTCGGATAAGGCAATTTGAATATACTCTGAGAAGATTATCCTGCTGGAGTGATGGGAGATGTTTCTAAAAACTGGATTTTTTTTTTTTTTTTGCTGTGAAAACTGGGTCAGTGTTTGAGGCCACTTTGACTGCTGTGAATCCAGACCGGTTGCAGCCGCTGTCCTTGCAGGGGTAAAACCTTCACAGCCACCTTCAACTTTACAGGGGGGGTGAGGGTGTGATATTAAAAAATCGATTTTACGAAGAGTACTACTTTATGGTTTTTAAACTTTAAGGTCCAAAAAAGAAATATAAGTCATGACAGTTTCATTTATAAAAAAAATTGTTTAACCCTTTTTGACATGACAGTTGTTTTTGACATTTCTCTTTTGTTTTTCATCATGCACAAATAAAGAAAAAACTATTTCACTTGACAGCAGCAGAAAAAGCATTTTCAGGAGCTTTGAGCTGAACATGAATTTTAAGGTAAATGAATCCAGATCATCATCCACTTTGCTGAATGTTCCTCCTCACTTGGCTCAGGAAACAAAAAGGATTCAGATCCCTTAAAATGTGACAGGTCAGTGCGGTGGGTGGCATCTATTGATTAATACACTCAGTGAGAGGGAACGTCAGACAGTGTGTGTAACACGGCTACATTAGAGGGAAGAGAAAGCCTCAGAGCTGCTTCACTTCTTAATGATCAGGGTCCAGAGATGACACACACGCTGCTGGGACTCAAACCAGACGCAGGCCACGACTCCCACCCACAGCATGGAGCCAGAGGGAAAGGTCAAAGGTTAACTGAAGCAGGGTGTTAGGTCACAGGGGTTAAACTGGACACTTAAGCACAGCAGTTGTGAAGTATACAGGGGAGTGGGGTGGGGTGGAGGCTCTGACCCTACCTCTTGCTCATTACGGACTGCACATGGAGTCAGGTGTGTGTGTGTGTGTGTGTGTGTGTGTGTGTGTGTGTGTGTGTGTGTGTGTGTGTGTGTGCGCGCATGTGCGTGAAAACAACGCGTGTGTCCGGGTGAATGTGCGTGTCAAGCAGTTTGGTACCTAGCCAGTCGTTGAACTTCTTGACCTCAGAGGGCAGCCCCAGCTCGGTGAAGTCGCCCATGTGCAGCAGCACGTCGCCGTAGGGCATCTGGATGCCATCTGTACGCGAGTGTGTGTCCGAAACACACACAAACCTGGTGTGTCCCGCTGGCTTTGGAGTGTCATAAGGAATAGGGTCCACCCTGAAAAGACAAACAGAGAGAGAGACTTGATGTGGTTGTAGGTCTGACCAGTTTAAGATTCTTTCTAGATTTTAATTACACACGGTTATTTTTTGGTGATAAATACATTTAGGCATTTGGCAAAGTTTTATAAAAGTTTATAAAGTTTTATAAAAGGTTTATGTATATGTTTACACTCGGCTGAGATGATTCTTTTTACCTATTTGGAAAAAGTGTGCCTTAGCCAGAGAGGGAAACATCTTTTAGGAATACTTGGGAATATCCTTGTTTTCCTGAATGGTACTAACGACCCATTAATGGCCAGAGAGTCCGGTCTCATGGTGTGAACCAGTCATTTAGAAAACTGAAGACGAGTTGCAAAATGTCTTCAAGAAACCCAACAAGTCCAGATTCCCTGGTTCAAACTGACCTGGATGACTGATAAGTTCTGATGTAGCCAACATTTAAATTCCAAGAGTGATCAGCTTCTACAGAATAAACCTTGATTTATTATATCTGCGCAGAGCGTACGTCGTGGCCTCTGCCGGTGTAAGAATTTAAATTTGTGTGTCAGATTCGTTCTGTAATTCCACCTCTAAAATCCTAGTCAGCTGTACCGAGTTTATCTTTCCACTTCAGACTTCAAACAGTAGGAACTGGAACCGTGTCCTTTATTTATTATAGCCATTTGTAACTTAGACTACACTGAGGCCTACACAGCCACATTCATTGGCCATAAACCAGCTGATGGAAACGCACCTAATTCACATTTTTAGTTTTTGCAACATCATAAAAGTCTGTTGCATCTCAACTTCCCACATTTTCTCACAGTCCCAACAAATCACCTTCAAAGCTTCACGCTATCAACTTGAAAATATTACAGAAATACTAAAAAGGGAATTTCTGACCCATGAAATGACTGTCATCAGCCAAGTACATTTGAATCTGTGTTATCACCATGGTTATCACCAACAAAAAGACCAAAGGCACAACATTTGCAGGCAGTAAAATTTTCCACTTATTTCTCTGACATCTGCCCTTGATTTTATTCATTTTATAGTTCTGAACACCATGCTTTCCATTAATATTGACAGAATGTGCCCCTTTTGCTCTTTGTGATATTTTTTAAAAGTGCTTTGAGCACAGAAGCATATTTTTAGGAAATGTATGCTAATTTCACACCAGACAGTAGAAAACTGGAACCTTAAAAAGATAATTTGTTGTGCAAAATAAATTACACGGTCCACAGAATAATGCATGTAGCAGGGCAAAATACATCTCAGAGAAAAGAGGAGACTTTATGAAAGCAAAAAAATGTGTAGTTTTGTCTGGAAAACAGCCAGTGATTTGAGAAACACAAGGAGGGCAATGGCTGTTTTGTGGCATCAGATTGGCATAAGAGACTGTGAATTAAAGCCTGCCCTATCCTTTCTGTCCATTATCTAAAGAAAAAACACTTAGACCCAAGTCTGGCTGGAGAAAAAAGCCCTTTATGCAGCCTTTTTGTTTGTTGTATGCACGTCTGTTAAAAAGGAAGAAAAACCTGTACTTTTTTCTGTCTGAATGAGGGGGAGAAAAAATAATCTTGTCTGTAATTGAAGTCTACAATGTGCAATCCTCCATCACTCTGCCACTAGACCATTATTTCATTAGAAGGGATGTCACTCTCTCGACAACATCAGACACATAATCAACCCTGCAATCTCCAACCTGACACACACACACACACATGCAGAGCTAACTCGCAAGCGTGCACAAACATGGCAAGGCAACAGCCAGAGATGAAATCAAAAGGTTTCAGACGGGAGAAAACGTCATTAACAGAGATAGAGAAAATAGGCACTTTTGCACAAAGGAAAAAATCTTATTGGAGGAGGGGGCAACATTGCATTTGAGGGTTCTCATTCATTTTGGAAGCAATTTTCCCATTTCTGTGTGTCATGTTGAGTAGAATAATGGAAATGGAAAGCTAACTGAAGCCTGGAATCTGTTGTAGTTCACATTTTCTTTTTTTTTTTCTTGTTGGTGTTGTTGTTGATCCGAAATGTCATCTGCAGGATCATGTGAATAGTAAGACAACAGTGGACAAGCTGGTCACCGTCTAAGGAAAACACCTCTATGCTATGTGGATAAAATCTTCCATCAAGATTTACAAGTGGGTGAAAATGGAAAAAACAAACAAACAAAAAAAACAGACAAAAACATACCAGACAGACATCAAAGAACTACCACCAATGATCGCGTATGTCTGGACCAAAAAAGTTGCACTTGAACACGCTGCAAAGACTGCAGACAACAACCAGCTGGTAAACAGGTGGCAGTAATCTGTAAAGGGGAACGGGAAACTGGAAGAGCTGCTATTAGCGGGGAGGCTAGGAAGCAAGGATGAGCTACAAACTGACATACAGATCTAGCCTCTCCTGAATCATGCTGGTCTACAGTTTATTCATTCTCAATAATTATGTCCTTGTGAAAATATTTGTGGATTTGAATGTTCAGATGGGAACACACAGCAAAAACCACAACCCCAGATGTTTAATGACGACCCAACACTGGCACATGGGCGTTCATCGTCTTGGTGTGTCACGGCCTTTAAGATCCCAAGAAAACAACTTTTTATACAATATGTCTTGTGTAATACACCATATATTCACCAGTATCTAACACATCAATGACAGAAAAGTTGCTTAATAGACAGTCATAATGTTAATAGCAGAGTTTATACCTTTGCGGGACATAGACCCCATAACTTAAGCAAACACCGCTTAACTTCACTTATCGTCAAGCTGATCCCCCAGTCAAAGGGCTATCTTTGATCGACACATTGCTTCACCAAGTCAACGCGCTGAAATGACTAAAAAAGCCGCCAACAAGGGTCTGACTTTTTTCAACAGTGCAGGAAGATCGATTACTAAGGGCCAATCGATCTCCCCTACAAAAAAGTAAGGTCACAACTTTTCCACAACCCAACTCTGCCAATGGACAACCATCAGCTTAGTGCGTCACTGCCTTTAGTAAGATGATCTCCAAGTTTTAGGAACCATTCTTCATATATAGACATATATTATGAAAAACTAGCGATCCCAATACTGTAGAAGCACTCTCTATTCTGATAGTATTTTTTGAAAATTCAAAAAAAGACACAGAAACAGATGTGAATGTCTATTTTTGTCCAATCACACATGCTAAGGTATTGCACAACATGAAATATTACAGGCATTGATGTCTCAGTAGAAACAGCTCGTAAAATCAACATGTCAAACAGCCATTGTCTCCCTGAATACAAAAGAAATGTTGTTTCCAATTCTGCAAAACTGGAAGAACATCTTCTATTGAACAGCTAAAAAAAAAAGAAAAAGAAGAAGAAACAGAAAATCTAACTATGACTTGTAAACTTAGGCCATGTCCAAACAGCGTAGCCTGAAAAAAATGCAGCCTTCTCAGAGTTTAAAGAGGCATGTCTGTAATGTAATATAGTGGTGGTGGTGCCAACTGAGATAATTTTCCATAGCAGTAAAATCTTTCCACATGTAAACAACTGTGCAGCACTTTGCCAACGAATAGAGCTTTAAATTCACGGATCTGGAACTATTTCAATGTTTTACCCGAAGCAACCTTCCCAAACTAACAAACCCCTTTCCTTTGGTTTAAGGTATAGTTTTGGTCTGAACATCTACTTCCCATTCTCCGTACTCCTTCTCTGTCGGCAATGAACATTTGAGTTTTAATGATTGTTTTTTCTGTTTGACAGATTTTAAGATTCAGTAATTATAAACGAACACTGGCCATCATCCATCTGCCCCTGACCATGCAGAGCTTATAGACTACAAAGGACTTCGAATCTCAGTTTGTAGTGATTATTAGCTGTGTTTGCACTAGTATTTGACTAATAATTTGAAGAAAAATGCCTCATGTAACATCCTCAATCAGAACAGACTGTCCCGATTGGATGGACTTTAATCAAATAGACAGGTGTTGTGTAAACCTTTGATAATCTGTTCAATAGGAAGATATTAGTTCCTAATAACCATGTAAACACTGGATCTGATGGTTTCTCTCTGGTTGGAATAAATCCACTCTGGCTGAGCATGTTAACTCCACATGGGGTAAACATGGAGCTAACAGGTGATGAGTTTCCAGGAAGGAGAGAAACTAGAAGTAGCAAGACAACCAGTTGTTAAAACAAGATCTGAACGAAGATGAACAAAGCTGGAATCCATGTGGACAGCAACGTCTGAAAAGTGGAAACATCTTAGTCATCTTCTTCTATTGAATGAATTCTGTGCTAAGGGGCAATCGATCTTCATTTGAAAGAATGATCGACCCTCGGATCAATATTTTAAATACACGCCATTTCCTGCATCCTCTTGTTCTCGCTGCAGTCTGGTTTTACACTACCACCGTGCAACAAGATTAGTTCACATGTGAGGGGAGATCCAAACGTGAGAGAAGCTACAACTCTGAGAGCACCGTCAGGCCTGAAAGCTGATTAGCTTTAAAGCGTTTGACGACACAGAAGAGCTGCGCAAAAGCAAAGCCATAAGCAAGATGTGGAACTGGAGGTAAAATATTGTGGCAACACCAATAATCTCTAATTCAAATTGTTTAGGACTGATATTGAATCGTGTTGATTGCAGAAATCAGTAGCAACAACCAGCCCTGTTCAGAGTCGTCAATAAATCTGGAGAAAAGTCTTCTTCTTCTGTTTTATTTCCAGTAGACTTGACGCTCCACAAGGGAAGAACCATTCACATCAGGTTGAAGCAGCTTGTAGCTGTGTGCCTTAAGCCAACAACTACAAAACTGAATCTAGTCTGCTGCCTGTGGCTTGTATGTCGTCACTTGTAGCCTGCAGTCAGTCAGTCAGTAGTTGGTAGTCATGTATACTTCTTCCTCAGCCTCAGCTGGGAGATCTCAGCTTTGCTCTGATACACCAGAGCAGACCGACATTTGCAGTCATCCAAGCAGGCCTGAACTACATATTAAACACTGACCAAAATGAAAAACTAGCCACAGAGATAATGGTATTTACTATTGACCGCGTGCAGTAAATAAGTCTCTGTGCTATTACACACACACACACATACACAAACACAAAAACAGACATACATTAAGCCAGCAGAGTAGCATATACATTGCAGTGTAGCTGCTGATTAGATTTGCTGCTCTGTGGTGCCCGGACGTCACGCAGCTTTACGGGATATAACGGTTCTTGTCATGGAGAAAGGACGAATGCAGACTCACATGGGACACCACAACACATTCATATATACGTATATATACACACACACACACACACACACATACACACGTACACGCATATTAAAACCAAGCCAAGAGAAAAACAGCCTCCATCTCCTCCCCTTTCCTTTGAGATTTAATCCACCCGGAGAATGTAAGTAAATACCAGCAGCCCCTATCAATTAGAGCAGGCCCAGGCCAAGAAACCTTCATGATAGTAATGCATTGGTCTCACACACACACAGACACACACATAAGAGAGAGAGACCCTGTCTTTCCTGTTAACATATGACTGTATAACAATCCAGAGGTTCATTAGTAATGTATACAGGAGTTCAGGAGTTCAGCACTGCAGCAGAGGGCTCTGATCTATTGTAAACGGAGACAGTGAAAATGAAAAACTCTTCCTGCGCTCCAGCAGCAGGTAAAAGAATATTCTCCAGTGACAGACTGAACTGTGTTAGCATGAAGGTTCGTGTTAACATGTCTGAGCTTCGGCGTGACATCAGAGGGAAGACTGCGGAGGGAAAAGAGTGTGGGGCGGGGGGAGTGAAAGGAGAAATGCTAATGCGCTAGGGGAGGGCAGGAGCACACTTTGAAATCCGCCATGACATTGGAGGTGACACAAAACCGAGGTCTGCGGCTGCAAAAATATCTGCCTGATGTAGAAACGTCTGTGATCCTTCAGTGCAGAAAGCTCCGTGGATTAACTTCTCTTCACCTATGGCTACAATGTCACGAGAAAAAATTGCTCAAATCCATCATCTCCATGCTAGGAAATTAAATTTTATTCCTGCAACTTTACATTTCGTCGCATTTTGATCATAAAGTGCAGTTTTCTTGAGCCTGTCAGTGTTACTGTGACGCTCCTGTGTTTGATTTTAAAGATTTCACAGATGACACTAGATGCTCTTCTCTTCCTCTTTTTCAGTTTGCATTTTCCCTGAAAAATGTCAAGTTGCCCTGAGGACGTCACTTGTTCGCAATCTGGCCAGACTTAAATATTATCTTTAATATCATAAAAGCCCTGTAGCCTCCGTAAATCACGTTAACTGCATTGTTTTAAAAGCAACAGTAAAAGAAAAGTGACAAGTCTTGCAATGCTTAGTCCTTAAAAACAAAACTAAATAAATATATAACACAGCTTTAAGCACAAGTTTGAACTCGTATCGCACAGAAGAGGCTAACGGTGAGAGGAGTAAAGAAAATAATCTGTGTGGGAGAGACAGACGGAGGGAAGGAGGAGTGCTCTGTGATGTCTGTAGGAGGATATTTCATTTGACTGAGCACACTTGGCTCCGTGGCCTTTTGGAAAAACACACAAGCAAACGGGGTCAGAGTTCAGCCCGGGCTTGCTCCTTCAAACGCGACGCTTAACTCCAGCAGCAGATAAGAAGGTCGCCGTCTTTGTCACTCTCCGGCTCATCGAGCTCTTTAATACGCCACATAATCATTATGATTGATTGCTTCCAAGATTTTTTTTTTTTTTTTCGTGAAAACCTCCTCAGTCCTCACAGCATCCAAAACAGACTGGATGTTTGCTTCATGGCCAAAAAACTGTCCGGCTAAAGAGCTCCTATTCATCTTTATAAGAGACAAGTTAATGTACAAAAAAGACCAGATTTAACAGTTAACTCCATCATGTTACTGAAGAAAGGAAGTAAAGAGACAAAACAGACACAGGTGAGAATGAGGCTTTGAAAGTTAGTAAAATCTTAAATGTTTAGGTTTGCTGAGGCCAGACTTGCAACGTTTCTGATTTTCTAAGAAGACCTTCCAGTAATCTTTTAGTGATTTTAAGAAAGATTGAGGACAATTTAATTTAAATAAATATAAAATTAAGCTGATTTATGACGAGGAAGACATTCAAAGGTCTTAAACTACATATTACTGTTTATAATCAATGCCGTGTATATGTATGACAATAGCCTGCAACAAATAAGGAAACAAACAACACAAAAGTAGTTTTAAACAGATAATTTCATGTTGATGATATGGTTGCAATTCCTGCTGAATTTAACCAGGACTTTGGTTGGTCTTGAATCTGCTTTACACCGGAAGGTAGAGAATACCAGAGAGTTGCGTCTTTAATTGAATACGTCGTTTGTGTAAATGAAGTGCGTAATTCTTCTAGCCTGGCAGCCAGCACGACTTCACCTGCCCACCATATTTTTTGCAGCGGAAAATTGGACTGGAGTAGCTCCATTGAGAACTGATTATGCTTCAACAAAGATCTGCCACGCCAGTCAAAATTGTTTGGGTTAGGTTTTATGTCACAGAAGTGACGTAGCACATGTCATCTGAGCACAAAGGAGTTGAGTTTGTTTGGTTGGACGACTATCCAATTTAGTTTATTTTTTTTCACCCTGTGTATCAGATTAAACACAGCCCATAATGAAATCCAAATGTTACCAGACTCATATCCTGATAAGGACCGAGTCTGGCTACAGGATGTGGTGTTAACAGCAGTCGGCTGAAGTCAGGTTGTGAAGATGATAAAAATCAGGACTGAGGTGGTGGTGTTTGGAATATTTAATAAATTTATTGAAACTGAGTAAATTACGAATTGTTGAAACGTTACAAAGATCCTAGCGGTTTCTTAGCCAGGACGTTGATGGCTCGATCATAGATGGATGTAAGTGGTTTGGTAGCTGCGTCTGACGCCTGAGACCAAGAAGTTATGGAGTATGAGAGAAAACATTTGTAGCATGTATAAATAAAAGCGTTGTGTGAAATGGGTGTGGCACAGGTTAGTACAGATGCCTCACAGCAAGAAGATTCGGCCGACTGGGGCCTTTCTGTGTGGCGTTTGCATGTTCTCCCTGTGTCTGCGTGGTTCTCTAAATTGGCCGTAGGTGTGAGTGTGAATGGTTGTCCGTCTCTCTGCGTTAGCCCTGCGATAGACTGGCGACCTGTCCAGTGTGTACCCCGCCTCTCGCCATAACAGCTGGGATAGGCTCCAGTCCCCCCGCGACCCTCCAGAGGGCAAGCAGAAAATGAATGAATGAATGTATGGAACAGACAGCAACAACCAATTTGTCTCAGTGTTTGAAGACTGGCCCAGACAGTCAGACAGTATGGATTATGTTATGTATAATGTAACAGGCATTCAGAAGCATATTGTCAATTAAGGACAGTCTGTACTTCCAGAATCATGGCTATCAATGAGACGTTAACCGTGCCAACCGCCGCTGAGCTGTCGTGTCCATATGCCTGCTCATTTTTACCTGCAGCAACCTGCGCCTGAAGGATTATCTTCAAGCACCTCCTCAATGAAGGCCACCAGCGGGGGACACAGCCACCGCAAACCGTCAGGGTCAAAGAGGAAATGTGGAAGCACACTGCTTATGAACGAAAGCTTCTTGTTACATACGCGATAAACAGTTTCATGACTCACTGGTTCACAGGCTGATAGAAAGACAGAGCTGGTTTTTCTAGTCTAACATAATCTTCTCGCTGTAGCAGGATTAATTCCTGTTAATTTTGCAAGAAAATTTTAAATTTATTTTACGCTGAACTACCGATACGGATACTGAGAAATCCAAGACATGTTACTTCATGAAACTTGAATTCCTTCATGAAACAGGATCAGCGTTTAGAAAGAGGAAATTCTGTGACGGATTCACTGTCTGAAAAGCTTTTGGGTAATGTTTTGGATTAACAGAATAAGTACATAGAATAAAGATAATCATTGTGTTCTTTTATTCAATATGTCATGCAAAAGTTTCTCTGATTTGTTTGTTAATTTACATAATTTAAATCTGACATGACAGATGAATTGTTGCGGCCGTTAATGTTTTCCAGAGAATAGAACTAATTGAATTGAGAAAATATTGTGTAGTTTGCCACCTATTATACAGTCAGCGTCATTGTTTTTATACCAAAATCTGTCTTATTGAAGATACAAGAGCTTTGATTACAACTAAAATCACAGCAGCCAATGGTAAATGTGCATCTCTGCTTCATCACCCATTTATTGCATTAAAGGAGAGAAAACGTGACCTTTGTGTGTCCACAACGTTTAAAGGGAGGGCATTTTAAAACACAACCACAGCAGAACCAGGGACTCAATAGTTACCGCTCTCTCTCCGATACCGTCTTTATTGCTCTTTCAGGAGAAACATCAGACCACAATGCTTCCCATTTCCTCTGTCTATAACCTCTGCATCAGTTCCCTTCCCCCTTCCAATAGACTCTCTCGCTCACACACACACACACATACATACGCCGCTCACTCATCCACGGTGCAATACCATTTCTCTGAGAGGAGCACAGAGAGCGCCTCTCTTATCTTCTGCGTTTCAGCTGTCTGCGCTAATTCAATAAACTTCAGAGGAACAAAATGAACACAGGAATAATGGAGAGGTTGGGGGCTGCTGCTGGTGCTGGTGGTGGTGGTTTACAGTTGAGCAGAGGAAGAAGCAAAGGTGGAGACGAAAACCAAAAAAAAAACAACAAGAAAATCTAGTCCAACATGTCCAATATTGAGACGGAGGCATTCACAAGAGGATAAAAATTAAAGTAACACAAGTGCACTTAAAAAAAAACTTAAATAAAATTAGAATCAATTTTTTTAAGAATGGTAAAAGATGGTTGAGTGTTTCGACGCACCCCCACTCCTCTCTTTTCTCCATTTGTACGGCTAGTGTGTGTTGTCTTCATAATGGCCAACACAAAGCCCGAGTTGGAATATCAGCGCTGGAGGAACCTTCCGGCGCTGCACTAGGAAATAAATTGCTTCTGCTAATGCCCCTTTCATTATGGCCGAGTCCTTAATTGTGCTGCCGACAGTCTGCCTGGCTGCAGGGCTGATGGGAGAAATGCTGTGGAGATGGGCATGACGTGGGCCCCCAGGTGGGCCAAACACCAAACTAGCCCACTGCAGGGAGAATAAACTAGTGGAGCAGCGTTTACCTGGACAGAGAAGACTACAAAACTACAGAACAGCATCAAATAAAGATATCACTTCGACGTCGCTTTCACTTTCACCCCTTATGTTTGAACCAAAGAGTTGCACACTGACAAACCAGCTGGCACATGTGAGAGGAAGTAACTCATAATAACAGCAGGTGGGAGTCGTCTGTGTTCGTGATTCAATGTTGGGAAAAAGGAAGCGCAACCATTAGCTTGGAGGCTAGGAAGCTAGCACACTGGCACGCGCATTAATGAAATCCAAACGGCATGTTTCCAGACTCATATTATGATAAGAATTCAGTTTGGATATGCTGGCTATACATTTATAAAGTCAAACTTACAAATCACCATTGTAGGGAGCAGAATAACCACAGAATAAAATAAACAACACCTAACAACTGAACCACTGCGTTGCTATTTCTGAGACAACAATCAAAATTTAATTATGAAAACCTACAGTAAATCTTCAGAGATTAAATCTAAATTCTTTCAGCTGTTTAGTTTCTATTTAGACTGAACTGATCCCATCTCCAGAATGACAACATTTCCATCTCCTTGCTTACTGGTATGAGAAATTAAATCATTTATTTGAATTGGAGACAACACATTTAGAAATACCTTATTAAGAAGAAAAGGAAGTGATTAGGATTAACCCTAGGAGTGTGAAATGAGTCATCGGTAAAGGCAAACTAAACACACTTTAAACATGGTCTCGTCCCGTTGAGAAGTTGCAGCCTCACAGAGTTTTGCCTCTTTTTTCATGTTAAAGTTGAAGTGACATCGTCAGGGGATTGTGCCCTGCGATGCCAGGCTCTGGAGGCTCAAAGGGCCAAAATCTCAAAGACATCAAAAGACTTCAATCTGCCCCCTCCCAAAAAAAAAAAGAAAAAAAAGAAAAGAGCAGACCTGTCCAATGTCAACTGTCACTTAACCTCCCCACCACCACCATCAGCTCCACCACCACGACCACTGCCAGGCTCCTGCAGCAGGTCAGGGGTGGAGAGCGAACTTAATCAAGGGTTCTCCTGTTACAAAAGCCCCTCCACTCCTGTCGGCGAGTGGCAGCGGCAGGCCGACAGAAACAAAAGGCCACGAAATGGGTCTGGGTCTTTGTTCTCAGGAGAGCTGAAGCCTGACTGCTGCTGCTGCTGCTCCACAAACCGTTTGAGAGGCAAATAGAAGAAGGGACGGCGACGTTCAGGTGTTTTCAATTGTGGAAAAGTCATGTTACACGAGACTTTTTTATTCAGATTGTTAGAGGAACACAAGCGGCCATGTAAAGCCACAAGTCAAACATGTTGGTGTATATTGACGAGGTCGGTATCCGTGCTAGCGTCTCCTTTACAACTGACCAATAACAACTGTGCGCCAGCAAAAACATAAAGGTGGAGAAACAGCAGGGAAATCTCTTAGTGGAAAACAGATCAGACACAGGCCGCAGAACAAAACCCCCGAACAAGTTCTGGTTCCTAAAAGTGAATCATCATCAGTCATCTGGAGACACTTTTGGTTTCAAACCAGACGACCACAAGCAAGAACAGACACTGGCTGGAGTTTACCTTCAGGTTTTAGCTGCACCACAAGCTAATAAAATAACTGTATTGCAACAATTAAAGTAAGAACAGTGAAAACCAGACTAAAGTAGCAAAGTCAAAACACATGTCTGCCTCAAACATGAATTTCAATAGTTATATTTCTTAAAAAACAAGACAAATATGTGGGTATTTATAGTTGTTATGATAATATTTAGCAAAAAGGGGGAAAAGGTTGAAACAAAGCAGAGCATTGTTGGACCTTAAAACGGCAAAAACATGACTCAGAAAAAAAATTGGTTTTCTCTTGTTTGCTTTCACATCCAACTTAAGCTGTGAGGAGAGGGTGTAAATACTCTGACATTTGTGGAAAATCAGACAACAGAGGAAGCTTTAGAAATTCCACAGTTCTCTTGGCAAGTTATTTTTTTTCACAATTAATTTGCCAATTATGCGAACATTTTCATCTTCAAGACGACCCCCGCTGCTGAGGGCTTTGTGTAAACAAGGTTTAACTTGTTTATGCACAACATGAAACAAGGCGCGCGGGGTTCTTCCCCCTGCAACGAGACGCAGTCTATTTCGCGCCGAAAATGGAGTCACATGAGTGGAAAAGCTGCCATTACCAACACAGAGATGGAAACGTCCTGTTTAATTACCGTCGCCGCACTTCGACCGGCTTCCTCTTGTCACATGACACCGCACGCCGAGCGTCCTCCCGCCTTCCAGTACACAAACTCATTTATGGAGACTGAAGAGAAGGCTGAGTTTCACTCTGCACACTTATAACAGTATCAGCTCCTCTCACTGTGCAGCTCCAAAACAATTTCCTCCACCACATTTACTACTCTGTTCCAACATACTGGGAAAAGGAAATATGGCCCATTAAAAAAAAAAAAAAAAAAAAAAAAAATCCTTCAGGAGTTCATTAATAAAAACCACAACGGTGTTGAAAACGAACGTGTGAAGGCTGTGTTCTTCTGGCGCCGCTTCCTCGCCAGCTTGTGTCAGAATATCCACGTGTGTGGAAGCAGGCGGCGGCGGCGGCGCCATTGAATGATTCATACTTATGAGCTCCTCAATTATTCAGAGGGCGGGAATAATTAACAAGGCATCTGGAGAAGAAGGAGTTTGTTAAATGTGGAATATATTTTTTTTTTTTTTAGTGTGCGGGGAGTTGGGGGTGTAGGAGGCTGGAGAATTTCCATTTCCCTGCATTAAAATTAATGTAATGAGCTCAGGTGCCTCGAGTGAATGATGTTTTAGACTGAGTAAATAATAATAGTAATAATAAGAGTAATGGCCTCAAAAGGAAAAACACGTTAACACCAAGCTTTACAAGGATACAGAATCCCCAGTCTAAAGCAGGTAACCACAACAACAGGACTCCTGCACTACCAGTTTGTTCCTATAGATGACACAACACGTGATGTGAATCAGGTAGTTGGCTACGCCAGAGCAATAAAACACTCTGAGGCCTCCTAATATTGGAAATAAGCAGACAAACTATCACACATTTAGGGTCAAAGCTGCCAGCTTTACAAGATGTATTCTTTTCTTTAAATCCCTTAAACCAGGACTGGTCCCATCCTGCCATCTTTTAGTGCAGTGCCCTCTGGGTGAAATGTGTCAGCAGATCCAAGTCTGAACAGTTTCAAAGATTGTCCGTGTCGTTTGATGTTTATTTATCAAGTGCCATCTTTTCTGTGTGTTCAGCTTTTACAAAGGAGACACACAAAAATGCAGCAACATACGGGGCTGAAAAACAGCAGGGAAGCAAATGTTAAGTGCCAAAAACTGTCCTGGAAGCCGGCCCATATTGTCCCCCACCCTACAAAATTTTAATGGGTGAATCCCAGTCCCGAGTCGCTCGATTTGGAATTCATTGCGTACGTCAGAGATCTGCTGGGCCAATCAAATACTTTGGATGGGCTTTAATGGGAGTAACAGCGACAAAGTCATACAAGTCACTGATGTTGTTTACAACAAAATGTGTCTGATTGGTTGTAGGACTATCCGATTACATGCAGAGGTATTTTTTTTTTCCCTCTGTTATGTTTGAAACTCGCCCAATAATAAAATCTAAATGCGATCTAAGACTAGCCACTGCAGTTCCTCAAATGTCCACTTGAGGGGGAGTACGTCCCCACACACCTGCATATTATAAATAAACATTACAGCCTGGAGCAAACAAAAACTGCTCTCGTCTCTGTAGCTAATGTGTTCGTGACAACTGTAGGGGTTTCAATTTTTACATAAATTCAAACTCTGACTACTTTTAGAACGGTTGTGAGTCGAAGGCCGAAGACACATTGAGCTTCAGAACTGCTCTTCGGGAAACGTACGAGTGATACACATTGCTCACCCCCAAATTTCAAATGGTTGAATGCAAATAAATGAAGACGACCTACACAGTTTCTTGCGGAAATCCTTCGGTAAGCTTCTTTCTCTACATTACTCCTGTACAACTTTAGCAGAACCGTAGACTACTGAGTTGACAGGAGGAATTTGCTGCTGTTTAACACCCTGAACTGAACATTTTAAAAAAACCTGAAACACAAATCAAAGCTAGCGACTTAACCATATTGAAAAGTGTTTCCAAAATGCTCTTGATTCAACACAGTCTCATTTAAGGTGCTATAAAGAAAAGAGACGTCACGTCACTCGGACCCTCATTAAAAAACACACTTCATAATGACCAACATCCTTAAACAAGTCAAATTTGTGTCAAAAAGAAAAATTGCTCATATTTCATATACAACACACATACACCCGCAGTTAAGTGCAGGATTTAGGCTTTAAAGAAACACGTATGAATTTCCTAATGTATGCAAATGCGGCGCCGTTAAATCAGATTATACTTCTAATGACACAAACATCGCTGACCCTGGCTGCACCGCCGACTGACTTGAACGGTTGCACACGTCCAGGGGGAATTAAATAAATTAACACTCTAAAGGCGTTAATGGTCTAATGCAGTTAAATCATCGAGTGAGAAATGCCAACACATCTGCGATCACGATCAACCGCAAACAGCATCATCCTTGCACAATCTAATCCGGTGCACTCAATTAATTCCATGTTATTCGGGGTTTGGGTCACTGTTCTCCCTCCCAACGCTTCATGTGGCCATTTCCTTCAGCCACACCCACACACACACAAACAGCTGAAAGGCTTAAAGCAAAACTCCTTACTTAGCTTCAGGCTCAAACAATTAGTTGATCATGTTATGAAAAGTTTCTCTTTGCAGTTTTTTCTCAGAGTTTAAGTTGTTAGCAAGAGAAAGAAAGGCAATTTTAAGATGCATTATTGGGCAGTAATAAATTGTAAGGTGCTTCTTTTAAAGGATTCATTTTAAAAAGCAGGTAATTAATTGTAAAAATAGTTATTAGATGAAGTACTAATAGGAAGGGGGAGTTCTTTGCCAACGTTTTATGACCAAAGCTACATATATTAAGAGCATTTCAGCCGATCTGCCAAACTACGGGTTTGCCATTAACCTTTCTCTGGAGTCCACTAACAAGATTAATTCAAAAATTCAAGTGCAAAGTTTTTTGTTTTTTTTTTCCTTTCAGTTCAAACTCTCGGTCTGTCTGTCTGTCTGGTCGTCTGTCGGGGCCCAGATTCTGCTCAAATTGGATTCGAAGCCATTAGCGTCCCAACTCGAAGCATATGTTCCAAGTTGCTGAGCATTTCATTTCACAAGACGACGACGATGAGGGGGCTGAAGAGTGGAGGAGGAGGAGGAAGAAGAAAAAAAAAAAAACAGACAGCGCAGAAAAATAAAGCAGACACAAACAGGGCTGGACTGAGTCTGTCGTTCACGTACGGACAGAGACAGAAGCGTCCCGTGCTCTGAAAGACAACCCACTCCAGGGTCACGTTCAAAAGCATTAGCGTTAGCTGCCACTGTGTGTGTGTGTCTGTGATCTACGTCTGTTTTTTTTTTCCATGATATTTTCCACGGCACACACAAAAGGCGCCGCTGTACTCCATCGGAGAAATCTAAATATTCTGTCTACAGGGGGGAGAAAAAACATTAGAGCGAGGATTATATTTCAAAAGGCGGGCAACCCCCTTCACTTGAACTTCTTTTTTTTTTTTTTTCCTTTCAGAGAAGCAACAACTTTATTTATGTCCAGACGCCGTGGATGCAGTGAGAGAGGAACCGCGCGCACGTCGGATCATTATCTCTCAAATCTAAACAAGCCTTTACTTTCCTAGAACAGAGCTCGTATTCTATAAGCACTTAAACCTAGCGGGGGGATGGGTTCGTAGGAGTGTGTGTGTGTGTGAATGTGTGTGTGTGTGATCCCAGGGTTCCCAGTCTGAGTTTAAGAATGACAGGGTAAAACACTGCAGGCTCTGTGGAAGCCAGGAAACAGCCTAATGTATTTATCCAAACACATATCTGCTGAGAGGCCCCACGGCTTCAACACATCCTCTTCTGCAGCGACTTCACCTCCAAAAACTACCACAGTGAAACTGGGGGATCGTACAAAAATGATTATATAGATAAACACAGAGATTACTGGTTCAGAGTTAAGGGTGTAAACGTATTTCTGCGTGTCTGTCAGAGCAAGGGAATGCAGAAAGTCTTCTTTTAGCGCCAGTTTCACAATGAGTGAAGTCATTTTCTGCTAAAAATCATCCACAATCTGTTCTGATTTGTCTGGAATGAAACTGAACTGTTTACAGATGACAGCTGATAATCCGTATTTAGAAACTTTTCAAGATGTTCTTCTTAAAACGTCAACCAGATCGATTCAAGAGTTTTTACACACCAGGCTTCTCTGACTGAACTTTGCTCATGAACCAGTGTCTGAGAGGAAGCATCCCAACTTTCCACACGGCTATAAACAAATCCAGCCAATCGAAGAAGAAATAAAAATATTAATCAATACAAATACAAACTGGCGGTGTGATTCTGTCAATATGTTTTCAATATTTGCATCGAAAAACTCAGAGTGAAAGTGAAAATCGGTGCATGTAACTCCTGCTAACTTTCAATTCAATTAAACGTGCTTTCAACACCAACCTGAAGGCAAACAACATCACAAAACCTGCTCTGATTTGTCTAAAAATCGAACTAAACTGTCCCCAGATGCCAGATGTTGATCCACGTTTTGAAACTCATCAGGATTTTGCTCTTAAAGTGTAAAATAGATCGATTCAAGAGTTTTTATGCAAAGCTTCTCTGACTAAATTTTGCTTCTGAACGACTGCTGCAACCCTGCAAATACTGAGACTGAGAGGAGCTCATGTAGCTTTCCAGAGAACCAAAAAACAAAACCGGTCAAAGAAGAAATAGAAATAATAATAATAAAATTTCTGCAACCTTGGAGGAAGCCAGAGTCTGTTCTGCTGAATCCCCGCCTGCCATGTGTTAACCTTGGTTCATATTGAAGCGTTTGGCCTGATTTACTGCAGTCTTTGTCCGCCATTAAAACGCACTGACGCAACACAAACCGATAGGCGACATCTCCTTTTTCCACAGTCGGCGCTCAGCCGCTCGCTGTCCGTGCGCTGGCAGCCACGCTCACGGCCGAGGAATCCCAAAACAACAAACACGTGAAACATGTGAACACTGCCAGCACCAGGAGGAAGGCGAGAGTCTTCATTTAACTGTGCAGACACTTCCATCTCCCCAAAATAAACCTGTTTACTTGTAGCAGACAGAACGGCAAGACTCGGAGCAAAACTGTTTCTTTTTTCTTTTTTTTTTAACAGATGTTGTTGATCTCTAAAGTAAAGCACTGCAGCTGGTTGACTTTTCAGCTCCTTTATGATAGTTACGTGTCTGCTTTATGTCAGTCCTTCACGCATCGTGAGAGAAACTCAAATCGGACATCGAGTTCAGCTCGGTGCAGACGCCGGCGGTTTGCTGCCTTAACACAATGAGACGAGGACACGTGCAATCTAAAACCTCACGCCATCTCTTTCTGTAAATGTCAATTAAATAACATAACCCCACTTATGAGTCTGTGATTCTTCAGTTTAACGTCAGTCTTAATCGTGCAGCAAGAATTAAAATAAATATGAAGCTAAAAACACATCTGTATTAACTGTTCTGCTGTTATCTGGCGCACTTGATGTGTTTACATCGACACTAATATTTCACTACTAATCAGGATAAAAACGTCTCATGTGGCCACCTCAATCAGAACAGACTGGCTCTGTGTATAACGCTGATTATCTGTTTAGTAGGAAAATATTAGCTTACAATAACAATGTAGACACTTAATCTGATGTTTTTTTTTTTCCTCTAGTTGGAATAAATCCATTCCTCCTGAGCATGTTTGCTCCACATGACGAGTTTCCAGGACGGACAGAAACACGGAGGCAGCAAAACAACCAGTTGATCAAACGAGTGTTTGAAAACATGAACAAAGACAGAATCCATGCGGGCAGCGACGCTGACAACGTGGGCACATCTTGGTCATCTCCTTCTATTGAATCAATTCGGTGTTGTCAATAAAGTTATATTGATGGACAGCGACTGATGTTTTGGGGTGTGTACACACATATCTGATTAGATCACTGTATGACTAAAACACAGAGATGGATTTTAAACTCGTTATAAGGAACTAATTGATTAAAAATGACTTGACTGAAGTAACAAACTGTGATATTACAATTTTACAGTTCTAACAGAGAAAACAGGCTTTGAGCTTTACTGTTATCTTACCTTCAACAATTTAATTACATTTCAAGACTGTAGAGTGGGAAATGCAGAGTTGCATTTAAGGGAATTTGTCCACAACAAAATATGACAGTGGCCCTCGTATAATTAGTGCATAATGTTCTTTAAGCCTGTTTCACTGTTTAAAACTTTATGTAGTGTCGAAACACGCTCAATATTTAATTATTCTTTTGCATATATTTTTATTTATCCAAAAGTGTTGCAGAAAATATCAAACCAACTTCATCCAACAAAGATTAAAGTTTGATTGGAACAAATCCCCTATAACGATGATAAAACAGCACACGCACAACCCTCTAGTGTTTCTCTTCAATCACTTTCTGGCCCTGCTGCAGTTTAACTTCACACACAAACACACACAACACTTTCAGTGAATGCAAAACCCATCAAGCGCACGGTTCACATAACCACGACCAACAATCAGTCAGAAACCTTTTGTAGAAGCTCTAAACTGCAATAATTGGATGAAGACACAAAGTGAGCTTCAGCCCGGTTAATATCTGTCCCCAGACTGAAAACACAGCGCTCTGACGGGTGTGTGCGTGGCGAGGGCTGGCGGGTCGCGCCGCTCTGACCCGCTAATGAGAGGCAGAGCGTAACTACATCAGACAAGAGCGATGCAGAGTGGCCGGTCCAATCAACGAAGAAACTCTGATACAACTTTTCAAACATATAATTTCCTCAAATTTTACACACAGCCTTCGGCCTTTGGTTTTTGTCTGTTCTCAAAGTTTGTCCTCTCTGGCCACCGTACACTCTCTGAGCATGAGCCAATTAAATCGAAGTATAAACAAAGACTCAGCACCAAACAGGGTTCTGATTGGCTTCCTATTGCACCTCAGTGTGTCTCCATGCCTGTTTTTATAGTGCCTGAAATTAATTTAAAACTTTATACAAAACCTTTAAATATACCCTCTTGCCAAAACATTAAGTACAGTAGAGAAACTCTCTTCTTGACTGCTCTAATGTTCAGTTGTTGAAATAGCATCAAAAATGTTATAATTCAACTGGATGATCATTTTGGAAGATGTACTTTTCAATTAGTCTTTCTATTTTTTTGTCTAGCCCACTGACTATAAAAAAAGGTTCCAGAATAATAGAAACAATTCAATTCTTCTACAAACCACAGCCTCCAAAATGAAAGCACAGTTAAATAATCAGCTCTCAGTTATTTTAAACTAATGAAGAATACCATGACCTCCATGAAGATAAGATTTAGTGCAGGACTTTTACATTAGAACAGATTCACTAGTGTACCTAATGAAACTGGCAAGTCAGTGTGTATGCAATTTGAGATTAAAAACAGGCATTTATCAAATGTAGGTGCGTGCACTTACATGTGGACGTGTGGAGGTTGGAAGCGGCTCTGGTTGATGTTGTAATGTGTGAAGGCCTGTGTGGGGTTGGAGCTGTACTCGTCCACCGTGATGGTCACTTTGCCATGAGCCATCCTCGCGCCGCTCGGACATGAGACGCCGTTCGTTCACCGGGATTCAGCAGCGAGCCGTGCAGCGGTCATCCTTCAGAGCCCCTCAGGAAGAAGCCCAGGAAGTCTCCCAGCGGCAGCAACAGCAGCAGCAGCAGCACAGGCAGCGACCAGGCCGACCAACCGACTCTACCACGACACACTGCAGTCTGCACCAACACACACACACATATATGAGCTGCTTTAAGAAGGCACACACTCTCAGGAAGACATAACAACAAAATAATAAATACATTTGAACACCTGTAAAGTGTTCTAAAAGTGAAATAAACATGTTAGATGTCTGAACAAGCTAAAGTGATTCTGCTGGAGCTTCAAAGAGCAGAAACAGATTTTAATTCCTGAAATAAATTAGATTTTAGGAGAAATAAATTCCTCAAATAAACCATTCTGATAAAATCCTATTTAGGGAAATACAGCAGTTACTTAAATAAAACTAGCAAATTCAAAAGCAACACGGCACTTTGTGCGAAGAATAAAAAATAGGCAGTTAAAAGTTTGCATTTAACTTTTCCATAAAGCGCCAAGGAAACAATCTACAATCAATCTGCTCTGCTGCTTGTAACCAACGTGCACACAAATATAAAAATCACTGCAGGCATGAAGCTCGAAGGCGTCAGTCAAAATTAAACAAACCAAGACAGAAAAGCTGCAGGTGACAAAATTGCCAGGACGACTTCAACAAATAACATGAAATGCATGCAAGAAAACAGGTCCTGGCTGACAATTAACCCCCCCTTCCTCCTTCTCCCACCGCACACCCCAAAATAAAACAAAAGATCTGCTGTTGTTATTCCAGGCCTGCTGCTCCAATTTTGAAATGGACCAGCAAACAAATTCGTCTCCCGCATCCTTGCATGACTGTACAATAAAGACCAAATTAGGTGAGAATTTCTGGAAGGAAAAGCGCCTGAAAAGCTGCGGGACGAGTACGCATCCTCACTCACCGGGGGCTTTACGCTGTGCGCCTGCTTGCACCCTTTGAGCCTCTACCTCTCTCTCTCTGTGTGACCTCCCTTAACTAAAAGCAAAAGCGGCCACTGTTGTGGCTTTGACAGGCGTTTTTATACCAGACCTGATGATGCAGCCGCGCACGAGAAAGAAAAAAAAGAAAAGAAGGAGGAAGAAAAAAAAAATCACCTCTATTTAACAAGTCTGTCCTCTCTTCTGGAGGGAAATCAACAGCTAATCACGGGACGCTCACAACCCCTTCACTTTAAAAGAAAAAAGTGTCCTATTTTATTTGTTTTTTAACAGCATTGATTTATTTATTTTCTAGGTCATCATGCATGCTATGAATTCAGGTTAAAAAGAAGCATGCAATGAATTTAATTTAAGTAAAAAACAATAATTAACGCCACTAATGTAGAAAAACAAACAAAAAAATGTCTTTACGGGACATTAGTCCAACTCCAAGTTTGCAGATCTTCAAACTAACCTTCAAAAAAAAACAATTAAAAAGCTGTCACATGTCCTGCACACGCCTCACCTCTGCAAACATTTCTCTTAAATCTGCTTTTCTGTGCAAAAAAATAAGGTTTGTGTGCAGCATGCTTCAATGTGAGTGTGTGTGTGTAATGTATATATATATATGTGTGTGTATGAGTGTGTGTAGCTGCTGGAGCTCGCCTGTCTGTCTGTCTCTACCTTATGGCTACAGTAGCAGCAACTAGCTCTCTAGCTTAGCTTGCTAAAAAACCTGCCCTGGCAAATGGATTTTTATTTTTTTATATTATTATTATTATTGTTATGCACGCTGCAGATACGCGTCTTCTCCCTCGTAACAGGCGACACGGACAAACACATTGTCAGTGCAGCGCTGGTGGAATAAACACAGCGGCTATGTGGCTAACTTAGTAGAAAATCACTCCGGTAAAGCAAGAAGGGGGGCTGAGGCAGAATAAATTGACCCTTTCTGATACCATGCACACAGACACGATGTGTGTGCTATGCGCCGCTTTGCTTGTGTTAACACTGCCCGCTTGCAGCAGAAGCAACATTTAAAAAATAAAAAATAAAAAAAAAAAGGTTCCGTGCAAGGCTGAACTCTGCTCCTTAAATAATAATAATAATAATAAAAACACCTAAAGGTTGGCGAGTGTCACAGCACCGCGGCGCTAACCTCTTGCTCTTCCTCGTAAATGACAAGCCACCTTTTAACCGACGGCTTTGTGTCAGGAATTTCCTTTTTTTTCTTTCCTCCCCCTTTCTCTCTCCCCTCCCTCCCATGTCGGTTCTCAAAGCAAAGCGGAAAGGTTGCTCTACCTTCGTCGTGTTGGGGCTTTTTTTGTGCGTTTTTTTAAAAAAAATAAATATGTATATATGGCCGGAGAAAGAGTGTCGGGTCCGGGGTCGCCCTCTACGCGGTGGCGGCGGCAGCAGCAGCAGCAGCGGCGGCAGAAGAGGAGGAGGAGGAGAAGGAGGAGGAGGAGGGACGTGGGTCCATGCGGCAGCGGCAGCAGGGTAGCGGGCAGGTTCGTAACGCGGCCGTCCGGGGGTTGCAGCAGTCGGAGCGGGTAGGGCAGAACCTTCGACCCGGCGGGACCTCGGCTGGCTCCTGTGGAAAGAAACCAGACAAGGCGAGAGAGCGAGGGGTAGAGAGCCGGAGAGGAGGGCGAGAGACACTGACAGACGAGAGAGAGAGATAGGGGGGGGGGGGGGGGAGAGAGAGAGAGAGAGAGAGAGAGAGAGAGAGAGAGAGAGAGAGAGAGAGAGAGAGAGAGAGAGCAGTCTCGGTGTGACGGAGGGGGAGCCGGAGTGCAGTGAGTCGGAGCTGCCACTGGGGTCAGAGAGCAGAGGGAGCAGGAGCGAGCACAACCCCCCGCCACCTCCCGTGCGCGCGCCCTTACCGGCGGGCACACGCTCGGCGAGGCGCGGAACGGAACGGAGAAGGGGGAGGAGGGAGCTCTGCCTCCGTGCTGCGTTCACGTGCTTCCGGAAAATGACACTTCCCCATCGACACAGCAAGGAGAAACAAAAACAAAACTGTAAAGCAAAAATAATTTTGAATTTCGTTTTTCTTTTTTATTATTTAGCTTTTATTTAACTAGGTGTGAGATCAAATATCTATTTTACAATAGAGACACAGTTTCAACAAGAATTAACATAAAATCACAGTTGTGTAACGTAAAAATGCTCATGTTCGTTTCCTTGAAATACATATTATGTAATTAAACGGAAATGCTCGGGGACATTTAACTGATATTTAGTTCAACTTTATAAAAATAACACACTTATAAAAGCTTCAAACAAAATTTGTAAATTGTGAACACAACATATCTAACGTAATGGCTTTGTGGTCACACGGGTTGTGGTAATGTCCTTGTTTGCCTGTTTTGCCGCATGTGGCCCATGATGGCTTGCCATCACTGATGGGCCAGTGAATTCTTGATTATACCAGCGAAGTTTAATAGAAAATGTCAGGACATCTGTTCACGAGCCTAATCTTAAAAGAAACTCAGTCATGCAGCAACACAACGACCCCAAGCAGACTTGTCTTTCTACAAAAGAATGGTTTGATAAAAAGTAAAATAATGTTTTGGATTGGCCAAGTCAAAGTCCTGATGGAAAGTCAATAGAAATGTTGTGGAAGGACCTGAAGCAAAAAGTTCCTGAGATGAAACCAACATCTCAGAACCAAAGCGGTTCTTTATTGAGGAGTGGGCTAAAATTCCTCCAAGCCGCTGTAGGCTACTGATCAGCAGTTACCGGAAATGTTAAGTTGGCGTTATTGCTGCTGTTATTTTATGCAGCACTGTCTATACAACACATAATATTATTACACTATATATACTATTAATTCTAAAATAAAATGCAATAGTCATAGCTTGAACACTGTTACTTGGTTAATTTTACACTTGCTGCTCATTGCACTTCTGGTTAGATGTCAAACTGCATTTCATTGTGTATGCACCAGTACTATATGCAATGACAATAGCTGAATATAATCTATATTAAATAATACAGCCTTCACATAGTGTAAGTTTCAACTAACGATTTATTTGGCATTATAGTGCTATTATCTTTCGCATCTTGACAGCCTAAACCTGGAGACAATGAGAAGTGCTCTCCCTATGTGTCTTCTGTTGTTTTAGCTGTTTAGGTTTCTGTCTATCAGGCTTTGTGACATAATAAGAAGCTTATTGATTTTTACTCCAAAAAAAAAAAAAAACTGCACGTAGTATCCATTATTATTTTTCATTTGCAGTATCTTGACCTTGTTGGCAAGCCAGTATGCACTGTGAAATAGTTTTATAATCTTGATTGACGGTAACTGTGAACTCTTACGTGCAGGCATTTTTGTATTTTATTATTAAATTGGACAATGGAATTCCTCACTCTTGCTTTTTATGAGCCAAAATACGTGTTCCTCATACTGAATGACGGTTTGGAGCAGATGTTGACCTGAAATATTTCTTCCATAAGATCACAGATGTGTAGGAAATTGTGCCAGTGTGTAGAAGGTGTTGTAAGAAATCTGTGATGAGAAGACAGCGTTGCCCCTTTGGGTTCACAAGTAAACAATACTAATGAGTACCTGTGGGAGACCATCACACAACCTGAAATGGGGCAACACAGTTTTCTAACCAGGAAAATACTCCAACTTGGCTGACTACGTGTATGTATAAATGTATTGTTGTGTCTTTCTGCATGGTGTTCATGCAGCGCCCCAGCTCATCCACTGTCTGAAACGTGCAATTGTAGCTCCTGTCTCTTTAAGACCTCCCTCCCTAAAAGTCCACTTTCTTCTGATTGGCAGGCTCTGCAGAAGCATTTGCTTTCCTCCAATCACTAGTTATGGTAAGTCAGTCTGGAACTTTTGAAAGCAAATGCAAAAAGCGATATAATATCTTGTTCTGAAAAAGTTAGATTATGAAAAATTTAGAAATCTGGGATTGCTGATGGCAGTTTGAGGTGTTCAAACGTGACTTTTATATATGGTATTTGCAACTTTGGCCACATTTAATACTAAAATAACTGAACCGTGTGACATTACGCCACTGCATATATGACAGACAATAAGGAAATACATAACAGATCCGCCATCAGCAAGTATTGTAATAAAAGTACAGCACAAGTTACCTCACCTGCAAAGTGCAGCCTAAAGGTCTTCTGGTTGTTAAGATTGAGTCAAGATAATTTAACCTCAGTTAGCCTTCCTCAAAAACATCAATGGGATTACCATTGTCATTATGATTCGTTCATGAACGTTGTACGATTTTTGGGTGAAACTAAACAAATCTTGGAAAAATTTGTACAAATTTTGTGCAGACGTTATTTTTTTCTGTCCTTTGAGGATGAATCATTTTATTTGTAGTTCAGAGTGAAATATCTCAACAACAGTTGGATGGATTATTATGCAGTCGACATTAATGGTTTTTCTGAACTTTAGTGATCCTCTGAAATATCGTTTAGCGCCATCATCCGGTCAAATGTCCAGTACTTTGGTTTATTTTCATTACTTATGTAACGTTCATTATAATCTGTTTACCACTGCTGCTTTTGCTGACCTGGAGACAACAAGGGATAATGTGATAACCTGAACTGTGGGAAAACACCTGTAGTCTTGTTCCAATCCAATCTATAAATCTACATAAATGTTGTTATGTTATATGATATATGCTATGCAGCTTTCATACAGTTCTGCCCAGTTGAGGTCCTGTGTTTAGGGTGCACCATCAGGCAGCTTAATGTGTTGGATGGTTTGTTGTATTTGATTGAAGGTTCAGGTTGATAATTCAGTGTGAATAATTACAGCAGTAAACAGTTTGTAACTGGGTATCAGTCACATTTCAAATGACACAAGTATGCCAGATGTAAGTTCCTGTAGACTTCTGAAAAACTGAGGTGTCCTGGTAGTTCCATCACAGTTAATGAAGCATCCCATTTACAGCATGTTCACAGCTATGCAGCATATGTTCATCACATATGCACTAAATTAAAAAAAAACTTTAAACTATACAAACTTCGTACACGATCAAAGGGATAAAATCAGTTACCAGAATTTTGTGACGACTGCTGTTTGTGTGTGTGAGTGTGCAGCTCATGTACAGCCCTGCCCCCATTTTCTGTTCATTCTCTGTAACTAGATGTTCTTCAGTTTAGTTTCAGTAATGATTCATGTCATTTAGCTACTGTCTTTAGTCCATTACTCAGTCGTCACTTACATATTCAGTCAGCGCCTGCATGGCACCGTCCACATATGATTGAGCTGAGAGCCAGTCTGGCAGTCCTACACTTTAAGGAGAACTGAAGCGGGAGGGGGAGGAAGATTCAAGAAGCGCATCATTGAATGCAAAAGTAGTACACGCCCCCAGAGCAGGATGAGACGTGAAGGTTTTTAAATGATTTTCCAGGAAATTACAACTCTAAAAAAAACAATGTGAATGCATTTGTGCTCGTAGTTTTTGAGGTGTGTCATCTAAATTCAGCTACAGAAATATATATTTTTTTAATTAACATGGTTATCAAGAACAAATAAACTGTAGAGACTAATTGATCAGCATGAGTCAGGAGAGACCAGATCTGTATGATGGTTTGTAACTCTTCCTAGCTTCTTAG
Source organism: Chelon labrosus (assembly GCF_963514085.1). Lineage (NCBI taxonomy): Eukaryota > Metazoa > Chordata > Actinopteri > Mugiliformes > Mugilidae > Chelon > Chelon labrosus. The sequence goes on from NC_140339.1 coordinate 13,408,511, forward strand.
CTACTCAGCTAATACGATCTTTTCCTGTTACCCCTATCGCAAATACTGACTACTGCCACCTGCTGGTATGGGGAGTTATTTCTCTTCATGTATGTGCAGAACGTACGCACCAGCTGGATGTTGACTGTGGTCTTTGAGGTGAGTTCAGGTGCACCTTTTAGGTCCAGACCAATAATGACTTTGACATGAGGCGACGTCACAATCGCATTGCTTAATTTCAGTCAGCGCTATTTCTACTGTAATCAAGTAACTGTTTGTCACCGGAGGAATCAACATAAACACCACGTAAACTTCATATAGAAAAACTTTTGAATAATAATAATTCAAATGCTGCAAATTTCTTCTTTTTTTGCCCAGTGAACACAGACATGGTGGGATATTGGTCTCTTCATCTCATCAGGTATTCTTCATCTCATTTCATTTAACTCTAATGGACTCTTTAATCCTGGAAAACCATTTATTAAATATTACTTTTTCGCAGCCTTCACTTAAAAATTTCCCTTAATGGCTGCAAAGGGTTTTGTGGTTAAAACCATATTTAAGTTAACTTCACAGAGAATTATTATTTTATTTTATTTTTTTGATGAAGGATGTACATGAAAATACTGAAATGCTTCCCATCATTGAGTTCAGCAGCAATTCAAATCAGTCATGTTGAAAAAAATAATTAATTTGTCAGTGCCAAGGCTATACCTTTTAATATACTGATGGGATTTTTGATGAGAAAAGGCTGCGTGGGACGATCCATAATGGACTCGTCTGAGGGGCTCCACCGCATTTACATGTCTGCCAGTTGAGACAGAGCTGGCTTTTTCTAATTTTACTGACATGCTTCAATTTCCCAGACCCATCAGCACGTTCCCCACTGCCACAACAGCCCTGCAAGTCATTTCCATTTGACTTTTCTCTTATCTGCACAAAAAAGCATTTCCATCGACTAGCCGGCGGGCGTTAATGTGAAAGCAGGGTTTAAATTTTATGTGGAGAGGCCACATTTAAACATTTGACCAGCGTTTGTTCCCCTGGCTGCATATAGAAAACTGATGATAGATACGGGACCAAATGTCACAGAAGAAATGGCTTTTGCCATGAATGTTTTATTCAGCCCCGTGTCGCGCCGATCACATTTATACAATAGAAAATGTAAATGTTATGCAGAGTGTTCAAAAATACTATATATTTTATGACCTTCTATAAAAGAGGGTAAAATTACTTTCCGTCCAAATAAGGCAAAAATGGAACACATATTTAATGGGAGTGGGAAATGGAAGTGTGAGCTCTTTCAGGAGGCAGAGGGTGATATTCACTTAACCTGCCGGCCGGCGTGGTTCACCGGCTCTAACCTGCACAGATTTATGCCCGTCTGTGGCAATGCCTGTCTTCGCTGCCCGCCGTGTGGATAAATAAAATGGAGGCCTGTCTCTCTTAGTGGCCCATCCACACACACAGGCAGGAGTTGGGTTTTTTAAATGTTAATGTCATTCAGATTTATGGGAGGCGGATAGATGGTTGCCGAGGGTATGGCGGGCTAGATACTGTTTATGTCATTGAAATGCACACAGACAAAAATGTTTGTCCCTGAGCCACAGCAGCACTCTGAAGACCGAGCCGCTGCCGGCACCACGTGTTCAGAAATGAAACACGCGACCGAACACCGTCTTCAGATCCAAGATTTCTTTTTCTTACTTTTCTGCTCACGCTGGTTGTAATGGAACAGATAAGAAAAAAGAAAAAAAAAAATCAAATCTTTATCCCAGTTAATTTTATTAGCACATAAAGAGCTTTTGTCCAGTGGAGCTTGAAGAGAAAGAGAGAGCCAGAGAGTAGGAAAGAAGAAAGGCGAGGAGAGAGCACACTGGCATGAAAGCCAAGTGTATTAACTCTCCTCCCATTCTCCTGCTGTGTTGTGATAGACTGAGTAATATGCAGGCTCACTTTCTATGCCAAAGGCTAGGCGAAGGCTCACAGGAGAGGTCTCTCAGAGTCTGCCTCGCTCGTTCTCCGTCTCTTTCTTTCCAGCCCTTTAAACTTTAGCAATGTTAAACTGTAAAAATAAAACAATCACTCCATTTCCCCCTGAGATGCAGCCTTACCCGCAACCATTCCACATAATCTGTATGCCTCCGCTTCCACACTCTCTCTCTTTCTCTCTCTCTCTCTCCGGCTCTCTCTGCATGTGTGTGAAGCGGTCGATACAGTATAAATTAGGAGAACACAGAGCCACGCTGCCTTCCATGTGGACCGACTGTGTATTAAATCACGATAATTGATTAGATGAAGTTCAGAGGAGGACAACACCGGACTGCACTCAGTCCTCAGCTGTTCTGTTAAAGTGGCTCCTGGTCTCTTCAGGTGACGACTTGAACACTTATACCAGCAATTAATCCAGCATGCTTTTTATCACGGTGGTAACTTTCTACATTCTCAACCTTTTAAAGTGTGTTGATTATCACCTTGTTGTTTTAAAAGCATTAAATGTTTACTAGTATATTTGTTTCTTTTTATTAACTACCTTTTTTTTGGTCCAAGGAATCTAATTCATTTCAAAGGAAGCATTCAACTGCACCCCAGTGACTGAATAAATACTATTAAATAGTGTGTATTAACCTCACTGTTGATTAACTGTCATTGACTGTCATTAACTGACAGAGCTGCATTGTTGAAACCTTACATTTCCCCTCAATATACAGTTTCACTCAGTATAATTTTATACCAGAAGTGAACATTGCCAATAAGTTTAAGTGTTTTTCTTTATATTACAATATAATGAGGTGTTTCCAGTGGTTGTAAAGAAAAGGAAAATTAAGTAAATCTCAATATATGTGTGTATGTTCACCATTAGTTGTTCCTGAGTGTCAGAGGAAAAGGATGGACATTTATATAATAATTAAAAACATCAATGACAAAATTATATCCAATAACCTCAGAGACACCATCTGGCTGATATCAGTGAATAGACTCCCAGTTAGAGTTATAGTCCAGTGGAGCTGCGATGTAAAAACTAAAAAATGTCCAGTGACAAACTGTGACGAGGATGAAACTCTCCAACATCTTCTAATGCTACAGAACAAAGGAAATCAGGAACCAAGTGAACGCTGTGGGTTTTAATGTTAACATCAATGAGAAATCTGTCATGTACGCATGTAAAGAGAGTTTTATTGATTCTAAGAGACCATCATCAACTGTTACATCTGGAAAACAAGAGCTGAAATAGGTCATTGAACAGGAGATGGTCAACAGCGACGCTGTCTTCAGGAACATTTTAACAGATCTCAGGAGAAGGAAGACTACAGACTCAAAGACCAAGAACCCTCTGTCCTGGAACCTCTTAAATATATAAAACAAATGTATTCACTGACATTAATGTTGTAAATGTTGTTGTGCTTGTTCTTCACTGTATTTTAACCCTTTCACTTCTCTTGCTGTGCACTTGGCTGAATTATAAATTAATGAAAATGATCTCTGTGTTTATATTTTTTATATCTGAGGTGTTTATATGTATACATGTATGTAAATGTTAAAATATGTATTTTGTTGACGGAGCTCTTTATACTGTAGTATTGTAGAATTGTAATCACATTGTTAAAGCTGAATAAAGTTGTTTGAAAGGCAATTTTTTATTTTTTTTTAAAAAAGAAAAGGACGGTCTAACAACGCAGTAAAAGCAGGTCAGCAGGTCAGCTGGCCGGACAGTGAGGGCAGAACTTCCAAACACTGAGACTCAGCCAGAAAACAGAGCGACAGAAAGAGGGCAGGGACATCGGATTAAAGACAATGAACTGACCCAGAGCAGAGAAAGAGGGACAGAGAGAGTAGAGAGTCTGGGAAGAGAGGAGAAGGAGGTGAGGAGAAAGAGGAAAAAAGTGAACAACACAATATGTTATGTGTTGTAATTTTGTTTTTGTAGTTCAAGAAATTAAATGCAAACAATAATCTTGTGTTACTTTCTGCAACCACTATACAGTTCTTGTAAAGATCTTCTATTACAGTAAACTGCAGATTTTGGTTGTCAGTAATGATTGGACACAGGGCTCACCTCTAAAGCTGCTATTTTATTATCTTCCCCAGAATTAAATGCAGCTCTGGGGTTACGACAGAGTTTTGAGTAATAATCTCTTTAATTTATTTTCATGATAAATACTCGACAGAACCCTCAGCTGTTGTATATTAAGTGAAAAGCAAGATTCCTGCCAGTTTTTTCACAGTGGTATTTTACACTGTCTGCACTGTCGAACATGCAGTTCCACAAATGGCCACTTGAGGGTGGCTCCCAAAGCGAGTCAATCCCCATAAATCTCCATGTGTAACGTTACAGCAGGAATGCACAAGGACTTATCTGTTTTGAATTATATCAAGGCTTAGAGATATGCATAACTGAGTGACAAGTGGTCGCCTTCACAAGCTAATTGTCTGCTTCGGTGTCACTTAGCTCTGCTCACACTCAACCTCTTTGTCTATTTCTGAATTAGCCAGGAGTTGTTTTACGTTCCTAAATAAGAGCGTCAAACGCTGCCCTACATAGAAGGTGAGGCGCTGTTAAAGTGTTTTCTTCTTAGGGGATCATTCTGTTCAAAAATGAACCGGTGAAAATAAAGCTTAGCTTGTACTCTTGCAACAAGTCTATGCAAAGTCAAGGAGGGCTGCACTGGTGAAAACATTTATATCTACGTGCTTGTGTGTCGGCATTGTTCTGGAAGTATACCACTAACCTGCTCGTCAGCGACCAGTCACGGGTATTGAGTTTGTGTGCTTCAGACAATAGCGGCATTGGCGGGAGGTGCACGTCAGGCTACGGCACAGGCTGTGGCGTTGGCCATGGAGCTATGCCGTACCTACAAAATGATGTGCGCCATATAAAGTTCAAAACATATGGCTGGTTGATGACGGTGTGTGGCTTCATATCGTCGGCTTCCAAAGAAAAGAAAATGAGTTCAAGCGGGCTGATTTTTCGCAGGTGGTGTGAGCGCAGCATTAGGAGAAGTCTGGCTCTGGCAAGATGGCGACGGACAGAGTCTCCCACACTGGGCTTCAAAAACACTTGAAGGATGACACCATGGAGGTTTTATCTTTGCATTGAGGAATTTTTCAATGAGCCTTCTCTTTTCACACTCACATAGTCACACGTACATATCTAAAATCTACAATTTTAGTTAGAAGGAAAACTAATTAGGTTCAGCAAATGCATTTGAAGAAAACATCTACTTGGTGCTTCTTATTAATATAAAAACCTAGAAACCTCGAAAAACTGTTCGGAAGCAGCGTTTCCTTAGAAGAGCAGTTTCACTTAACACCAGATATTCATTCCTGGTTTCTACAGAATGGTTCGTGAGGCATTCTCAGGAAAAGACTGCATCATTATCTGGACGCGATACAAAGAAAGTGGTACACAGCAAAGTTTTACTGCTCATCGCTTAACAGGACGTTTAAAATGTATGAGCACGTTTCGAACAGAAATATCACCCTGAAGCCATTCGGCATCGTCTATTGCAGACAATGTGAATGATTATTACCTGAGGGAGCCATTTGGCATTCCTGGTTTCAGACCTCATAAGAGCACAGCGCTTAGCATCCCACAGCATGCTGCATCTCTGTGTGGAGTGCACGTTCATGAGGGAGGCAACCATGTTGGACTCTGATACCCTAGCTCTTCTCTGAGTTTATGCATCTGCAGTGTGTGTGTGTGTGTGTGTGTGTGTGTGTGTGTATGTGTGTGTGTGTGTGTGTGTGTGTGTGAGCCAGGTACGACAGTCTGGGATGTGTTTCATTGCTCTGCTCCCTGCTGTGAAAGTTGATGGGGTTTCCCACAGAGGACGTGCGAAATGATCCTGGCAAGTGATTTGTGTGTGTGTCTGTGTGTATGTGTGTGTGTGCAACAGAAATAAACGCAGGCTTGTCTGTGTGGTCTGACATCGTGCGTGTGTGTGTGTTACAGTTATGCTTGAACAGGTGAGATAGGAAGCGAGTCTGATTGAAAACCCAGGCGATGAGGCGTCACGCTGCGGCTCTCATTTTACCTCACAACTGCTTCGAAACCCATTTGATTGTTGCTGTGTGACTCGTTTCAATGTCTGTCAATTTTCTAAACTCTCAGACTTCTAGTCAAACATCTTTCTGCTGTAGAGAGAGCACAGCGCAGTGCAGCTGTGGTAAATGTCTGTGAATAGACAAAACACATGCAGATGAGGGAAGGATCTTCATACCTTTTTGAATTAAGAAAATTCTTTTGTATTCTGATTACGTGATGGTGAAATTATATGAGATATCACTGCCTTTACTGGCTGATTGTAGACATACAGTGTGTGTAGCCTGTCAGTATTACAGTAGTCAAACTCAGTTCTTGTTAAAATGAGTCTCAAAACCCTCATTATGGTTTTCATTATGTCATAATGTCATGTTTCAACTGATACAGAAAAACAATACTTCCACACACAATTGGATAGTCCTACAACCAGTCAGAGCCATACTTCATGAATTAAGGCATTCGTATTCCTGTGCTCACATCACACATATGACTACGTTGCTCTTCTGTCCGTTGCTGCATTATTCTCTGTTACTGCTTGTCCTTAGAGGGTCGCCTGAGACTGGATCTTAGCCGTCACTGGGCGAGATTTGAGGTACACCCTGGACAGGTTGCCAGTCCATCACAGGGCTAACACAGAAAGTAACTACAGCCAATTTAAAATCACCAATTAACCGAACCTCTTTGGACTGTGGGAGGAATCTGGAACCGGAGAAAACCCACGCAGGCACTGGGAGAACACGCAAACTCTGCATAGAAACCAACTCCCAAAGGAGGGCTTCCAGACCAACTCTCCACCACAAAAACATTGTGTATGCGCATAAGTTGGTTTGGCTTCCAGGCTTTTTTTTTTTTTTTTGGTTCCAAAGTCATTCTACAGCACAACAGTGACCACAAATAAAGTCATGAAGAACTTTCTTCAGTGACAAAAAGAACAAGGAGCCTTAATCTCGGCATCACTAATAATCAGAATGAAAATACCTCATGGAACCACCTCCATTAGAAACAGCTTGATCTGATCGGTGGCTGTGGCTCAGCGGCTGTGGTCTGCTGAGATAGAGCGGGTTGTCCACGATCCAGGGGAGGGTTAGCGGTTCGATCCCTGAACGTGCCACACCCGAAGGGTCCTTGAGCAAGACACTGAACCCCCGGTTGATCCCAGTGCATGGCACCAGTGTGTGAATGTGTGTGTGCTTGTGCTAGCGAATGGGTAGATGTGTGTCTGTGACTATAAAGCGCTTTGAGCATCAATTGAGTACCTATATAAAAACACTGAAAGGGGTGGTGTAAACCTTTGATAATCTGTTCAATAGGAAATAAATAAATCAATTCTGTGTGAACATGTTTGCCCCACGTGGGACGTGGAGGTAGCAAAACATGCAGTTGTTCGTGAGCAAACTTGAAATCCATGTGTGCAGCAACGTTAAATGTATCTCCTTCTGAATTAATTAAGTGTTGTCACTAAAACTGAGGGAATATATTGTGTATATTTCTTGTAGATTTGACTGAGGCCAGCCTCAAGTGGCCGTTTAAGGAACTACAGTTTCTGGCAATTAAACACTGGCTTTATTTTTTGGCCCTAGAGGTTGCTGCTTGGTTTCGTTGCAACTCAAGCAGAGGGAAAAAAAACAGAAACAGGTGCCCTCAGATAATGGGGTTGTTGACATAATCCAAGAATTTACAGTCTAATCAGAGTGAATAAAAGACCCATTCATTTAGAAATAGTATACTTTCTCCCAATTCAAAGTGGAAATAAATGGGTCTGCTTTCAGATGTTGAAATGAGCGGATTAATGTGTGAATGAAACCGGAGCCGATGGTGTTTTCATTTGACTAAATCTTGTCAGTGTTTCCTGGAGTAGAGCAGGAAGTGGCGAGGCTTGTTCATAGCTCGGTGTGGAGAGTCTGAGAGTGGAAGTTTTATCTTCTGTCACTGAGCTTTCAGCGCCGCGCTCCGCCTTTCAGTGATTTACTGCCGTGCAGCAGGCCAGTCACGGCACTGAGGGATGGGTTTCTGTGCGTAGCCCCAATAAAACGGATGGTGTGGGAGATATGTATGAGAAAATATATAGAAAATACACTGTATATCTGAGGGAAAAAACCCAGTTATGTCCCAAAACTGTGATTTAATTCAAATCTTTCCAACATTAACCATCCAGTCAAGTGTCAGTCAACCACTCTTGATACAGTCCTAGAATTTAATTAGACTTCATGCTATGAAACTGAGACTTCTCGTCTTATTTCTGTAACAGCACAACGCCGCAACTGTCTAATTAATGGGTTTGAACCAATCTTTCATTAAAGTAGAGGACAGACAGCGATGATGTCACCCAGGGACAAAAATCCTCCTTCATGGACGGTGAGTAACTGCAAGGACAGTGTGACAGCTGCCATTGTGGTTTCACTGAGATAAACCCTCCATTCAAATAAAACTGATGAAAGAGTCACACCAGCCAGGCAGCGGCAGGAAGTAACGGTCAATTTATATTTTCCTTTTAAACAAACTGTTTCATTCATTACTTATTCAGTTCTTTAAATAACGCAAAGCAAAATCCATAAGAGAAGGCGATGGGAGAAGAAGAAAATGTGTACAACCTGCCCTATTAAATATCACTGATCGTCTAACCCAGGGGTGCCCACGTTGTTTTGGCTCGCGAATGACCACCTAAAAAGGATCTACCTTTGTCCATTAAACCATAATTAAATCATTACATCAAGACCCACTTCCTTTCTATTCAGCCGTTTCTATCCTGGCTCTGCCGTCTCAGTTGTGGAGCTCATTGCATTATCTCTGCTTTATTGTTTGCTGATGGATTTGTGGTTAATCACTTTAAAAATTTGGCAAAACTTTGAACTCACAAAGTCAGACACTAGGTCGATACGATGCAGGTTCATGTTTTATTGTTCTGTACCTCCTGTACTCTGTATATATTTAGATGGAAACATGCTGCCACTTTTTCTTCATTTCATATTTGCAAATGTCCTGGAATGGCACGCGACTGCTCCGTCACACGTGTTGCATGTCAAGCACGCAACTTGCCGTGCTCAGGTTCCCCTACAACATGCGTGTTTGGCGCGCACAGCCAGCTTGAACTCTTCCTCCCCAGTTTGCAGTGAATCAGATAGGTTGCCCAGCCCCCACGAAGGAGATTACACAAATTTATGCATAGCCTGTAAATGATTTATACTGCGGAGCACAACAAAGGGCTTTTTTACAACACCGCAGAACAAGACGAGGAGAGGGGAAGCAAGAGACAGCGAGACCTGCAGTAATCCTCACGTTCACCGGCACATGCGTGTCGCTACAAGCACATGAGGCGCAATAAAACATGATGGAATTTGTGCACTTTTATAATAATAAAACCAAGAGAATGCTATAAAGACATATTCAGATAAAAGTTTTATTTCAAAGAATATGAAAGAAAGTCCCTTTTATTTCCGCAGAACAGCTATTGTGGCTAACTCCTCTGCAGCGAAGGCAAAGCTCCATTCAGGACCTCAGCACTCACTGTTGGCCTTGGGTCTATGTTTAGACACAGCTTTTAAGCACTCTTGTGTTCGCTGAAAAAAAAAGAAGAAAATCAAATAGTGTGTATGTGCATGTGTGTGTATTTGTTCAAAGTGCCTATGTGTCTTACCGTATGTTTGTGTAAATGGGAGTCCTTTATCAGGGGGTGATAAAAGGCAGAAATGTGTTTGAGCTCTTTCCACCTCCTGTGGCAGTGTCACCCCCAACCCCCCCACCCCGCAGGATCCAACGCGTGGCCGGGTTTATACACTATTCATAAAGACCACTGTGTGGGAGAAAAATGGTCCCATTATTCCCAGGCAATAATGGGATATACAGTATATGTTCTGTGGCCCTGAGTGTGGTGAGTTTGTATGAGTGAGTTACATACAGTACACAACATGTTCAGCCCAAAATGCTGTCTATCAGGCAATCAACTGAAGGGCATGTGTAATGTGTGTTTCAACAGTTCATATAGACCTAATTATACGCTTCCCAGTGTCCCAGATGTAAAATAAAGATGTGCTCAGACTACGGGAGATTTAAAATGCTACCTGATTTTAAAATCCGGTTGCATCGCACACTTTAGGCCTGGCACGAACTGGCATGAAAGAACCACCGGCTTGAACGCACCACACAGGCTGCAGTCAGCTGGCCCATATATTTTGCACCTGAGTAAAAGGGAAAAACTTCTCGGACTTAGGCTAGTGACAATGGCCCCAAATTTGTGAGATACCCCTACCGGAGGTAGAACCAAACCCAACAATGTTTTTTGTCATCTCTAATGTCTCCCATATATGAAATGGATTCTTAGCTAAAAATATTTTACTGCTAAGATTGTTAAATTAACATGTATTGTTATGCACCCCAAAACCAAAAAAGGACTAAAATATAGCCTGTCCGTATGGAAGTTATGGCATAAAAAGTAATGCAGATCAATCATACAAGCTCTGAGAGCTTTGAAATTTGCCAGGTTTGTGGTCAGGACGTTACTCTACCTACTAGAAAAGACTGCATGTGAATATATTGATGTATGGAATGAATAGAGACCTATAAACACATACCTAAAATAGGCGGACATGCAAAAAATCGATATTTATACAAAATGTTTTAATTTACATTGTGGTTGCTTTGTCAGGGACTATCATAGAAACACATATGATGGCTTGTTGGAAAGGTGAGGTTGTGCTGAATCCAGCAATACCACATATGGAAACATTACATGACATATCAGGGTGTTCTTTCACTCAATGTATGAGGTGTCCAAAATGAAAGGAAACGGAACACTGACAAAATAGAGTCTTAATTCCAAATCACATTATCAGTGGTTAGAAGAATGTTGACAAATGCATTCTTACTGCAAAATAAGTTACATAAGAAGTGCTGATATATATTCATGTTTATATCTTCATCATATTTATGATGATAATAATGACAATTTTCATATGGCACAGTATACAATACAGTTCATATGAAAGAGATCCAATTACATCAGGTTAACATTGGAATGGAACACCGTTATTAAAGTATTTATATCCACTTGAGATTTGTTTTGGTCAAGTTATTACTGAATAATGGAAAATAATAATATTAGTTTTTGTCTGTCCAGACCAGCAGTGGGCTGCTTCAAGGGAAACAGCTGGCAAGAGGAGTAAGAAGCATAAAGCTAGCTTCCGAAGCTCTGTTCAGGCTCTTTTGGCAAGCCATGCAATCATGGCTTGAAAAACAAGGCCAATGTGCAATGACCAAAGCACAAGAGCAAATCCTACGAGATGTACAGCATGCATTTCATAGTAACGACAAGGCCACTGCACAACAGCTCATCAGTGAGGTGGAGGCTGAACTTCCTGAGATCCAGAAGAGAATCCAGATGTTCACAAATGAGGGAGTTAAGCAATCAGCAACCTTTGAATACTGGTTAATGTTCCTTAATGGTGCTGATCTATTGCTAAGGATTCTTCGTTCGGAGCGTGAAGCTGACTTTCAACTTCACCTGAATTGCATGTGTGAAGTCATGCCTTGGTTCAGAGCTGCTGGCAGGACCAACTATAGCAAGTACATGCCAGTCTATGTTGCAGAAATGAAAGCACTTGAACATGAACAACCAGAAGAATATAATTTCATGCAGCAAGGTGGGTTTGTTGTTCGCCGGTCTGAGCATCGAAGCTTCAACTGTGTGGCTACTGATCAGGCACTGGAGCAAACCATTAATCGAGAAGGCAAGAGTCAGGGTGGAGTTGTTGGCTTCACATTACGAAAAGGAGCTCTCACAAGATGGTTGATGACCAGACATGTGACCACGGCTTATGTGGATGCCATGAAAGAGCTTTGTGATACTGATGATCAGAGCCCAAAAGCACACAAGGAGCATGGCGCATCAAGAATGGACAGAGACGAAAGGGACATACAGAAGATAATGGAAGCTGTGGAGCAGAGGCAGAATCCTTTTGATCTTGATAGCATTCCAGAGGAACTGATCAACATTGCAAGTGGTCAGGTTGCATCTGAGAAAGTTGCAAAAGAGCTCTCAAGTTTCCTCCAAGATGGTGCGAAGCAGAATGCCATTTTCATTGAACAACGTCTTGCAAAATCAAAGAGAACAAAGAGCTTCTGGGAGCCAGAGAAAAGAAAGCAGTGTGCAACCTTCAAGGACATGAAAGCATCAGTTGGAGTCAGCATATCTAGAAAGGTTCACATGGACTCAGATGTGCTCTTTCGAAGATTACTGGCTGTCTCCAAGCAAAGAGAGGTGTCCATGGAGACTGTGATGTCTCACGAACTCGCAGCTGTCCCGCCCTCTTTATTTTATGATGATGGAAGCATGAGGAAGACAACAAAAGCTGACCTGGCCAAGAAACTCGAGGCTGTTGTTGAAGAGACACAGCAACTTCCAAATGTTGAAGAACAATCAGCATACATCATCGATGGCATGGCTCTTCTACAGAGTCTCAATGATTCAGCCTTTCAAACATTCAATGACCTGGGTGAGTGCGTTTGGAAAAAGGTCACAACTTTAATGGGAAAAGAAGGTAACAGCTGTGTCGTTATAGTGTTTGATAGATATGACCACCAGCACTCAGTCAAAGACCTTGAGAGACAAAGAAGAGGCACCATTCAAACAAGCAGACGAACACATATCATCACAGGACAAACAAGTGTTCCAAACTATAGAAAATACCTCAGGATCAGTGGAAACAAGGCTGCTCTATGTGACTTTGTCAGCACCTACATCGCAAGTACTGGACCAATGAGACTTTCTTCGGGGAACACTGTCATCTTGGCAGGTGGCTTTGAAAATGGTCAGGAGGTTAAGAGTGTTAGCAGGTCAGGCATTGATTGCTTGACAGATCTTTACAGTGACCAGGAGGAGGCTGACACGAGGCTGGTGTTACATGCAATACATCTTGCACAGTCACATTCTCGTCTAATAGTCAAATGTGATGATACAGATGTACTAGTTTTGCTTCTGTACTATTCAAGTAAAGGGATGTTTGGATCCTCAGATGTGTTTATGCACTCTGGACATGGCCATAAGGAAAGATTCATCCCTGTCTGTTTGATCGCTCAGAAGCTTGGAGCAGTGCTTTGTGAGTGTTTACCTGCATGCCACGCCCTCACGGGATGTGACACCACAAGCAGTTTGTACAGAATTCGGAAGGCCACTGCCCTCACAAAACTGAAGACCCATCTTTGTGAGTTACAGGAAATGGCCAAATTTGGACTGTCTGGTAGTCTGGAAGAGGCTTTGCCTGTGGCAAGAAAGTATGCCCTCCTCCTGTATGGGCAAAAGAAAAAGGTGGATGGGCATCCTTGCACCAATCTGGATGAGCTGAGGTACACACTAGCATCTACCACAGATTTGTCAGCAGCAAATCTACCTCCAACGGAAGATGCCTTCCAGCAACATGTACTGAGAGCCTTGTACCAAACAGCAGTGTGGCGTCACAGCCACCTGGCCAAACCTCTTCTCTGGAACCCAGTTGGTAAAGGATGGAGGCTCAGAGAAGATGGGTGCATTGAACCTGTGATGTTCCAGAAGGCACCAGCACCTAAAGAAGTAAGAGACCTCACCCACCTCTACTGTAAAGATGGAAACTGCAACGATGCCACCAAATGCCAGTGTCTATTAGTGGGCTTGACCTGCACAGAGTTTTGCTCTTGCCCTTTCCCAGACTGTCCAAATATGACTCATTTTGTCACCGATGACAATGTGGAAGAGTGACAGTGTTATGTTGCAGTTGTGGCTGACTTCCCCAAAGTGGCCACTGGAGATAACCACCAGAATGGCTATACCAAAGCAGTTCATGTTTCAAATGATTGCTGCTAGAAAAAAAAAGCCTGAGAAGAGCTGGAGTTTCAGTGAGGGGTCATTCCCCCTCAGAGTGTTTAAATTTAATTTGTATTGTCTGAAATTAAGTTATAGTTTTATTAAAAAATGAATTAAGGTCAAGCTGCAATCCTGACTCCAGGTTTCCCTATGAAAATTGTCATTATTATCATCATAAATATGATGAAGATATAAACATGAATATATATCAGCACTTCTTATGTAACTTATTTTGCAGTAAGAATGCATTTGTCAACATTCTTCTAACCACTGATAATGTGATTTGGAATTAAGACTCTATTTTGTCAGTGTTCCGTTTCCTTTCATTTTGGACACCTCATACATTGAGTGAAAGAACACCCTGATATGTCATGTAATGTTTCCATATGTGGTATTGCTGGATTCAGCACAACCTCACCTTTCCAACAAGCCATCATATGTGTTTCTATGATAGTCCCTGACAAAGCAACCACAATGTAAATTAAAACATTTTGTATAAATATCGATTTTTTGCATGTCCGCCTATTTTAGGTATGTGTTTATAGGTCTCTATTCATTCCATACATCAATATATTCACATGCAGTCTTTTCTAGTAGGTAGAGTAATATCCTGACCACAAACCTGGCAAATTTCAAAGCTCTCAGAGCTTGTATGATTGATCTGCATTACTTTTTATGCCATAACTTCCATACGGACAGGCTATATTTTAGTCCTTTTTTGGTTTTGGGGTGCATAACAATACATGTTAATTTAACAATCTTAGCAGTAAAATATTTTTAGCTAAGAATCCATTTCATATATGGGAGACCTTAGAGATGACAAAAAACATTGTTGGGTTTGGTTCTACCTCCGGTAGGGGTATCTCAAAAACTAAAGCCCTTTTTGACCATTTGTCACTAGCCTAACTGGCAGGTGGCGGTAGTTTGTATTCATTGTTGAAAGGGGGAAACAGGAAGAGCTACCATTAGCTAGGAGGCTTGGAAGCTAGGAGGAGCTACAAACTATCGCGCAGAGCTGGCCTACCGTGAATCATGCTCCTCCACAGTTGATTTAATCTAGATGATCATGTTGTTCTGGTTCTCTAAACTGTACTGCCAATAAGAGTGAACTCTCTCTCTCGCTGTCATCAACTCCTCAGATTTCAACATGCTGAATTAGCTGAAAAGCTGCCGCCACTGCCGATGTTGGGGTCACAAACGCTCACCGACCACGTGATCTCACTACACAGTGGATGTAAACTAAAATGGAGACTGGGGTGCAAAAACATGTTGCAGCTTTGTGCAAATTTGCAGTGTGAACAAAAGTGGTTGTGGTGACAAGGTGTCTAATCTTTAGAGAGATTTTAACCACTAGTATGCCAGCTAACGTCAGACTAGAAGGGTTATGACTAATTTCAACACACAGTCTTTACAGACTTGTTTCTCCTTAATGATTCTGAAAGTAGTTTAGGAGGAATCATAGCAGATCTATAAACCCTGACATTAGATAATCTAAACTGAACCTTGGTACAGAGCAAAGTCCAAATTGGGTTTCTGCTCCGGAGTAAGCATTTGGTTCTAAACACCTGTAGTCTGAGCCCAGCATGACCTTAAATCCTTCATGAGAAACAGTCCCAGATGCATGCACTTTGTAATAGGTGGGAAAGTTTTATCTAATGTACATTTGTCATACATACGTACATACATAGCCCATCTCATGCTTAAAGCCCTTTCTTTTGTAAAAACGGAGGTTTCCAAGTGAGGCATCATAACAAAACCAAGCTCTACAGAACAAAGCTCTAATGTAAACTGGTTTATGTTGATGATTAATTAAATAAATAATTAATTAATTTTCTGTAACTGCTTGTCGGGTCGCATGGGGGCTGGAGCCTATCCCAGCTGTCATCAGGCGAGAGGCCGGGTACACCCTGGACGGGTCACCAGTCTACCGCAGGGCTAACGCAGAGAGACAGACAACCATTCACACTCACACCTACGGCCATTTTAGAATCACCAATTAACCTAACGAGCATGTCTTTGGACAGTGGGAGGAAGCCGGAGTAAACGGAGAGAACCCACGCAGACACAGGGAGAACATGCAAACTCCACACAGAAAGGCCCAATAGTTCGGTGGGGTAATATATGTTATATGTTGACATTCTGACAGATTACTGTGACAGTTAACTTATTTAGTGTGGGTATGTCTGAGGTGAGTCAATCATTTTCTTCTGCCTTTCGTCACCCTTGATGCTGAGGATTATGTTACAATGGTCAGATTTCTGTTCAAGGTTAACAGGCAGCCAGTCTACACCACACATGCACTTTAGCCTTCGGTGAAGACAGCGAGTTACAATAATGGAGTCAAATCACTTCCATGTTGCCAAAACACAATTTTAATTTTCTGGGATCTGCATCAAGATCTGGAGACATACACAGACACAGACTTGAGTCCGTTTGTCCTCTCGATTTCCTTTAAACCTGCCGACTTCAGTTCTAACTGCGCCTTCCCGAGACCCCCTGCTGGCTCATGGACCTTCTCTTGGAAAAGCCTGCCCCAGGTCAGCGGCCCTGCCCAGCCTCAGTGCCACATGTTCGCCTCCACCCCGAACGCTGCCATTGCTGCCCAATGGACTGTGACCACCCCACCTCCCGCTCACTTCCACTGCTACCAGGTGCCTAGCCTCCCCCTGCTGTCCCCTCGGCCTCGTCACCCCTCCTCTCCCCTCCGCCCCTTTAACCCTGTCCTTCAGACAGCATTGTCTGCGTGAACAATGGAGTCATTGTTACCTCAAGGTGGCGTATTGTGAGGGGTGTTCACCAGGGGCTGCAGAGGTGACCCTGGCAGTGTAACTCAGCACGCCCTCGCCCCACACGTACACACAGACGTACGCACACTCCAACACATGGCCCATACTCCCCAAATTTTGCCGCTCTGTTACGGCTTCAGGTCACAGGGGACGTCCAAGGTGGTTAGCAGAATGCCTGTCTTTTAGCGTAACGTGCGTGTGTGTGTGTCCAAACACTAAGGCCATGATTTGCGCCTCTATCCAAGGAAAATGAAGCATCTTAAAAAAAAGTTCTTGAGAGGGGATAGCCTAACAATGTAGTTATCAACCAAAATTGACCCAGATTCTAACACTTCAGATGATTAAGAAACATTTACTCTTAACTTTTGGTGCATTTCTGTGAGGGCGAACAAATACCAAGGTTTAGGACATGTGCAAAAACTCTATCTGTGACAATTTAACCAGATTTTAGCAAATCACAAATGTTGTTGAATGGATGAGTACCATTTAGAAGTGTAGACATATTGCATACATCCTTGTTTAAAGAACATTAAGCGACTGCAAAAGAAAGAAATCACAACTTTAATGGAGACGGTTCAGGTAGTCCGGACCCAAATAGGGCGACACATTACTACTGTACACACACACCAACATGGAAGGTTTCTGCGCTGCATCCTATTTGAGTTCAATTTCACTTAAAAAGAAACAGCAAAGTGTAAAAACTGGATTAACTAAAATTTCATGATCACAACTTACATTCTGTACACCTTGATTCGTGAGTATGTGGTTACGACCCTGGGAAGATGTGTGAACAAAATTCTTGGCGTTCAAGCGGTAACATCAGCTTTAAGTCGTGACAGCACTGCTGCTAGGCAACTGTTGGCGTCTAGAGGCCACCGAAGCAGTCACAGCCACACAGCCGGCCTGCACAAATAACCAAACAGTGAGCAAGGTAAGCTTAATTTAGGAAATGCAAAGGCATAACGAGAGGATATAGGATATAGAAATAAAAAGAAAACTCTATACGACTGAATAACTATACATTAACTTATCAGAAACAGCTTATCAAAACTCAAATGCTGATATCATCGCTGATGTTGTGCCATGCGTGGAAATATGCAATAATATCTTTCTTATTGCTCAGATTTTCGGCTTCAGTGAATCAAAAGCAGAAACACAGAAATCCGTCAAGTGAAATAATCAAAACTGGCCGAAACATTTGTGATCCTGCAAGACTCTAACGCAAAGAAGATGACTGCGAAAATAGGTTTTTAAGATAAGGATTACTCTCATATACTTCACCATTTTGATGCTTCACATGATACATAAGTGCTATGAGCTTCGTTTTTCATACACTTACCAACCTTTTTGCGGTTGATATTATTACCTCCCGCTACACCTTAAAATCTCCTGACGATAAAACAGAGAGGTTTCATTTCGTGAAATGGATTTAGTCCGTCTAATCCAATGTTTCCCCTCTGCTGGTATCTTGGTCCGTAATGCCAGGGTGTGGATTGATGACCCATCTGCTCTTCTCCTCTCGCTGAATACCAGGCTATCGTCTTACATGCAAACGCCGCTCACTGTCAGTCTGCCTCTATCTTAGTGTCTGACGGAGAAAGAAGGGGAAACAGGCTCGCCTTTGTTAAGCTATTTCTCGCTGACTTGTGTGTGTGTGTGGGGAGATTTAAACTCGCTTCCTGTGCAGAGGCTCTGTGAAACAAACTCGGCTGGGATGTGCTCGTATATGCCTTGTAATGATGTTTTCATGCTGCATTTAATTCTTATAACTTCCAGCTGAAGTGAGAAATTCAATTAACCTGCAAGAGTCAAGGCCATGATCATCACTGACTCTAAATGTGAAGTGATTGGTTTTTGAAGTGCCACAAAGACTTAAAGTACCATGTTACTGCACGAATAAAAGAAATTCCTCTGCAAGATTTCTTCATATAATCTGTGCTTCTTTCTCTTATTTTTGCTGTAGATGGGCAATACTGAAGCTTTATTTTGATTACCAAATAATACCAAACAAATACCAGTATCAACCATGAATGACTTTAGTTTGAACAGAAAGGAAAAAAACTACACTGCATTTAGTGCAAATATTCATTATTCCTTTATATATTCATTAAAGGGGAACTACTGTTTTTTACAACCTGGACCTTATTTCTGGCAAAAAATACAATCGTTTACTCACCCATATAACTTTTGTGTCATTTTTAGTCAATCGGGAGATATTTAGATCTGCGTATATCCATATAGTGGGAGTGACTGGGGCACCGGAACACAGCCTCTAAATAACGCATTATCTGCTGCGAAACTCGTTCATTTCACAATATTGTGTTATGATACGCTAGTGCTATTCCCTGTTGAGTCCGTTGAGTTACCTGTTATCATCATCCGGGGTCTGTAGGTCAATCTACAGACCCCAGATGATGTCTTCTGACCTGGATGATGGTACTTGTGATGGTCGGCTTGTTTACCTGTGATTTGCTACTGCTATTTTTTTGCAACATGGCTGAATGGACGAACCATAGCAGCAGCATAGCAGTAACTCTGGACTCAGTGGGGAATAGTACTAGCGTACGATAACACAATATTGGTGAAATTAACGAGTTTTGCAGCAGATAATGCGTTATTTAGAGGCTGCGTTTCGGTGCCCCAGTCACTCCCACTATATGGATATATGCAGATCTAAATATCTCCCGATTGACTACAAATGACACAAAAGTTATATGGGTGAGTAAACGATCATATTTTATGCCAGAAATAAGGTCCAGGTTGTAAAAAATAGTAGTTCCCCTTTAAATCTCTAGTTTTCATACTAATTTGATCAGCATAATTTTGACAATAGCAACAATACATTAATATCTCTCTTTATTGTTGAATCCACCCTTCTCGCACTGGATTCATGCCGTTTGCCTTGAACTTCCACAAGAAAGTGTAATTTGCACAGTAGCAGAAAATATTGTTAATGCACACTTAGTGTTTTCTGCTAGACCATAGCACTAATTCTCTATTTCTTTTGACGGCAGCAAAGGAGGAACACAGACACAAAAGTGGCATGGGGAGGGGGCTGGGGTGGATGGACAGGTCAACAAAACATTTGATTTCTGCACAGACAGAGCTGTTCGCTTCCTATTTTGAACCAATATTCAGCGTTGATTCACTTAACCGCGGCCTTTCTGTAGCCATGACTGCATGTTTAATATTGTCACCATGGCAAGGAAGGACCTCAAAAACTAAATGTGTTGCTTATTTTAAATCAACCCGTTATCTTTTTCGGAATGAACCGCGTTTGTATTGAAGTTTAAACAATCCTGAACCACCGTTCTGTTTTTTTTGTTTGTTTTTTTTGTAGCATATCTGCTTCTGACTCCACTTATGTGTCATATTAGAAAATTGTGACAAATTACTTGTGTAGGTTGGAGGATTTAGTACCTAAAGTCTTTTGGAAATTTCTTACATTATGGATGGCATCAGCATGAATCAGATTACAGTTGGTCAGGACTTGATGGAGAACTGACAGACTCTTAACACAGCACAAATGTGGACTTAGCATTATCTACTATAAACCCAGGTATCACCGGATCAACCTGGACTGAAATATTAAAGATTGCAACTGTAAAGAATGACTTAAAGACATTTGCTTGTTTGAACTATTAGTGGCATTTTTATTGCAATGTTTGTTTTAAGCATTGCTGGACATTAAATTGAATTATCTGATAAGTTATATGTGCTTACATGCCACAAAACAGAAATTGCTATAAAACCTTTTGTGAAATATAACAAGAAAGATTTGTTCCCCCAACTTTATTGACAACACTGAAATGACTGAATAGAAGAAGATGACCAAGATATTTCCATGTCTTCATCATTGCTGCCCACATGGATTCCAGCTTCATTCATTGTGCTTGAGCAACTGGTTGTTTTGCTACCTCCATGTTTCCCTTCATCCTTCTGGAGACAGATGTTTACCCCATGTTAGACGAACATGCCCAGAAAGAATGGATTAATTCCAGCCAGAGGGAAGCCACCCGATCAAGTGTTTCCATGGTTATTAGGAGCTAATATTTTCCTCTTGAACGGTCATAAATTCCTTGAAGCCTGTTCTGACTGAGGTGGTCACATGAGCCATTTTTTGATCATCAGATTTATTACAATCTGTTCTTGTCACAAACAATGATCGTCGTCCACCATTTACAGCCATGCAAATAGGGAAAGAGAAGAGCGATGGTCACTGATGTCAACAGTCCCGTGACCTCACCACTGGGGTCATGGAGGTCACGCTGGGTGTAATGGGTGACGTGGGAGGAGACGAGGTCAGTGGCTAATTAGACCTCTAAAACACTGGGCAGGTCAGAGAGGTCAGATGACCTCACCAGGACACATCAGTGTATTGTAAAGAGCCGACTATTCAAGTGGACGCTACTAGAATTCATCTGACCTCTGACCTATAGCAAAACAGGTGATTAGTTAGTGTTGATCATTAATGTCTCACTGCACAATGCTGTTGTATTTACTCGTTTTGCGCTGTTGAACACTGACTCCTGTGGTTAAGTGCCACCGATTTGATTTTAGTATTTAGGGCAATATTGTTCCCTGACTTTTAATGTTGGGGATCAGATTTGTCTCTAAACGTATATTTTCGTGTATTTTCTTTATACAGTACGTCTTTTATTTACCTGTCTCTAAATAATTTTAAACAGTTTGTATTGCTTTAGGACAAGACTCTCTCCTAATTTTTTGTATTTCATTATTTTTTTTTTTATCTAGTATGTAGGGAACTTTAAAGCTGCATTCATTTTAGTATTTTTTAGTATTTTGTATACACACTTAATTGTAAGATTTAGACATAAAATCTAACAATAAGGTACAGGAAGCAGGAAGCAAACACTATGCTAAAATCCAAAGTTTGGTTGACCCATCCATCCACCCCAATATTACCCCCAAGCCACTGGAGGGCGCTGTTACAATGAAACTTAAACTCTTCTTCCAAAAATGGATCAAATTTATTTATTTTTTTGCATGACTCATTAAAACACATGTGAGACGGACAACTACAAGCAAGGCAGGAACACCATTTGTGTTGACGAGTATTACAGGGTTTATTCTTCATTCTTCATTTATTCTTCTTCATCTTGACCTTATCTGAACGTTTAAAAGCACAAATATTTTTGATGTTAAATGATGAATACAAATTACTGCCACCTGCTGGTATGGAGGGTTTTTTCCTCACAGGTGCAAAACGTAAGACCATTGGCTGTAGTCTTTGTGGTGTGTTGAAGTGCAACTTTTTGGCCCAGACACAGGTAATGTAGGTGACGTCACAGTCAGCCTTGATTGCATGTAAATCTTTGTTGGTCCTTGATGTCCGTTTGCAGGGATGTAAACAACAGTGTCTGTAGTATCAATAAATTATTATTAAACTGATGCTTCTTGAAGTGTCTTGTTATTTGATTTGACTGAAGATCTGACAGCCGCTCAGAAATAAGTCCACGGTCTTAGGTCTTAAAGAAAAAGACCCACATTATATAATACTATATAAAGGGTCTCCGTTAAGGTTTTCACATTGATTTACATCCTTTCATGCGGCCCTGTCATGTGGTCCTGTCATGTCCCTCTCCTGCTCCTGTCTTGTCTGTCTCCAGCTGGTGACCTCATGGCTGCAAGAGTCACACTGTTAACTGCCTCTCACCTCTTTTACAAGACAAGTCAGCCCTCAGCTTGGTTCATATGTTCCCAATCAGACTAAAAATAGAATTACACTCTCCACACCCCTTTGAACTCCACCCGCCTGCTCCAAATACGTCTCCGCTTCCTCCCTCTATAGGACGAAAGATGTGCTTATTAACTTGAATTAACTGGGTCAGTTGTTTAGGAAGGCACACTTCACGCAGCGACTCGTTTTTAAACTCTTCCACTACTGAAGAAATAAAGCAAGTGGCATCATACTAAAACCCCACCGGTCTTGTGGAGTTATTGCAGTCTCATACGTGTCATGTCTCTCTCTCTCTTTGTGGTGCTTGGTCTGGCTGTGAACAGAAAATGTCACAAGACTGTCACACTATCAAAGAAAATAAAAGGTCCACTGTAATCCTAGTCGCAGTGATAAAATGACAGCGTGCTGCAGAGTGTAGTGCCTGGATGCAGCTGCCGAGCTCCTGACAGCTCTGTCAGGAGAGGTGGAGATCACACCGGTCAGCAGCAGAGGAAGCAGTAAACATCAGTCGTTTTCATCATTTCCATCTGGGCTTTGGGATTTTATTCGCTAAACCTGCAAGCCTTCTGCAGCGCGTGAAGTTTTTTTCCCTGGTGGTGCTGGGAGACTGCAGATATTGGGGAATTTCCCAATCCTTGATGCCAGTTTTATATATTTATATATCTCAAATCTCATACAACACAAACTCTTTGATTTAAAAACAAAATGCTGCACCGACAATGTGCTATCGTACAATGTGTTAACAACTGAACATTAACATTATCAGCGGCAACAGAGGAACTTTCCTACATAGAGTTACCTGGTCCTTTGCCAAACTCTGTGGTTTCTAAAAACTGAGCAGCGGTGTTCTGACAACTTTCAGCTGACGTTACCACTTGAACGCCAAGCAGTTTACGTTCACTACTTCGCATGTCGTAACCATAGACTGGACAAACCCATTGTGACGTCACCCATTGGTCTTGGGAGGTCCAACTGAAGGCAGCTAAAGCAACAACATAAAAGGTACACGAAAATGTGATAAGGAACTGGTTATACCTAACCAGTGGTTGGTTAACTGGCCAGAGACTGGATCAAGCTGGAAAAACACGAACGAACTGTAACTTGGAGGTCAGCAATATCACCAATAATGCAGTTAAAGGTGGGCGGTGTGGATGGCGAAGGTGCAAAACTAAACAAACGATACACAGTGAAAGGAAGGGAGAGACTGAGCAAGGAAAGTACAAGGTGAAGTGATGTTGCCATAGAGATGCAGTTGGTGAAGGGAGAGGGCTGGGAGGGCGATGGATGGGTCAACAGTACACTTGACTTTAGCACAGAGACTATTGTTCACTTCCTGCTTCAAACCAATGTTCACTGTGGTGTCATTAAACCATGACCTTTCCATTTCAACCTTAAACGCTTACGTAACAATTAAATACTTTTCTTTTTACGCCACGCTCTGAAACCACATCAGTCCACCTATTTGTAGTTGGACCGAGAACAACAGGAGACCCCCGAAAAAGTTTGGCAGAAAAAGGTTTGAACAAGACTTTTCTGAATGGTTGGTGAGCCTAACATTGCTCTGACCCACTGTTTACTACCTCGCCATTGTAGCGAACAACAGGTAAAAGATTAAATGAATGTGATGTGTTTATTGCCAGCTACGCTACATGTCTGTGGTACAGTTAATGGTCAGTAACACTCACGTTAGCTCCCGGCAGATATCTGCATCCGTAGCGTGGTCACTAAAATCTTCCATTAAAGGTGTCTTTGTTGCGACTGTGCCAAAATGCCTGCTGAGCCAAAAAATAAATGCTGCAGGGAGTCATTTCTCCATGAACTGAGTTGCTATCATGCAATCTTTTTTTTTTTTTTTGTCATCACTTACCTTTTCACTTTTCCTCCCTGAATGTATCGTAGATCATCCTGGCCTTGAGCGTTCGTTTGAATGTATCCTCCCTACAGAATGCATTAAACATATATAGGACAAACTATGGGTCTCTGTGAGTCATCAGTTTTTACTGTCATGCAAATGACTGAGAAGCAAATAAAAAATGACAGTTCCCTTTGGCTCACTGTTCATGTAATGTGTTTTTTATTGTATCATACCATTTAATGTAACATGACACTGAAAGCATACAAAACTGTTTGTCCAAACTTTTATTATCTAAAAGTCTGCTGTTCTAAATACCATGGAGCTCTTTAAACAGTTATTCTATACAACACCATACAAAGAAATACATAAATCAATGTAAAAAATATAATATTCTGCTAAAATCTATATTTGTGTATTTGTCTTACTGAAGCTTTGTATGCTGGTGTTGGGGCTTCCTGGGCCGTAGAGTCAGGGTAGGGACTTCCCTCCTGTGTGGCGATGAATAAGTACAGAACGTATGTGGGGTCAAGACCTGCCTTTGACTGAACCGTGACTCAGAGCTGGCCATCACTTCCAGTCTTCTGTCTGGTTTCTCCAAGTCATCGTGTGTTCAGTACCTCATCTACACGTGGGGTTGGATCATGGAAAATCATGGAAGGGTGGATCTGCTTTCACTGGCTTTGCTGTGCATTCTCCCTTCTTGTACTTGAAGAAGTTCACTTTAAATAGTGGCTCAACTCCTGATGTTGTGGCTTGTGGATGTCCAGCGTCTTCATCAATGTGTAAGGCTGCCATGTAGAGTCTTTGGAGAAAAAGAAATGCAACAAGCATACACAAAATGAAAAAAATGTCTGTTAAATCCCCACAGACACGAGGTTTACTTTGACAGTGTGAATGGGGTTAACGCACCAGCACTTCACCACTTCTCCTTGTCCCTTGAAGTTCGTTGTGGATGCGAACACCGAGGGAAAACAGATCCTTATGTGTGTATATCTTGTTAAAGAACATGTTAAAGAGCTGAAGTCCACTGTGCCACTCTCTCTGGTCCTGAGGAGGAAGAAATCGCTGTCCAATATGTGTTTTTTTATACTGCAAAGACACTGCTGCAACTTGATGCAACTCAATTCCTCAGATGGGCTTCCATAAAAAAACAAGAGCAGAAATATAATAATGATAATGATAATAGTTTATGTGTATATGTATGTTTAAAGCATGTCTCTTATTTTGAAATGTTACAAAAGTCAGCCTACGTCACTGTTTAAGATATGTAGGTTTCAGCATGTGTGCTGTTGGCCTTGAATCATAGGCAGCGGCGGCCTGTTAACACCTTCGCCATTCCCAACAAAAAAACCTTTTCACAAAGTAATCTTAGGGACAAAAGAACAAGAAAAACGCAAAAATGCCAAGTCACAAGCATTAAAGCACTAAATATACTAAAGTATGCAAGGGGAGATTCTTACACAAAGATGGAGTAGCACTGTGCCAGATAGCAGACAATGTTCACCTCATGATCCAGATTAGCAATCACAGCAAACAGAAAACTTAGTAAAACATAAATGACAACACCACAACAACTAAACACCAGCAGATTAATATGCATATCGACCCAAGGACACAGTGAAAACACCCGTTAGCCAAATAACAGATCCATATTGAATATGTTTGACATGGCCTTAGCATGCTAACTCTGGTCATTTATAAAACATACAAAGTGTTAGGAAACCATATTTTGGACTGTTACTCTCAATTTCATATGAAAAGTCACGTTAGCACACATCAAATGTAAGCTATTAACCCCATGTATGACAAAGCCAAGTAGGCAGGCTCCGTACATGGTTTTGAGGCGGTCTTATGCAAAGAAATAACTTTCTATGTAGAAAATGGCTGAAGACTGAAAAGGCTTGCTGTATTGCACACATCAGACTAAATGTTAAAAAGAATAAACGAGTGAGTGTGTCAATGGATGTCCCCTTTAATCGCATGTTTACAATTGTAACCACGATGACCAAGGTCCTCTAAGCTAAATGTAATGCCTATTCTAACCAAAACCATAATTTTTCTCCTAGACCATCATCAAAACATTTGACTTTAGTACAGAGACAGTTTCTCAAATCCTGTTTCAAACCAGTATGCAGTATATTAAACATGACCTTCCAAATATAACCATATGTTTACATATGTATGTTTTACGTTGTAACTATGAGTTAAACAAAGCTAAATGAATTACGTTTGCCTTTTAATCAATTTGGGGTGGATGGATGGGTCAATAAAACATTTGACTTTTGCATGGCAGTTTCTGATTCAAAACAATTGTCAGTGTTATTTGTTGCCAGACACTACCATATCAGCCAGTTGCCTATGACTCTGGTCACAAGATAGTGACAGAGACATCACAAGTGACAACTGTGGTTAATGGCAATAATGTCAAGTGTTCATCTACTGCTGGTCCCATTTATTTATTTGTTTTGTAAAGGACTCCAGCTTTTGCCCTCATCATTATATCTACTAAATGCATGAAATATTTCCTTTAACCTGCACCAGTAACACTGAAAACCTGCATCTTAAGTGGCTGGTGCAGAGTTCAGATGAATGAAATGTAATGAGTGATAAAAGGTGGATCATAGTGCAAATAGTTTTTCTCATTTTCATGCTCACAAACATGTATTGTCCCTTGTGATAGTACAAGCCACAGAAAGTCTCAGCAGATCGTACCTCATTGCCAATCACACACACACACGCATATACACATGCAACAAAGAGAGCGACCACGATTGCTTTTGCAGTAAATGGTATTTGAGCAGCGGGACTGTTTGACACAGCAGCTATGTGTAGGCTGTGGCCTTCGTACAATAGCCTGGCCCCCCCGGGGAATCTGGATCCCATCTTTAGTTCGGAGCTCATTAAGCCGATTATTCCCATAATCTCTCTGTTGGCAGACAGAATAAAGAAACGCACACTAATAATTGCCTGCTTACATTTTGGTCTGTTCGGCCCTGTGGACTGCCAAGATGAGAGACAGAGAGAGGAGACGGAAAGATACACTCAGTTTTCTGCTCTCCGTGCGAACGTGATTATATTGTAAAGGCACAGAGGTGGTGTGTTCTTTCTTCCCTCTTTCTTTCTTTCTTTCTTTCTTGCTTTCCTTCTTTCTTAGTGTTTCTGTCTCTCTCCGTCACCCCTTTTCACTCACAAACACAAACTTGTGCACACTCACACACACACTCCTTTGTCTGTCTCCTGTCAGGGAGTTCCTGACATGACTGACAGCTCTGACACCACCAATCAGCTGCAGCTCAGCAAGGTCACCCGCTGTTGCTCGCCTCCGATTGGCCGCAACGTCTCTACCTGTCATCCTTGTCTGCTTTGATCACTCCATGTTAGCGGGCATCTGTGTGTGTGTGTGTGTGCAGACGTAGACACACCTTCCTGATGTTGCTATCTCCTCCCTAGGTAGGCTCCCTGGCGTGTGTGCATGTCTGCGTGTGCGTTTTCAAGTGGGAAATATAATGGGGTTAAGTTGGGACATGAAGGTGTGTGGTGTAAATTCAAGCTGAGACAGGTTGTTAACGAAGGTAATTAAATCACAGCAAAGTCAATTAAAAGTGTGTGCGTGTGTGTGTGTGTACATTTGATGAGGCTAAGCGGCTGAACAGACCGTATCACTGGGAATCATTTTATAGTTTTCTGTGTTTACACTGCCGCTGAATGATGCCTCCAAATGAAAATGTAAATTATTATTTCAGGAAATATAATTACTTATTGCTTCGTTAAGAAAAGTTGTGCTATAACCTAATGAAGATTTAAGATGGCAGTACGCTACAGAAGGAAATTAAACGATGATCCAGGAGCATTTTCGGAGGTTCAGTAACTTCATTGTGACGAGGCCTCCAATTACAACGTGAAAACTTTTAGGGTCACAGTCACTGACCAGTGTGAGATTGTGATTTTGCATTATTTTGCAAATGTATCTCCAAGACAAGGTTGAAGAACAAGGGAGATCGTGCATTTGTAGTTGCAGCCTGAAGTCTGAAGGGGTTTGTCTCTGTTCGTTGGGCTGGCCCAGACTTTACATTCTACTACTGCCTGCAAGTTGATTTTCATTTTATTGTTTATATGTTTTAAACTCTCTTCTTTGTCTTTTTGATGACTTTATGTTTTGTTTAATTATTATAATTTTGCAGCTTGGATTGACACTGACGTAATTCAACAAGCTCTTCATCATTTAAAACAGCGCAGATGTTCAGATGTTCTCAGGCAGTACAGCTGAGAAGATAAAAAGAATCCCTTTCTTTCATAGTTATTCCTCACACCCATCAAAGGTCCGCCTGCCTTGAATTACCCATCAGGCCTTGCAGCCTTGCAGGGCCCGGCCCCAGCCAGTGATCGACTCCCTAATGGCCGACACTAATCACATCTGGTTAGTGAGCAGCAGGATCTGCTGCCAGATTCTCCCTGTGCCCTGCTACTGCCTTGACCTTTGTGACCTCGCCAGCTGCCCTCTGACCCCTCGCCACATGATAAGTGCCTGTGACCTCTGACCTGTTTGGATAATTAAAGAGGCGTGACCTCGGGGAGATTGCATTGGAAATCTGTCGATGATGATTAGTATGTTAGCATGAGGTAAGAGGGCACATATGAAATCATTATCTCTTTTTAGGAATGTTGTAGGAATGTGTGTGTGTGAGTGTATTTGCATTCAGCCTCGGCTTCTTTACCTGGATTAACACTTGGCGTGGGAACTGTTAACTAGTTTTTAGTGTAGATCCAAACCTGGAAATGCCAGTGATCAGACTTCCACCTTAAAAACTGTACAGACATAATTGTGCCCACGTGAATGTGTCCAATGAACAAAGGAAGCTGCAGCAAACAGAGAGCAGAGGGCTGATCTGAACAGATGAAAGGCAGCGAGTCTCTCCGGCAGAACGAAACGGCATTCCACACTTTTCTCCTCCACTTGGTTACTGTTGCTAGGGCTGGAAAACTTTATACTCCACTGTGAGCGGCAGAGGGACGCCTGCGTCCATGTGATGTCTCCCCTCACATCTCCATAGAGTCAGAGTGTGCGGCTGTGGGTAAAAAGTACTAGGATGAGTGCTCATGGATGACATGGACACTAGTATTCCACTATTCACTATTCAGACCAGTCTTCTGACTGTAGATTAAGAGAGGTGGTGTAAACCTTTGACAGTCTGTTCAATAGGAGGATAGGAGAACTTGATCTGATTGTTTCTGTCTGGCTGGAATAAATCCATTCTTCTTCCACTAAAAATCAAGCAGTGTGAGTTTCCAGGAGGGACAGAAACATGGAGGTAGCAAAATGACCAGTTATGTGAAAATGAATGTGTGAAAACATAAATGAATCCAGAATCAATGTGGACAGCAACATTAAAAATGTCCAAACATATTTTTTATTAAAGCAGCATTGAACATTTTTTCGACATTTTGGTACAGCACTGTAATCTGTAAACCACTGACTGTATAAATCTTGGAAATGTCTGACTCCACCTAACTCCACCAAAAATGGTTCAGAAATGGTTAAAGAGGTGGAGCAGTAATGGAAATGAGGTGGGTGGGTGAGGCCGACACAGGCAACTGGCAACCTGTGAGGACACCCATCTGTCACTCAAAGAAGCACCGCCCTTTATTACGCATTAACTTTAAGTATTGATATAGTTTAAACTGGTGAGTTATATACAAATTCTCCCCTGTACAGTTGCCATGAATGGAGAAATCAGCTATAGAGACCAAAACTGCGTCTTGTACAAGACCGTACACATGTTTAGTTACAAATTAAATTTGTTACATTTTAATCTGGAGGTACACTATATTACCAAAAGTATTCGCTCACCTGCCTTTACTCATTCTATGAACTGAAGTGCCATCCCATTCCTAACTCATAGAATTCAATATGATGTCGGTCCACCTTTTGCAGCTATTACAGCTTCAACTCTTCTGGGAAGACTGTCCACAAGGTTGAGGAGAGTGTTTATAGGAATTTTTGACCATTCTTCCAAAAGCGCATTGGTGAGGTCACACACTGATGTTGGTCGAGAAGGCCTGGCTCTCAGTCTCCGCTCTAATTCATCCCAAAGGTGTTCTATCGGGTTCAGGTCAGGACTCTGTGCAGGCCAGTCAAGTTCATCCACACCAGACTCTGTCATCCACGTCTTTATGGACCTTGCTTTGTGCACTGGTGCACAGTCATGTTGGAAGAGGAAGGGGCCCGCTCCAAACTGTTCCCACAAGGTTGGGAGCATGGAATTGTCCAAAATGTTTTGGTATCCTGAAGCATTCAATGTTCCTTTCACTGGAACTAAGGGGCCAAGCCCAGCTCCTGAAAAACAACCCCATACCATAATTCCTCCTCCACCAAATTTCACAGTTGGCACAATGCAATCTGAAATGTACCGTTCTCCTGGCAACCTCCAAACCCAGACTCGTCCATCAGATTGCCAGATGGAAAAGCGTGATTCATCACTCCAGAGAACGCGTCTCCACTGCTCTAGAGGCCAGTGGCGGCGTGCTTTACACCATTGCATCCGACGCCTTGCATTGCACTTGGTGATGTGTGGCTTGGCTGCAGCTGCTCGGCCATGGAAACCCATTCCATGAAGCTCTCTGCGTACTGTACTTGGGCTAATCTGAAGGTCACATGAAGTTTGTAGTTCTGTAGCAATTGACTGTGCAGAAAGTCGGCGACCTCTTTGCACTATGCGCTTCAGCATCCGCTGACCCCTCTCCGTCACTTTACGTGGCCTACCACTTCGTGGCTGAGTTGCTGTTTTTCCCAAACGCTTCCATTTTGTTATAATAGAGCTGACAGTTGACTGTGGAATATTTAGGAGCGAGGAAATTTCACGACTGGATTTGTTGCACAAGTGGCATCCTATGACAGTTCCACGCTGGAATTCACTGAGCTCCTGAGAGCGGCCCATTCTTTCACAAATGTCTTGTTTCACAGTCTGCATGCCTGAGTGCTTGAATTTATACACCTGGGGCCAGGCCAAGTGATTAGAACACCTGATTCTGATCATTTGAATGGGTGAGCGAATACTTTTGGTAATATAGTGTATATGGGGACTGGCTTGCCTTTAGAACCAGCCTCAAGTGGCCATTTGAGGAACTGCAATTTTTTGGAATCGCATTAGCACACATACATGGATCCAGAATCAATGTGGATAGCAACATTAAAAATGTCCAAACATCCGGGTCATCTTCTTCTATGGAACCACTTCAAAGTTGGGCGAAAACAAAAACTTCTTCTTCTTCTTCTGTTATATATTTCCTTCAGATTTGATGCTCCACGGCAGCAGGACCGCTCTGTCAGTAAAGTTCGATGGTGATTGACATGCAACACACATATTAGAAAACATTATTTTTATTTAACGTCTATGTAAACAGTTCAGTCGATTAGAATGAGTTTGAATATAATTGGTGTCACTGACCCAGGAGGCAACACAAAGCTGCAAAAAAAAGCTAAGCTAATAGCCTCTAGCTTCACTAAGGTAAAGGTTAAACGTGTCAACACACCAGCTTTCATGATGCCATATTTAGTTTTAGCAAAAGTTGAGCCGTTTTTTTTTTTTTTGCACCTTCCTTGAACACACCAGCGCCACAGGTGTGCCGACATATAGATTTAATGAAATAAATGTATCTGTATTGCCTTCTTTGCTTTCTTTACTTTGTCCAGTAAGTCCAAAAAGTTTGTTCTGGACCTTAAAACCTCGGCCGATCAGGTGCGTTTGAGGAGAAAGAGACGAGAGGGTGATGTGATGTGATGTGGATGTGAAGGGGAGGATCGAAGTGGGCGACGGCGACCTTGTGTCACCGGGTTCACCTCAGCGAGCTGTAATTCATCTGACATTTCCCCATGCGCTTAATTGCCATTCATTCTATAATAGAGTACATTGTGTTCATAATGGCAGGAAATGTCAAGTCAGCTTTTAAAGGGGAGGATCCCTGGAAATTGCTTTCCTTTTAGGTGAAAATACACACCTCCGTCCGCGGCCGAGGCCGAGGCAGTGTGGTGCCACTGTTGACTCGTGTGATTTTCTTCCTGATTCATCAGACCAGAGGTCGAGATACTGCAGCTTTATTCACGGCATTTAACTTGAACCCCTGTCGGCTCAAAACACATAATTTACCACACGCTCCTATTTAAAGGTGAGCGCCGCTGACACACAGTTAGATCAGCCGGGTTTTTTTGTTCTTTTTCATGATGGATTTTCATGATGTTGTCTTGTGTTCTGTGCTCCCGCTAAGCTTTTCCGTCACCTTTGAAGTATTTCCCAAACTTTCTGACACTTTGATTAGCATGAGCAATGATGCCGAAGGAGGGAAAGGACAAAGAAATTATGATAATAAACACTTGAAGGACCTGCGCGCAAGCACTGTAAAAGATGTAATTAAACACTGACGCTTTTTGAGTGGCTCACGTCTGAGACAAAGGTTCAAGTTGTTTTTAGTTTGTAGAGAACAGAGGGGTATTCGGTTTCCAACACACACAACTTCGGTGAAAATAATTTTCTTGTCTCCGTCTTCACAAGTATGAAGAATAAAAGCTTAGAGTTTAGCTATGACCCTTTGTCTTAGTTAAACTCTCGACCTTTTCTGTCTCTTTATTTATCAAAAGGCCGAACAAACAACCTGATAGTGCTCAAAGAAACGGTTGAGAAGCCACTGTAGACGTGAAACACAAAGGAATCATGAGCTGCAAGAAGTAAGGGGGAAGAAGAAGAGGAAGAAGAAGAGGAGAGGGAGAAAGAGGAGGAGGAGGAGGAGGAGGAGAATAAATGACATTCGACTCCAAGGTCCACCTTGGCCACCTGATTGTTCCAAAATGAGAGAAATGCCCGACCCAGGAAAGAAAAGAAAAAGAGAGAGAAAAATCAATACAGTGCAATTAAACACAAAGCAAGGCTCTGTGGAGCTGAGGGGAATTTGTTATTTATTAAATTCACTCCTCCACCTCCTTCGCCCCGAAACCCCATAACTCGCCTCAGTCTTTAATGCATGAGCTGGCCCTCTCTCTCTCTCACTCTCCCTTTCTCCTGTCCTCTCCTCAGGTAATCTGACCTTTGTGGTTCGGACAGGGCTGAAAGGATGGCGAGAGAACATCGGGGAAGTCAGGAGGAGCTTTGTCGCTCATTGATCCAAGCCCCCGTCAGCTGTGCACCCGAAGACGGTTTGATTTTGGAGGAAGCGGGTCAGTCTGGAATATTTTCATGCCGCTGTGGTCACAGTTCAGGGCATAAAGTGCAATTCTGATCTATTTTTTTTTTTCATATACATCTACAAAAAAAATAAAAGATTCAGTGGATTTCTTGCTGTATATGTGCATACAAATGGAAGACAGATGAATATTTAATGGTACTATTTTAATAAAATGTCCTTTTCCTTGCAAATAACTGGTAAATTTGACCCGGTCATGTTTTTTTCTGGTTTTGGAGTTAATTTTTCAGCTGCATTTCTCACAAATGTTTAGACATATCACGCATTTAGCTTTGATAGAACGGTACAGGATCTTGGCAGTCTCTTTAAATGTCATGCCATTTTTCCTTGGCCGAGATTGTCTTCAGTGATACTGTGGGGTTTCCCCTCCTAGACCTTTACCCTTTTAAACTGCCATTTTCATAATTACAAATACGCTCAAACTCAGAAATATTTAAATATAATATATAACCCAAGTTCTCCGCGACCCTTAACAGGAATAAGCGGGTACAGAAGATGAATGAATGAATGAATGAATATAACCCAAGTTTTCCAACAATATCAAATATGTGAAATGATTAAAAATGCAAATGAAATTATGTTGTACTGCAGTTTCTGTTTGGATGAATATGAAATAAAATATATATAATTCAAGGAATTAAGGCAGCATTGAACTTTTTTTTTGACATTTTGGTACAGCACTGTAATCTGTAAACCACTGACTGATCTTGACTCCATCTAACTCATGCTGGTTCAGAAATGGTTAAAGAGGTGGAGCAGGAATAGAAATGAGGTGGATGGGTGAGGCCGACACAGGCAACTGGCCACCTGTGAGGACACACATCTGTCACTGAAAGCAGCACCGCCCTTTATTATGCATAAAATTAAGTCTTGATAGAATTTAAACTGGTGAGTTATATACAAATTCTCCCCTGTACAGTTGCCATGAATGGAGAAATTAGCTACAGAGACCAAAACTGCTTTTTGTACAAGACCGTAAACATGTTTATTTCCAATTTAAATTGGGACATTTTAATTCAGCCTCAACTGGGCCTTTCTGTGTGGAGTTTGCATGTTCTCCCTGTGTCTGCGTGGGTTCTCTCCGGGTACTCCAGCTTCCTCCCACCGTCCAAAGACGTGCTCGTTAGGTTAATTGGTGATTTTAAATTGGCCGTAGGTGTGCATGTGAGTGTGAATGGTTGTCTGTCTCTCTGTGTTAGCCCTGCGATAGACTGGCGACCTGTCCTGGGCGTACCCCGACTCTCGCCCGATGACAGCTGGGATAGGCTCCAGCAGACCCCGCGACCCTTAACAGGAATAAGCGGTTACAGAAGATGAATGA
Organism: Chelon labrosus; assembly: GCF_963514085.1. Lineage (NCBI taxonomy): Eukaryota > Metazoa > Chordata > Actinopteri > Mugiliformes > Mugilidae > Chelon > Chelon labrosus. The sequence goes on from NC_140339.1 coordinate 13,443,258, forward strand.
ATAATGCAGCCTCAAGTGGCCATTTGAGGAACTGCATTTTTTGGTAATATCGCATTAATCGGCCCAAGAGGCTGTTAGCACATCAGCAATATGTAATCTGATTATGAGGGACAACATTTCGAGTCCTATTTCTGGCCAACATATGAAATTTACTTTATTTTGATGCTCTGCTTTGGTCTCCACCAATTACGCTAAAATCTGGATTAGTTTCTGCCATACTGCCCATTACATTCACTACCTAGTTACGCTAGCCTGTGGTTTATGTGAGGTTGCTGATGGCGTAAATGAACCAAACAAAAACAGTGACCTGAAAGATAGTAAAGCACCACATGTGATGCAAAATGTGTAAAAATCTTTGAAGAACGGTCTTTTGTAAAAGGACTTTTTTTTTTTGTAAAAAACAGTGGTCGCATTTAAACCCGTTTGGTCCGTCTGCAAGATCTGAGATTTTCCTTCGGGCTGCAGCTCGTTAAAGGTGGAAAACATGTTAAAAGAAGGTTAATCTGACAGAAGAAACTGCTGAGGCGCTGCTTGCCACCGCACTGACCCCCACGGAGTATAATCGGAGCAAACGGCGGCTCCAGGAGTATCAAACGCTGCTGATCCACAGCCTGATTCAGAGCTCTGAGCAGGAAGTGAGGAGGGAATGGTACATTTGATCGACTGCTTTAAAAAAAAAAAAAATCCCTGTTATCTTCTTTAATAACTTAAAATTAAATGTAGAGGCTTTCGACGTTTGAAAAATGAAACAGAAAAGGAGACTCAAGGACAAAAGTGTTTTCTCATTTCTCTGATAATTGTGTGTGATTGACAAGCTGGTCGGAACATCTCTATACATTTGCGCTCACACACACACGCACACCTGACCTCCACAGACGTCGTCTCCAGAGCTTGCTTCCCTCCCCCTCTACCCCCCCCCCCCCCCCCCCCTCCCAAAACCCAGAGGAAATTAGAGGCCTTGTGTCGTTGTTTTCCGCGGACCTTGTTTCTTTTCTTTTCTTCCTCCTCCTTCCCCTCTTTCTCCCGTTCTCTCCCTCTCTCCCTCCGTGCGCCTCTGTTGGTGAATTTGATCCAGGGCCGGGATGCCGAAGCGGGGTGAGTAAATGAAATATTGATCCGCTGCTCCGTGGCCTTGCCTTCACCTTGTCCTGCGCGCTGAGTTACCGACTCTTCCGTTCTGCTTGTAATAGGAATTATTACAGGAGGCCGGGGCGAGTAATTACTTGGCATGGCGGTGAGGGCGCGCAGGAGGGGCCGCCGTATATTTCCTCTAAAGAAGTTATTTACCGCACTTGCTACCTTCAACCCAGCGCAGCGCCCTCCCTCCCCTCTGACCGCCCCTCCTACCGCAGCCATGTCTTTCTTAACCTTAATTCATTTCCGTTAACCGTCATTAATCATACGAGGCGTCATGGGAAGTTTATCAAACGCCGAACCGAGAGGCTGCGAGGCTAACTGAGAGAACACAAGGGCTGCCTTTCAGCAAATGTCAGGGATCCCAGCCTGTCCACGGTAGCATTTGCGTGAGCCACATTTCCTTAACAACCTGTTTTTGCTGACCGTGCTTTTGAGTGTGTAATAGAGGCATTGAAATTCAAAATGACAAAATTAAGTACACTTGAAAAAACGCCAGCATCCGTGCTAACATCTCTTGAATTTTGAGTGTGGTGCAGATGCATTTTCATTGTTGTACCAGAGAGTGCAACACCGATGGAGCGATGGTACTTACAGATGGAACATTCAACGAGTGAAATTGTTAATGGTGACATGTCCTCTAAGAGATAAACTACAAAAAAAGATATTTTTAGCTATTTTTTACCCAAGGTTATCAGACGACATCCTTAGGTAACTGCCTTACAGGTGCAATCATTTCTTGAGCACTAAATGGAGAATGGCCTTGGTTCAGGAGCTGCTTCACTGCCAGCTGATGAGCTAAAATCCAAAATATTCTTTCACCGACTTTACAATCAGCTCCCAGACCCTCTTGACGATAGGTCCTTTCATTATTGCTTCACTAATATCTGATATATGACGTAAAACAAAACAATTCCTGTACATGGACATTCCTGAATATCTTTATTCAGCTGGTGAGGAAGTTAAAACATCTACCAGGTAAAGAAATATGTTTGCAGATAGCCTTTGTAGGGTGGTAATTTCTCATCAGTCATTCTGATCAGAGATTCTAAAATGACTGTTTACATGGACGCTAAATGCTTAGTTATTAGGAGCTAATATCACGCTTATGAACGTATTTTCAAAGGTTTACACCACCCCTCTCAATCTTCCTGATCAGGTCAGTCTGTTCTGACTAAGGTGGTCACGTGAGGTGTTTTTATTCAGATTATTAGTGGAATACTAGTGTCCTGGTAAACATAGTTATGCGTTTTACTGCCCCCAAGTGGCCAAAAGAACAATTATAGCAGCTTTAAATGCAACTGGTCAACCACTTAGCATGATGGAAGTCGCATTAATAACACGTATAAACCTGCTAAGCATTTCAAACATATTTAGCATTTCTATGGTGAAATTTGATTATGTCAAACTATTCAAGTTTAGGTTTTGGAAAATCTAGTCTTAGCTTTAAAACCGATTCAGATACCAACTTGTGTCATCACTTAGCGACTGAACATTTACCAGAGCTGAAGATTAATGTTTGTGCCAACTCCCCCCACCCCAACTTTCTTTGTCTCATTGCTGCATAGTCACATCTCCTCCACTTAATTCTTTCCTAAGAATGAAACCATACTCACTTAATACAGATTGGCGAGTTTTTTTTTTTTTCCAGCGTGAGGAAAGAGTCAGCGGGAAGAACACCTGCAGCAGTGACCTGCTGTTGTGCTGGAGTTTGATGTATTCTTGCTTCGCTCCACGACGAAGCAGCCGTTTGTTTGCGTGATAGATCTACTGCGGTTGCGTCCTTGCCTTAGCCGTGGCCCGTCTGGAGCTGCCAAGCTGGGTGATACCCCACTGCATCAGAGCCCCGCTGAAGGTCGCCAGTGATGGGACGGAGGAACTAGTAACGATCCATCCTGGGATGGGACAGGGGGCTTAACGAGGCTACCAGACAGAAGCTTTCTTTAGTGGAAGACAGACAACTGCCGCACCTTCTGTTGGCGTGGTTCCCATCTGAACAAGTTGGTTTGATTAAAAAAAGAAAAAAGAAAAAAAAAACAGCCTTGAGAACTTCTTCCCTAATGTCTGAGGAATTATTTTCAGGCACAAGAATTTCTTTTTGATAAATTAGATTTTAAAAGTCATTAGTCTCTAATTTATTTTCGATCAAACCACAGTTTCAAAGCATAATTTCTATTGCGTTTTAAGCTATTAAAACCATCTTGAAATAAACGAATAAAATACATTGATTTCTAAATCAAGAGAATTAACCAACTGAACTGAACTGGGTCCTAAATGATAGATAAATAATAGAATAAGAAAGCAGAGGTAAGAATAAAGGTAGACAAATGAAAAGTTTTTGTCATTCTTATAGTAAGAATAAGAAAAAAATAACTAAACCAGAAAGTTCTTCCCATGTAATGTGGAGTCTGTCATGCTGTGCAGTGTGAATATGTGAAGGAGAATAGAGAGAGCAGGAGGAGAGATTAGGAGGCAGAATGAAGGCTGAACCACTCAGGCTGTGAGCCACACGACATGATCTGATGCATGACTGCAGCTAGAGGGAAATTGTTGGGGAGCAGCTGATCGGAAGGAATGAGAAACAGGTGTGCAGGCATGTAGTGACAGGTAACAGCATTTAGAGCTCAGAGTGACTGGTCAGAGGAAATCAAAAGGTTAGGACTGACAAAGAGATTAAATAAAACAATGTTCTCTAAGATACAATATGTAGGATTCACGGCAGACTGCAAGGCTGCATTAATCAGTTGAATGAATAGTCCAAGTATTTCTGTTTATACCCAGCAGAAGTTTTCCGATTGTGGGTGGAGTTGTTAAGCCATATAAATACAGTACAGTCTCCACTGCAAAAACTCAGCTTTCAAAAAACAAAACAACAAAAAAAAACTATTAAAATGAGATATATAGTACCTAAGATAAACAAGATTATCTTAACAAGGAAAACCTTTGAGGACCCACAAGTATATTAAAAATATATTATTGTTATTATGAGAATTATCTTATAATGTAGGCATTAAGGCATTAAGGATAAATAGACTGAAATTTACAGAGAGAAATACCTTTAATAATCTCACTCTTGTAATGTTGAGGAGAGTTTCTCCTTCTTAGTAGAAATGCAACCTTTTCTTTTTTTTGCATGCATCTCTGCTCCAACCGAGCAAATTGTAAATTTTCCTCCTTCATGATTGTAGTATTGACACTACAAAAATACGATGCACCTTTATTAAGAACTGTGCCTTAATCCGGACACAGGCCTCTCTTTGCTCTTGCAGCTACTGATGACTACAAACTACTGCTTTTTTGTCCAGACACAGGAGACGTGAGGTGAGGTTAAAGTCCGTCTTTGTTGCAGGTAGTTCTTTAATGTCGGTTTGAAGCTGCTGGACTTTCGATACGAGACAGATTGTCGTCCATGGATTCATGCTGCTGGTTCTGTCCTGCCATCTGCAGCCTCAGCAAATTTTCAGTTCATCAGGCCAGGGTGTGTTTTTCCATCTTCAACTGTCCCGTTTTGGTGCAGCCTCACCTCTCTCTTCTTGGCTCGGAGTATGGTACCTGACGTGATCTTCTGACGTTATGCCCTTCAAGGTTGTGGCTCTGTTAAATGTGACCTCTCTCGTCAACAAAATGTTTTGTTTCACAGAACATTAACTCACTGGATGTCTTGTTGTCTAAATAAATGCTGGCGAATATCAGCCATGTCAGAAAGTCCTGTATATTTAAAGGACTTTAGTGACCCCTAAAAATATTTCTGGACTCATGAGAAAGTGAAGCTCTTCAACAAACCCTCCGTCCAGAGCCTACGGATCCCGATGGAGCCTTTCCAGCCCAGCCCTCTCTAACAAGATCAGACCCAGCCTTTGCAGATTCTATTACCCCACCGCTCTATTACATTACATCTCCATTTACGAACCTTAAGCAGCTCCAAGCACGGCTGGGGCTTCGACCTTGTCAAAGAGGAGAAACTCTGATCAGATCCAGTGAATGAGGGAGACGGGAGAAAATATAGAAAAACCGCTGAGAGACAGGCTGAACTGTGGGAAGTGTTTGAGAAGACGGGGAAAGGTGGAGGACAGGGGAGAGAGGAGGGAAAATAGAAAATCGATAAGCCAGGGGAGCAGGAGGATGAAGATTGAAGGATGATGTGGAGGGGATTTGGGGGCTGGGGAGGTGATGGTGTTTAAGAGAGAGATTGAGGAGTAGCTCCAGGCTCTGACGGTGATGGCCATCTTAAAAAGAAGCATAGATAGAGACGCTGGGACAAGAGAGCCACTCCCAGAGGTGACCGGTTTGTCTCCAGAGACACTCAGAGGGTCACAGCTTCCCGACTTTAACCGGGGGACACTGACGGAGTCGTCTTCTGTTATTGAAACCTGTCTATTTTTTTTTCCTCCTCTGATCGGAAAACATGTCTCAGAAACTAATTGTTACACTCAATCCTCCTCACAATAAAGACGAGGACAATCACTTTGTCAGTGATTTCTTTTTTCAAGGTAAAAGTTTGCCACAAAGAAAATAAGTAGATCTGTCAGTCTTTGGAGTCCAGCGTCCTTGACTATTGTGGCCTCCTCCACAACCAGAGAAAAACATCACTGATTCACTTTCCTTACAAGGACACAAAAAGAGATTCCTTCATACAAAATAAGACAAGTTAGTTTTTTCCTCTAGGTCAGAAAGTCACAGGACTAAATACTGACGGAAGCAATCCATCATCAAGGCTACACCTCTTCAGCGGTCAAAGCTCGCGCCTCTGTGTGTTGTGTTGATTGGCGAGGAGGTGGGACCCAAATGCAGGCACGAGGGGAGGAAGCAGGAGCAGGAGACGAAAGCACTTTAATGAAAGTTGCAAAATCAAGAACAAAAAGTGCTGCAGGGCTGGCAGGGTATCCAAAAAACAGGTGAAATCCAAAAACCAAAAGCTAGACAAGAACTCAGGAACAAAGGAAAGCACAAGGAACTGAACCAAAACACCAGGAAACATCAACAGGGGTAACTACACAAATGACTTGACAATGGACAAAGAGAGAGACACACAGGAGTGAGGGGTAAACGAGACACAGGTGAGGAACACATCATGAGAAACCAATCATATAATCTGACGGAAAACACGGACAAGAAGTGAAGGAGGACACCAATGAGGAAGCTTACAAAATAAAAACAGGAAACACAAGGAAACAAAACAGTCATTCATTCATCTTCTGTAACTGCTTGTCCTCTGGAGGGTCGTGGGGTCTGCTGGAGCCTATCCCAGCTGTCATTGGGCGAGAGGTGGGGTACACCCTGGACAGGTTGCCAGTCTATCGCAGGGCTAACACAAAGAGACAGACAACCATTCACACTCACATTCACACCTACGGCCAATTTAGAATCATCAGTTAACCTAAACAGCATGTTTTTGGACGGTGGGAGAAAGCTGGAGTACCCAGAGAGAACCCACAGGGAGAACATTCAAACTCCACACAGAAAGGCCCCAGTTGGCCCATGGATTCAAACCCAGAACCTTCTTGGTGTGAGGCATCAGTGCTCACCACCACCATTCAAAAATCAATACCATGACACTGTGGCTTTTAATGTTAATGTTTTCCCTGTCCTTCAGTTTTAATTTCAAATGGGAAAAAAAGACTGTTTTCCAAAAAGGCACGGACACGATTTAATGTCTGTTTGCTTCAGACAAAGTTCAGCATCTGAAAACTTCCCCTTCATGTTTTCTAGCATCCAAAATATTATCTTTTCCCAAATCTAAAAGTCCAACAGTGGCAACGTTTGCATGTGCTTTATTCCTTCAAAGCTACTGGAGTCATTCAGATCACACATCCCAGTGATCTGATCAGATATACTACATGTTTTCACCTGCCCCAAAACATCCCTCTCTATAAAACTTTATTGACTAAGTGGTTCTGCCCACAGTGGAGCACCGTAACAGAAGAAGTTTTCTTCCCAACTTTATTGACCACACTGACTGGATTCAATAGAAGATGATGACCAAGATGGAGTCGTGTTTTCATTGTTGTTGCCCACATTGATTCTGGCTTCATTCGGCAAATGGTTGCTCCGAAAGAATGGATTTTATGTTTAATTTTCAGATCAAATGTTTACAAGGTTACTAGAGGTGAATATTTAAAGGTTTAAAAGTTTGTTTTAAAAAACAAAGAAAACCCAAAATGAAGGACACACAGGAACCTCAGCAGAATGAGTAATGAGTAAGATTTAATATTTTTTTTTTTTAAATTGTCATTCAGGCGGTACACCAGCAGTTCACATAAGAATTAAAATTTCCTACACTGACACAACAGCCTGAGTCTGCGGCCTTCTGGGATGAAGCTGTCACAGAATGACGGGCTGGATCCCACGAAGTCTCTTTTCCCAGGGGCTTGCAGGGAGAACAATCCTTGATAGGGGATGATGGCGTGGGCTCAGGAAAGTCAGCGTTCTTTGCAATGTCCTCAAAAAATATATAATAAGGGAAAACTTAATAGATGTGAGAAGCAAAATCTACTGCTATGCTTATACTGTACAGTCTAATATGTCAAACAAGATAATCCTACAGAAAGAAATGGTAATGAGAAACATCTAAAAGTGAAAAGAAGCTAAAACACATAGAACGAGGAGACACTGGGAAAGTCCTAGGAATGCAGGAGAAACAGGAGTAAAAGGTAGGTAAAACATCCATAGAAACAGGAGAGCAGATAGGTAAGCGTGAAGGTAAGACAGACAATCGGACAGACAGAACGACATTGACTGTAACTAATGAGGAAGGACGATACAGCAACTACACAGGGATGGAGAAGACGACGAGACACAGGTGAAAACTAACAATCACAAGGTCGGGTAGTAAAGCAAACAGAAACTTAAGGAGGCACCAAAAAGGTGACGAAACAGAACAGGAAAACAGGAAAACACCACCTGAAAACCGTGATGCCACCCTGTCAATTCGATTAAAAAGTTCTTCTGATCGGACCAGACTACCCTGATTTCACTGATCAGACCATTATTCGGATTAGCAGTCGAATACTCATGTCCAACTGTCGGCAACTGAAGCTGAATTCACATGGTGATAAGTTATACTTCTCCATCACAATGAATGCATTCAAGGAGAAACCTTAATGTATTTGCACATGAAGGCCAGCCGTTCACTCCACCTTTGTCCCTCAGAAAATACTTATTAAAATATTTATTGTATTGTGTACTTTTTATGCCATATCTTTATGTTATGTCAAGGCTTAGAAATGGTCATATTACATTATGTTTCTTAGACTTTTTCCTTCAGATTCAGATAAATGCCCCACCACACGGAAAGCTTTTTTTTCCCCCACATAAAACTGTGTTGAGATTATAAGATGTTAGGTTTGAAGCCAACATTATATCTGAGTTCTGAGCGGATTCTTCTACTGATCTTCATGAAGCTCGTCTGGTTCTGAGCCGCTGGAGATCACTTCCACCTGCAAAGATGGTGCAATCCTATTATCTTAATTTTGCATGCATACATCTTCTGCACGGATATACAGTATGATATTGTCTGGAAACGACAAAACCTAAGTCCAACTCATTTACTGCACTACATTTACCACTAAAACCACAAACATTAAAGAATTTATAAAAACTGGCACATCCTTCGGAATGACCTGCTCTTGCAAGGAACCTTCAGAGATCCATCCATGAGGACAAAACACAAGGGCCTCAAGTTGTTGAGGCGAGTCTAGATCTTGAAGTCCCAACTGCTACCAAATCGACTCAAAGCTCAAAAACGCTTTTTTTTTTTTTTTTTTTAAATAGAGCCTGTGAGAACTGCCAGTGCACATTAAAAAGATTAAATCTTTGAACCATCCAATCAGTGAAGGTGTTACGACCACCTTGACTGGCTCACAACAAAGCGATCGAACACAAGCTGAAGTTGCTTTGAATTAATTTATTAAGATGAAACAACTTAAACAATCAAAGAAACAAAATGGATTGGTCAAATACACCAAACAAAGAAGAAGACACTCGGGCCAGCACAAAGGACCGTAGGACCTGGTGTTTCCCCCCTAGTCCTAAACATACAAAACTGAACCCTAATCACCCCTAAGACCGAGAAATAAAAAAATACTCCTGAACCCATCAAACATAATAAAGAAGTAAAACAAAAGCTACATAAATAATAGCTCCTGCTGCCCTGGCTGGGGGAAGACGATGTGAGAGAGAGTGCCAAGGTTCCTCCTATTTATTGGATCCTTCTGATTACTGCAGATCAGCTTCACCTGAGGAAGACAACACAAGACTTAAACAATTTTTACCGCTCTTGACCAACAGAGGGAAACACCAGGGCCTGTGACAAAGGACCAATGACATTAAGGGCTGTATCTCTTGCAAAACAAAAAATTTAGTTTATATGCAAAAATACCCATGTGGTTAAATATATACAAGTGAAACATCTAGCACCCTAAAAGAACGCATCTCTGAACACCACTAAGTGCCATCAAGACAAACGATCCGTCCAGTCCTGTTGTGAGACGCTTTAATGAAAAACAACACCACATCTCTTCTTTGTGTTTTACAGGTATAGAAGCTATTAAGCCAAAGAGGTGGTAGTGTCAATTTTACCAGGGGGGAAAAAAGAGAGAAGCATTTTGGATTTTCTCTTTTAAAAGCTCATTTCCAGTTGGTATGAATAAAGGTTTTTCTATGGATGAGTTTTAAATAATTCTTTTCCTAGGTGGTTTTAGATTATGTTGTTTTTTTTATTGGGTGGTACAGTGGTTGTGGTGGTTAGCGCTGATGCCTCACAGAAAGAAGGTTCTAGGTTTGATTCCACTGGCATGTTCTCTCTGTGTCTGCATGGGTTCTCTCCGGGTACTCTGGTTTCCTCCCAACGTCCAAAGCTTGTTACCTGGTGATTCTAAATTGACCGTAGGTGTGAGTGTGAATGGTTGTCTGTCCCTCTGTGTTAGCCCTGGGATAGACTGGAGACCTGTCCGGGGTGTACCCTCCAGAGGACAAGCGCTTACAGAAAATGAATGAATGAATGAATGCTTTTTATTGGTGCAATGAGGCCAGAAACCCCATGATGATATACCCAACCTGCACTAAATGCTCAACCCACACCATTGGGTGCTCCCTGGCTGGTGTATATATATATACATATATATATATAGATGTGGATATACGTGGTTAGTTGGCCTGATTCCACATGACTGAGCACACCTTGCAGACGCCCTCGTTGGGACATTTTTATTTCATGCATTATTTAAATTATTCTTTGCAGCGTGCTTCTAGATGACCCTGATGAAGGCCACGAGCTGAAACGTGCCGGTCTAAGTTGTTTCATAAGCTACAAGTTCTGCTGGAGTCTTGGCCTTTCTACAGTTTTGTTTCCTCCTCCATGCACCTTGGTAGCAGGTGAAGTCGCGTCACAAACATGTTTATTTTTATACAGTATGATCAAGGGTCAGTGTCTTGTCAGGTTTTTAGAACAGAATCAACTTTGGAAAGTAAATCATTGCACATGCTGTGAAAATTGTGTTGTGCACAAGATGTGCATATGATGAGTGACTATGTCATGCAGCTTTTCCATGTTGCTTTCCCATTTCATTTCCCATTTTCACTTTGTTTATGCATTTATGTTTGTTTAATATGTGTTACATTTCATATTTGCACCTGAGGACTCCCGTAGAATGAACTCAAGAAGTCTATCCTTCAGTTTCATGTTAAAAATACTTGTACTGTACAGTATATCCGCCTTTATTGCACAGTTAATTTGTATTCTTCACCATGCAATGACACTGAAAATCAAAGCAGCACATTTCAGAGAAAAAAATACAAAAATAAATCTCAAAAACTGAAGAGGTCTGTGCAAAGGAGATGCCCTCGCAATTTGACATATCTGGAACACTGTTTGCAAAGAAGAGTGGGGAAATACTCCCAAGTCAAAGTCGACGGTGTCTAAAGATTTAACCGAGGTGAAGAGACTTTTCATGCCCACTGTATATCAGCAACCTCTGAATAATGATTTCATGATTGAGATACAGAATCATTCACCCATTCACACACACGTTCATGCAGTGAGCTACCGTGCAAGGTGCAGGCCTGAGTCTTCATTCAAGGACACTTTGACATGAACAACGAGCATCATCCTCCAGACAGGGGCGGCCGCTGAGGAGTGGGGAATCAAACCTGATCTGGTTTATCCACTGAACCTCTGAGCAGCCATAATGGTGAGCTTTGAAATAATCCACTTCTGGTCCATCCATTCTGATTCAAACCGAGTCACATGGACAAAGAACAACACAGCGTGACTTATAAATTATTCTCCAATAGTGTGGAATGAGTGATGGTAAATCGGAGGCATCCTTCGGTGATGGTGATGCATTTCCCCTCCCTCGATCCGCTCTCTGATTATAACTCTCATTTGATTCTCATATTACATCACTGCAGAACTTGCCAGTGCTCAGGGCGTGCATTACTTACAAATTAATGTACCCACCCAATCCCAGATACACTATCACCATGCCCTAATGCTGCCTGCTGCTCCATAATATGTCCATTATTTGCCAGCATACTGATGTTCTTTCATCATGTTTGGTATCAGAGGAATATGCAGGCGAGTAAACACTTGCACACAAACTGTATTTCCTCTCCTCCTGTCTGTCTCCGTTTCTGCCCGTCTCTCACACCACTCCTCGTCCCTCAGAGTCTCCCTGTTTCTGAGGAAGACCTAATGAATATTTCCCTTTGAGTGGAGGAGTGTAAAACAAACACAAGCCTGGATCTCCTTTCCCCTTTGTGTGTTTCCTTGGAGGGAGAATGTGAGATGCATTAAAAAGGCTACGAGACAGAGGAGCGCATACACTATTTTGGCATCTGCACTGCCTCCTCTCCTCTCACCTAATCCTCTCCAGTCCCCTGATCATCTCTAACAGCATGGCACAAATGAACAGCAGAGAAGTTGATGTGAGAGACGCCGTAGGAGCTTCACTACCACCCAAATCGAGATTTTTATAGCTTCAGAATAATGGTTAATTGTGGAACTGGGACAATACAACTATAAAACAGAGTTAAAATTGATGAAGCCATCAGAGTGGGGTTTATCTTTGCTGGTTGGCCTTCAATAATCTGAACTGGAGTCTAAAGTCTTTGCATCAAACCTCCATCTTTACTGTATTTGGCTCTATTTTACACTATAATTTATTTGTAGAAATGTTTTCACAGATTCCCCCTGACTCCCAGCTAATTCAAAAAACAAGTATAGAGTGAGTGGCGCATAACTTTAAGCCCTGATATAATTTAAATGGATGAGTTCTACAAAAAATCTTCCCCATACAGTTATCATAAGTGAATAAATTAGCTATAGAGACCAAACAGATTATTATTGTATTTCTGTCAGGCTGTAAACATGTTTATTTTAGCTCAAAAAATAGTTTTAATGTGTAGGTCTTCGGGGATTGACTCGCTTTGGAGCCAGCAAAGTGGACATTTGAGAAACTGCAGTTTTTGACTTCCATAGGTACATTTCTCAGGGGAAAAACAGAAAAAGTTCAGGGTAACATTAGCGACTCACTTGTGCTCATTAAACAGCCTGGAGAAGATTACACTTCAGTGATTCGAGCCAAAATTTGCATCATTTTATTATCACTTCATCATCGAATCCTTGAAAAAGTGAAGCTATTTAGAAGATATGTAAAATAATGCGTAAGGCCAAGCATTGTTTCCAAATTACATAAAGGTTTGATTACTTTTTATATAAGTTTCTCTACTATATTAGGGCTTTAACACGCGTTTGTGGCCCTAGCTTTGCTGATATGTCCCACATCGTTGCCACTAGTTGGACTAGTTGACAGCAACTTTTCAGCGAGTTCAGCGGGTTGAACCTGTGGCAGGACAAGTCGATGAGGGAGAGCTCTCTGATTGGCTGCTCAGCTTAGAGAGAAGGGAAACGAAAGTGATAAAAGTAAATAAAACAACACAGTCCATTAAAAGAATTAATAAACTGTCGACGAGCCGGATACATTAGAGGACAGATCTGCACAACAGTTTGTAAGTCTTCCTGTTTCCCTTCTGAATGATCAACACATATTAATGACACGGAGAGATGAAGAAATAGTTCCTCTCACATAGTAAACGAACTCAACTCGACGAGCTGAGCACAATGGATTAGCAGTCCATCGCCTTTACCATGCAGCCACCTCGTCTCACATTTCGATGCACACAGTAGGACACCCAGGAACCATTAGCTCCATGTTATATATATTTCTGATCTGATCTAAGTTGCCATCGTGTAATATTTTCTCTCTGACTCTTTTTTTTTTTTTTTTTTTTTGCCCCTGGCGCTTACACAGTGCAGGGGCAGAAATCTTGTAACAACAGTAACTGAAGGTGGTCAGTGGGGAAGGGATATCTCCTCCTCATATCATCTTTGCTTTGACTCTTGTTCCAACAAAACGGTGTCAGAAAACTCATAAAGCAGCCGGAAAACGTGTGTCGGGTCAGAGGTTAAAAGATAAACTCGAAGCTCCTGATTGCTGGAAGAGAACGTAACCTGAGTGAACATGTGGGGGGGGGGGGGGGGGGGGGGGGGGGAGTGGAGCTTTTCTTTTAGAAAAACGAAATATCAGTCAGATGTTTTTCTTTATACATTTTATGGGATGTGAGTTTAAAAGTAGTTTAATGTAAACTCAGTGTATGCTCCTCCACCCACTCGTTGGATCTCCAGGGTGGCTGCAGCTTGCCTCCCCGTGGCCACGCCTGGTGTATCAACTCTGATCAAAGGGGCTCCAGTGGGGAGATTACCCAGAAAGAGAGCACTCCAGCCTGGGTTTCTGCCGGGCACAGATGGCACACATCGAGGCTGGGGGCCCCAGGCAGGAGCTGGTGAGGAAAATCAGAGGGATGCAGGCACGGGGATGGGGCTGTCTAGGGAGAAGAGCCCCCTGGCCACTGACAGTCCATCCAAATGCAGGCAATTTTACAGCCCCTCAAGGGAATGGCTTGCAAATGTACCCATTCCCTCCTTCCTACTCGCATGCCTCCATCTCGTCCATCTGATGTATGAATGAAGCAGGGGCGGGTGGGAGTGATGTGGTGGAGGGGGAGAGGCAGGCAATCTCTGTGTGTCCTTTGAAGCCTGTCTTATGGCTTTTCTCTGTCAGGTCTCTCTCCAGGGACACTCTGGGAATCTGGCTCTGGAAGGCATCCATACTCTCAAAATCCGAGGCTGAGTTCAAGCATCCAACTTGGAAAGTCTCTGCATCACAACATAAACTCTGACATTCAGACTTCCTCCAGTACGGAGACGGTGACATCTAAACAAGGCACAGCGACGTGAACTGACACGAGGCAGTGTGTGGCTAAAGTGAAAATCTGTGTTGTTTTTTTTTAATGTCAGGAATGAAGACAGCATGCATCAGCTGGGAACAGGTGCAAGGCAAGAAAAAAAAACACACTTAGAGAGGAAAATCAGAGCTTGTCCATTGTCATCCAGAACAACACAAATGTTATATATTACAGACATCCCTAATGATACAACAGGACAAAGTTTTCTGATGTGACAAAGTTAAGGTTAACGTTTGATTGAATTCAGACATAAAAGATAATAGTTTGGCTTATATAAAATAACAACAGGATTATATTCAGAGCAAAGCCACAATGAAGATGTCTGAATTAACCTTTGGTAAATAACAGGAAAGGGAGGTCCAGTGTTTTGTGGGCCCATGTAACCACCCCAACATCCTCCCTTTGTGACAAACCATTATACAAGAAAATTACACTGAATGTCTCGTTTTAAAAACACCATTTGATGAGCGATATAACCACGTATCAACAACCAGGCGTGCAGAAGCACTACCGCTTACTGTTCGACCTCCAGAACTGAAAAATGAAGCAAAAAAAATAAAAACTGCAGTTCCTCAAATGTCCTCTTGAGGCCTAAAGCGAGTCAATCCAAATCCTCCATGTTAAAATCTTCAACTTTCGAAACAACTGACAACAGATCATTCAAACACAACCCTTGGATAATTTGAAAAAGCTTAGATTTATGCATTGATGTCCTTCCAAGCAATATGCTTCACTTGTCAAGGATTCAGTGATAAGGAATAGCAAACCAATGCAAATTTTGTCTGGATTTGCTGAAGTGTCAAGGTAAAGTGAAGGTAAAGAGTACGAGTGAGTTGCTGATGTTATCATTTCATTTTCAAGAATATACCTCAGGGGCTAAAAGCGCAGAAGTGCCGAAAACTGCAGTTCTTTAAATGTCCACTTGGGGCTGACTCAAACAGTGAGTGACTCCCCATAGATCTCCAGGTTACAAACTCCAACATTACAGAAATAAACATGTATTCAGCCTGGTACAAAAAACTGTTTTGGTCTCTTTGACTGCAATCACTATAACTGAACGGGGGAGAATTTTTCTATATGTTACCTGTTTGAAGGGACTGCCAAGATGGCGACAGCAAGAGACACCACACTGAGCTTCAAGACTTCAGGAAACACATGGGTGATGATCCAGATAATATAGCCATCTTTATAAACTGTTGCGATCATGAGGAAACACTGACCTGTCAGTCTCAGGATAGTTCAAAACCATTTGTTTTAAAAGGATAACACCACGTTTTGTTCAGTTTCTGCACAAACCTGAAGCTTAGATGTTTCAGTTCAACTGGCAACACTAGTAAACTAACACGTGAACAGAGTTAAGGGCATGAGAAGATATTCAACAGTAGTGTGAGTTAGCAACACACAGGAAGAATACGTAGGACACAGAAATGAACCAAACGCCAACATGGCACATAGTGTGACAAAACAGTTCTTATTTTATAAATGATAAATGTTTAAGCCTTTTCTTCTCTGTATAATTGGATTGGATTTGTCAGTTGTACTTGCACAATAGTCTGACTTTACCTAGCTTGATTAAAAGAGTAGCTGATTGATGTAATGTTAACAGTTTAGTCACAAATAAAAAATTTAAAAAACAGTTGTCAACATTTCATCCTCTCTGAGTTGTGACTATCTTTGCTTTTGTGAGTTGGACTAAACGAGCAGCTTGAAGACACCACGCTAAACCTTTAAAACTATCAATCACACTGACACATTAATTGATAATGAAAGTAATTATTAGCTGCAGCCCCAGCCTGGCTGTCAGCTAAATGTGTGGTTTAGATAATTTGCAGTTCAATTGAAAAAAGTTTCAAGAAAGTTTGAAATCCTGAGTAATGCTTTATCAGAATCATCAGGATTTTTTTTAAGCAAATATCTAAATCTGACCTGAGGTTTGATAATATCCAAGCAGACCTGCATGTTTTTGTGCCTAAACTCCATTTTTTATTTTTTCCGCTGAGGTCTCCAGTAAAAAGCCTATCTTTAGCCCGCTGCGTGATTGTGGCAGAGCTCTGTAGGCCTTGTTTAGTCCCCCAGTGCAGAACTAATGTGCTTCAGATCAATAGTAGCTCAGAGGCAACCTCTGAAATGAAGTCTGCACAACAGCAACAGGAACATGGCCTCTTTGCTCTCTCTCAGCAATGGAGACAAACGCAGGGTGGGGTTAGCTTTGCACTTTGCTGTTTAATTTGAGTTCAAAGGGGTTTAAAGCTACAATAATGAGAATGCACGATAGCTGCAGAAACATCCCGGTGAAATAGGTGCGGTATATTTGCTCTACCGGTGTTCAGTGCGACATATTCTCTCCCAAATGTCCGCACTGATTGCCTTTTCTCTCTTTCATATTCTCTGAGGCAATTCATGTACGGTATTCTTCAAGCTTGGTCAGGACTAAATAGCCTTATCTGAGCCCGCCTCGTGCGTTGTGTGCGGCGTGTCAGAGACGATTGTTTTCAGGGGACATCACAGGCAGATAGACAGATACTGCCGCGCGCTGACTCCTTGTCAGTTCTCCGAGCGGCAGCATATGCGTTCACTCTGTGTTATCAGGCGGGAGATTGATTTCTGTGTCCATCTTGTTTGCCCTTCCCTTTGTGTTTCAAAGCTCAATTTAGAGAGGCCTATGATGTATTGACGCGCGCACCGTGAATTACCCTGCTAAAAGATGCAAGAGCACAAAACATCCAGCAGAAACGAATAGGTTCAGTCCTTCCATTTGTGATGCCGGAGTTGTTGCCGTTCAGGGCACGTCCTCGTCGTGAGGCGGCGTGTGATGTCTCGCAGAGATGAGGCTAATGTTTGGCAGCCGAAGCATCTGACTGCAGTAGCGCTAACTAGATCAAGCCGCACTAAAATAGGATGTCAATGGTGACTAATATGAAGAAACTATTTGCCTCGTGGCGAAGCTACCCCCCCCCCCCCCCCCCCCCACACACACACACTCTATTCGCCTTGCAAACACATTCATCACTGAGCAACACAATAAGCGAACAAACACCATCACTCTCTACAGAAGAAACCCTCGTCCTCCTACACACACGCATACACACACACACTCTTTATCCACTCTCCCTCCATAAACCTGGGCCTTTACTTCATTACCTCGACAGCCCGTTTGCAGGCCTTAATGCTGCACATCTAATTAAAGAAACTTGTTTAATTAAAAAAGAGGCAATAAGCCTTTAATGGTGACTAAAAATAATGACTATGTCAGTGAGGGACCCAATAATGGCCAAATGAAGTACGTATGCATTGAAGGGATTAGTGCAAACATAGCCGGTCCTCCATACATTTCAGCGCCGTCCTCTTCAAACGGAGCTGCTCCTCCAAAAGCCTCAGCCAGCTCCTTTTGTTGTTTGGTCAGGAGGACAAATGAGACAGTTAGCGGCTGTAATGGATGTGGCTGTAAAAGCCACCGTGGCTGTATTAGCCGCGCTCCCTCAGCCATCAAGAGCCCAGCCGAATATCAGCCACTAAAGGCCTTGAGGAGAAGAGGCACGTCTCCGGCATACAGAGGAGCATCCAGCTAAATGCCAGCGGGCCACAGTCATTTATCTCCCCATAATGTTTTCCGACTGTTATTGTGCTCATTCATTCGCTGTGATGTACAGAGTGGAGAGTTCAGTGGTGTCAGATGGCTCCAATACTGTCAATTGCTGAGTTTTCGATGCTAATCGTCAAACATTTGACCCCGTTCCCCCGAATCTGAGGAAAAAGCTTAGACATTTAAAATCCAGTGAAAGAGGCTCACATTATTAATTACAGTCATCTACATTCACATTTCAGTTTCCATCCATCTGAAACTGCAGGATCATATTAAATTCCCAGATAAAAAATATACACATGTATCCCTAAATGCTACCTTCAAATGGCGATGTTCCCAAGATAATATAAATGGCGCCCTCTTGTGGTACTTACAAATTCTCGTTAAGGTCCGAGCGCACAACTCTGTGAAGTTGGTGGAGGCGGATGTTAAGTTAACATACTGTAATTTAGTCATACAGAGTTTTAATGTTTGAAGAAAATGCTGATATTCCCAACGGGGATTCATTACACTTTTGCTTTTCCTACTGTACGTTACCCAGTTGTGAGCTTGCTCAACCGTTTGCCTCGGTGGCTTCTAGACACCAACAGGTGCCAAGCAACGAGTTATGGCTGACTGTCAAGCATTTTGTGTTCATGACCTCCCATGTCATAACGACAAGGCCAGGACTTCAGGAGTTGCAGTGCAAGTGTCTTTGGATATTGCATGGGCTCAATTATCTTAATTGGTCACACTTTTAAAGGCAAAGTTGTGGATAAAAGACATCTGCACCCTTGGGAGCTTAACAGTTGTCATTTTGCCGTGTACATTTGCCATTTAATTTAATTTACTGAATTCATTCATTCATTCATCCATCTTCTGTACCCGCTTATTCCTGTTAAGGGTCGCGGGGGTCTGCTGGAGCCTATCCCAACTGTCATCAGGCGAGAGGCGGGGTACACCCTGGACAGGTCGCCAGTCTTAATTTACTCAATTAAGCAGTTTATTTTTTCTAACTCTGATGGTCTCCATTTTACGTTGCAGCCCTAGAGCCGTGCCGTAATACCAAGATTTGTTGAAAACATTTGTGTTCAACAGCGTCCAATTCTTCACTAGCTCTTTCCATTTCTCAACACGTACGTCTCAGTTGTGTTCGTGTGCTGCTCAGTTCGTGCAGAAATTAACCCGTAGGATGTGGCTTTACTCAGGATTTGAATTGTGGATAAAACTTTCCCAGACCAAATCAACCTGCACGTCAACATCCACAAAGCAAAGTAAAGCCAGAGACTAAACGGAGTAACAAGATTAGAAGACTGGAGCGCCACAGCTGGGACAGCAGATTGTTTGGTTTAGGTTCAGGTACACACACATCGGGTAACTGATTAGGCAACCGGGAGCAGGTGTCGAGGTGGGTGTGGAGCTGATGGTGAAATGCAGGAAAAGTACACTGAGTACAGCTGCAGGACAAGAAAATAATGTTTTCTGCACACAGTAAGAGAAGCGCAGGTGTAAACAAATATTCAATTTAAGCTGCTTCAGTTTCCAACTAGACACTAGCATTCCCCTAATAATCAGAATAAAAATACCACCTGTAACAACCTTAATCAGAACTGACTGACCTGATCACAAGAATTTTCAATCAGATTGAGAGGGGTGTTGAAAACCAAAATATTAGCTCCTAATAACAATGTAAACACTTGATCTGATAGTTTCTCTCTCGTTGGAATGAATCTATTTGTGTGCACCATCAGGGGTAAACAGGCGGTGTTGGAAAATATGAATGAAGCTGGAATCAGCTTGTACAGCAACTCTGATGAAAGCTGTTCTGCTATATTTCCACGCTGCAGATGTCTAAAAGGTTTAGCTTGGTGATTTTTACTTCCATTCATTTTAATATGGTTAGGTCAATATGTATGCTTCATTTTTCAATGTGACTTTCACTAGAGTTAAATTCTGTTGTGGTATTAACGCTGCATCTGTTTTTGGACATTTGCACAGTGAATCTGCAGCAACTTTTATTCTATCTTTTATACTAGTTATTTGGTGAATTGTGCCTTTAACGATGGCCTTCATAACTTGGGAGAATGCCATAACTTTTGCCGTGTGCAACGTGCGATATAAATACCGACAGCGTAGCTTGGAATTGCATGTAAATACCTTCATGAATGCTAATAGCGCATTTACAATACAAAGCAGGCCGCTCAAGAAGGTGAAGGAGCCCGAACATCATGCATTTGCTACATAACAGATGGTTACACCGGGCTGTAAATTTCCACACGCAAGGCCAGCAACTCTGCCATGATGTGACCCCAGCCTGTGAGGAGAATGGGGAGAGGGGAGGAGGAGAAGGCTGAAGTCAAGGATGAGTGTGCTCCTTGCTCAGTTTAGGCCAAGCTGTGATTGGCGTGCTCGAGTTCAACAGCTTCGTTTGTTGCTGCAGCGTGGCGATAATCGATGCGGGTCTATCAGCGTGAAGGAGAGTGTTGTGAGACCTAGAGAGGGGAGAAAGTGTTGTAAAGAGCAGCGGTCATGGAAAGTGTTCAGAGTGAAATGGCCATGGCAAAGGTCATGAGCTTTCATGCATGAGAAATAAGCCATAGTGGCTTCCCTTGAAACCCAGACCTTGGAGTTAGTGATGAAAGTGAGCACGGCCTCTCATGTCATAATTACATACACGAAAGAAGAGAAACCATAAGAATTCACCTTGTTATTCCAGGTGAAAAGAACACACTCTTCAGTCACATAACGCACCGTTTCTCATTTCATCCAAAGGTGCCTCCGTAGTACTTTATTGTGTTTCACTGTTTCCAAGTTGATTCAATGAGCTAAAATGAGATGAGACACATTCATTCCCACAGGACAAGACAAAAGCTCCACAGAGTAAAATCACTGAATGTTGCTTGAGCATAAAAAAAAGTAAAAAGAAAATCCTCCTGCATCAAGGTTGTTTTACCCTGCTCACGTAAAATGACTTGTCATTCATTAAACAGATCAGATTGTGTTTCTGTGCGGAGTCCTGGCAGCGTTTATTGAAAATCTGAAGTAGAGTTTCACCTGATTCCTCTTCACACCTGAATTTAAAACAATCGCTGCTAACAAGTCGCTTTTATGGAGAAAGTTTTGCTAATGAAAGATCTAAATATATTACAGGGCTTGATCAGGTGAAGTTCCAGCAAAACTCTCCACAAGTGGCAAGTCAGACAGTTGCAGCAACAGATTTTTAAACAGAGAGATACATGTAAAGGAAGTCAAAAAAGTTTGGTTTCATAATGGGGGATATTGGGGGAGCCCGAAGAAATAATCTGGTTGCAGAATGGCAAAGAAGACCATTACCTGACGCTAAAGTATAATCGCTGTCTTCAAATGTACCTCTTCAGTTTTCGGATATGACGTGGGAAATTGTGTACACAAAATGCTTGGTGGTGATAACGTCAGCTGTTAAGTTGTGAAAATAATACCGCAACTGGGCAGCTGTTGTCGTCTCAAAGCCACCAAGCTAATCACTTCAAGTAGGAAACAGATAATGAAAGGATGAGGCTGTTGAACATTTTCCTACGACATGTTGTAAAAATTACAAAGAAGAACTTGATGAAATTACTAATTAACCACCAAAAAAGTCTAGATTTTGGAATAAGACATGGAGTTCATTTTAGCTAAGCGCTAGTGTCAGTATGCTAACATGCTAATGTTTAGCAGACACAGTATTGATCAACATGGTAATTTAGCTTATCGTAGAAAATGCAGGACAGCTTTAAGATAATTTCCCTCTTTGACTAAGCAGTTCACATGTGTTGTTTAATATCCCACGACTACCAAGCAAACGACAGCAACACAACCCTGCTAGCTTACAACAGCAAAACCCCATAGCGTCTGCGACATTTGCTAGTTAGCACTAAACATACAGTACAGCTCAATCTGAATAAATCGGAATTTCATTTGCAGATATTTCATTATAAATAATTTGTCCTGCTAGACGAAAAGTCAGACATTATATTTAAACCCAAAACCCTAGCCACAATCCACACATAAGCTCTTGACGTCCGTGGCTGAGGTCATAGTTGGTCACTAGTGGATGTTCCAGGCTCTGGTTGCCCAGGTAAAAGAATATCGCTAATGTATGGCAGGAACTGCTCTCTGTTTTAAAAGAAACGACGACACTGTTCCATCTGGGTTCAACCGATGTTTCAAGCCTGCTAACATCATGGAGAACTGGAGTAAACGTTGAGGGAACTCTGTGGTTGCGTCATGTGTCAATCGATTTTATAAGTTGCTCCTGTTCGTGGTCTATCATAGCTACAACTCACAGGGCGTTAATCAATACACACTCTTGTCTGCACTTGTTCTTGTAGATTTGCCGCTGCCCAAAAACTGTTCTGTTCTGTTTCTGGGCGTCATGAGGGATGTTGTTCCAAATAACTGAATGTTCCCGCCATCATCCAGAGTTTGTATTTAAGAGTCAAACCTGTCAAGTCCGAACCACCAAATACAAGTGATTATTGCCACAGAAGAGACCAGATTATTGCTGGTCTCTTCTCATGGGTGCACTCCTTGAAAAAGAAATGACTAGACCAAATTTCATTGCAATCCAGCCAGACCAGAAGTTGTCAAGACATTTTACTCACATTTATAAATGTCAAAGTCCATCTGGGAGTCATAGAAGTCAATAAAGTTCTTTGTGTAGGAACCATAGACAGTATCAAGTGGAGCTCCCCCTGGTGTCTGGCTGCAGTATAGGTCATAAGCTCCGCCTCCTCCATGTTAGTGGAGTGTGCGCCAAACTAAAACACTAAAATACACGTCAAATTATTATTATTATTATTTTGTTTCTGTCATTTTAGGTTGTTTATATAATGTTGATGCCTGTTTAAGTGTCAGTTTAAACTTGCGAATAAGTACAGTGCATAATCCAACATTTCCTTGTAACCGGTGGCTCAACTCTCGGACCATCCTAATCACACTCTGGCTCCAAAGTAGCAAGATTGTGCTGCCTGAACCCCCAGGAAAATAGCGTCAGTTTGGCCGATGCAAGGAAGTGAGGACACGTTGTCCATACAGTCTGTGGTATGAACCATAGGAGACTGTACATCCAACAAAACATACCATATCTCTTGACTTGTTGGAAATGATAAATAAAATAGTTGATACTGGAAATTTTAAAATTCCTCAGTGACACAAACATCTTTGTCCTTGTTTGGCCCTTACAAAGTAATTATATGACGGACACCATGTCTGAAAGACAAAAAGCCGTTAGTTTAACAAATTAAGGCAGCCACGCTAGCTACAGTATTCCTTAAAAGGTTCCCTTCATTTTTATTCCACACGGCGCCATGTAACCTGCCTGCTCTAACGGCCGGGCCAGCGCTGTCTTGCCTCTATGATAAACAGAGGGTTTTACATGCCGCTCTCTGCGTCTGAGCGTCTGATGAGTGCATGGACAATGTAGCGTTAATGGGTTTGTGAGTGCCGTTTTAATTTCCCATGTGGAGGCCGGGGGAGCCCGTCCTCCTGACCCTGGCGTGTGTCGGACAGCCCTTCCAGAGCTCAGCGGAGAAAAACGGCCTTATTAGCCCAGTTCATTAAAATCATTAATAGTCATGAAATGAGAGGCACCAGAGTCCAAAAGGCTTAATGCTCCATCCATATTAATTAGACGCCCACAAATCTGAAGTGAGGGAAACCGAGGCTGCTGCAGCTCCTGGTGCAAACACACACGGATGTACACACACATTTAAGCAAGCTGCCTACTGTGGCGTAACCTCCTCACACTCCCCTCCTCCCACTGTCAGCGCCGCTACCCTCCTGTTACTACTCCCGATTAAATTCCGTTTTAATTAAAACTGATCACATTAAGAAACTGATGTGGTTAATTAACTGGACTCTGGTGGAAGTGCCTTCCTCCACATCTGACGGCCGCATTGTAAAACACTTCCTGCTGAGGGGAATGGCGCGGCATGTGATATAGCACCCCCAGCACCCCCGTCGTCTTCCACCTTCGCTCCCCTTCTCATCTTCACACGACCCTCATTTCTCTTAAACATTCACTGCTACGCTCGTCTGTCATAACAAGTCCTTCAGGCTCATTTTCAGGCTTAATTCAAAACAAAATCTCGGGGCTGCAGTTTTTTTATGTTTTAGGAATTTCCTAGAAATGTGAGCCTCCTCACAGGTGTGATCAGTCTGATATGGCTCTTTGGTAACATCTACTGGCTGCCCTAGCAAACCACAATATTTTAAAGTATGTTCTTCTGCATTAAATTCTTCTCACTTATACATTTTCCTGCTTTAAAGGGCAGCTTTTTACCTAACAAATAACATCCTATATGTGCATCTATCCTGAAGCTTGCGTTCATTTTTAAGGGATGCAAAACAAGTGAGGAAAAAAAAAACAGTAGGCTGTGCAAAGCTGATCATTTTCCAGCCGAATTCACAGAACTGGAAGCCATGGTGAAGGTCATGAGGCCTGAAAAATGTTGAAGTCTGGCTTATATTTTTTCTTGTTCAGAAAGACTGGACTCTTTGCAGCCATTCAAGGTTCAACTACAAGTCTTTACTGGGCTAGAAACACAGACGGCATGTATAAAACAGGACAGAGTTTCCCGTAGGAGACTATGGTCCTCCAGTGTCTGCAGAACCATGATGCACATGCTCTATCACCTGGTGGTGACCAGTGTAGCCCGCTGGGTGAAGACATCCATTCTGGTTCTGTCCTAGGAATGGAGCTGGTGTATTTGGTGGAGGAATTCGAAGGAAAAATGTGTTTTACCACCTGCACGTGACACAGTACTTACTGGAGGAGATTCAGCCATAGACTAAGACTAAAGAGGATCACCACAGATCGTCACAGGAGGTCTTCCCTACCAATGGCCATTAAAATATAAAACTCCTCCCACTTCACTAGGGCGGAGAGCTGTAAGCAGAATCACAGTGAACATTATATGCAATATTTTCTTTTCTTTTCCTTAATACCATATGCAACATTGTTTTTCAGTGTGAAAAATGAATATGCAACACCACAGTGATGTGCTCATCAGACCGGTGCTGATCTGCAGCATTAGAATGAACCCCACTGATATGTTGTGGTTGTTTAAAACAATGAGCACGTAACATATTCCTGATTGCATTTGAAATGAGAATAAGAAGAACAATATCCAGAGACTAGATTCATTGCAGGCCTATGTCTGGATAAAACAGCATCTCTATACATGTTTTTTCATTCTTGATGCACGCTACTCTCCCACTCTTGATGCCTTTTCTCATCCCGTTCCTTCTCACGCTCTCTTTCCTGTCCTTCCTCCTCTTTGTTCTTCCTCCCCCCTCGTCACTGCCTCCCTTGTCTTCTTTGCCAAGCCTCCGACCACACGGCGCTCTTGCTAGCAGTTAGAAGTTATGGTTTGTGGCTGGTGAGCTGACAGCACTACAGCAGAGGGCGAGATAAGGCTGTGACCTCTCTGGCCGGAGAGGATGAGATGAATACATTTACGCCCCGTGTGATGGTAGTCTGGGGCGGGGGGAGATGAAGGGAAGGAGGGGATGGTGTGTGTGTGTGTGGGTGTGCGTCGTCCCTGGATGCCTCCCCCAGACTAAATCTGTAACAAGGGCTTCAGACAGCAATGGGGGAGGAGGGTGCATGTGGGTTTGGGGTGTGTATGTGGGTAAATATATATGAGTGTGTATCGTCTCTTCTTTTTTTCCCCAAGGCCTGATATTGGATGATGTCCCAAAATCAAGGCCTCCTGCCACGAAGCCACGATTCATCACTCAGTGTGTGCATGTGTGTGTGTGGGTGGGTGTGTGTGTGTGTGTGTGTAAGAGAGGTTGTGCAGTGTAGTATACTGTAAATTCATGCACTACAGTAGCTGCCTACGATGAATTAATCTTAACTATTTGTAGTTATTTTTAAAACATATACATTACTGGAAATCACGTCCTATAAAAACATGTTTTTGAGATTTGAGGGAACGAGACAGGAAGCATGGCTCAACACAGGACAGGCAGCTCGTCAGGAAACGATTCACTGGTCCACCTACACCTCAAGGACAAAGGACACTCCTTTGAGGACAACAACGTCCACATTTTAGCCAGAGAAGACAGATGGTTTGAAAGAGGAGTAAATGAAGACATCTTTGTCAGACTGGAGAATCCTTCTCTGAACAGGGAACTGATAATATAATCTGCCGTCAATTCAGAATACAGTCTTAACACCTGTACCCAAGAAGTTTCACCCTCGTTCACAGCGTGAGACTGGAGCCTCTGACTGATAATGGGTTGTTAGGGTACCATTTACTGGGGATGGAGGACAGGCTCAAACAGGCTCCTCCAACAACAGGTCAGTCTGGTCGTTAACAGACACTGGTTTTCTGATGATTTAAACCTCAATTCCAAGCCAGTCCTTTAGGAACTAAAGACGCTACTTGGATGAAATGTCTTCAAGAAACTCTACAAGTTCAGCTTCCCTTGTTTCAGATTTTTTGGAAGTACATACAAGACTAGTTAGTTTAGATCTATAACTACAAATCTTATAGGCTGCACATTTGTTAATAAATAAGATTTTGAAGCACCATCTCTGGGTGTCCTCTCCCTACAGTTATAATGAGCCATTCAGAGATACTTGAATCTTATCTGTGCTGTATGATAAAGTAGTTTAAGTGCAGATTCATGTGAAAGGTATACATTAACTTGCGAGTAACATTCAGCTGATTAACAAAAAATTATCAGACTTTCTAAGTTCAGTTGTCCCAAGCGTAATAAATTCTTAGTAAATTGACTAAAACATGCAAAACTACCACTTTGTTCCTTTCAACGTGTCTTTGCACGAGTGTTTTTGTGTTTCTCTTTTGGTTATGTGTGTGTCCACCAAGGGCATCATTTATCCACCAGCCCAGAGGCAAAAACAACCTGCTGCCAGTATTGATGGCTCCTCCTGCAGTACCTGCGTGGATTGGGTTCAGAGGTCACCAGTCACAGGCAATCAGGAGTAAATGGAGCCTGTGTAACACTAGACAAACGGCTAAGAGCTTTAGAACAAAGCCAAGGCCGCCGCGGTGTGCGCACTGTTGTGTGTGCGCGTGTGGGTTTCTGTGTATTTCCACAATCTCACTCAACCTTAGCCACTGTAACAGGATTAATTCTTGTTTATTTCTAAGCGTCTGACCTTGCTGATGATCCCTTTATCCTTCTGCTTCTCCTCAAGACTGCAAACCTCACCAAAAAAAAAGAAAAGAAAGTTAAAATCACATCTTTTTTTTTTATTTTTAACTTAATAAAATGGCTGCTTGGGGAGCCACTCTGCAGCCAAAACACATTTCCAATCCTTTTATCCCCGTAGTAAGGTTTAACACTCCCAGCTCCTACAGACGCCATCATACCCTGTTCATCCGTAGGCTCATCCAGTGCTGTTTTATTGTCTTATTGACTCTCCGAGCCTGAACGCCAAGATTCATTACAGCTTGTGGGAAGCCTCATGAAAGGAAAGCTGCCGAATTCCGCATCTCTGAGCGGGACGAGTCGAGGAGGGGCTCGCTTGAGGAGGAAGACACGTATCGCAGAGGTTTTAAAACCCACTGATCCGCCGTGCCTTAACTCACTCTTACATCATCATAAAACATCATCCAATTTAGCAGCACTGTCAGAGAGGAACCATAACACATTTGCATAATGCAGCGTCTTCACTATGTTAATTCTCCCTCGACTGCCGCGTACAAGGACTCTTTTTGTGTGTTTAGACTTGTTCTGTCTCTCTCATCCTGTATGTAGTGTGTGCATGAGTGCATTACGCCGTCCTAGCACCTCAATGACTGTGAAAGATTACGGAGTTAAATGAGGCCCTCCAAAAACCCTCCAAGCTCTCCATGCACCGGCGTGATAGTCAGCGATACCGCGGGGCATCGCAGGAGGAGCAATAGAAACACATTACTGGTGAAATCACATTGCTCTCCTCCGCTGAGGGGTGTAAGTTACCGGGGAAATGGATGGAGCACACAGGGGGGAGGTGAGGGTGATGGAGGTGGAGAGTGAGGTTCAGCCTCTCTACAATTTGCATTGACACATGTGATCTCTTTTTAATTTTCCAGGCGGCGTGAAATATGGGAGATGACTTGATTAAATTCCGCCTCGGCTGGATTCAGACGCGAAGCGGCGGGTACTGACTGACTGCACAGACACCTCTAGTGCAAGTTCAAGTGTGTTAAAGGAAGAAACGCCGCTTTAGACCCTATGGCACTGCTTTATAGCATCGATTTGAGGCTTTCAGTGAAGTGCAAGTGTCGTTGTGTGATGAGATGTTATCATTTTTAGATGATGGCTTTGCTCAGCAGATGGTAATAAAGGTCTGCGGGTTGGTGCACCAGTTTGGCCTAGACTCAAGTATTTGGCAAAATATTCCATTTTGTAGAGACATTGGTGGCACCCTGAGGTTTAAATAGGAATCCTGCTGATCCTGCTGATTTGGGATTTTGGAGATTATTTTTTATGTAGGCACAGGATGAGAGTGTTATTTTTGGCTTTTAGCAATATAAGTCAAAATCTTTAATTTGGATCACGACGAAATTCCTCTGGGATTCCGATATCCTGTCTCTACATCTATGACAAGTTTGCACCAGATAGTCATTGTCCCTTGCCATCATGGTGTGACTATTTGGTGCTTTCAAAACATAATCTATTAATCTATTAATCTATTAAATACATCATTCGTAGTCCCCAGAATATACAATTTAATGACCTGGGTAGTTCTTCCTGTCTGACCTGTACTGCCACCATGAGGTTGTGGTTTGGAGTGAAATGTTTCAGCAATTATAAAAAGGGTTGTCATAAAATTTCTTTCATATATTCTTAACATATCTCTACATCTATGACAAGTCCCCAGAGGATTTATTATTTTATTTATTCATTTTTGCAGCTCTTTGGAAATATCCCTCTAGCACCACCATGATGTGAAATCTGGTGGGTCACGGCCCCAAGAGGATACGAATTAATGACTTATCTCGTATCTTTCCCCGAGCACCACCACAAGGCTTGTGGTTTGGAGAGAAATGTCTCAATAACGTCTTTAAGTATTTGATAAATGACATTTAAATGGTGATAAAGAACGTTTCCTAGAGACATTCGTGGCACCCCGAGGTTGAATCCTGCTCAGTTTGGAGATGATTTTTCCTGTAGTTATGCAATGAGGTTGATATTTTTGGATTTAAATGAAAGACTGAAATGAAATGAAATATGAACTGAATTGAATTTAGAGTACAAGTGTGTTAGTGTCAACATGTGAAAATGCTGAAATATAATTGTAAACCTGGTAAATATTACACCTGCTTAACCTCAGAGATTAACACCGTCACTGTGAGCATGTTAGCATGAAGTAGCTTGAAGCACTGCTGTGCTGTGGTGCTGACAGGAGACTCTTGGCCATATATTCGCAATATATTCAGTAGTTAGCTGGTAAAGAGAGGAGCAGGTGTCACTGGGCGAGTGGGGCCATTTACAACTCTAGACGGGTCGCCAGTCTACCACAGGACTATCACAGAAAGACCAACAACCATTCAGTAGCCAGTGGCACCCAGTAAATATTTTATATTATTACCTTTTTATATTATATTATGACGTACAACCAAGAGATTTATATCTATGTTTTAGTTTAGATTTTCCCTCTTCAGAAGCATGTAAAGGGTGGTGGTGCTTGGTATTTTAAGTCTTATGGCACGAATTATCTGCATTTGTGATGAGCTGAGGTAACAAGGGTTAATTTTGATTTCTTTTTTGCCTCATTGATCAGTTAGCGTCATGATCAAGGCTTCAAACTGTTTTTTAGATGAGCTTTGAGTCAAAGGATTTACGGCATTATTTAAGGCATTATTATCTGACAAATCATAATTTTATAATGATACAATTGAGGCCTAAATAGACTTTACAAGTGACTAAACTTTTGCACACAGTCCAGCTCTCTTTATGAAATGAACATTTGAATAAAGGTTCCTTCTCCTAAAGTTTTGTTTGAACAAAATGTGTAGTTTATTCATGAATGCCTTAACTTTTCCAGTTAAGAAAACTGCACAAAGTGAAATCAAATCTGAATACATCAAACACTGGATACATCATCCAACCAATATTGCAGTTTAAATTTAAATTAAATTCAGTTCCTTGTGATGTGACTTAATGATGTAAGAAAGGACTGAAGTGTGGAGGTTTAGCGGACACATCAGCGGTGGTTCAACTCCGCATGAGAAGCAAACTTTACGTGCGACTTTCAAAAGCTGAACATTCCTAAATGAAGAGGACTCTGAGCTGGACTGGAGAAGAGGAGCAGTTTGATGGATTAAAGCAGCAGTGAAGCTTGACGAGCAACAAGACAGCTCAGATGAGAGGATAACACGGAGATAAGCTTGCTCCATAAAGCTCCACCTCAAGTAAAGTCAGTTAAAATGAACTGAAACATTTTCTTTATGAAAGGATTCTGGTGCCATCTGCTGGAATATTACCCTCTTTACAGAAGAGTCAAGTGACATTTAGTTTAAAAAACGTTTATTGATGCTGATCAAGAGACTGATGTTCAAATTAGCTTCAGCTATGCACTTATGTTGGACACCATTTCCCTAAATCTTTTTCTGTTCAGGTCCCTCACAAATAAAGTTGTTTTATTTGTTATTTATTAAGACATGCTTGTTAGGTTAATTGGTGATTCTAAATTGGCCGTAAGTGTGCATGCGAGTGTGAATGGTTGTCTGTCTCTCTGTGTTAGCCCTGTGATAGACTGGCGACCTGTCCAGGGTGTACCCCACCTCTCGCCAGATGACAGCTGGGATAGGCTCCAGCAGACCCCTTGACCCTTCACAGGACAAGCGGTTGCAGAAGATGAATAAATGAATGAATGAACCTATTTCTTTGAAACGGTTCTGGCCAGCTTCTGGCATTTTGTAGTTCCTGGAGTATCTTCCTAATGTGGAGTTGATGGGACCCATATCCTTGGAGTGCCAAAGTGCATTTACCTTCTTGTGACTGGCGCTGATTGTTTGATAGTAATGCCGCTCATTCAAACTGTTACCATGATATCACCATGAGTTTTGAGATGTGGAAAAACTATTACTTTATTTTTTAGTTATTTAATTTAATCCCAGTAACTGTCCATTACATATTTTTTTTGTCTATGTGAGTGCATGAGGGGAGGACATGCATTTGTGCACTGACGCACGTGTTTGGAAATCTGTTTGAAATTAAACATTTATCAAAATGAGAAACTAAATTCTGATTCTGATTCCTAAACCATATAAAATTATTACGGCACAATTAGATTAGGTGTCACAAATAAAAGGGAAAACTATCAAATAAAAGGGAAAAAGGGAAAAAGGGAAAACTATCATGTGCTATGTTGAAACACTGCAAACCTCGCAACCTTTGACCTCGCATAAAGATTAAATCATCAAATGTTCGTAGAAATACAGCCAGTTCAGGTATTAAAGTATTAATGTGGACCACAGGGGCAGCCGCTTAAACTCCCAGCTCTGATTACAGACAGCTACTTGACACACCTGTTGGTAGGATTGACTGAACAGAAAAAGATAAAACGGACAAAAAGAAACTGACTTTCACAGTGAAAATACTATGTCACTATAAAATAGAAAAATTATTAAGTCCTAAACAACATCTCATCTCAAAATTAAACATCTTCCCTTTTTATTCTTTCGCCATTCATTCATTAAATTTTAACAGCTCTAAAAACAGTTTCTGGCTCTACAACAATGAATAAACATGAATAATTCCATAAAAGAAACAGGAAACTCACAGCAGATCATGGTGCAGTTTGCAGACCTCATGCAGCATCAGGCCTGCTAACTCTCCAGATGCAGCCGATCAGCCCGCTGATTGAAAACCTGCCTCCTCCTTGAAGGCATTCTATTCTGTTCTATTTCAGATGTCATTTGATTTGCCACAAGGCCTCTCTGCTCAGGAAATGAGAAGTTACATCCCCTCATCATAAAACTTCTAATGTTCCGCAATATCGACCGAACTGCGCAAAGTGAGACGTTAAAATGTGCCATACTTAAACACCTTCATGACTTTAAATTATGTGTTTTTCAAAATATAGCCCTTTATTGTGACACTTGATGTCAGCTGGTAATTTGTTGCCACCTAGAGGACGCAGAGCCACTGTGCATGCCACTGACTGGGAATGTTTAACAACAGTTCAGTAAGGAGAAAGCAGATGACAGAGATTAGTAGATTTAACATTTACTGGGCAGAAAAAGAGCAGGGACCGTCGACTGGCTGGCTCATAGAAAGCTGCTAGATGGATAAATGGAGAAGAGGCATTTGCAACCTGCATAAAAATGACTCAACACATCAGTACATTTTCACATAAGTCATGATGGCAGACAAAGAGAACCCAGTCAAATAAATGAAACAGAAATATCAAGCTTTGGTACTAGTTTATTCAGGAAAATGACCCAATATTACACATCTGCGAGGTGCAAAAGTAAATGCAGCTCTGGGATTACAGGTCAATTTCTAAATTAGAGTCCATGTGTTCAGAGGCATTTCCAGTCCATGTGGAGGGCTCTGGTGTCGTTCAGTGCCCCGTTTTTTGTCACAGTCAGAGGGATTTATCACAGTCTGATCTTCACATCTGATGTTTGAGGAAGTGTATGTTGGCACAGACAGGGGAGCTGTCTGAGGAGCTCAGAAAAAGTTGTTGTTGATCATCAGGCTGGAAAAGGTTACAAAACAATTTCTAAAGCGTTTGGAAGTCTCAAATCAACGGTCAGACAGATCATGAACAAATGGAGGAGATTTAAGACGACTGTTACCCTCCACGGGAGGACGAAGCCACTGCTCTCCAAAAAGAACATTTCTGCAGTTTTCTAAACATCATGTGGACAAAGCAGAAGACTACTGGGATAAAGTTTTGTAGACAGATGAGACCAAAGTAGAATTATTTGGTTTAAATGAGAGGCGTCATGTCTGGAGACTAAACCACACTGCATTCCAGCATCAGAACCTCATCCCGTCTGTGAAACATAGGGGTGGTACTGTCCTTGTTTGGGCCTGTTTTGCTGCATCTGGCCCAGGATGTCTTGCAATCACGAATTCTGGATTATACCAGAGTGGCAGGGGTAAGGAAGAAGTAAGGAAACAGAATACAGATCACCACCTTACAGTAGAAGTGCAAAAACTATTTTCATGATGCAAGGGCTTGATTGTCCTAACTGTCCACAACTAATTTCATACTGCAGGGTGTGTCTTCACCTTATCCCTGTATGTGTCTCTGTGTTTCTGTCTAGGCACGGCTCATCTATATTGCCCAAAGTATTCGCTCGTCTGCCTTTACACGCTTATGAACTTCAGTGTCATCCCATTCTTAACCCATAGGGTTTAATATGAGGTCGACCCACCCTTTGCAGCTATAACAGCTTCAACTCTTCTGGGAAGGCTTTCCACAAAGTTTAGGAGTGTGTTTATGGAAATTTTTGACCGTTCTTCCTGAAGCGTATTTGTGAGGTCAGACATCGAAGAGAAGGCCTGGCTCGCAGTCTTCGCTCTAATTCAAGGTGTTCTGTCATGTTGAGGCAAGTCAAGTTCTTCCACACCAAACTCCCTCATCCATGTCTTTATGGACCTTGCTTTGTGCACTGGTGCGCAGTCATGTTGGAAGAGGAAGGGGCCATCCCCAAACTGTTCCCACAAATTTGGGAGCATGGAATTGTCCAAAATCTCTTGTTATGCTGAAGTATTCAGATTTCCTTTCACTGGAACTAAGGGGCCAAGCCCAGCTCCTGAAAAACAACCCCACACCATAATCCCCCCGCCATCAAACTTCACACTTGGCACAATGCAGTCAGACAAGTACCGTTCTCCTGGCAACCGCCAAACCCAGATTTTTCCATCAGATTGCCAGATGGAGAAGCGCGATTCGTCACTCCATAGAACGCGTCTCCACTGCTCTAGAGTCCAGTGGCGGCGTGCTTTGTTTACACCACTGCATACCAACTGCATTGTACTTGGTGATGTATGGCTTGGATGCAGTTGTTCAGCCATGGAAACCCATTCCGTGAAGCTCTCTACGCACTGTTCTTGAGCTAATCTGAAGGCCAAATGAAGTTTAGAGGTCTGTAGCAATTGACTCTGCAGAAAGTTGGCGACCTCTGTGCACTATGCACCTTAGCATCCTCTGACCCCTCTATGTCATTTTAGTTGCTGTCATTCCCAGTCGCTTCCACTTTGTTATAATAACACTGATAGTTGACTGTGGAATATTTAGTGGCGAGGAAATTTCATGACTTTACTTGTTGCACAGGCGGCATCCTATCACAGTCCCACACTGGAATTCACAAACTTAAAAATTATAATAAAAATTAGTTTCCATTCACGAACTATTAAGTCTTAAAGAAAATGTCAACCTAGCACCTGAGCCTTATTAGCAGCTGAAGATCACTCTTATCACAATATGCTGCTTAGTTCAAACCTGGAAGCCAGACCAACTTCCCCATCTACAATTTTTTTTGTGGCGAAATATTGGACTGGAGTTGGACATTTGTCCACATTGGAAACTGATTATGCTCCAGCAAAGATCAGCCAGTCCACTCAAATGGAGGTTTGGGTGGGCCTTATGTGGTGATGGACGTAGTCATACTGAAATGCAAATTGGGATATGCTAGATTAGTTTTGGTGTTTTTTAAATATCGGAAACGTTTCGCTTTTTGTAAATTCCCTTGGTGTCCACTCTTGTGTTGTAGCACATATGCTGGTGATTATGGGAACTCGTCGTGCTTTTAAAATGTCTCTCTGTAGGTGTTTTTGTAAGCGCTTTTTTTTTTTTTTTTTTTTTTTTTTTAAGTAGGAAAAATAGTAGTAGGAGAAGAATAAAAGCCCAGTTCCTGATTTAATGTTCAGATTCCAGGCAGGAAGATGATGATGTAAGATCTGAAGTAAAAGAATCAACATGTCTTTGGATCGTTCATTCATTCATTCATTCCAGTATCTAATCGACTACTGCAGGTCTCTCTGATTTCCCATTGTGAATTCTAAACGTGTGAAAGCAAAAAAGCAAGAAGTGTGTTTCCTTTTCATTGTTGCGCCCCTCTGCACCTCCACTGGTCTTGCAGTGGCAGTGCTTGTGCTTAACTATCTTAACCAGCCACACCCGAGAAGATGTAAATGAAGGGCATTGTTGAAGAGGCCTAAAGCGACCCCCCTGTCAGCTGCAGAAGCTGACTGTTGAGTTTTTGTTTTCTATTTTTTAATGAAATAAACCCTTATTTTTGAAACTCTGTCATGTGTCTCTATTCTATGTTGTAGCCCCTCGGGCCAGGTCGTAACACAAATGGGGGGTTTTGTTGAGACTGAATACTGGAATAGTTGTTGTTTTTGTTTTTTAGTTTTTTTTTTATATATAGGGTGAGAATGGGGATTATCCAAAGCTTAACTTGCAGTAGATGTTGATTTATTTATTTATTTTTCTTATAGAAGTTAGTAGGTTCAAGCTAATGTTGCCACATGAGGTAAATTGGCATGTTTTAGAACAAAAGAAACTCAACTTTTAATGTCAGTGTGGCTGAATTTCAGCAAAAGCTTAATGTAATAACAGGAACGTGTGTGTGGGTGTAACACAATACAGTTTAATAGTACTACAAAATACAGCCTCCAAAAAGAAAACACAGCTGAATCTCTCAGTTAAATCAAACTAATGCTGAATACAGTAACATTTGTAAAGCAGAGATTTAATGCCGGGCTGTTTTATCAGGATGCCTTCATTGTCACCAGTGTATCAGTGACTGTTTCATCGGTTTCCAAATGTGTAATTCCTGGATTCAAGCTTAGATTGCTGAAATTACTGCTGCCATGCAGACAGACATAGCAAACTGACTTATTGTGGCAGGAATACAATTTAAAATCAGTTTAATCTTCTAATTAATTTGTTTAGGATACACAAAGGTCACATAACGGTCCAAAATACCAAGTCCAATTTCCCACACTAAAGGTCAGAGCACAGATTACTGATTTATTGTGTCAGAAATGACAAAGAACTGCCCCAGTTAAGAAGATGAAACATGCAATGTCTGGATAAATAAAATGATTATTTAGAAATATGCTGAATAATCTTCTGGATCATTAAGCATTCACCCTCTAGCCATTGCCTCTCTAATCCTGATTTTAAGGTGTCATTTATTATCATTCATTTAATAATTTGAATCATATTTTACTGTCCTCCCTCCTGGTCACCCGCTGTTTGCTGCTTTCTGTGTCTAAATGTTGAGCTCTGATCAGTTCCCACACCCCTCCGGATCACGTTAGAGGTCGGTTCCCCTTTAAAAAAAAAAAAAAAATGGGACAGTTCTGTCCAGAGCTGATGATCAGGATGGAGGGAGGAGGAGAGGCACCTCAGTAAGACATACGGTATGTTCTCAGATAGGATGCTGCCAGGAGCGGACATGCGTGTAGAGGCAGACAGACACACGGACTCAGTCTCAGCCTCAAACTTCTGAGCAGCGCATTTTTGACGCAGTGGGATTTCGGAACCCAACGACGACAAATCGCAGAAACAAAACGCAGGTAAGCTCGTCTCCCAGTTTTAGGCTGCTGTCTGTCACTGAGGTGAGGGATCCTCTTTCCTCCGTGCATCAATTTTTCATGTGCGTCGAGGTCTTCTCGCAGGTATGAACTTTGGTCCGTTTGTGTCAGATTACAGCTGCGATGTTCGTGGCCGTGGATTGAAGAGAGGATTCCAGCGGTTTGCAGACAGACAGACAGACAGACAGACACAGAGGCGTGAGGCTGCCTTTCAGCACCAAGGACAGAGAGCTGGAGTCAGCTGCGCAGTTTTAAAATCTCCTCTGAATCAATGTGCGTCTGCAAAGCTCCAGATATGAGAGACTGAATGTGCTGCAGCTTTATTTTATTATATATATATTTCTGTTTTCCAGACACCACAGGGCCATGTTGTTGTTGTTGTTGTTGTTGTCAGAAAAACTCTCTGTATGCACCTAATGCAAATCAGCAGAAGAATGGCATTGCTTGTTTAAAAGGGACAAAATCAGGTAAAAGAAATCAGGAAAGCTTTAAATGTGACCAGCAAATAATAAAAAAATAGATAATAATGGAATAATCCTCATGAGAATTAAGAGAGAAAGGGGTCCTTCTTGCACAATCGACAGCCAATAGATGTCATATGCTGAGTGCAGGCAGAAATAATGGAGGAGAAACACAAGCTGCTATTAATCTCAGGATGAATAAAGTATCTATCTATCTATCTATCTACAAAAGTGTAATTATGCAGAGGATGGCTTTTATGTGGGCGGAGACTGTGATATGCAGTTTCTCAGTACACTGGGGGTTAATCAGTTTTATATTTTTAACAAAGTCTGAAAACATTGTCCTGGTTATTGAGAACAATATGCAAGCCTCACCGTCAGGCTTCTTCATTAAGAATATTGTCAGTAATTACATAACTCTGCTGAGACAGACGGCAATAAACCAAAACCTCCAAGGGCAACGTCTGCTGTATTTTATGAGCACTGTAATTTAAATTTTACTTGACCCGTGAGAAGCAGTTCCACAACTCTAAATGCAAATTAAACAGTGGGGCTGGAGCTGAGATGTTTTGTAACTTGGGCGCACCAATCCATGCATTAACGCTGGCAAAATTATGCTTTAACGCAAACATGGATTTGAGCTGTTGCGAAGAATCCCAAAGTCTTTCATAAACCAGATCGAATACACACGAACTGATGGAGGAGACAGCTGTGCATGTTCGTTAACGCAGTGTGAGATCTATCAAGTATCCAGCTGTTTGGGAACAAATTTCTTTAAAAAAAGTGATCCAGCTTTGCTCTTTTCTTTTCTTTTAGTCTTCCAGTGTAAGAATTCAGCATTAAATGTTCTAATAAATCAGGGTTTATGGCCTAATTGACGGATTAATCTGTTTTACAGGAGGAGAAAATGGCGGCTGCAGACATCATCCTCCTCTTCACTTTATGGATCGCCTACGCCTTCCCTGCTGGGCTCTGCTGCCCCGAGCTCTGCACCTGCTCAGACAAATACAGACGACATTTTGCCCAATGCTCAAACAAAGACTTAACCGAAGTCCCAGACGGTTGGCCTCCCAATGTTACAACCATAAGTCTCTCAGTTAACAAGATCAGTTTCATACCACTGGGCAGCTTTGATAATGTCACTCGGGTGACTTCCCTGTGGATGGCCCACAATGAGATCGTCTCCATCGAGCAAGGGGCTCTCACGCCTTTGGTTCATCTGCGCAACCTTGACATCAGCCACAATAAAATCACAGACTTTCCTTGGGAGGATCTGCAGAATCTCACCACCCTGCAGGTGTTGAAAATGAACCACAACAAGATGGTCCACCTGCCGAGGGATGCCTTCTCGAACCTCAAAGATCTGAGTTCCCTCCGACTCAACGAAAACAAATTTGTGACCATAGCCGAGGGGACATTCGACGGTTTATTGTCTTTGTCGCATTTGCAGATTTATAACAATCCTTTCTTGTGCACCTGCTCCCTCGACTGGCTCAGACACTGGATTTTGATGACAACCATCACAGTTCCTGATAGAAATTTGATCACCTGCGCAGCTCCCGAGAAACTCCAAGGAATGGAGGTCGCACAACTGCCCGAGTCGAAGTGTACGAGTCCAAATGTCATAATACAAACTGAGCCAAATGTCCGTAATAGTAAAGTCTATGAGGACAGTGAGTTGGTCCTGACTTGCGAGTTCAGAGGAAACCCGAAGCCGCTGGTCATGTGGAACATTCAAAGCAAAAGCCAGAAACAAGAGGTGGCCTTGTTGTTCACTGAGGACAACTCTGAATCTAATGAAGAAATATTCACGTCTCATAATTCTGTCAAAGTCTTTAATAACGGCACTCTTCTCATATCAAAACTCAGCAAGGAACACGGCGGCAACTATAGCTGCTCTGCCACGAATGAGTTTGGTAGAGCTGAGGCTTCGGTGTCAGTGGAGGTGGTGGCGTCTCCAAAACCAATACCCGAAAAGCAAATGACCACAACGCCCATTTACGCTAGAACAAACTCGTCTATACGGCAAACCACAGACAAAGCATCTGTCTTTGATTCTGTGCGTCTCCCTGATATAAGGAGAAAATATGTCATGAGCATCGCGCCGACTCATCCTCCAACTGAAGGCGCCAATTCCAAGTCTTACGAGGAGGCATCGGGATATCCACCAACCCCTCATAAATGTGGCCTGACTGCTAATACACGATACATTTCTGGTCACATCTTTAACGGGAGCCTGGAGGACGTCAAGCAGTACACGTATGACTTTGGCGTCATTGCTTTAGGGGTGTCGGAAACGGAAGCAACGGTGCGACTCAATCCCCTGCTCATACCCAGAGACAAGAGCACCAACCGGGCCGCTGCCACCTCATCTGAGAGCCTCGACGCTGACAGCGAAGAACGCCACGGCCTCTCAGAAAAAGCTTATTCAAACGGCTTGTACCTGTGCATCACAGCCGACCACAAGCACTCGGCCGTGCAGTGGTCGAGGATCAAGGAGGGCGTCAACACATATCTGTTCAGAGATTTACGGCCCGGCACCAACTACACGCTGTGTCTGACCTACAGAGGGGAGGACTGCGAGGTTCAGGTGCTGTTCACCACCAGACGAAGGGTGCCGAACCTCCTCATCATTATCTCGGTCAGCATCTGCCTCCTCACCGTGTCGACCGTACCCCTGCTCGGCGCCACGTGCTTCCACCTTGTGTACAAGTACCGCAGCAAGACCTACAAGCTGATCCTCAAGGCCAAAGACCAGTACCACATGGAGAAGAGCCTCGGGGCCAACTTCAGCCTCCACGCGCCTCACACCGAGTCCCAGAGGAGGATTAACGGCAGCCAGCTGGACGAGGAGGAGGCAGAGATGGAGAGCGGAGACGGGGAGAAAGAGGCGGACACGGAAGAGAGCGTGGTGACCGAGTCGTTTACTTTGTCCCAGTGCAGGGGAAATTTAGACGACTGTGAAGTGGGATCAGAGTATAGTGACAGGTTGCCTTTGGGAGCTGAAGCCGTGAATCTTACAAGCAATTACAAATATCCAAATTACTAACTGTTTGTGACGTAAAATAATAATAATAATTAGCATTTGTTAGTTTTTCCTGTTTCACCAAGGGTTTAGTTTCTCTTCGGATTTGCTCCAAAGTGATATGACAACACTCAAAACACAATTTACTTGTTTTTAAACCACAATCCAAGCTGAGACATTCAGTGACGGGACAGGCCTCCAGCTACCTGACTCTAGTGATTGACGAGCAGAAAAATGATGGCTCGATTTCATCTTTCAAGACCGTCGTACTCACCAAGTTTAACCATTAACACCACCAGAAAGTAAATAAGACAGCCTCCAAAAAAGGGGGCTCACCATGAAAGCAGTTTGCACGTCTGTGCAGCTATTTATTTATTTAACTAAATGTGCTTATTTGCTTTCTTGGAGAGAGTTAAATGAGAACGTCGATCTAATGTCTGTCAGGTAAATATGCAGGTAGACCATTCGCTTAGCTTAGCACAAAGAATGGAAGAAGAGGTAAATAGCTAGCAAACTAAAACTAAAGCATGCACCTTCACCACATCTGCACAATTCTTAGTTTTTTAGTTTTTTAAAAAAACGCCATTTTAAATGTGAACAAGGATCCAGATCTGCAACAAAATGCACAGTGTTAGACAATCATTATATGCATGTATTAAATATTTTATTTGTTTAAGTGCAATAGTCGGTAAGAAAATTCTACATCCTGTTAAAACCTCTCTGCATCTTGTTTGCCCTGTTTTAAACAGGTTATTCTGGGCCAGTCAGATCGTTTGGGCGGGCTTTATCCACTGAAGGATAGGAAACATTGTCATACACATCATCTGAGCACCTAGGAGCTGAATTTGCTTACAGACAAAACATCTCTGATTAGTTGAAGGATTTTCCAATAGCGTGCAGAGGTATTTTTCTCTCTGTATCGGTTGAATGAAATCCAGATGATGTGTTACCGGACTCATCTTCTGAAAAGAACCACCATGACTGGTCCTACACCAGGCTAGCTCTGTACAAATCTGATCCATACATTTAAGTGTCTTCACGTAAAGTCCAGTTGCCTTTGTTTTAGCTTTGTTTTTTGATACTCCCTGGCAAGGGAAGATGGAAATGATCCATCAGAGTGAACATGAAGACTTCTATTTATTTTGTGCATCTTGATAAATGTCTATCAAATTTTGAAAGTGTGCATAAAGATTCAGTCCTTCCGATGCTTTTTTTTCAGACCACATAAACCGTAAATGTCCATCATCTTGGAAAGACTTTGTCCAAAAGGTTCCTTGAAACATGAGTGAATAGAGCTTGAAGTGCTTCCTTCATTTGCATCAGGAAAGATGAAAAAATCAAAGTCAATGCCAGGTGATAATAAATATCAACAAGAGGACTGACAACAAAAAGCAGCAATGCTTGTGTCGCACGTGAAACGTATCGCAGTGTGATTAAGAAAATGTCAACTAGATGTAGGGGGTAGTGACTAAAAGACATTGGTATTGTGCTTTAAACTACTGCAGTACGTTTGTAGAGTTCAGCAGCTTAAAAACACAGAAACTCAGTCTTCTCAGAAAGGAGAGTTTAGATGTTAAGAAAACCTGCGTCGTTTCAAATAAAAGACAAAGCTTTTGTTTCCCGCTGCTATGAGCTCTTTGTGCAGATACGCTGTGAACATATGAAGATAACTATGGTGTTTTAAATGGAAACTGTCGTGGTTCAATGTTATCAACCAAGTCTACTCCCACAGTAAAAGCACCTATGAGTGCGTTGTATTTAGAGGACCTGCATGCTGCCTATTGTTGTGCGTCACAGTTTGTTAAAAACTTCCTGCCTCAAATAGTAACTTTGGGTCTGTGTTTCCGATTTTGTTTTTTTCAGTTTTATACCCCTGTAATGAAAGAAATAGTATGTTTTTACTAATGTGTTTAGATATTCTAATCCTATGTGCCTCAATAAAGTTTGAAACTTAAGACAAATGTGTAGTTGTTGACCTCTTCATGCCTGGTTTTCTTCTCTGGCCAGATCTTAGTTTCGTGTTGAGTCAAACCTATACCAAATATAATCTATACAGTTATACTCTATATACAATATGTAACAAGAAGCCATCTGTTGTACGTATGCTTTCAGTACCTTACTTTTAGTTAGAAACTGTTAAAAAAATGTAAAATCTATTGACTCTTATGTGGAATTTGTTGATCGTGTTTGGGAGAACAATTACGCAACAGTGACATCTTTTCCCATGGCTGTTAAAGGATCGTGGGAGACCAAAGCAGCAGTTCTGGTTAACAACATCTGGTTAATAACATGTGAATAAAATAATAAAATGTTAAAATAACCTGAAAATTTTTAAACGCTTCGCTGTAAAGAGAGGAAGAAATAAATCAAAACCGCAAACTTTGTGTAGCAATTGCTAAATTAATATGTATAATCAATGCATGCATAACTTATAAGCTATAAATGAAACTTTATATCTTTATTTATATAAACTTTTATTCATCAATTAAAATCTATCACGTAGCAGAACCTTTTTTTCACCTACATATGCGGCAACAACGTCTGCATTTAATCCTATAATTCGCCTGTGATTACTGCAAACATGAAATGCAAGCATTTTTTAAATATATCGCACGACAACTTGTAGCGCAGCAGACAAAGTTCATACTGGAGTGAGCAAATCCAGTCTTTTATATTTATGCTATATATAAATTCTACCATCCTTGAGCATCCATGAAACAAAACAAAAAAAAATCTCTCAAGCATCAAAGCTCATAGAAACGCGTGTGCATCAGAATGTGCTGACATGGCTGCATTAACCCTGGGCAAAAATAGATCTTTTATCGACCCCATGCTCCAGTTATGACGCTGACATTGATCAGAACTGTTTGTCAGTGCACTGTGCAGTATTAACAGAATGAAGGAGCTGATAGTCGTAAATGTTTCTGTTGGAGCCTCAGTGATTTTGTATTTATGCTTCAGTAAATGTCTTTGTTTTTTAGATGGCGGTTGAATAAAGTGGGGGACAAATCATCAGCAAGATAAGTGATACACGCAGGCTAACTCTGAAGTATGTATGAGATTAATATCATGCCATAATCTAAAACTGGAGCAATCTAAAAGGAAAATTAATATAAAATAATAAAGTTTCAGGCTTCAGAGTTCAATCTTCCAAAAGATTTTTCTGCAGTGTCTGATTACGGCGCAATATTAATCCCCATAAGGATTAACCAATTTGTGGCAGAGCCATCTGTTTAATGGTTGTGTAAGTGCATTATGTGAGATATTCATCCACTGAAGTGAAGGTAATTAAATCCCATCCAAAGCTTCATAACCAAGCTTCTGTAACTGGTCTCCATGGACCTGATTTGACTCTTTGGATAAAATCTGACTGATGTTTTAATTTACTCTAGGACCGTATAAAAATCTGGATACTCCAAACAATATCACAAGCAAATTGGTATTTTTGCAGCCCAAAGACAGCTCTGCATTTAGTGCTAACTACTGAGTGCAGGACTGGCGGTCTTGTCCTAACTTTCACCAGATGTTTTAGTTGCCTAACCTCTAATTATACCTTCATTATATGACATAATTTTCCCCTAACAGTGCAATACTTGGAGTATATCGCCAACTTAGACTTTCAGTCTGTTTTATCCTGGCTTGCCGGGGTCTCGGTGGACTGGACCGGCTCTGCAGCTGGCTTGTCGGCCTCCTTCTTGCTGCCTTTCTTGGAGGTGCGGCTGGGCGTGCCGTTCAGGATGTTCTCTGAGGCCTGCAGCGTCTGGAAGTGCTTCCTGGAGCCAAGCAGGGAGGGGTTGTTGACCAGCGTGTACAGCAGCTGCCAGCGAGCGCGAACCCTCCGACTGGTGTTCGCCTTGCTGGTCCTGTTTTCCTGGATCCCTGAAAGCATGGAGGAGGAGCAGGCTGAAGGTGGGACGAGATAGCAAACTGAGGGGCTCATTACTCTTTAGAAAAACAGTAACCCCCACTGTTTTGTCAGTTCTCTACCTTCTTCTGCGTCTCTTATTTTCTGTCCAACGTGGCCGCCCTCAACCATCATGTCCAGCAGCAGCCCGCAGAAAGCCTTCAACACCGGGTGTGACTGACTCACCTCTACCTTGAGGAAGTGGGTGTAGTATCGGTAGGCTGGAAGGTCACAGAGAGGGCCAGAGGAAGTCAGTCTGTTTGATATAGTATAGTGTTGGTATTATAGGATTCTGTGGTC
Source organism: Chelon labrosus (assembly GCF_963514085.1). Lineage (NCBI taxonomy): Eukaryota > Metazoa > Chordata > Actinopteri > Mugiliformes > Mugilidae > Chelon > Chelon labrosus. The sequence goes on from NC_140339.1 coordinate 13,487,495, forward strand.
ACCCGAAAACTAATATAATTTTACCTGGATCGTAGGACTCTGCAGTGCGGTGAAGCAAGCTGATGTCGATACGACCAAGATGGAGGATGTTGTACAAAGCTGTTATCACGATCCTCCATATGGCAACAATCAGTCCCACCACAGTGTTGATCAGGAACAGAAGGTACGTCAGGAGGAACAGACTCTCTCTAAAATAAAAAACAAACAAACAAACAAAAAAACACAGAAGATAGGATTTTTCTTTTTGGAAAATTTGAAAGTTAGGGTAATCTGTCTCATCTGAGTTTAAGGAACCATGATATTGTTTCTAAATGAAAGAAATATTTGGCTATTTGATAAGAAACATTTATTTTCCAGGAAGGTCAGTTGTTAATGAATTATCCAAACTGTCAGTAGGGAAAATATTGCCATTGGCATTTCATTATCAGCCGTGTTTCAAGTGATACAGAAAAAAAGAAAAACCTCTGCATGCAATCGGATAGTCCTCCAACCAATCAGAGTCATTTTGTTGTAAACAAATTGAACTCCATGGCGCTCAGATGACCACATAAAGATCTCGGACAGAGCATAATCAGTTCCCAATGCAGTAACTCCAGACCCCAGAAGAAAAAAATGTGGACAGTGGAGGTTCAAGCTTGTTTTCAGACTAATTGAGCCATATAAAATTTATATATTATCTGTAAGTCTAAAGGTAATCAATATCAAAAAATTAAATATAACCTTGGGCTGAAAAATTAAATCGTCAACACAGAAGTGCAGTTCCTCTAATCTCTAATCTACTTTTGACTCCAAAAGGAAGTCGATCCACACAGACTTCCGTGTTAAAATGTCAACTCATCTGTTTAAATTATACAAATTTTTTATAAACTATAAAAATGATATATGATGTAGTATGTGGATTACATTGCCTTATCAGCAGCCAACAAAAACATCCAGTCCCAGCCAATTATTCTAGTAATCATTAAACGATTACTCAACAAACAATACATTAATCTCTGTTCCAATAAACATACCTGTTTTTCAAGTCTCTCGTACCAGCTTCCTTTTTGATGAAAGCAAACTTAGCAACCACATGCTGAAGCACTGTCACCAGAATCAGCGTGAGCCAGCCTGGCCTGAGACATCACAGAAATAAATAATAAATACATTATGTGTACTTTGATAAACTGATTAAAAGAGCTGCATGGAACGTCGGTGACTCACCATGCCTGTCCTGCGATTTCAAACACAATAATGTTACGGCCGTAAAAAACAGGGATGATGATCAAAAACACCAGGAACAAGAAGCAAATGAAAAACACAACGGTCTGGATGGCCATGGCTGCAAGGGCAGAACAGCAACTTAGTTAGTTAAATTCAAACAAATTTTCCAGTAGGGATTACATAATCAGTCTGAATAATTAGTCCTATTTCACTTTTCACTCCAGATTCTTTGGTCTCTTTAGCTTCTTTGTTAGAAGGCCCAGCAAATTCCTAAACACTTGATCACTGCAACAAGCATTAACAAACCATCCATGGTCCATGGATTATTACATGTTTTATAGTATATTTAAGTTTTACCGAGGCAGACGATTGCAGCCTGGTATCCCGTTAAACCCATCCAGCAGACAACACCAGGTTTAGACGGGCGGATTGTCTTCTGGCTGTTATAAATGCTGTAGATGTCTCCCTTATATAGTCCTTTCAAGTTTGATCTGCAACAAAATTAAACCAGCAATACAAGAGGGTCAGACAGAAAGGTTTGGAAATCAAGCAGTTGGTACATTTACATGGATGCTAGTATTCCACTTGAATAAAATAATAGGTCAATCAGAACAGACTCTTTCCCCTAGTGACTGGATAATTACTTGGCCTAATGATCGTAAAAATCTGCAGTATTATATGCATTGTAATTAAACTAAAAAGAAAGAAAAAGAGGACTGAAGCTTGAATAAAGAGACACAAAACTATCAAATAATGAAAAGTTGTTTAGGAGACAGGGTGGATTTTCTACACATACCTGTGGAGAACCATGGACTTCATGAGCATAGCAATGCTGACCAAACAAGACAGCGTCATCGCACAGAGATAGCACACTAATGAAAAAAGGAACAAACAAAATGACCATCTTGTCTTATCACGGTTTGTTTGATTGCCTAAAGAAGTGACCTCACACACCTTCCAGCAACCAAGTGTAGAACGTCACGATTTGAACCACCTCCATCCTGTCGTCTGAGAGGATGATGCCGAACCCGAGTAACAGGAAAGCGATGTTCTCATCGATACCAGCGCGAACGATGTGGAGAGTGGGCACCACCAGGGTGACTAGTAACAGTGCAGTCTGGAGCGAGAAACAAAGAAAACACACAAACATACTATATTCATATGCCCAAAAGACAAACAGCTGTAAAAAGCACTGTGACCTGTTTAAGAGTTCTTACGTGATATATCGCCACACAGGTGACAAAAGCAGACACAGCCAGCTTTAGTGGAAAACGAAACACTGAAAGATAAAATGAATAATTGTCTCTGGGAAAATAATTTGCCATTGTAGCATCACTTCAAACTTTGAGAAACTCACCTTTTTCAGGTATGTAAATATAACTCTTAGGCACCTCCAGTATTCTCTGTAACAGCGTTGGTTTTTCTGTGTCTGAAGAGCTTTAACATATAAACCGATAACTTTTAGTGTGAACCACAAACATTCCTGAATGCCCTTCTTATCACTATAACCTAAAGGATCACATTTCAGGAGTTTTAAATAACCAAAATAACCAGAATTACCTGAGAAATGGACTAGTTAAAAAGAAAGCAACTTGTTTGTTTCTGTAACTTCTGAGGTGAAGAGTATTAACCCATTCTTCCTTTTCTGCCTCAAAACAATGTAATTCGAGTGAGCAGAGGTGTCTAAGTTTCATCTTTTCATCCTCCTAAATTCACAGAAATGATTGTTGAGAACCTACATGTCAGTGAATCATCATTTAAACACAAGAATTGAAGCCAACGCAGAAGAGCCAAAAACTGCAGTTCCTTTAATGACCACTTGAGGCTGATTCCAAGAATGTGTCAATCCCCAACAAACCCTCATGTGAAAACTTATCCATTCAACTGTACTGGTAATAATTCTTAGAATTTTAGTTTAAATTATAGCAAGGTTTAATGTTATGCCTAACTGAGGGTGAGGCTGCTCAGTGTGAAAGGGGTCGTGTGCCACAAGTCCTCATAAGTTTCCAGGTCCCTGCCTCACCTACCACAAGTCCTCCTGTGTCACGCGCCCGCATCAGAGCTTTTTAACCATTTTTGAATTAGTCAGGAGTTACAAAATGGCGACGGCAGGCGGTACCACACTGGGCTTCAAACCTCTAATTAAATCCCTTTATCCAATCTAGTTTTCCTTATGTTTTTTTTGTTTTGTTTTTTAGTTTACTCCTTTTTTTTGTTTGTTTGTATGTTTTTGTTTTTAATCCTTTCAATATTTCATTATGCCTTTAAATTTCCTGCATTAAGTGAACTTGCTAACTGTTAGCATCAGTGGCTGCTGAACAGCTTTCCTGCCCGACCTAACCCTGTTGCACCACTCTGGGGCCCCAGATGGTGCTTATTTGCCATTCTCTCAGTTACATCTTTAATATTATATATATATTTATTACTTCTTTACACACACATGCATATTATATACTTTGTAGATTTTCTGTACCAGTTGTTTTGTTCAATGAAAAAGAGTTGCATAGTATTTTGTCAGGTAATTTGTGTACATGACTTCCTGCCCCCTTGGTCACAGAATCAGAGTTTCCACTTACTCACCTGACAGCTGAGGACTTTTTCTTGAGAAGCAACTTCACATAGTTGGTGTAGTAGCTGCTGTCAAGGTCCTGTGAGCAAAAACATTTGGCAGTGTGACAATCTGAGAGCCATAAAAATGTCTCTTTTGACACTAAAAACATGAAAATAAAACTGCACCTCTCTCTACAAAAAAGTTGTAGGATTAGTTTACTTATTCATTCTGATCACAGGGAAAAAAACTGTTTTCTGATTAAACCTGCTGTTGAAACTAAGTCTCTGTTGCGTTAATATATTCAAAAGGAGAAAAAAAAATTATCACCTCTCTCGTCATAATCAGCTCAAGGTTGCTAAATTAAACCCAGTCTGTTTTGCACAAGCTGCTTACTGTAATCATCGTGCTGTTTTACATAACTGAAATTCATATTTCTTACTTCAGCTCCACCAGAGACAAGGTTATGTTTTTTTCAATTTGATTAAATGTTAACATGTTGACTGTTCTCACCTCATCAGTCTTTGGTCCTTTGACAAACAGCACAGGAAACTGAACACATAGATATGCCAGACAGGCCAGCTGAGGCAGGCTTCCAAGCAGAGCATAGAATTTATAAATCTGTGAAAATGTGGGGGAAACGTAGTATTTTAAAGGGTCAATACATGGAAGATAATTTGTTTCGGTTTTGTTTTCTGACGTGTGTACTAAAACATAACTGAAAAACTTACTGCAACAAAAAACTCAGCAGCAGCATGTTCTGATAATCAATAGTTTTCATATTCTGAAATTAAAGCGGCACTAATCAATATTATTGTTTAAACAGTAGATTAAATGACCAATTGTAATGTAAGTTTTTACTGAAAAAAGGAAAAACTGCAGAGAATCATCACTAGACTCTGCAGTAACCATCTTGCTTTGGTTTTGTTGTTTTGTAAGTTTATAGTTTTTTGTTATTTTTAGGAAAAAATGCGTTAAATGTGTACAACAGAATGACAACTAACAACTTTACATTATAGCAACCTTAAAAACATCCAGAAATGTTGTGGTAAACGTAAACTTTTGTGCTTGAGTTTATGAGGTGACAAAAAGTCAATGCTCCAGCAGACCCTGTGACCCTTAACAAGAACAAGCGGTTACAGAAGATGAATGAATGAAAAAGTCAGTGTTGTTTTCTCTGCTTCCTGTACTGCCCCCTGGTGGCTAGAAAAACAGTTAATGCAGCTTTAAAAACTGTCATCAAATGCCACATCATCACATGTTTTCAAATCCTGAATGGATTATTTAATGTTAATTAAAATAACTGACGTGTAATAGAGATTGGTTTTAGGCCATTGTGCACCATGCGCTGCTTTATAGCAATACTGGATTTTATACAAGTTTTATAATACAGACGTTTTAAAGAAAGATTTATTCAAGAAAATGAATATTTTGATGGTGGATTCATGAACATCAACATTATCCAATGTGAGAGAGACCTTTAGTTGCTTAGATGTTACTTTGGGCTCCTTTGTGACCTCTCAGACTATTATCCAGGAGTGATCTTTGTTTTGGGTTTTTTGGGTTTTTTTTTTTAATAACTAATTTGGCCTTGAAATTAACTTCCTAACAGATATGTAATATTGGGTAATTTTTCTGAATAAACAAATGCAAAAACGCAATATATACATTTAATTAGTGTGATTAGGTTCTCTTTGTCTACTTAAAGGACTTGTGAGAAAATCCGCTGATGTTTTGAGTCATTTTTATGCAGAAATGTAAAGAATTCTGTAGAGCACTGTAGGATTTTATAAACATTGTCCTCTTTTAGTATGGAGCATTAATGTGCGGCTGGTGTTTCACCTCTGGAGTCTTTGGACAGTCGAACTTCTGCCACACCAGGACTCCAAAGTGACTGAAGGAGAGGAGCGTCCCAAACACATAGCCAGCTTTGCGCTGCAGAGTGCCACAGACCAACAGAGGATAAAACAGGACTGGATAGTAGAAAATGGCGATTATCTTCATGTACTCTGGAAACAGCAGATTTTTTTAAAAAAAAGAAAGAAAGAAAGAAGAAGAATGTGTTATTCCCTGGCATGTATTTTCTCACATTTAAGGTATCTTAAATCAGTTTGTTATAAACCTCAGTTTGCTTTACAAGGTTGCACAGCACGCTTAAATTGTCTGTGTATCTGGTTGTTTTGATACCTCCATTTTTCCGTCCCTCCTGGAAACTCAGCTGATACGTACCCCACATGGGGCAAACATGCTCAGAAAGAATGGATTTATTCGAACCAGAGATAAACCATTATATCGCATTTAAGGTTTCATTATGGTCTGTGGGATCAATCAATCGAAGATTTTAAGGCATTTCTTTGTGAACCAGTTCAATACCTCATCACACAGAGCATAAATAAACGTACGAATGTCCACCTTTAATTTCTGCTGGAGTGTCTTTGGAGAAAGGCAGAGGGTCTGGGGCGATCACCAGCATCGCCAGCTTGCTGAACACCAGCCCAAAAACAGCCATGACCAGGCCCTTTTTCTGAGTCTGGTCCAGGAAATTGGCTGGACTGTGGAATCAGGAATGAACATTCAGATAAACTGAGGCTAAATTAAATAAAATCAAAATCCTAATTATGTAACGAGTGTCCAAATTCACCTGAAGATGCTGGAGGATCCTCTTGTGAATCCTTGGCATAATTTGTTTTTCCTGCTGAGAACTGCCAGGATCAACATGACGGCCAGCTTCAAGGAAAGATGAAGTTCATCAGGATGAGCCAATACATTTGATATGCATTTTGCACAGAAAACTAAATGTTGATTTTCGCAAAGTAAAACTCAGATGTTCTGCTGACAGTTTAATTTATTATCAAGTCATGCTATTCATAGTGTTTTCCAGCTAAGGAAGTTTATCAAAACTTTGCAGTCACTGACTGAAAGTGAACTGGGAGTCATACAGTATATATAAAGAGCCTTGTATTGTGGACGGCAGTATCTTGTTATGTCTGATCAGCTGCGGTGAATAAAGAAACTGGGCCACGTCCACTCTGCGTAAAGTATCGAGATTTTACTGACAGAATTAAAGCGGCCTTCACTTGTAATTGGATGAATTCATAACGATGAGAACCATCATTAAATTGAGTATTTGTCCGAAGCAAAGAAAACTGATGGATTCATTAAAGAAGAACAGATGCGTTCCAATTCAGGCAACTCCAGTCTCTTACTGCATTGCTAGCATATATGGTGCTCTTCCTTTGTTTGTCTTTTGCGCTTGAACCTTTTTGTTATTGTGCCATGAGTTTCAGTTTTGGGATTTCATGTATGTTCTTCCTGTTTTACTTTGAAACTTTCTGTTGCTTTTGCTTCTCCTGTGGTTTTCCAGTTTGGCTCCACACTCATTATCCTTACCTGTGTCTTGTCAACTCTCCTTCCCTGTCTGTAGTTTGCTTGCTCATCCCTAATTGGTTTCACTTGTCTCTCATTTACCTGTGGTATGTATATATAGTCGCTGCACTTTGATTCTTACACTGTTGGGACATATTTAGTTTGGCTTCATTTGGATATATCCTGCTTAGTGACAGCAGATTTCCATTAAAATTAACTTTTGGTATTTTATCCAGTCCTTTTTATCCATGTTCTGCATTTGAGTCTTGCCTATCTTCAGTTAAACCACTAGATTTGACACATACAGTATACTGTCAATGGGCAAGAAGAATTTGTCTGGCTTTTTTGTTAAGGGTTGGTTTTCCTACTCCTTTTGGACCTAAATTACTACCTTTGTAGGACTCCACAAAATGATTTCCTAATGTAAGTAGTGTACCGTTGATTGACACTAGTATTGTGGTTGCTGCACCCTGTTTATAGCCCAATAAAAGGGTTCCAGTGCATGGTTGTGTGACCCCAAGCAACTGCAATCTAAATCTGAGGGGGTCACTACGCAAATTCATCTTAATTTTTTTCATTGTGAAATAGCTGAGTTTGATCCCTTCAGGTCAGAAATAAAACCATGACTCACATCTCATATGCAATGAACTTGGGTATGATTCGACGTAAATGGTCTCAAAGTCTTTCTCCGTGCTATCTAGAACAGTGTAAGCCACATATGGACCATCGAGCATTTAAAAAATTGTCCTAAAGACTCCAGTAATTTCACCTATTTCCTGCATTATGCATTTCAGTTGATCCCACTAGATGGCGAACTCCAGATACCAACAACCTTTACCAAAAGCAGAGTCTATCGTCTCTACTCGCATGTAATTTCTCAATCTGCTATTGGCCCGGCCCATTTGTCAAATTTTAAAAGCCAGTGTTGCCTTTAGGCCAAAACATTTGTCCATCTGACTTGGCCCTTGACCAGCACAATGACGTAAGGTACTTTTGTTTACTGCTCAATAACTGTTGGAGTCCTGTTGGTATCCTTGCTTTTCTATGTCCAAACTGAAGAGTCCAAGGACAAAATTTATTCTCAAAACTCAATCTAAGTGTTAAAGTATGCACTTTCCCACCTCAAGGAGATCTATGATTAATGTAAGTCTATGTTGTTTGGTCACATGCATGAATGCAGCACTTATAAGCAACATTTTTATAAAAAAGCTCTTATCATTATACTAAAAAAAGGAACAGTAGCTTTGAGAAATTGGTCGACATTGAAGTCCAAGCTTGTAACTTTATATGTCGTGCACACCAATGTGACAACGTCATACAGCTCTAGCAGGCTATTACCTCTCTTCAGCATTACTACTGGCGGAGCAAATGCAAGCAGAAAAGAAAGAAGGCTATTTAGTTCTTAAGGGGATTTACAGCGCAATTGCAGTTTGCGAAGTTGCAAAGTTTAGGTTCAGGTCATGTTTTATTGTCATGGTATATAAAAAATAAACAGCGGTCGATCATGTTAATGTCTGATGTCTAGATGTTACTTATACTTTTGTTCTCATCATCACTGTGACTATTCAGCGACTCAAGGCTTTATCACTGAGGGTATAAATATGTAATTTTGGGGCATTTCTTGATTTATTTTCAATTCTCATATTCAACAACAGAATACTTTTTCATTTCAGAAGCACAGGTTTTGTTTTCGCTTGAGTATACTTACCGATATTGACAGTATGCATATGTGGAAGAGCTTGTCATCTGCTGTTGGGTCACATGGTAAAATAACTCTGTGAGAAAAAGGAAATTACATTTTTTGATATTCACATTCAGAACAACTCTGTCTAATGCAAAAAAGTATTTACATGTGTTATATGCACGATTTGTTCTTAACTGAACGTATCTAGATTTTAAGCTTTCACTGGGAAGCTTTAGGATTATGTTTTTTTATTTCCACAGACACCAAATAACAATTAGACTCTTAGATTGTGAAAATTAAGTGGAATAACAAATTTGAGAAAATTTCTCAAATAATTAATCAAAGCGTAAAGAGAATCAATACTTTAACATCTGACACATTTTTTTATACTCACTCTTTGGGTGGTGGGGTTGGCTCTGCGTTGTTTGAGTACCAGTCAGAATAGTCATAGTAAGAATATTCAAACGGCTCAAATTCAGCCTTGCTGTGATTCATGTCAGCTGGTCAGTCAAGTCAAACAGGTGAAGAAAGTCAAATAAAGATCCAGAGGACTCCTTCAGGTCCTCCTCTGGTCAGGTAACCTCGCTCAGCAATCTGCTGGTGCTGCAACGCGTTGGGACAGCTTTGGCCCAAACTCCCCAACACATTCCAGTCCAACTGAGAGCTCAACGCAGCAGATTAATAGCTGCACAGAGGGGAGGGAGAGGAGACAGAGAGAGCCAACAATACAGGAAATAAGTGAAGAAAGAATCGTCTGAAGCATTTATACTTATTCAGGAATCCTTCAAATGCCATGGATAAGAATGTTTTTGGTCCTAATCTGGAAGTTGAGACCCATGAAACCTGAAGTTACTGCCGAAGGTTCAGCCGTTTATGTATTTATGCATTTAAAAGACAGAAAATATTTTTATCTTATGATTCAAAAACAGAACTGAGCAGAAGTCAAAGCACTATATTTGCAAATACAAGGCAACATTCATCACCTGGCGAATACCAGTCCTACCAAGAAGCATGGTGGCAGCATCATCATATTATGGAAGTTCTTCTCATTGCAGCAAAGACACTGAGACTGATAAGAGTTGCATGAAGAAGGAAGGCAGACAAATCAAAGGTCCTTGAAGAAAACCTGCTCCGGAGTGCAGAGACTTGACTTTGACGATGGTTCAGCTGAAGGATTGATGGGTATTCTGATGCAAGTCAAGACAAGTTGCTAATTGTTCTTGACCGGCCCAAACTTAGACACCACAGAACATCTGCGAACGGACCAGAAGATGGAAATTCAAAGATGCTTCCCGTCCAGTCTGATGTAGCCTGGGAAGACGGGGTCTTGATACTATCTAAAGCTACGCCGTAATCATTCTGGAGATGCTCTTCTGCATTTATGACATTTTGTGTGACACTTGTCAATGTCTTATTTACTCCATTACTGTGATTAGATGTGTATTTAACTGAAAATCTTGCTGATCAAGGCATAGCTCTTTTTTCAAAACCAAAGCATTATAAAACGTTCAAACTGGCCGCACTCTGCAGGCTCTGTGGTGGCGTCGGCCATCCTGTGTGGAATGGTCTGGAGCAGTGGCATCGCAGGGAGGGAAAGGAAGAAGCTGGAAAAGATCATCAGGAAGTCCAGCTCTGTCCTGGGCTGCCCCTTGGACTCGGTGGGGGAGGTGGGTGATGGGGGAGTTCTGGCTGAACTGTCCTCCATGCTGGACGATGAGTCCGGCCCCCCTCCATGGTGACCTGAAGGGACTGAGGAGCAGCTTCAGTGGCAGACTGCTTCACCCTCGATGTGTGAAGGAAAGATACAGAAGGTCTTTCCTTCCTGCTGCTGTTAGGCTCCATGGCGAGCACTCCTAATATGTGCAATATTGTTACACCTTATGGTGTAATAACACCAGTCTGTGCAATATGTCTATTATCTGTTCTATCTCTGTCATTACTGTATGCTGTTGCAAACTGCAATTTCCCCATTGTGGGACTATTAAAGGTTTTCTTATTCTTATTCTTATTCTTGAGTTTCCTCATGCCAGTACAGTAACAATGCCTGTAGGTGAATTTTAGGTGAATCAATGCTCCAATCTGTGTGATTTCTCATTGAGATTAGGTAATGTGATTACTGCGCTGCAACGTGACGTTAACCTGTTTGCCTCCCTCCGCCTGTTACTAAAGAGACTAATCTCATAATAAGATGAAAATCTCTCATTTCAACAGAGGCAACCTTTGTGTGAAACAGCTGAGGAATGGTCAAAATGAGAATGTTGACACGTGAGGTAGCAAGGCCTCCGGTTAAGGATCACTTTTCACATAATAAAAATAAGACAGGACAAAATTGTGCGAAGAGAGGTGGAGAGTTATTGATCAGAGGATAAACATAGATTGCAGACTTTCAGAGTTACCAAACAGGAGTTTAAAATTGGACTTCAATTAAATCTTTCATTTAGGGATTTGCAAAGTATACCTAACTTCATGTTTTTAACCTCTATAGACTGAATTGAAGGCAACAAACTTTGCTGTGAAATCAGATGAATCTCCTTTGGGAGTTCAAAGTTTCTTAATCTGGATTGGTGAGCTCACTCATATGACAGAGGCTGCAGAGGGCCGGCTGATCTGATCCCTGGATTTTCTGACTGTGCGGGCGTTTGTGAACCTTACACGGGACCCACAATGCTCACACAGCGCCTGCTAATTTCATCATTAAGGCCACCACCTCCAGAATTAAAGTGCTCAATTTCATTTGTTCGCTTTTTTCTAAATCATCTTTTACTGAAGCCACTTTTGACGTCTCCATTAAATGCAGCAAGCCTGCAGTTTTGCTCCTCTGTTGTGTCCGTCTGACGGCTTCAGTGCATTTGAATCAAAGGATGAAGTAATGCTGAGTGACGTCTCTTATCAAGATGGCATTTGGTTGAAGTACATCAACACACTATAAAAATGAGGTTTCACATCTCACTTCAAAGAGAAAAACACTTTATTTGAATAATGCAGTAATAAGGTCACTGTACAGGTGTCACTGTAAAGATAGGACCGTAAAAGACACTTAAAGAATGAGGTATTGAGGTGTACATCTTGCCAAATGTAATTTATGGTACATTTATGATAAAGAAAAAAGACAATGAAGAGTTAGAGATACAGGAACCCAATTTTGGTGGATGACATATAAAGTTTTTGATGGACCTAAGTTACACTAAATGAGACTTGTTTATGAGCAAATGAAGAATAAGAGCAGTTGATTTTATTCACATTCAGTTTTGATAATGTAAAACTGTCAGGCCGGGACTCAGACACAGAGAAGGATTTCAACAAACCAAAAATACTCTTAACAAGGAGAGAAAAACAAACCGGCAACATGGGGTGCACAAAGGGACAAAACACTCTGATGCAAGACAAGGCCAAACGCAGACTATATATACACAAGAGGGTAATGGGGAACAGGTGGAAACGATCAGGAATCAGGCAAGACAATCAGACCGGTGACACACAAGGGAAGGGCAAGTGACCTGAAACGATAGGAGAGTTATTTTTCAAAATAAAACAGGAAATCAGGGGACAAAAGACCCTTACCGCCATGTGACAGCACCCCCGCCCCCCTCTAGTGCCGACTTCTGACGGCCCAGGCTGTTCTGGATGGTCCCTATGAAAGTCTTTGATAACGCCTGTGTCTACAATGAAGCGTGACGGGATCCATTGTCTTTCTTCAGGTCCGTAACCCTCCCAGTCCACTAAATATCGTCTCCCCCAGCCCTGATCGCGTACTGCCAAAAGCTGTTTTACCTTGTATACGGGGTCGCCGTCCACCAATTCTGGTGCCAATTCATGGCATTGCCTGCATTATTGATTTACTCATGCCATATGAGGCTTGGTTCTGTCTGTGGTCCTCTGGTAAATACCTTGTTTCTGTTATTCCGAAATCTACATATATCTGATTGGGCGCTAAACAGTAAGCTAACTTCAAGGATATTTTATATCAGGGAAAATCAGGCACTAAGAGCATTCTATTGACCAGCAATCCTCTCTGCAGTCAAAAAAAACAACAATCAACATTGTTAAACTTTTGCTTTTTCCAAATTACACTCCTATGGAAGCCATCCTTAGCATTGCTGGGCTGTAGGATGTTTTTTTAAAAGCTTTTTTGATCACACCAAGACACAGCAAGCTGATGGTCGGCCATTTGCCAATGTTGCCGAATGCCTGTAACTCCTGTTTTTGTGGTCTATCCTGCACCGTTGTCACTTAATCAGACTCTCGGCTTCCCAACCGATTCAACATGTTGAATCTACGAGTCGGTCAGAGATCACTCTGACTAGCTGATCACCTTAAAGAACCAGTGCACAAGAATGGAAATCTTGTGTGTCTCCTCAGGGATTAGGTTCTAATTAAATGTAGGCACCAAAGCTATGTGGCTCATGTAAGATTTCATTTTGTAAGATGTTTAAAAGAAACCAGTGAGGACAGTTTGTAAGAACAAGGACACAGTAATGAGTTTTGAAATGACAACAAACCACATCAGGACTGCTTCTTATTTAAATCCTCCACTGTACGCATTCATCTCTTAACAAGATGCAAACAGTCCATCTATGGCCACATTTATTGTGTCCAAGAAATGTCTTTAACAACCTCTTAACTTGAAACATCTGTTCCAGTAACTGTAATTGGAACAATTTCAGCATAAATAAGCATCAGTCTTATCCAGACTGACATTAAAGGGACTACATTCCCATCTACGTTTTATATTCAAGACTTTGTTTTGAGATTGCTTTTGGTTTGTGTGTGTGTTTTAGTTGTTGTTGTGTTGTGGGGACCTAAATCAGATCACACAGTCACATTTTGAGGACAAAAAGTCCCCATAATGTGGGACAGTGAAGTCTTTATATGGCTGTATGAGGGATAAGACTTTGCTTTAGGGTTACAGTTTAGGTTAGGGTTGTGGGCGTTTAGATGTAAAGGGCTTCAGACTGATTTGTGTCCTCACAAAGATTGCCGTATATCTTCATGTGAGGAGGGTTTTGTGTGTTCAGGTCTTTGTAAACTCCTTTTAAATCTAGATGACAAAATGCGGTGTGACACAATGTTGGTACCCTCATTTTTACTTCATCAAGGCATGACAATATGAATACAAGAGTCACGTTAATGACAGCTGGGGGCTGGTACAGTCCATCTATCACCAAACACATAAACATACTAGAAGACAAAGTGCGAGTCACTTCAGACACAAATCTATGATGATATGATACAAACAGACAGCAAGCATGATAACAAGAACTGCATTTTCATTTTTTTTTTACAGCATGACCTCATGTGGAAACAATAAACAGAAAATAAAGTGGCCTTAAAAAATAACAGCACGCAGAATCTCTTGATATGTATACAGGAATATAAATGCAAGTATCTGCCGCATATCGTCCCATCCACACCAGGAGATGACCGGTGACTGCTCGGTTTCAGTTTTTGAACATGTCACACAGCAGTTTCTCCATGGGAGTGTTTCCGATGGTCCTGTGGAAGAACAGCAGCTCTATCCGCTCCGAATTTACGAAACGCAGGGAGGGGAGTAGAAGAAGCAGCTTGCCGAACCTGAACGCAAACAGGAAATGAAAATTAAATCACACATCTCCTTTAAAAGAAAAAATGAGCAGGAGTTTACATGTTGCTGGGGCCCTCTGCTGGCTGTTAGCAGCTAATAGGCTTGAAATAATAAATACGTGGCTCTTCTTTAAGAATTGCTTGTTACTCAGCAGAGAAATAACAAAAAGCAGTTTAGATTTAGTGTCGATTAGATTTATCAATCTCATTAATAGCTCATTAATATTTTCTTAACTTAACTTTCTTACGTATGAAGGTGCATCTGACCTCTCTCTTTTCTTTTCTTCCTCTTCTATCTTTCATTAGGGCACAAGGATTATCCATCGCCCCTCCTCTCACCCCATCCCTTCAGCCCCTTTCATCCCTTCATCTAGTTCCCTCACATCATGCCAATCAATAAGCTTCCTATGCATCAATTAAGGCATGGTCTTTATTGCTAAATTGGTGTTTAATGAAGCAGGACCTCACCTGGCTGGTTGACTGGGGTAGTGCGAGCGGATGTGTTGTCCCAGCATGACTTGAGACTGATCCTGCAGGTTCTCCACTTGTTCTGGGTCTTTCAAACCGCGAGTCTCTGTGGAGGAGAAGAAGAACCGCTGCGTGAGTCACACAAATAAAACCGTGTCCACGTGATTTAAACAAATTCATGCCGAAAGTCTAATCATTTAAATTATTTATTAGAAAAGTTTTATTGAGATTCAAAGTTCCTATTTTTGCTATTTTCCCATTTTCCTAGATTTTGTTTCAGAGAACTTGGTTTCTTCTTTCATTGGTTTCAATGATTTCACAATGAAAATGCTGACTGTAAGGAAGAGGACAACACTCTGCTTTACTATGATTAATTAATCACATATTTCAGAAACATGAATTTCTTAATGTTATGATTTCTTAACATAGTAACATCAAAATTTGAATTAAAATACTATTAATTTAGTTTAAATTAAGTTTCAAAGGTGGCTCTAGAGGAAAATCACATGGACTGAGTTCAAGCATTGTGTTGTCTTCACCTGGCTTGAAGAGCACGATGGCTTTGAGGCAGGCGAACTCTGTGGGATCCACAGCGAGCGCCTTGAAGCGACTGAAGACCTCCTGCAGGAGGCGCAGGTCCAGACTGGTGTAGCTGGTTTTGCCCTGCATGCCGGGACAGAGGTCCGGCAGAGAGAGCAGAGGGCAGCTGTCCAGAGGCAGAGACCACTGGATGGCACAGAGCAGGAAGAGCTCGCTCCACGCTTCCTCCAGCAGAATCACCTGATGAGAAAAAAGAAGAAGAATCTTTTTATATTCATCCTTTTAGTTTCGCCCAGTGAGTCAGACAGGAAAATATGGAAGCTCAGTCGTGACAGAAAAATATATACGGTCATGGAATTTATTCAATTTAAAAATGTTATTATCTCTTTATTCCAGAGGCAAATTATTAAACAGTGTCCATAAGAAAGATGGAACAAAAAAATAATAATTTTCACATATTTTTAAAGTCAGAATTAGGAGACATCAGGAGTTTACATTTAAATATATAGATTTTTAAAATATATACTCTAAATATTTAAAAGTTTTGATGTTTCTAGTAAGGTTCGACTCCATAAATGACAAAAACTGAATTATTTTGCATGTATAACAGTTATTTTACAGCCGTTTGATTAACTTGAAGAAAGCTCTATTGTTGTTTTGCACCTTTTGCTGCCATAGATGTAATTCTTAAATATTCTTAACTATTAAAGCTGATTCTGATTCTGATTTTGATAACAGAGGAGCAATTGAAACACGGACAAACCTTGAACTCTTCAGGTAAAATAATGTCTTGGCTTTTAACTTTCATTTTAGAGTTTTATATAAGATAAAGTAAGATAATTTATCCACAGTGTGCATAAATAAATTATAGTTTTTAATATTTATAGTTTTACACTGTCATGTCTGCATTTTCAATTTTGTAGTACATGTACAATGACAATAAAGGCACTGTATTCTATTCTACCACAGTTTCAGTATATTAAATCTTTAAACAAAACAACCCCACACTGAGAAGGCTGCAGTTTCTACTTTATGATAAATGAAAAAGTACCACATTCTCCCTGTGACCCAAATCTCACCTGGTCTCTGAAGGGCAGGTTAGAAAACACTGGCAGGTTCTTTGCCCACTTCACCGACATGAAGAGCAGCCGAGCCGAGGTCTCGTACACGTTTTCTGAGCTGGACGGATACAGAGCCATGTGGTACTCCGAGGACGCTCTCTCTGGCTCATTGCTGGTTACGTCGATGTTTTCGTCAACTGAGACAGAAAGGGCTGAGGTTAGAGTCACAACAAACCACAATTGTTTCAAATTACGGAGGAGAGTGTTTTTGCAAATGCTGCCTCCAAATCCTTACAAGTTTGGATAATAAATCTGAGGAGAATAACACAAAGCACAATGCTGCATATTAATTTTAACTTCTTTCTCCTCACCATCCTCAGGCTCCAGCTTGGCGCAGGTCTCGGCCGTCATGAGGCTGGCCATGAATCGGTGGTTGTTCTGGGGACTGATGCAGCGCTGGGGGGCGACAGAGGAGGTGATGGACATGGAGGAGGTGATGTGGGGCCACGTGATGACAGAGCCGCCGGAAGAAGAGGAAGAGGACGAGGAGGAGGAGGAAGAGGAGGAAGAGGAGGTGGGCTCCCGTGTGGTGGCCAGGTGCTCCTTCTCAGGGTCCACGTCGATGGAGTCCAGACGGACCTGAGCTGTGCTGCGGGGCTGCCGCTCGTTCTGCACTGCTGCAGTGAGGAGAAGACAAAAGACTTGGTTGGTTTTGATTTTAACCTCACACACAGTTTCACTTTTGAACCTCAGACACTAACATGAATTATCTGAGCATTTGTTAACACACTAACCATCTTTATTCATGCCCGCCTGCAGGCACTTCTTCAGCCGACACGCCTGGCACTGGTTGCGGTGAGCTTTGTCGACTGGACACATGCCAGTACCGGCCTGGCACCTGTTGACCAACAAGTCAAACATTTAAAGGGAGAATTCACTCAAAACTAACTATTTCATTTATTTTCTTTTAGCCTCAAGAAAATTTTGAATAAACCTTGGTTAAACACCTAAATTTGAAGCACAAAAAAAGTTAAATGGCCAATTAGTCATTTTTTAACGTATATAATTTCCATATATATGTATATATCTTTTTAGAATATGGATATGTAAAGGGAAAAAAATCTGTCAAACTATGTTTCTCTGCTACTAAAAAAATACTTTTACAATCTTTTATTAGAAGCAGAAAACTGATTTTGTTTTTGAGTTGTAGTCTGTGTATTCTGAGATTTGCCAATTTGAGGGCTTTTGAGCTTTTTTCATGGCTCTTCACTTTTGTTGACATTTGGATCTAAAATTACTTTTCTAGGCAAAAACTTGGATAAAATGCTCTTGAATTTGCCTTCTTTTCCCAGAATGCACCTCTTTTACTAACAGTGCTCAGTGAGATGGGGACAGGTGTGCTCCTTCTTGCCTGTAAATGAGCCTCCTCCTCACGCTGCGTTTGAAGAAGCCGCTGCAGCCGTTGCAGGCGTAGATGCCGTAGTGCTTCCCGCTGCTGGTGTCTCCGCACACTTTGCAGACCAGAGCTGGGCTCAGCGCTTTACCCGGGGCCGGGCTCTTGGCTGCAAGTCAAACAGAGAAGAGAGACACACACACACAGGGCAGGTCTGTTAGTGCCTGGTATTGTTTCATACGTGTGCCTGCCATCTGCACCGTCAGCTCGGCCTGCACTTAGCTCAACAGACAATATTGTAACAGACGTTTAGGACCGAAAATCTCATTTTATCTAATTTTACGATTATGAAATTAGAACAAAAAAATGGCTGGAGGCAGATTAACAATTAAAACAAACGATGCAAGGATGCTGAAATTAATCCAAATAAACCCATTGTTTACTAAGGAATCGCCCACAGTTAAATAATAGATATTTATTTTGACCTTTTTTTGCTTTAATAGGATATATTTGTTCTTAAGAAATGTAGCTGTGTGAGCTTGAAGCTATGTTTTTTTTAATTTACTTGAATAAAAATTAATTTATATCTTATTTAATTCACACTTGGCTGTTGAGGAGGATTTAATTCTTAAACAGATTAAATTTTAGAAATGTCTTAAACATCATATTTTATCTTCTTCCATCTCAAATGAATGTCATTTTTCCATCAGATCTTTTAGGATTTCCCGGCCACCTGTTGCAGCTGCTGGAGATCTTACCTCCTCTGCTGTCGTCCGTCCCGACGCTGCCGGATGATTCGGTGGGGGAAGAGGACGGCATCATGGGGATCTTCGTCAGGTGATCCTCCATCAGTTTTCACTGAAAATGTCTCCTTGATTGATGGACGAACAGCGATAACAAACTTTGTAGTCAAGTATTCGTCCTCTTCAACACACAGAAAGTTCCTTTTGTGTTTGTTGCACTATGAAGTTGAAATGCGTCGCTGTGGGGCCTCCAGTGGTCTGACAGATGGCAGATCGAGCTTCTACTGTGTTCCAGCTTTGGGGATGCAGATGGGCTGGGGTCCTGCCATGAGCTCTCGAGCTGACACTTGTTGCACGTCAACAGGTTGTGTGTCCTCCCTCCGGCCGTCGGGGTCTGTCACTGTCTGTGGGTTCTCCTCGGCAGCAGGTCCTCAAAAGGGAGCCCAGGGGGGTGGAGGGGCAGGATTAGCCCCAAGCGCTGTGTAAGCAGCATGCTTATTTGTCATCCTCTTAATCTTTACTGTTCATCTACTGGATCAATCAGTCACATTGCCAGAACATTGGTGCCGCTCAGACACGCATCTTCATCGAAACTAAATCAGAATAGAAATGGTGGCGACTCCTAAAAGCTCTGTAGAAGAGGAGTTGTAACTTAAGACCACTTCCCATCCAGCTCTGTCTCCTCATGTCTCCTCTGTCCCCGTCCGTCAACACTCCTCTTCGGTATCTGCATTTAAAGGGATGATTACATGAGGCACACATTATTATATTTACCAGCCTCTTCAATTTGTTTCCCCTCCTTTTTTTACCTCTGAATTCCCTGCTGTATATTTGATCTGTGTGATTGCCTCCCATTCATAATGACTCCCAGTGTTTGCTGAGGACCTGCCTATTAAGTCCCATTTCCCTTTTTTTTTTTTGAATGAACTCAAGATCATCCACTTCCCCCTAGAAGCCAGGAGACAAAAAAAAAAGGTCACAGAGGGAATAATAGAGTTTTGAATGACCGGCACTAATTTATATCCTTCATAAGATGCTGCCATTTATTATTAAGAGCCTAGAATTATCATACATGTGGCATTTACATAGGCAGTGGCTTTTAGCTGAGGCTAATAAGGTACCAGAACCAGCAAAACAAAAGGGAGAAAATACGAAACAATTATATTCAAATGACTTGTAGTTACCGAAACGTAGGACAATTTGGGGGCTAAATGAAAAGCTCCGTAGGTTATTGCTATGATCAAGATTAGAAAGGGCTGACGACATAGACGAACAAGCCATTAAAATACTCCGTGTTAAATCTCAGATGGACCAAGAGATATGGAAAGTCCTGGTAAAAGCTGAACTGTTTCAACTGTGACAATGAAAGCTGGTATTAAACATGTTAATGAGTCTCATTATTGTTTAACTGCTCGTTTTTACCATTTGTTGCTTTACACAGTTGAGCGGCTCAAGTGAATGATCTAAATATGAAGAGGACGCCAGCTGCCATTTTTCTGGCATCTGTACTGACCCGGTTGTGTTTATCTGCTGTTTGTTCTGTGCTTGTGACACGTGCCAAAAACTGCACTAATGAGTGATCTTAGATTGGACATATAGTGAGAACTCTTTAAAGCTGCTTCAAGCTTTAATTGATTTTTAGGAACAGGGAGAAACCATCTGACGTGGTATTATCTGAGTCAGTCTGCCACCGCCGTCCACCATCGTTACCAGCTATTCGTTAGCTTTGCCTACTTTTTTGTGTATGGTGGGTTTCAGAGCCTGTGCTGAAAAACAACTGAAAAACAACTGCTGTGATCTAGAGAAAATTGCCAAACCAACTAAAAGACAAATACCAAAGGGAGGCTGGTTCCAAAAAGGACTCAATCCCCATAGACCCCCATGTTAAAATGTCCAACTTTTCACTAGAAATACACTTAGTTACATTACCTGGAACAAAACAGTTTTTGTCTCTACAACCAAGTTCTCCATTCATGACCACTTTACAGGGGTGAACATATAAATTATATGGCTGCTTTGAGTAACAGATGGGTGCCTTTGACTATTTTTGCGTGGAGTTAGGTGGAGTTGGTTACAGCCAAGATGGCGACCCCCAGAGACATCACACTGAGCTTCAAAACCGCTCTTCAAGAAACCTAAGGGGTTTCCGCAGATGCCCCCCCCCCCCTCATTGATTGGATTTGTGACTGGTCATGCCTTTGTTGTTGTACAGACTCTTGAACTAGCTTGATAAGGTACGGACCATAGACAGTATAAAGATTTTATTGTATTTAAACAGTCTGTAGTACGGACACACCAAACTGACATCAAAGAACTTAAAAGTTGCTCTTGAACGCAACACAAAGATTACAACCAATGGCCAGCTGCAACATACCCTTCATTCTGCAACTGCGTGACAGTAATTGTGGCAGTAGTCTGTATTCATTATTCAGAAGGGGAAATGGGAGAGCTACTATTAGCTGGGAGGCTGCGTAGTTAGGAGGAGCAGCAAGAAAGTCTCTCCTGAATCATGCACATCACTTGGTCTACAGGTCATTTCATTTTAGATGATCATGCCGTTGTGACTCAGAAAGAACATCCCTAACCCTAACCCTAACCACCCTGCTTTAACTTGCATAAGATACAACCTGTGCCTGTGCATAATAACCTTTCTCTTTATGAGTAAGATTACGTCTTTGTCCCCAAACCTAACCCTAACATTATGATGAATGCAAGTTGAATAGTAACTCTCTTTTGGCTCCATTTTTGGTCTCAACCCTCTCCTTAAGGAAATATCTGTCTTTTTAAGCTGCTGAATGCAACATTATATTACCCAGCTACTTACTACAACAACAGTGATAATGAACTAAAAGAGAAGAGTTGTCGGCAGCAAACAATTAAACAACGAGCTAAGGCTCACTATGAAGTCACTGGAGCAGCAGCTTCTAACTCAAGAGACAATTTTAGAAAGAAAACAAATATAATGATGGAAAACAGATCGCTATTAAAAAAAATGTTGTTTATTGCTTGCATCCACTGTGTAATCTGTAAAAGATTTAAACATCTGTCCTCCCGGCCTTATCTCACTCACTTCCGTTATGCAAGTAGGAAATTTGCTTGGAGAGCAAAATTAATGTTGATGTCAGCGTGTTTCAGCCGCACAATAACAAGGCCCAACCATAATTGGAAAAACAAAGTGGAAAGCAGTTAAGTAGATTAGAGTTCGACCACATTTTGTCTGCCTGGGCACCGGCCGCCGTCACCAGATGACTGAGGAGGGGGAGAAGCACAATTAGCTCAAAAGATTAAAAGAGCAGTGAAGACACACTTCTTGTGGGCATCTTTAGCCATATGGTGGCTACTCTCTTCATCCTTGGCCGACACACTGTTGACCTTTGTCAGATTTACCAGTTAATTAGTCTTCTGAGGTCAGTGGGCTGCCGTCTTTCCGCCTGGATTCACCCAATTACACACTGATTACTGATTAGATGAGAAAGACATAAGAAAAACCTGGAATAGGCTCAACCTTTCTTGGTTTTTCTCAGGAGCTTCATGCCGGCATGCCTTGGCAGATTTGTTAGCCCATTAATTCAGTGTCTGTGATGAGTATTTCTTCAACCTGACCAATCATTCTGACCAGAAATTCCATCTTAACTGTTCACATGGATGCTAAATAAAATGATCCGAGGAGATATATATGTTTACATGCCCCAAAACATCCATAGAACTTTTTTTGACAAGGTGGTTTTGCTGCTGTGGAGCATCAAATAAGCTGGAAATAGAACAGAAGAAGAAGAAGAAGAAGAAGAAGAAGAAGAAGAGTCCTGCATCTGTCCTAGCTTGCCAGTATTCAGCATTAAATAAATCAACCGAGAGAGCTGTTGATTGTGTTTTCATTGTAGAAGCTGTGGTTTGTAGTAGGGTTTAATCCCGGGAAACGGGATTCCCGGGAAATCTGATCAAGACTATTTCCCGATTCCCGGGAAAGGTTATGACGGGAAACGGGAAATATATATTTATTTTTTGTTACACGTGCGCTTCTATTGTTGTCTTACGTTAACGTTGAATTCAGTGCAGCAGTAGGCTATAGCCTAGAAATCCACGCACCCTAGCGGCAGCAAATGTCATTTGCAGCAGTAGCCTAGGCTACCAACCTCCTAATGATGTCTGCAGCCAGCTTTGTTAGGCCTTAAGGTGAACCCTGTTATCGTTTCATCCCGCTCCACAGTCTGGCATCTACACAATCTTTAGTTCATAAAACATAACGAGTCATGCTAAGCTACCCAAAAAAAGTTCGTCGCAAAAATTCCAGTCGATTGCCGATGCATCTATGTTTTATGCAGAACTAGTTTCTTCAGAGCGTAATAAGATCTTGGTCGCGAGTGGTGGCACGGTTGGTCACGTGATCGTTCTACACCAATACGGTAGCTGCTTTTTGGCAGATAGGCTGTCACGCACGCAGCTCACTTGATCACGCAGCAGAATTGATCATTGCAAACTTTGTTGATATGGACATAAACGGTGTTTCTTGCCCTAATAATGTTACAAATAATATAAAACATGCTGGGAACGCATATTTGAATGATATCGATACATTACTTGGGCAAAAACAACAACAACAACAAACAGCTATTTCCCGGGATTCCCGGGAAATGGGTCGTCTTTTCCCGGGATCTGATTCATCTAATTTTCGGGAAAAATATTAAACCCTAGTTTGTAGTACGACTGAATTGCACTGCGTTGTACGAACACATGTTCCCATTATGTTGACATTCCCATTTTAGAGAAATACAAAAATCCAAATCCAAAATGATCCTCCTGTCACGCCTGCCAATAGGAATTGGACGCTCTAATTCAGTCACAAACCCAGAGCCAGTGGTTATGGTGATTTAACCGGTTTATTGTCTAGACAGAGGAAGCAGGTGGGAGCAGATTTTCAGGTTGACGGAAATGGAGCAGAACCAGGTTTGTGGGGAACCCAGGGAAAGAAGGGATAGAAATGCAGGGAGGAAGGCTGGCGGACTGGTGGAGCTGGGTGAGAATTCCAGGGAGCATACGACGGAGCTGGTAAGTACATGGATCCGAGAGCTGAAGACAGGGAATACCAAAATAAGTAAATGCAACAGTAGTATTTACAACTAAAGACTTGAGCCACAGCAAAGGTAAGCAGAGGATCTGGTGACAAGTGGAGGACTAAGGCCCCGTTTACACGAAGGGAAGACACGGATATTTCCCTGCAGTTTGGCCTCTCATTTACACGAAAACCCCGTTTTTATCACAGAAAACGATTATTTCTAAAAACTCCGGCCAAAGTGGAGATTTCTGATAACGCCGGTTATGTGTTGCCGTGTCAACTGGGAGAAACGGGGTTTTAGGTTCTCAAACGTCACATTCTGTCCACACAAACGAACCTAGCACCATGTTTGCTGTTTTGAAAGGAACAGGAAGTCGCTCGTGTTATTCGTTGGTGTCGATTCTGAGGATTTTGATTGGCTTGCATGGCTTTATTCTTTTCCCTATACTGCCGCCCATAGGTTTGGCATAGTTATTATGGCGCTCGGCGGCGTATTTATGCGGGTTGATGTAAATGACAAGTTTTTTGAAAACGATGTTGTGTGCACAATGTTATTATTGAAAACGGAGGGGAGGAAATATTCGTTTCTCTAAATACCCGGCTATGTGTAAATGTGGCCTAAACCAGGATTTTATGGACAAGGTGAGTAGATAGCTGATGAGGCTCCATTGCTTGCAGGTGTGCATGTAAGTGGCTCCAGCTCCACCCAGCTCCAGTGAGAAAAACGGAGACAGACACACCCAACAAGAAACAAACAGGAGATCCTGACACCTCATTTCAGCATCATCTGAACATTATAACAATCATGAAGCTAAGATTTAGTCCAGGACTATTATAATAGCATGGATTCATTTTCACTAGAGTACCTAATAAACTTGCAAGTGATGGTATTCTTGGTCTTGGAATAAAAACAGCCATAATTTCCAGATGACCGACCGCCTATGACCAATGCTTTGAGTCACCTGTTCTGCTCAAGAGTAAAAAGCCTCCAATAACCACAGATATTGAGACCAGTTGATGTTTTAAACCAAAATCACCTGAACCGACTCATATGTGACTTGCCTCAACTTCATACATTATGCAGCTTTAATTTACTTAGGATGTGCTGGTGGTTCCTTTAAATATCTCATGAGCAAAGAGCCTTGTGAGTGATTGCAGTTATTGCTTTATTATTTATTGAAATCAGTGTGTGCTATGAAAGGGTGGGGTCGGCAAAGCCTCCGTTATTAACCCTCCGTTATAGTCACTACAAATTAAGGAATTGCTTTGCTTCAAAAAAGGCTTTCCTCCAGCTTTCTCTGGCCATTTTAGTGCTTCCATCACATAAAGAATATGGAACACTAAGTGTTTTTAGAGATTCATAGGGATTCATAGGATATATACAATCCAAATTTTCTTAAGGGCTCTACAACACTGACTACGTCATTTAAACTTCATCAACCTGCTGGTGATCATTGATGCCATATCCCCAAACTGCCCCAAAATGCATAAAAATTAATATAATGACAAAAAAAATACTCAACAGATAAAGTTTTTATTATCCATGTTGAGTATAGTCCATTAACACGTAGATATGAAATTATATTTCTGGATTTTGAGAAAGTTTGTTCCATGCAAGGCTCAGCTTAAGACCTGACTGCATATTAACAACCAGAGAATAAACTAATGTGACTGAAAATATGCTCTTTTCTTCGAGAAGAAAGTGCAAACTCACACGGATGCACATTCTCTAATTTCAATCAATCTTTCAAAGTGGCAAACAAACACTGCCGCATTTCTTGTTGCCTCCATCGACTAGGGCCCGCCTTTGCATGAAAGTGTCTCGTGGCGCAGGAGCGTGAACGTGTTGAGCTGCAGGATCAGATCTGCTCTCCCAGTTTAGAAGATGACTATGCCGCTGAGATGACTGGCTGCAGCCTGCCGGCCAGGCCAATCTCAGCTTTATCGCAGTTTACATAATAATAATCAGACGCGGTACAGCATGACACCATGGAGTTTTAGGTGAGGACTTGCTTACACGAGCAGGCAAAAGATTATGCCAAGACAAATAGATTAGGGAGCAGTCTAATATTAGGATTCAAAGAATGATTAGAGGAGCCCTGTTATGTAATGATATTAATGAACCTCTGCTATGCTAACTATGAGACTTTGAAAACAAGTCCAGTGAGACAGCTTTAACCTGCGTCAACAGGTGTCCATCTGACAATACCTGCAGCCGCCATTGTAGTTTGTCGTCTGTCTTTAAGGTTTGATTTTCTGTCCTTTAAATTTCCAGATCAAAACATCAGCATAAAAACATATTAGTGACATGTAACAGAAGTGTAAGATTACAATCACAAAACTCAGATCAGAAATGTATTTTTTTGCCAATAAACATGACATATTCACCCACTAAAGCTTAAAATGCTCCTCATTTCCTCCTTTCTTAGTTTTACATTAGATTTGAAATATTTCTTAGTTGAGTTTACATGTGTAGATTGCAGTTTTTAGACTAAACTTCCAATTTAATAACCATAAGTCTTGATAAATTGATCATGAATAGTGGAGATTAATGAAAACCAAACTGTTAAAAGTCTTGCAGCTGCAAAACTATGATATCACAAAACTGGACCCACATAGAAACCTATAACTTGCTGAACTTTTATTTTTCACGTTTGTAGAGTAAGTACAGTAAAATTGAGTCTAATAATTCTCTTTTTTTGTTTTAGACTACACAATAATAGAAATCTCTTTCATTTTTTATTGTATCTCTTATTTAATAATAAAAAAACAAATACCAGTTGTTTTTCCAGTTTTCGTTTCTGTATTTAAAAGCAAACATGAAATAGCAAAAAAAATGCTAATATTATTATTATTTTTTAATGTAAGTAGATCTTTTTGAGTTGGTCTTTGTAAAAGGGCACCCTGATATAGACTGTGTGGAGAAAACCAATATGATGAGAAGCCATAAGACCCAGACATTATTAAAGACTCATCATCAACTTGGTTAAATAATTAGGTTTCAGAACAACAACCTAAGTTTGAAAGCACCCTGACGTTTCTTTGAACATGTGAAGACAAGCTCAGTTTTTCCTTTCACAATGAAAACACTTTTAACTATGATGAAAGTTAGAGGTGAAGTCAGTCCTTACCGCTGCACATTGATGATGTAGTAATTTGTTGGAACTGGGAGGAGCCTTAGTGGTTGTCTTTGTACCGACTTTGATGTTATGGTCCTGGGTTTCAGTGCTGGTGTTTTTGTTCTCTTTTCCTGCTCTCTCTCTCTCCCCCCCCCCCCCCTCATTAGGCTCACCTGGGCAAGATTCTGGCAGGAGCACATGACACAGCTGCGACCACTCTTCAATCAAACACTCTTTTAAAGGCTGGCCGTTGCTTCCCTCCAGTGCCAGATATCTCTGCATGTCATGGTTTGTTCGCGCTCTCCGGTTTTTGCCTTGCGACTTTAAAAGATTAATATTTTACTAACTTTGGACTTACCTCTTGTGTTTTTTGTTTCCTACCTTCCAGTGCATCCCAGGCAGAGCCAGAGTCCTGCCCCGGCAGCCATTTTGAGTTATTTTTGTCTGTTTCTCCTGGAGTTTCCAGCATCTTTTGTTTGCCTCCTGCATTTTTGTTTTTTTTTGTTCTGGGATTTACGTCCCAGACGAGTTTTTGTGAATAAACTCAACTTCATTGACTTTTATACGCAGTGTTGTCTCCTGCTTTGGGGTCCTGCCACTGGCTGGAAGTTTGAACTTGTAAAAAAAAAAAAAAAAAATCTATTGGTAGAGTTTTTGTCACTGTGATAGAGTGATGTGATTTAAACTCTCTGTGAAACCGTGGAGTGCTATTAGAGTGCTACTTTTGTGTTTCATGTAAAAAACAGGAAGACAGAGAAGCCAGCTTTCAAAAACTGCCCAAAACATTATAATTATGTTTAGTTTAGTTGTTTAACCACTCAGATTGGTTACATTAGTGAAATATATCATAAAATGCAATGGAATCAAAGCAAAGAGACACTGTTGATGTGTAATTATATATATATATGTACACACACACACACACACAAGTCCTGAAAGCAGACCATACTTCTCCAGTTTAGTTGACTGAACTCAGTTTTTAAAAACTAATATAAAGACTAATAGTAATAGCTTAAATGTGTAACTGATTATTTATTAATAACAGTATTATTTATTATTTATTTCATTAAAAATGACCATTTATGTTTTGTTCATGTGGCATTAACAGACTCCCACATATCTCAGATGTTCTGACAAATATTTGTTTCTTTTTTGTTGGAAAACATTAAAGAAAAAACTGAAAGAATGAAAAAAAATGGGTGATTTTAACATGAAAAAGTTGGCCACGTTTGAGAACAGCACCAAGCTATCACGCCTGTTGTTCACACATTACAGCCCACATCTGATTACATCACTGCCCTCACACTCTGTAACCTCACCGACCACATATGAAAGAGGATAACACAAACACACACATGCACGCACACGCACCCACACACACAGAGTTACCATGGATCATGAAGGAAACTCAAGGAGGAGCGTGGAGATTGAGTGGAGGGGGGAGGTTAAATCTGATCTGGCCTGTGCTGACGACGGCAGTGTGGCTGCGTCCTCACATCAGCCCTGCATCAGTGTAGGAGTGTGTGTGGGTGTGTGTGAGAGAGAGAGAGTTATATAACAGTGTGATAAAGCTGCCTTTGGGATCTGACTGTGACCACTGAGCCTCTTACCTGTGCGTCAGATGGAAAACTCTGGCAGCAGATCTTCATCTCCCACATCAGTCATCTTAGAGTTGAACACGCATTAGTCTGTCAACACAGAGCACAGTAACTTTAAAGCTATACAGTTAATGGTTAGGGGTACATTTTTATATTGAAGATATCCAATTAATTAAATCAACATACATGTTTGTCAAATTTCCTGAAGGTCAATCACTATAACCCACACATTTTCCTATAGCCCTTCCATTACAAAAACTTGATATTAAATCTATCATACTCCTTCAGGATTAGTTTTCTAATGTCTCCTTAGACCTTCTGGCAAGTTATATCAGTATAAGTCACAATCTGTGCTAACCTCACTAAACCTAAAACATACTTTAAAGGTCAACTAAAGAGCTTCGCATCCAACCATCATGTATCTACGTCCTTTAAAAGTAAGAGCTGAAAATCAACACTTTTGGGATTTAGAAATGTTTAAGACATGTTCCAGGGTGCTGAAAAAATAAAGAGCCAAGTAGTTCATCAAATGTCCAAGAACTCCATTTCTGAAAGCATGTCACAACTCATCAACATGGACCGTACTGAAGACTTTCACTTACAAGTTCCTGAATGCCACAATAGCCTTTTATCATGAGGACAGTAAACGCAGCACCATTTAAATGCAGCATTAGTCACAGCACAACGCACATCATAGCTTTCATTATATTTGTAAAAGCTAGTGTTATTTGTTATTTATATTGTTTATGTCAGTGTTTTTACCATTTACAGTATACAGCAGTTAAGTACTGACTCTTAAATATCTGTGATCCCTTCCACTTGTCCGCATCCAGGCCCCAAGAATTATTTTAGCTCCCCTTGCAGCTGCACTGGAGGCCACGCGGTCCGTGAATCCACTGTTAGCAGGAGCCTGGCCGGCCTTGTGTCCAGCTCTTTCTCTCTGTCCTGACCTAGATCTCTGACAGTAAACAGCTGCTTCCTAAAGCGGCATCGTGCTGCTATCAGCAGAACGGCCCGGAGAGATAAATGTCAGATTGTACCTCGGCTGAGCCTCTTGATGCAGCTCAGGGCCCCGCGGTTTGTTTAGGAGATCCAGAGACACTTAACAGCCAACTGCTGCTGCTGTTGGCGCCATTGTTTCTTTTTCCTGTTGTTTTTTTGTTTTAATTAATACTGTTCGCATTCAAGGCATGCAATAGAGAACAAAGGTCTTCACACTGCCTAAAGCGGGAGCCACGTGTCTGCTTCAGTGAGCATCAGATGTAATGGAGTGATGGACATCCAAACAAAAACCAAAAATTCGATTCAGTGAAGGTGAAATCTGTCATGTGGACACAAGTTCAATTGAGATCATGTCCTCATAAAGCTTGTGTAACTGAGACAAGCAGTACTTAATTCATAGAGTACACTCAGGCAAAGGCTGCACCGAAACAACACCAATCGCTTAAAAATATTAATACAAAATATTTTAACCCTTAATTTTCCCGCAATGGGGAAATTGTAGTTGCTGCTGTTTGACCCATCCATTTGTTTACATAATAGTGTGTACAGTTGGAGCAATGGGCAGCAGCCTCTAAGGCAGGGGTGGGCCAACTATGGGTTGCGGACCACATCCGGCTCGTTGGTCTTTTTAAATGAGCCCACCAAAGATTGATACAGAATCGCCCAAATCAAATCATATCATTATTTTGACTGCATTCTTTTGACCTTGTCCTGTAATGCCTGGCGTTCCACCATGTGGAAAGGAAAAGAGTGCCGAGTGTTTAATAAGGAATGGACCACTAAATACTTTTTCGCTGAAGTCCGGTCAAAGGCTGTATGTCTTATTTGCCAAGAAACCGTTGCAGTTTTAAAGGAATCATGCTAATTACGCTAACAACCAGTCAATGCAAGAACAGACGGCTACCGCTCAGACGTTGGCAGCTAGTTTGCAGGCTCAGCAAAACACCTTTAGCCGACAAACTGCCATCCAAGAATCAAGCATGAAGGCAAGTTATTTGCTGGCATTCAAATTAGCAAAGACCAGCAAGCCTTTCTCCGAAGGAGAGTTTCTCAAAAGACTCGCCGCGTTGAGTTAATTGACGAAGACTTAGCTAGCAAGCTAAACAAAAAAGCGGAGTAATTTACATTCCATTCATTCCATTCTATTCTATTACATTCTATAGTAATGGCATAAAGGACACTGCTCAGCTTTTAATTTTTATCAGAGGGATTAATGACAATTTTGAGATAACAGAGGCGTTATTGGCCATGGAATCCCTAAAGAGGAAAACGCGGGGAGAGGACTTGGATGGCAGCGTGTCGGGGGTCATCAAGAGGCACATGCTACTTTGGAGTACGCTCACCAGTGTTACCACAGATGGATCGCCAAATCTGACTGGAAAAAACGTCGGGTTGCTGAAAAGAATCCAGGAGAAGGTGAAAGAGGTGAAACCTCCTCCTGGAAGTTAGAAGTTATTTTCCTAGAGTTCGTTGGCTGAGGCATCTCCTGGTTTTCCTCTGCAGACGTCATGGCAGATTTCGTTGGAATGAAGACTTGGTGCTTAAAGTCACGCAGGGTGACTTTAAATTTCCCTCTATGAACCTTGTTGCGGTTAGGGTTTGTAGCTCTGGTCTCCATTTGAAATCGAGTAGTGTTTACTGTTCGATTCTCTGATTGTCGCTGTGTTGAATATGAAGTAATCTTCACGTTCGGGTTAAAATGCAGAGAGATAATTCTGTGAATATTGCACCAAATAAAAATCTAAATAATCATTAAAAACTGTTCATGTTTTTGCAAACTACCACAAATATGTCTGTTTTTGCCAACTACCACATAAACATTTTTTTTTTTTAAATAAAACTTTATATCATTATATTTTGTTCAGTTTTCATCATTTCAGTCAAAACACAACTTCCCCTAAAATACATTAAAGTAAGACTACATACAGTATTACACAACTTCACACAACTGCATTGCGACGAGTATTAAAGTTTTGGGTGTTTTGAAAGGTGCCTATAAATAAATAAAAATGTATTATTAAAGTTGCCTACACGTTTAGGTGTGCTGTTAGTATGTGACACAGTATATACAGGTGAATAGGTGGTGTACTTCTCTGTGCATTAAATTTGGTCCCGTACATACTGTTCTTATTTAATCCCTTCACAAGATCTGGGTCAATTTTGACCCAGAACAAAAAAAAAGTGAGCGTTTAATAAGGAGTGGCCAACTAAATGTTTTTTTTTACTGAAGTCAATACTACAACATCAATACAAGATCTTGGTGGAAAATGAATGCAACACTGGATGGAAATAAATCCTGTGACATTGCAGAAGCTTATCAAAACAATGCCACAGCGAATGCGTGCTGCAATCAAAGCTAAAGGCTGTCCAGTGTATTATTATTATTTTATACAATTTGACTTCATGTAATATCAGAGCTACCTGGAAGTACTGTAAATCGCAGATGAGCAAGACACAGACTGTTCACTCTTGAATAATCTGATGCTCGCTCATCAAGTTACACGTTTAATTTCATAGGAATATAGTATGAGCACCTTGGGGTCTTTGCCTTCTAGATAAACATGAATAGATTTTTTGGCTTAGTCAGCGAATAACCACATACATTTATTAAACATAAATTTGACTCATAGATATGAACAGTGTCTTTGATATCAAAGACATTTAAATCTGGAGTACGGTTCAACTTAAGAAGATTTGAATAATCCTTTTCAATGTCAGCTGTTGTCAAAGAGTAGGACTGCAAGTTCCAGGTATTCTGTCATTTATCCTGCAAGGTATGATTAAGTATTAATATTTTTTTAATTAAGTATGGAAGCATTGAATAAAATAAAATAAAATAATAACATTTAGAAATCTCACCTCTGTGGACCTCTTAATGAGGTACATTTCCTTAATAATATTTAATAGTTTAAAGGTTTTTACTGCCAATGTTGCAAGTTAAGGAGTTTTTCAAAAAATAAATGTAAAAATAAATACATAAATAAATTTATTTGTTTTATCACCTTGACAATAATTCAGTCAATTACTCTAAATGAAGCTTGGGTGGCAGCAGGAAGCAGAGAACAGTGATTTGTCTTCCCTTCCTGCTTCTCACTCGTGTACATTTCATTTTTGCAGTGGACGAATAAAACAAACTAATTAGACGTACTTAACAGATGGCTGTCAGTCAAAAGGCCTAATTTAGCACGGCCGCTGCTGCTGCTGCTGTTGCTGCTGCAGATTAGGTCAGATGACTTTGGATGAGATTAGAGCTCCTGGGGAAACACGGAGGAAGCAAGAAGATTACAGCAAATGAGGTAACTGAAATGACCATTGTTACATTTCAATAAGCTACAGTACAGTGGCACTGGTTTGTTTTAACAGATGGACGTGTTGTACCCTCTAAATGGCATGTCGCTTTAAGAAAAAAAATCATACATGCAAGAAGAAGAGTTCTAATTTTCATTTGCACAGAGGCAGCTTTAATGCATTAATGGCATCTCAGCAGTTGTGGCAAACTGGGGGTAAACTTTACACGAAACCTTTGCACTAAAATGCCCCAAAAACTGACATTGTTCCTTTTGGTCAGCGACCATTGACTGTATATACTAGTCAGAGACGCAGCTTGTAAACAGGCAAGACGTGGAACTTCTTAGAGGGGCCCCAGGCCAGTAGGGGGCACCTGAGGGCTGACGAGCTTTAAACTACAGCAGTGGCAATGTGCTAAGTTTTCAATTACAGTAGGAGACCTCCCTAAGGGACCCCCACCTGACACAACTCTGCACACTAAAGTTGCACAAGCATTGCATTATTTCATTAATTCTGTCTTTAAAGGTTAACATTAGTTACCATGACCAAGTCTAGTGTGGACATCGGGGCCCCAATAGACTCTAAAAAGTGTTATTTTAAATGATATAATGTATAAATTATTATACATTTATATTTTACTGTTAAAAAATAATCTCCTTGCAGCATTGTTTCCTCTACAACAAAACACAAACAGTCCATTAATTAAAAACCTTGTGTTTGTGGTTGGCAGGGGTGCAGACTAACAGTAGCTGCACTGTTTACAGTACTCATTAACAATGGTGCCCAGTGAGCTTCAACGGGGCCCTAATACCCGCCCACTCGTTCACCCCCCCCCCACCCTCCGGCTCATCTACTGACTGCTGACACAGCCATTACTCACCAGCGTAAAGCAGCTCTTTGGCCGCGCTGCTCAGCGGGGCTCGTTAAGATTTTTTGAGGGGGGTAGAGGTGCAAAGGGTCAGGCCGATGGGCGGCAGGGATTACCACCGAGCCACCATCTGCCACCCAAATGCTGCAATAATCAGAGTGAGGAAATCAATCGCCTGAGTAAATATCATAGACGTTTAAGCTCATTTAAGGCAGTAAATTATAGGCCAATTTTGAGAGTGTTTCACTGCTGCAACCAAGGAACATGCTGTCAGCGTAGTGAGGCGCCTGACTCTCATTATTACGTCTTGGGTTGACAGGTGAATATGCATCAAACTCGCCTCAGTATCCCTGTGTCTAATCACTGTCTGACGTCCCAGAGGCGCTCTGACATCACCGAACAGACCGAAATACACTATTACTACTATTAGTCTTTATAAGACTGATGCAGCTTAGCTTATCTTAGCATGAAGGGAACTAGCTAGCCTTGCTCTTTCTAAAGGTAAAAAGTGACACTCAAAACGACAAGTTGTTTTTAAACATGAGTTTGTGTGTTTTGTGTGTTAATTACTAACATTTAGAGCAGATTTTAGAAACCGCTGCCTCCAGTTTATGTGCTGCCTCCTGGATCTAGTTTTGTATCGTTTTACAGTGTACACATATGATAGTAGTACCAATCTTGTCATCTACATATAGAGACGTCCCTTTAGACCTTATTTATTAAAAAAAAAAAATGGTGACAGGAGACAAATCATTTTTTGACTTTTGTGAATTTAAGAGGTGATATATGTCATAAAAGACAATTTTCTGAGTCAAGAAAGTTGCACTGAAGCAGAAGACTAAAACCTGATAACTTTGGTACATTTGGATAAAAAGCTAATTAGGATCCTGCTACAGTGGGTTCAGTGTCCAGTGTAAAAGCTAATATTAGTTTTGTTGATTTGTATTAAAATCAGGTGATATACTATATATATATATATTTTTTTTTTTAAATGAAATTTCTGAGATTTTCCTACCAAAAAAGTACAAAAAGTCAAAACATAAATCTACCCCATAAGAAAAATCACATATAAATAATTTCTTTATTTCATATTTACCCTGAACAGCTGCATTTTTCTTTAGCAATTACTTGATGTCAGTAAATTGACTTTTAAACGCCCTATGGTGAAACAACACAAACAGGTGAGATGTCACTCAGTCAGTCTGTCAGTCATTCAAATCAGGTAGTAGAGAAAATGAAAACATTCAAGTCTGTGTGGAAAAAAAAAATCATGTGTGAGGCCGAGAAGCTGACTTTAATGCAGTCAGTGCATGTTTAGCCTGACATAGTGTGAAAGCTTAACTATCTTTACAACAAAATGAGACATTATTGACTCAGGATAATTTTTTTTAAAATGACAAACAGCATATGGGCAATTCAATGCATATTTGTTCAGACACAGTGTTCCACCATGTCCACCAGAAACCACAGTACACCTCTCATGTCTGAGCCATCTCTAGCTCATTACTCATTAAACATCAGACTTTCTATTAAATCCTTGTTACTGTAAAAGCGGGCTTCAGTCCTTTCTGTCGTGCTTTCAGAAGAGAAATAGACTAACCCGTCCTCTGTGGAGTCACAAACTGCTTTTTTTTTACCCCAAACTCTGAACAAACCCAGTGTGATTTACTGCAGTCAGTATCACCAGTTAACTGGCCTCACACACCTTTTGTACACAGACTTGAGTGTTTTCATTCATTCTGATCATTCGTCTGATTAATAAGGAAAAGACTAAGTGACACCTGTTAGGGTGGGAACAGTTACACCTTGATTATTCTCACAGATTCATTTACTGATATCATGTAATTTCCAGCACAAGCTTAATATTCTGAAATACTTTAAAATACTGAAAATAATCTTACGTTTTTAATGCAAACCAACTTCATTCCAACAGCTATTACACTGAACACTGAATGCTATGTTGCAGGATATTTACACGAGAAAATATTTCCTTTGCTGGGAAAAAGTGGAATTTACATCTAGATCCATATTAGTTTGGACAGTAACACAACTTTTGTTTTTCAGCAAAACGTCCTGAAGATACAGTCCAAATCAGAGGAACAGTGTTTCCTCTGATTTGGACGGAAGTTCTGATAAAACCTCTCAAACCGAGGCCTCCAGATGTTGTAGCTCACACCTAAACTTATATTTATTTGATTGTATTAACAATTCAGACAGGACCATATAAAGTAATTTTATTGCATCATACACATTCAGCTTTAAGCCGCCCAATATGACCAACAATGGTGAGATTTACCTCTGCAGGACACAGATGCTGCTCCATATGAGTCATGCAAACAACAAGCAGAGCTTACAGCCACTAATTCAAACAGATGCCTGGCCTGGCACACTTTTCCCGCCTTTAACTAATGCATCATATTGTTATCTAATCGGCTCAGCCGTAATTAAACTGATATCCACATCCTCTCTTTTGAACTTCATACATTCAAATCTCCAACTGTTTTAATCATAGAGAAAACAATTAATTTCCATGCAGCAGCATGTACGTACATTATAATGGAACCTCCCCTACTTTATGTTGCATGCTATACTATAAGATAATCTGCTAACATACCGCAGCTCTCATGTATTAACTGAATGTTTTAGAAAACCAAGATGAACGTCTGCAAGGATAGAAAAAGAGACAATCCAGTCTGAAGCAGAGAGACTCAGCTTCCCTGTGAGCTCAGCGCAATGGTCACTTATTGTTTTGTTGACGAGTGTGATGCTGCAGAGAGGCGTCAGTGGAGGATTAACCAGAGGTGGCACATGTCAGGGAGTGAGAGTGCGGACTACAGCGTGCCGGGCAGACAGGCTCAGAGCCGCTGACACACGACTGAGCCTCAGCGCGCTCCACGCTGAGGAGGGGGCGGCTTGGCTTCTAAGATGTGATACAACACACGGCCTGAACGTTTTCCACACGTGATACTCACCTGCAGATTAGCGATACAAATGCGGATAACAAAAGGTCATATCAATACCTTTAGTAATGGCAAATTGGCAAGGCTCCAACAGCCAAAGTATCGATCAATGATTTCTAAAAATAGCTGACTTCTCTAGTCAGTAGCATGTGGCAACCTCCTGGGCTGAATAATAAACATATAT
This sequence comes from Chelon labrosus, assembly GCF_963514085.1. Lineage (NCBI taxonomy): Eukaryota > Metazoa > Chordata > Actinopteri > Mugiliformes > Mugilidae > Chelon > Chelon labrosus. The sequence continues at coordinate 13,524,153 of NC_140339.1, forward strand.
ATATAGCTTTTAAATTTGGCAAAAAATGTTTCATGGCATTGTCACCTTAATACTTGCTTAACTGAACTAGACTGACATTTCCTGAAGGTTGATCCCAGTGTGCTTTCCTAGTGTTAGTGTTCCATCATTTTTCACATCATGTAGATGTTGTCATGTCATAATTTCATCAGGCAGGGGTAGCTGACATGGGAGTGCCTTGGTCTGTACCTTTTGTTTCTCTCTTCAGGCTGGAAGCCAGACCAGCTTCCCTGCCTACGAGTGTTTTGTGGCTGGAAGTTGGTCTGGACGACGTCTCTCCGTTGGGAACTGATTATGCTCCAGCTGAGAACTGCCAGGCAAATCAAATCATTTGGGTGGGCTTTATGTGGTGATGGACAGAGGAGTAATGGAGCTGTAGTCATACACGTTATCTGAACAACAAGAAGGACTGCCCTCAGAGAAGCGAGCTGTTTAGAGTCTGTTGTAAAAGATATTGACAGAGAAATAATTTTAATGGATGAACAGTTATTAAGGCGTTTGTTAAGAACGCTTTAATTACTTAATTGCCACATAATTCATTGCTCTGATTGGCTGTAGGACTATCCAATTGCCTTCACCGAGAATTGTACTTGGTGACCATTAGCATGACGTTTGCTGGGCGTTTCTAAGGAAAGTTGCACAATTGTTTGAACAGTAATCAACTTTTATCGCTGTTATCACCCCCATTCATATGGACCATGAAAAGATCCCTATCAAATCAGTTCTCAGTGGAAGTGACAGGACATGGGATGTTACTATGAAGCTTCAACGCGACATTTTTCACGTTAAGTGAGCACCTTGTTAAGCCTAACAGTGCAAATTTTCTGTTTATTGTCATCATCCTCCACTGCAGCTCATCTTCCAACATCTTCCAACAGAAGGAATGTATGTTGGTCCCAGTGATGTTAGGAAGACAATTAAAAGTCCTCCAGTTTTCTTTCCATTCAGCCATCTGATGCTGGTGGCATGATTAAAACATTTATTATCTTCTTTGATTAACCAGGGATAAAAATGTCTTTGGATAAAACCTTAAGTGCTTGTGACCATTAAATAAAAAATACAGTAGCCTTTCTTGGAAGCATGCAGCCAAAGTCCTCAGGAGGTTTTGCGAGCAGTCAGGCTGCTGCCATGTAATCAGGACGGGAACTCGAGCTGTCCCTCACCGGCTCGCTGTGGCCCCACTCATTATCTTATCTCCCATTGTAGGCCGCTGTAATTCCCCCTCTCATGATTGATGATGTCGCTGTCTGATTACACCAAGACAAAACACCCCTAAGATCACCTTTCGCTGCTGCGGCCAACTCCACGAGCTCCACGAGGTCTGCAGGAGACCTGGGCGGTCACGTTGAGCTGCTGTCACACGGATGTCACGTTTGTCTTATTTCTGAGCAAAAGTCAGAAGTAGTTTCATATTCTTCACACTGCCAGCAGAAGAAGTCGCACTCTCTTATAAAATTTGGTGATACTTGCTCATGTTTGACAGATCTGGATTTTAATTTTCTAGATGCACCTAACGAGACAGGGAGCAACAGTGTGTTTCTGATAAGGAGCGCCGTGTGGTGCAGCACAAAAAGAAATAAGAAAGCCAAGGTATAAAACATTTAGACTGAAGGCTCCTCCGCTTCAGATCAGGTCCCTGGCCTGCCTTGGACAAATCAGATAGGTAACCTGTGCTCTTTTTAAGAGAGACAGTGAGCCTCATCTCTCCATGCGGCAGGTGGAGACAGATGCCTCATTATCCATGCCACAGGGGACAAAACAAGCCTGGGACCCGATGCCCCCACCGCTGGCGTTTAGTTTCCAACGCGCCGACACAAGGCGGCCTTGGACCATCGCCGGGGCGCGCTCATCTCTGACCTCAGTGAGCGCAGGTCGCTCGCAGAGTCACATTAAACTTTCAGAGGACCCAAAGGTCCCCGTCAGGAGTGTTAACAGCAGCATTGTCCCGGCTCCCCCTGACTCAAAGGGCCAAGTGTAACAAGGCACCCCCTCCCGTGGTCGGGACCGCCCCCCCGTGGGTCCACAGATACAGTGACACCCTTCAAATCCATCTGCAGCTCCTTTGAGTCAGACAGAGAGGCAAGAGATGGAAGATTTACCAGCATGTGCCTTGTTGTTTTACACCGAAAGCGTGTTTTCAAAGATGGTTTTAAAGACGCAACGAGCAATGAGTGAGCGTACGAGTGGGATCAGACTCAGATGATGGGATTCCCACTGAGACGCCTGATCACATTATAGGTGTAGTCCACCTAAACAGGCTTGTCACAGTCATCTGTCAACTAAGACTTACTAAATATATCTTTATCCTTCTGGCTTGGACTTTCAATGCAAAGAAATATACTGTATATCACCATTTGTAGCAACTAATTTGTTTCCAATCTGACATAAAAATGCAATAAAAATAAAGTCAAATTCATAAAAATGTCTCCTGATTTTTTGATCTATCCGACATGACACATTTATTTTAATATGTTCGTCCACTGGCCTTGCAGTGGCAGAGCAACTGTTTATGGTTGGTGCACCAGCCACACCTGAGAGGGCGTGGATAAAAAAAGCATGGACAGAGAGGTGCTCTCACATCTCACATCACTCTTACACCTGATGGAGGAGTACACCACTTATCTCCCATTGCCCTTTATGTTTGTAACTGTGATGTCTGTCTCCACTATACGTCGCGGGACAAAAGCTAGGTCCTGACAATTTTATTTGCAATACTTTAAATGCTTTGCTTCAAAACGTCTCCTAAAAGTAATGACGCAATTGTTTAAGGTGCTTTTCCTTTTTCATTTTTGCACTAAAAATAAAGAAAATATGTACTTTGCATTTTTTTTTTTTTTTTTTTTGTGCTGCTGGCTTTGTCAGATATTTGCCCCAACAAGTGCACAGCCTGCTCCGTAATAACTCTGACCCCCTACTGCTAAAATAAGATCATATTTATCTGGGATTGCCGAATATAATATTTCATTATTTTGCGAAAACAATGACAACACCTGCTCCAGATTTTGTGACATCACTTCGCCATGCTGCCGCTTGGCAGCAGAAACCTGCACGTAAATATAACAATCGACTGTGATTAACACCAGGGGATTTGTTTAGCCTCCTCAGAAGGGTACGTCACTTGTTTTCCTGCACTGGTGATTTTATATTTGTTCATACAAATCCTTTATTTTAGTAAAAACTATCCCCACAGCATTGTAAAAACACGAGGAGTTTGAAAGTACACGAGTATTACAAGAAAATGTTTTTAAATATAAAAAGTAAAAGATCCATTATTATGACTGTTTTGCATCAGTTCTTATGCAGCATTTGATTGTTGGGGTGAAAATAGTTGTAGGTACTTTATACAGTTATTTTTGGCTGCGTAGTCCAGTGTTTCCCAACCTGCAGGGCTCTCATCTTTGCTCTTATGAATGAATATTGAATAATTCTCCTTCTTTTAAACAAAGTTTATCTAAAACAAAGCTTGAAGCAAGCGAAGGACCCAGGAGAAAGCAGAACAATGTAGATTGGGCAGTTCAGTGCAATGAGGACTGGATACCTATACATTAGGGAAACAAAACAACAATACAGTAGAGCCAGCTCATCCGGTCAGGACTCAGCAGTCCACCAAAAACTGAAGGACGAAGGGGCACTTCGATGCACATCAATGTACAAATTTTAGCCAGACGCTAGTACGCTGCTGCAACTGCTAAGAACAAAAGCAAAGTTGTCAAATGCAGAGAAAGACTTATTTCCCCATAAGGGATTAATAAAGATGGGCAAATTATTAGTATTGCATTTTTTGCACCAAACCCAACACATACACAAAAAAAGACAAATTCCTTGTGTGTGTAAGCATATAATGGAGGAAGCCATCGTGCCATCATGTAAAATTTAAAACCCCCTCTCTGCTCTGAACAGGGGAGGTGGACTGAGACACCGCTTACAACACAACCCTTAACATCTGTCCACAAAAAGTTTCACCCCCATTCAAACCTTGGGTCTTTACGGCCGGGACAACGTCCAGGTTAATCTGAACATTGCAGATGAGTGTTGGGTCATGAGAGTCTCACGTGGGTGCCGAAAAATGAAACTTAAACGCACTCTAGAAAAAGCGGATTAATATTCAAACGCACCTGAGAAGTTTGAAGGAGAAATAGCTGTTTTTTTAGTGGAATAGTAACAACTCAGGGACATTCGCAACATGAGAGCGCAAAAGCTGAAGGGTTGGAAACCACTGATTGTTCGCTGATTCGTTTGATTATTTTTTTTCACCACATTGCCCTCACAGTGGCTGAAATGTCCTGACAGTAATTACTATATATACAATCTCGCCCTGTACTTTCAGATATTTTGTTTCCGACACAAATTTATTCATAAAAAAAACTAAAAAACATTTACAACAGAAAAGGTCCACCTAGCAGTGCAAGCATTGAATGCATTATCTCCTTTAAATTGTCTTTATTATTTATATGCATAAAAATAAAATCATTTTTAAAGGTTTAATGAAAAAACAATAAATCATATGAAAAGATGTTCATTACAGATTAAAAAGTACTGGCCTGATATATAAACTCTTTAATACAAAATCTATAATAAACATTTTATAGCAGTAAACTGATATACAGTCAGTGGCCCGCTCATTAGGTATACTACTGAGAACGAATGTATTCTAATATGACACACCTGCACTAAATCTTCTACATTTTATAGTATTCAGTATTTGGTTAAAATAAATGCGAGAGCTGCCGACTGAACTGTGTTTTCATTCTGGAGGCTGTAGCTCGTAGTGCTATTAAATTTTAAATTGTATTGTGTTGTAATGTCACATGTTTCTATTGTTTTGGCAACCCCATTTTATTCAGTGGGCTAGGCTACATAACAGAAACACTTTTAATTCAATCCGGTTAGCATAGCACCACAAACTACATCCTCCAAAATGATCATACGGTTGGATTACCACCTTTCTGGTGCTTTTTCAACATAACCTGAACATTAGAGCAGTCGTGAAGCTAAGATTTAGTGCAGGACTGGTAAATTGGAATGCATTCACTTTTACCAGTGTGGCTAATGAAGTGGCAAATGAGTTTAAACCAGATACTTTGACGTTAAAGTGAAAAGCGTCTCCAAGTAAAATATAGGATTTGCTGTCC